>NW_024609882.1:73133471-73746498 GCF_016920785.2 Ixodes scapularis
ACGCGTGCACGTTGTGGGGACCCTCTCCCTGGCTCCTCCGCTCTCCGTGACCTTGCCGGTCCCCGCCGCCGTATTGTCGGGCGCTCCTTCGTTCCCTGTGACCTTCCCGTTTCCAGTCGCCGTCCTGTCGCGGAACGTCCGAGCTCTCCGGGAGGGACGGGGCAAGCGCCCCCTCACCCAGCGCTGACGTCGGAGGATCGGCTCGCAGCAAGGTTCCCGATTGGACGGTCGGCGGGACAAGGACTTGGGAAGGTCTCAAAAGGGGAACGGAGACAAAGGAAGGGGGCTTGGGCTGCCGACTACAGAAGGGACCGGTCACGGAGGCGAGCTCGGACGGCGCTGGACGCTGGCGCAGGGAGTGCGGGCACTACGTCGAGTGGCGGACTCGACAAGCGGACCGGACAGCGACCCTGGACGACGGTGTCCCCAAGACGCGGTGTGGACGACCACCGCTGGGACTCGGAGAAGCTGCTGTGGCAGCGGACTCTCCCCCGGCCTCGCTGATGACCGTCCCCCGATCCCGAAACCCCCCAAGGCAATGAGTGAGTGAATAAACTCTTTTGCCGAGAGCGAAGTATTGCAGTGTCATATTCATCCGGAGACAGGGTCTGTGGGAATCGGAGCTAGAAGATGCCCGCATAAACTGGCGCCGCAACGTGGAGCCTGATTTTTGATCAGGCAGGCATTTCGATTCCCAACCTGTTTCCGGTTGAATTGGGGCACTGTTTCGCGCTCTTTTTGGGGGTCATCTTTGTCGCGGGAGCGCCGCACGAAGTTTCGTTGCGGGAGCGCCGCACGGAGGCCCTGACATTATCGCCTGTCTGACTAGGAGGCGCGGATTTTGACCGCTGTTTTAAGGGATTAACCCTTTTGCCCAGCCTGTCAGGAATTTACTTATCCCCCGTTACGAGAAGCACCATGAGTATTTGCTGTCCAGCGCACCGTTGGATGCTGGCAGGTTGATCCTGCTACGCAAGAGCGCTGTGTGCGTGGAAATTACCGCACCCCTCGAGGCATGTAGCGTCGGGCGTCACCCCACCTACGCCTCCGGCCGTCCGCGTCCGCTGGGAAAGATGCCGGCTCACGCTTCGGGGGATGTGACGCGCCTAACCGCCTTTGTTCGCGTATCGATGTAATGGTTTGTAACGCTTGTTACGGATCGGACGCGTTAAAGAGGCATCGCTCTAGGTGGACAACGCTCCCATTGCGGATGGCGGTTGCATGGACTGTGTTTGGAAATTATTCCCGCATTGCATTTTGTCCGTGAGGAGACTAGCGTCTCGGTTTGAGGGCATGCTAGCTCCCAGTTGGCCTTGCTTGAGCTGTCGGCGCGGTTTTGAGCGTCGTTAGTTGACAGCGTTTTAAGGTACGGATGCGCTCTTGTGGTTCCGACCAAGATCGCTTTGAACGAGTACCTTGTGGCCAGAGGCTACATTTAGGGGCTGAGCCCACTAAACCGCGCCGGGTACGCGATGTCCGGTGCGTGGACATCGGAATCCCGAAAACCACCGAGTTTCCGTGTTCACTTATCAGTGGCTGTGCGTGTGTAATGCTCCGTGGAGTCCAGTCTGACGCGATGGGCATGACCCGTGCGTATCTGGTTGTAGAGTCGTGAGGTCGATTCCGTTTGATTTTGCGCACAGTTGGTTCCGGATCCTCACACCGCCATATCGAAGGTTGAGCCTCGCGGCGGGAGTTACTCTTTAATTTCGTTTTCTCCGTTTCCGGAGGAGCGGCGGCCAGCGCGCGCTTTGCGCTGCCGCCGGAAACGGTTCTCGGCCGTGCTTTGGTTCGCGTTGGGACGCGAGGGCGTAGAGAGCGTAATTGGTCGTGCAGAGACCTGGATTAGAGATAAATTATAAATTTAGGGCAGAAAAGACAGCTAGGTGGGGAAAGAGCTGGGCTCGTGCAGTCAAAACCTGCACGAGGGGAGTGGCGGTCTTGCGATGATGTGACGAGTTGTTCATAGTTTTATCCTGTACAGATGCGCGGTTGGCCCGGGAAAACGTACGGTTCACGTCGGCGGGTACGTGCCCGGGAAGCCTAGAAATTATGGCAGCGGCATGGCCGTCGGCGGCCTATAACTGTTGTGCGTTGGGTCAGCCCGTCGCTGTACTAAGTGCAGCCTTTGCATGAATGGGTAGCGGGTGTTGGAATGCGGCGGTAAATGCTGTAGACACTAGGACGCTGCGGAAACTGTTTATGCAGAGCAAATATAGTTTATTAGCTCGTCCATTTCCAAGACCGGCCGGTTAGATTATTTGGCATTTCGGTATCGCGCTCGTTGCGCGGAAGTTGAGAGGTGCGCGTGTGGGATACTTACATTGTTCAAACCCTGCCTGTCCTCACAGTCGCAAGAAGACTTTTCAGTCAGGCGGCGTGTTGACTTGGCTGGGGGCGAGCTTTGTGCGTAACCTACTGCGTTTGTATGCGGACACGTTGCTCGATTCGAGAACGTCGAAGAATCGCGAGACGCGTGGACGGCGTAACTTTATTGCTCGATCCCGGCCGGCCTTTTCACCAGCTGGAAGACTTTTTAGTTATGCGGTGTCGGGGTTTGGCCGGGGGAGAACTCTAACGTGCGTCGATGCGCTTGTCGCGGTTGTCAAGCCCGTGCGGGGTTCGGTGCGGACCGCCGTTACGCGCTCGTCGCTCCTGTTGGGTGGTCACCTCCGAGCGGTGAAGCGGCAACGTCTGGTACATGCCCAGACGTTACGGACATAGCCGTGTAAATAGGCTGTCCAATGAGATCTGCTGTTCGTGCGATCCAGGTACTGTTCCCTTTGTACTGGTGTAAGTGGCCGGTACCACGGAACAACGGCCTCTCAGTAAGGTGATTACCCCCTCTGATGATGGCCTGCTGCGTAGCTTGGCTGTAGCGTGTTTGTAGCTCGGGTAGCGTGAACGCCGAGTGCATGAGTGCCCGTCATGGGTTGTTGGCAGCGTGTTTTTTCGAGTCGCACCTCGCGAACGGGACTGGATTTGTGACCGCTTCTGTTTTACGGAAGGTTATTTTTAGTTTTTGAGGTTTTGTGCGTTCTTCGCGAGTGTGTTGGGGATTAATAATGTTGTCAGAGGTGTCCGGTTCTGACGCTCTGGTAGTTTGCTTACTGTTTTAAAAGAATGCGGTTGAGTTTGATAGGAGCAAATGTTGTATAGTGGGCGTATGTACGATTTGAGCATACAATGAGTGCTCACGCTTTTTAGTTCAGGAATAGATTTCCTCTTATGTACCTCTTGAACGTGTAGCTTGACGTTCTTGATGATTGCCTGCCCGTTAGTATTGAAATGAAAAGTTTTGTTTTTATTTCGTGGCATGTCCAACGATCGAAAGATTTTGGTTTCGTCTCGCTGTCTGATATAGCGTGCCGCTATTCGTTTTTGCGCATTTCGCTGTCTGTTACATTAGGGACGGAAGCGAACTTTAAGTGCCGGCGTGTTGTGTGTGCCTGAGTGCCCGTCCGTGTTGTGAGCTGTGGTGCTCCGGACCAGTTCGTGGACCGTGCTCCGTCGGTCACGAGCTTCCCAGTGAATCAACGTTCACCGCTGACCTGCCTGGTTTGATGCCATCATCATCATCGAGGGTGCTCGTCGTCATCGGCGACACTCAGCTGAACGAGCTCCCTGCCCAGGGTCCTGGGGACCACGCAACCTCAAGCCCCCCGGGGTCCGAGCCTTGAGGGAGGGGAGGTGTGGGGACCCTCTCCCTGGCTCCTCCGCTCTCCGTGACCTTGCCGGTCCCCGCCGCCGTATTGTCGAGCGCTCCTTCGTTCCCTGTGACCTTCCCGTTTCCAGTCGCCGTCCTGTCGCGGAACGTCCGAGCTCTCCGGGAGGGACGGGGCAAGCGCCCCCTCACCCAGCGCTGACGTCGGAGGATCGGCTCGCAGCAAGGTTCCCGATTGGACGGTCGGCGGGACAAGGACTTGGGAAGGTCTCAAAAGGGGAACGGAGACAAAGGAAGGGGGCTTGGGCTGCCGACTACAGAAGGGACCGGTCACGGAGGCGAGCTCGGACGGCGCTGGACGCTGGCGCAGGGAGTGCGGGCACTACGTCGAGTGGCGGACTCGACAAACGGACCGGACAGCGATCCTGGACGACGAGTCCCCATGACGCGGTGTGGACGACCACCGCTGGGACTCGGAGAAGCTGCTGTGGCAGCGGGCTCTCCCCCGGCCTCGCTGATGACCGTCCCCCGATCCCGAAACCCCCCCCCCCCCCCAGGCAATGAGTGAGTGAATAAACCCTTTTGCCGAGAGCGAAGTATTGAAGCGTCATATTCATCCGGAGACGGGGTTTGTGGGAATCGGAGCTGGAAGATGCCCGCAACGTAAGGGGTTCCCTGTGGAGAGCCGCAACAAGTCTTGCTCTTGCGCTCGAACCAGGTGCTACGCTGACTTCAACGCCGGCGACGCTCTGTTGTAATCTTTTGTTTCCTGTTTGGTCTCGCACAAGATCGCTACATTAAACTTTTAGTTTCTCCGATTATTCGCCGCCTCATCATTTTTATTCGGGACAACATTCCTGCTATCTTCGATGCACCAGATACAAAAGAAAACAAATGTGCATTTGTAATGTCAAGGGCTCATTCCGAGAAGTATAAAGATACAGTAGGTGAATGGTTTCACATACCTTAATTTGGTCTATCTCATGAATATAAACAATAGCGTGTTTACGAAGCTTTTTTTTTATTTATTGTGGGGGATGTTGTGCAGGGTTGTTGCATTTCAAATTTTCCGAGATTTTGAGTTCTATTTGCCGGGGTTCCCTAAATCTAAATTATAAAAATAGAAATAAATATTATTTGAATGTAAACGTGTGCAAGTTTAAAAATAAAGCGCTTGTGCCATAAAATGTTTTTTTTTTTTTTTTCAGCTAAGTTTGGGCGTTGCTGCTCATGACATTTCCGATACTGCTATGTCCCACAATGTAACTCGCAAACGGCCTGATGCTTCGACAAACGTCTTCAAATCCGTAAATTCCTCGAGGCAGTGGCTGGGAAACTAATTTTAAGTACGTCCTATTCCAACGTCCTTACCCACAGTTGCGCAGAGTAGAGTGATAAAGGGTGTAATAACAAAAGATACTCTGAAGTTTGTATGGTTTATAGCATTTGCTGTTACAAAAACATAATCCCTCCTTTCTTAAGGAGCATAAATAGTAGGAGTAAACTGAAAACCAAAACACTGTCCTTGGTTGCGACCTAAAAGTACAATTAACTGTTGTCCTGAATGAACCTTGAGAAAATAGGACGTGAGGATTCTTTTGTCATCCATTTGAGACTTGAAAAAGAAGCTGAGGTAGCATTTTTTGGAATTCCTTACCCTGGCCTGTGCTCTGATCGTGGCTCTTATAAACGTAATCGTAAAATTCCATCTCTTTTTTTTTTCTCTCAGTGCAGTTTTTAGTGGAGTTTCGTTATTTCAAAGGTGCACAAAAGCGCACTTTAAATGAGGGGGGAGAGTATCTAATATAAAGTACACAACAATAAATAATAAAAACGAGACTAGAAAAAATAACACTGTACACACTTCACAAAAATAAATCACACATTTGACGGATTTCTTTTTTTTTTTCAAAGACAAAGTGCGTGGGCAATGAGTTCCAGTCGGCAATGGCAAATGGGAGGAGTGTTTTGAAATTTGTTAGTTCTGTAGAAGGGAGGCTGAACTTGAAGGGGATGATCAAGGCGCTTGCAAATGTGAGATGGTTTTCGGCGATGTAGGCTGGGAAGTTCATATGAATAATACTAAATAACATGAAAGAAAACATGATCGGCAAATTTTTGTCTATCGGTTACCGGTCTTAAGTGTTTTCTTTTAATTGTTGTGACAGTTGCGAAATACGAGTAGCCGTGTGTAATCTAACTTGATACTTTATTTTCTACCGATTCGAGCTTGTTGATAAGATATACTTGATAAGGACACCAAATGATGTTAGTGCATTCTACGTTTAACCTGACGAATGTTTTATATGCGCGTCGTTTTACAGCTTCGATGAGCGAAAAAGGGTGCGTTTAATATATCCTAGTGCTTTACGCGCACTGGACACGATGTTATTGATGTGATCATTCCAAGTGAGGTGTTCTGCAAATGTGACTCCTGGGTTCTTGTAAGTACTAACTTTCTCTTTGTCTGCATCGTTGAGTGTATATTTTCTTAGTGATGGAGAGGGTCGGCTGGCTAATGCATAGTCAGTTTTATTTGTATTTATGTTTATTTTCCATCTGCTGCACAAAGTGAAGTTATGTTGCGATCCTGTTATAATAGTGCTTAATCATCCGAGCTAGTAATGCAACGACAAACAACACAGTCATCCGCAACGAACCTTATGTGGGATGATAAGTTGAGTTGGGGATCGTTAATATATATTAGGAATAGAAGTGGTCCCAGGACGCTACCCTCTGGAACCCCCCATTTCACTGGAAAATTATGAGAGTTTCTTTCCCCAACATACGTAGCTTGCTTACGGTTAATGAGAAAGTTAGCAATCCACACTATAATAACAGGATGAATGTTGAATTGAGTTAGCTTATAGAGCAAACGTTGATGGGGTATGGTATTGAAGGCTTCATCAAGAACTATGAAAATGGAATCAGTACTTTTATAAGCATGAATATTGTCGTGCAAATTAGTAGCAAATTCAAAAGTTGGGTTTGGCACGAAAACTTTTTTCTAAACCCATGTTGGCTAATACACTAGAGGTGATGGTCACATAAATAACAACTAACATCGGAATATATAAATATATTATGCTTGATAATTTCACATTGTATACGTGTTAGGGATATTGCTGTATAAATACATACACAATTTTTATCTCCAACTTTAAGAATGGGCAACGCTTTCACAAACCTTCAGTGTGCCGGAAGGTAGATTTGTTCTATTGACTGCTAGAAAATAAAAGAAACCAAGTAAAAATACATTGTTCGGGTTGTTTTAAGAAGTTTAGGACATATTTCTTCATCTCCGGGTGCCGAGCTTGGGAAAAGTCGTTCAATGCTTGCCAAATTCCTTCTTGTGTAACTGTGAGAGGCTCACATAATACAGTAGGCGAAACACATACTATGTAATCACATGGTACAGGAACCAAAGTTAAAACATCAGAAAGAATAAACAAAGGGACGGACAATATGTCCTGTCTTGTCCGTCCCTTTGTTTAATCTCTCTGATGTTGTAATTGTTACCAACACGCTCGCCGAAACAGTAACTCTAGACGGCAAACAGTTCCTCGGTAGTAACAGATAAAAAATACTAATTAAAACGATTGCTGACTTGTGGTTTGAGAGATCCTATCTATGATCATTATAGATACTTGGCAAAGTTTTCAAGGGATTAGTTTTCAAGGGATTTAGGATATCACTCATGTAATACTTCTTTTTTGCCTTCTTAATTTCTAATTTGTATTTTTTGTAGCCTAGTTGTAGTTAAACCAATCTGAAGAAAAATCGCTTAACTCCGCTTTAAAAGACAGACGTTTCTTTTTTGGTCAATTCCTTTATTTTGTTATTAAACCAAGGGCGTTCGATTCGTTTTAGTACAACTTTTTAATTGAAGTAGATTTAAAAATTTTAAACTCTCTTTTTAGTATATTCCACTTCACTCCAACGGATATTTTATCAAAATCACACAGGTATGTAGACGGAAAATACTGAACAGAAGCAACAAAGGCGTTTTAGTCGATCTTACTGTTGTGATCAATTACTTTTGGCGCTGTATATCTATATTCAATCGGAAGTCGCGGTTGAATAGAAACAGTATTATGGTCACTGCCTTTATCGAGACCATGAACTGTCTTAATATTATAAGGGGAAGATACAAAAACTTAGTAGAGGGTAGCATTTTTTCTGGTTGGCTGAGTCACGACTAGAAAACTATTGAAACGACTATTATATCAGGAAACTTTGAGGCTTCACCTGGGTTTCAAGATCAGGTTTAAATTTTCCTTCTTTCCAGTTATCGCTCGGGTAGTTCAAGTCCCCACCTAACATTTTTCAAGAATCAAAGTTGCGATATAAGATACTTTCACTGCACTCAAAATATTTTTCCAAAAGCCTGCTATCCCGTCCCGGTGGGCGGTAACAGACGCCAAGAATAAGTCGCAAATGAGGGAATTCTAATTTGAACCAAACTATATCTAGGTCGCTATCTATCGATGTCTGTATTGCAGTAATAGTTTTGCTAACTGCTATGAAGAACCTTCTATCCCATGAAAATGTACGATCTTTACAAAACAGATGAAACAATTCCCTCAGAAGGAGCTCCTCGCTGAGAACTTGGAGGGTTAACCACGTTTTGGTGCCAATTGCTCTTTTGGCATTTGCACCATCAATGGAGGAAGCAAGATCTTGTTATTTAGAAACTTAACTACGAAAGTTAGTGAGAAATATTAATACATCTATCCCTTTTTGGTTGCGTATCAATTTATGCTATTGTTAAAACCTGCTCAGGCTGAAATTGCATCAGCAAAATAACCTCGTCACTCTGTAGTGAATAGGCGCACTGCTTGCCATTCGCGTAGTGCTTATCATACACAAGTTTGACTTTCACCTTTCTTTCCCTAAATTGCTGACTAAACTGCGATAGCTTACTTTGATAAGGACGCGTTCGAGGTGTTAAAGCTTCCGAGTTCGAAACATGTTAATCAAATGTACCCACCTGCTAAAATCCCTATCAGAAATTGCATTATCAATAAATAAAATAAATAAATGTGGTGTGTTTATGTGTTTTTTTTAATTCTGTTTTTTAGTTTGTATGCATTCATCAGAACATCGTGCCTACTTCGGTAATCCAAGAAGCGTACAATTGGGCATGTTGCATTACAACGTTTGTTGCCTAGATAATGCGCGTTCTATTGCATTAACCTCGAAGTCCAAACAGCTTTGAACGAACTCCTTGATAGTACTCGCTGTTTGGTTCCATGTTTAGCTCGTTTTTTTTTTTTTTTTTTTTTTTTTTTTTTAGAAGGTTATTTTTTCTCATCCTATTGTTTAGGTCGTCGATTCCAGATTCGAGGGAGCCATATTTTTTGCGTGTACAACAAGGTTCAGCATTGAACTTGGTTCGCTTCAATCTCTTCAATCTGCTTCTCAAAGGTGCTAAATTTGTGTTTAGGTTCGCCGATTCCAAAAGTGATCACATTCATATTTTCTCGAGTTCATTTCTCATTCTCTTCATTTGATTCCGCAAGCTTTGCAAGCATTTTCTCTTATTTATCATTACCAGGTCCAGGATATAGTTCAACGTCTTCGGAGAGTAGTAGCAATCCCTTCCAAAAAAGGAAGCACATTTCGTGTGGAACGGAAAGAAAGCAATCGTAAATAATTGATAGTACACTCCGAAATTTATGAAAACTTGTTAGTATCAACTGTTTGTCGATTGGGCACAACACTTAAAAAAAATCGGTTATTACTGCGTTTGCATTCTGAATTTTTAGAATATTAACCTTAGTTGTGAAGCGTGATAGATATATGCGTGAAGGTAAAAATTAAACGTTGGGTCCGAGTTTAATTTTTTGTTGGAGTCAAATATTTTTCCATTAGATATACACAGCATTGCTGCGTCGTGCCCTGCTGGTTGTAGGCAGGGTAGCTAATTTTCACGACGGTCCGTCGGTCGAGAGAGAAGTGTTAAACAGCGTGCCACCGACCGGTGATCTTAACACGGTGACGATAGAACCATGGCACACCGAATGTGTTTGTTTTTATTATTATTTTATCGCAGAAATACGAATTGACAAAAATATTGTACGGCGACTGCTTTTCGTAGTTTTATATTTAATTTTGTAAAAAGACATGAAACCTTACTTTTGGGTTGACGTTAAAGAACGAGTTCTAACATAATGTTCACGATTGAGTCCTAACGTTAGTGAGCCCTAACGTACAGGAATTTCAGCCACAAAAAATTTTTGATCTTCAAATTCTAAAGTGGAAATCTTGGGTATTTGTTTGCGTAGACACCACGAAACTAAGTCCATTCATTCTCTTTCGCGCAGAGCTCTCTTCGACTTTAACAAGCAAACAAAAGTTCAGTTGAGCCCTTCGCAGTTCGAATTACGCAACGCCCACGTAAGACAACAAAGCACACTTTCGCGGCCTGCCACGCATAACGAATAGACGAGCACTCCGTTCAACCGAAGCGCTGCGACTAGAGAGCCTTCTCCTTCCCAAACTCATTCCGCGGATCATCTGCACGGTCAGCTCGCTTGGGTAGAAACTAAAACGGATGCCGCCACTTCCCCTCACGTTCGGGCAGTCCTGGCTCGCGGGCGAGTGGAGACCGTGCCGGGTTAACTCGAAATTGGACGCCATAACTCCTCGCCGGGCTCGGTCGGCGGGGCTGCTCCAGAGAGAAAAGCATGTCACATACCGTACCCTCCGCTCGCACGCCTAGCTTAACAGTGCAGTGGAAAGTACGATGCTGCCCGGACCAACCTGGTGTGAATGTCCGAACACGTTACCCTTATTCCTCCACTCTTCCGTTTGGAAACCGCCCAGAACGCCGCCACGTGGGTCCAACCACCGACTGATCCCACCAAAAGTTTAGCTTTCACTGTAGGTTGTCAGGTCACGGATAAGGGGGATAGAGGCCTCGTGACTCCTAGGTTAAGTTATTTAGGCCTGCTCCCCTTCCCCTCTTCACACTGGCTTGGGTGATGTTAGGCAAGGTTGACAGCTACTTTGTCTTTGGGTGTATGAGGGCCGGTCGAGCTTGAGTTGGCTAGGCATACCTAGCAATGCATTACTTCAGCAGGGAACAACTTCTTTTGGTTCCTGGGGAGGATATTAAGGAAAGGGCTCGGTATCTGGCCAATAAGGATATGAATATCAATTCCTCTTTTTTAGATGTAACGTTCAGAGATGATCAGTGGCTGCTTTTCGATTTAGTGGGCAGAATTCTCAGAGATGTAATTTGAGTATTTTTGACCCCCGAGAGATGCTGAAATGTAGGCGTGGCTAGGCCTGCATCTGTGTCAAAACGTAGCCATGTGCTGTCGAAACAAGGATACTTGTATTTTCAGTTATAACTTTTTTGCTGTTGCCACGTACATTCTGAAGGTCAAGTTATCGCAAATATATTATTTCAGATCCGCTCATAAACTGCAGACCAGTGATTACTAGCAAATGTCTAAAAATGGTTCTAGAAATTTGAGACCGCTCGCGTGAAAAGGATGACAAACAAAATGATCTGCAACGCCAATCAACCATGTTACATTTGAGTCCTTTTTTTAATTCTACTAATTAGCCCGTCATTCAGTGAAGAAGTGAAGATTGGTCGAATTTCCGAATGGCAACTTATTAAAATAGAACAAAAAATAGTTGTTTTTCTTTCCAAACCTCAGATATAACAACAATATTCGTTCCGCTGCAGCTTATTATGCGTCGAGACCATATATCTATTTCTAAACTAGATAATTGCTGATTCCTATTGCAGTGCCCCCTGTCCACTGCTCCGCAAAGCTTAAATGCAAGGGGAGCGGGAGGTAGAGACAAGTAGAGTCCTGTGTGTTCATTGCGCAGCATTTCCGGGTCTTCTACATGAGGTTTGGGCTATATCGCGATACAAATGTATAGCGATAGTGTTTTTGAAATAAAGTGTTTTTAATTGCAATCCAGTGTCGCTATAAAAATTCTTAGTTTTATATTGTATTTTTGTATTGAAATTCATTAGCGGATCTATCCGTAATAGCGTGATGCGATTAAGGGCCGATGTGTTTCGTTGCTATCCTTATGGAATAGCTGACCTCCAGGCAGTAGGTAAAGCCCAAGTTCAGATAGCTACACGCTGCCCTTCTCTATTCTGCAAAAAATTATAAATATTTTCTCGGAATTCCATGGTCGATGATGTCTGTAGATTCAATAGTTGAAGGCGCTATCTGCGCATATAACTGAGAAATAAAAGAATACATGTTCATTAAACTTCATTCCTTGGTGACGTCGTGAGATCAATGCTGAAAGGGGCGCACGAATTAGTCAAACTCCTGCTGAATTCTCAAGGTTATTTTAGGAGAAAGCAAAACTGCTTGAGTGGTTTCTGTGATTTTGCCTCACAACGACGACATATGGTAGGGAAGCCGCGCGTGAGCCATGGGGAAAAAAGTAAAGATTTGCTTCCTTACTACAGCGCAAATAAGAGATGTAAGTTCAGTAGGACCCCAAAAAGTCAATAAGACGCCTAAAAAAATTAAAAAGAATGTTGAGACCTGTTTTTGTAAGGCCCGATAAAACTCGACGATTTTCCGTCCAGTCGGGGGTTATGACCGAGCACCCAAACCTGTCCAATCCAATCAGGGTATAGCTAAAATCTCTTTGGGTACATGCCCCACCAACGTACTTTCAACCAATCGGACAGGCGAAACTACCTTCGCCAGGAGGCCAAAAGGTCAGCTCCCAAGGACAGGCCCCATGGCTAGAACCAAAACTTTAAGACACGAGCTCTGGTGTGTTTATGGTCGGAGAAAATAAAACGACTCCGATGATTCTAGTGATAATCGCCAGGACGTGCCTCACGGGGTCGACCCTCCATCATAGTGTCGACATTAATTAAGTTAAAACCAATAGATAAAAGGCGAACTTGCCAGACACAACGCATGTGGGTCTGGCAAACACAAACGCCGCGAAAGATCACACCATATTCTAAGAACACAGGGACCTCCCCTGGGGGTTCTCCCGATGCTTTGTCTATGTCTGTGTGTAAACCTCTGTTGCGCTCGGGACCCCCGCAGCCAGCCCCCCACAATTATTGGAACATGATCCGCGGTCTCCGCCGGTGTAGCCTGCGCCCAGGACTCGAGTCCGCGGTACGTCGTCCAGTTTACGAAACGGCCTGCCCGTTTACAAGTACACTTAGGACTTATGCTGACTATGTATAGGCTTGTGAGCCTGAATGCAACAGCCCTCACGATAGGGGGAAGACAGGAGGGCAACGACCCGCCGCGGGAAAGACGCAACCCTTGTCGTGGTGTAAAAACTCTAGGTTCAGCACGTATCGGCACGTTAAACAAATTTTTTGAAGGAAACGCCGTCTCTGCGGCGCTCAAAAATGCGACCACCTCTACATGTCTCCTCCAAGACTGCGCCAGGACGTCTTGGACTGTGTAGCTGTTAAAAAAACGGAGTGGTCGCATAAACAAATATTAAATTAAACTTCAAAGTAAAACCGAACTTTCGTAAACCGCTACAAAATATTCCACGAAAGCCGCTTTAAACAGTACAGAAAACGAGGGATCAGTGTAACTAGGGCTCACCACGATCATTGTCATGTCTTCAACCAGAAAAAAACATTTGCTGAACACAATATACTTACATGTACAACTTGTAAAGATAAAAATGCACGCAATCGTATGCGGCAACAAAAACAAACTGACGAGTATGGTGAGAACAACACAAATACCACAATCGTGACAACTTTTCCGCAGTCTCTCACAATTTCAAAATGCCAAGACGAACGGAGGCCACTGAAGGGTTTCACCTGGCGGAATGTCCCAAACGTTTTACACACATATACACAACCCGACGGTTCAAGGGGACAAGAGAGGATACTCCTTTCGTCTGTCACCGCTGGGGGACACCCTATGTCTAAGGCGGAAAATACTCTCCCGGGTTCCCCGCGTGGTTCTCGCAACAGGAGACGGTCATAGCCACGGCGGATGTTTTCGACCCTGCGATCGCGGTGCGCCCGACAAAACAGCACAAAGACCACGAAAGAAAGAGCAGTCTCGCGTTGGTTCGTGCCAATGCCGACGCGAGCCCCAAGAGGTTTTGGCCCCATCAGCACCACACCGACCACGACGCGGAAAAGAGCGTTGATCATTCCAGTCTCCTTGGGGTCGTTCAACATCCGTCCGACCGCGCTCGCGTTTTATGCACCATTTACACAGAAAGCAGCGTCCAGTGACAAAATTTCGTTCAAATTGTAGCCTCGGGTGTAGCTAAATTTTATACGTGGGGCGTACATTAGAGACAAGTGTCGCGTGAGCGTTTGGCTGGGAATCGTGCTTACTCAGTTATGACACGACTCTCAGACCAACGCTAAAACAGCACTCGCGTTCAATCTCTGCCCCCTCGCTGGCCTTCAGCAAGTGACGTAAAAAATCCAGAGGTATCGGCCTTGCTAAGCCGGAGCTGTTGTACAGAAGCGTCGCTACCGACGCGGGCGTGGGCACGATCTCTCCCATAGTGCAAAGAACACGTTTCCGTATAACGTCTATGTAAGGGCCGTGATAACACCTACTTTTACTAGTTGTGCATTCAACACGCGTGACCGAGCCTATTTTAGCGGAAGCATGTAACTCCTTAATGCTCAATACGCCGCCACACTACTAAATTGTATCCTCTTTAGAAACTGAAGGGAAATGTAAATCGGTGCAACAAACATCATCATTAATGTAAAATGTGCATAGAGAATCCTTCCTATAGAAACTTCAACTGAAACACTTGGACGATGGACACTAACTTAGGCGTGTGGGTATGGTAGCGCTAATCGAAATCAATGCGGCATTTAGTGCGTTCGCTGGGCAAAGAGAAACCGCACAATGAAGGCCGCCGTTGCACTTAGAGGTTCTTGAAGGGTGAACACTACTCGATTAAAACTACTTCTATCAGACCCATGTAAAATTTAAAGAAACGATATAAAGTAGAAAAAACGAATATAACCCTATGATTATAGTTCATTATGATGCAAAACACTCACTACACATATAACATTTTTCTTTGTGCATCCCGATCAAGGTTATTTCAATTGAGCTTGGTTAACACATATAGTAGATTCCAAATATAGTGCGAATAAAGTGTTTCAACGCTTAAACACCACTTTCCGTGAGCTGTACAGTACTTTTAGTTCGAACGCAATTATGCCATGTACCAGTAAAATTTAAGCTATCTATAATGCCTTGAGGATGATCCCAGAATATATACAAACTGCCATTTGTTTTGGTGTTTAATTAGTGCACTAGTACAGCACAAAAGACAAGCATAATTTCCAAGCGTCGCCTAAGAATACCGACGATTCCAGCAAAGAAACAATACCCAAACGGTCATCGACACATGGAGAAGCATCTATAGAAAAGCTCCCTATAATCCTCAGTCTAACAGACAATGTTTCGCAATGGAACTGAGCTAATTTGTTTAAGCGAAACTTCGGCTTTCAGAATGACGCTTTGATAAAGCTCATCCTCAATAAAGAGTACTTTTGAAGTTCTAAGAACGAAATTGTCAGAAATAATTGTTGGGTTTCTAAGCAAGAGTCGTTTACGAGCTTGAGATTTTCAATTTCCGCAAAAAGGTTCACCTGGATACATTTCATAAATTAGAAATTACCGTTGTGGCAGATATGCTCCAAGTGATGTTACCTTGTGAGGACAGAAAAAAATCAAGGGCTAACAAAATAAAATAGAACATTAAAACACGCCAAATGTGCAGTTTTCCGGCTCGCTAATCCAATACTTAGAATGCACATCACAACTGCCATCGGTGTTCATGTCCTCACAACTTGACATTCTCGTAAGTTCCAGAACATTGTCGTCTGATCGAGTTTACGAATGTTCTACGCGCCGAATTTTCAACGGTCCGGAGTCAATCTCGCCCCAGCGCTCGATCCTGCTGTTTCGACGAAATCAACGCCTGCGACGCTAGCCTTTCTCTATTTTGTTTTGGGCACAAGTTCGCTTCTATAAACGTTTAGTTTCTTCGGTTATTCGCCGCCTCGTCATTTGTCATTCGTGACAATATCCTGCTCCTTGTAGTTGAACTGCATAAAATAGCCCTCTGATACTTTTTTCTTTCCGTGTGTGTTGTTGCGTGCTAATAAACCATTCTGGTAACCCAGATTTGCACAGCTGTATTATTGTTGTCACTGACGTCCATACAAATTACGCAATGCGGAAGTATCTTCAAAAGTAGTTGAATTACATTTCTAAGTATTTGTGTTCTACTCAAGATACTTAACAGTGAACGTAACTTGAATAGTATTTCAAATACTTTATGAAGCAGGCAGTTACTAACTTAACTTAAATATTTTTATCGAGTATTTTGGCAAACAATGCTTTAGACGTATCAGGGGAGTGTGATGTTTTCCAAAAGAGCGCCATTGCGGATGCTCAGAAATCCTGCCACGTCCAATAGACAAAGATGGCAGAGCGGAGAAGGCGATTGCTTAGACTGCCTATAGCACTCTTCCAAACTTTTACTGAGTATGTACTTTAACTACAACCAAGATATTCCAGTGTTTATGCCCCAGAAATAATGATAATCTATTAAGTGCCGCTGACGTGAACTTCCACATGTGAATGACATTGCTATCTGCTACAATAGATAAGAACTGCAGAAGACCTGCACACCCACGCAAAACAACCCTCCACTCAGTGCTGGAAGTGCCCGCGCGTAATAGGCATAAGAGAAAACAGCGTTGTTGCGTGCACCAAGAATGAAATAAAATTGCACTGCCTGTTGCTTTTCCTCTTCTTGACGTCGGACAAACGATGTGTTTGTGCAGATTGGTTTGGTAGCGACATATCCCCTCAGAAATGGGGGAGCCGAGCCCCTCCTACAAATTTTTTGCTATAACAGCGTATGCATTCCTACTTTCCAAAACATTGTGAGGTTAAGAAGAACCCTTGCATCGGCGCAAATATTAAAGGATGAACACGGTTCGGCTGTGCGTTAACGAGCACTACATTTCGCTCTAATGGCGAGTGTAGCAGAAACAACAAAAGCGAGCTCTGGGTTTTAAGCATCACCTTCAATCACATGTAATCTTGCAGTGCAAGCAATGTTCGAGGCAACATATGCTCGTAAGGTGAAAGAAATTATATATTCAATTTTTTGGGACGTTAAGAGTCTTCTGAGCACGCGCTTGGAGGTTCTGGAACATTGCACTCAAAAAACGGGAATGGCACGACCATTTTTTCACAGTGTGGTACAGTCTTCGGTTGTTAATGCGCCATCGTTACAGTAATCGCATCCTTGCTCTCAGATCGGAGCGCATAAAGCAAAGGAGGCATAATGTACTGCATGCATGTGCCTGCAAAAACGACATCCGCGACCATCACGCGAATGAATAAATAAATGGGAACCAGGAAAAGAACAACCATACCGAAATCGTCGCCGCGATCGGAACAAAGGGCGTATGTATATTATGGTTGTAACTTCTTTTTTTAATAATTGCTGTCATTTTTGTTAAGAAATGGTGTTCTCCACCATACTTCTGCAAGCGCCGACAGTTGTTTTGAAACTGGGTTTGTTCAGTTCGTGGCGATAAAATATTAACGTTAGTTTCTTTGCCGCGCAATATACTCATGCACTAAAGGGTTTTCCAAGCAAACTTGGTCTTAAGTTCTAGAATTAGTTTTATTGGCCAAGTTTTAAGTCCGGAAAACAAATTAGAAGGTTGAGGGAAAGGGAATTCGGAGAAAGTAAAATACTTGTAAAAAGTTTCTGACAAAGGGAAAAAAAAGTTATTTGTTTTTGTGCGGAGGATTCGATTTCTGCCCCTTACGTTTCACTTTCTTGAAGTCAGTCTCGCCCCAGCGTCCGATCCTGCTGTTTCGCTGCCATCGACGCCTGCGATGCTCACCTTTTTCTCCATTTTGTTTTGGGCACAAGCTCACCCCATTCAACACTTAGATTGCTTAAGTTTTCAACGCCCCCTCAACTGTCATTTGTGACAATATCTGTCCCACGTGATTGGCTTCTCCGCACCAGCAGTTTATAGGAAAGATAAAAATTTGTTGTTCGAGTAAAATAGAAGAGCAGCTGACTACCAAAATGGCCTTGAACCAATCACCTGATCAGAAAAATGTTTCAGGTTAAATATCTTTAAATGTACACTTCATCAACAAAACATTCTAGTCCCATATATTCGCACATATTTTCGAGTGGTGCACACGCGTATACTTTGAAGGCAATATCCCTTATAGGGCTACCACACCGTAAGATTGTATGCCTTAGACAGCACACGACAAAAAGAAAATGTATGGCAAGGTGTATAAATCCTGTTGCAACAAAAATCAAACGCAGGACCAAAAAGTTCCGTGCCCGACGATCTATCGCAGTTACAAGGGGATAGTTCAGTACCAAGATGATGCTTTGCTATGCCAAAGCCGGAAAAGTGAAACTGGTGGACGGCTAACTATGCAATCAGGCGAGTGGCGATATTATCTATGATCATGCAAGGTAACTCGATCTCACTTAAATCATACAAGTGTCACGATGTAATCAAATATACGATACAAATTAAAAACGGGTAAAAACCTAACCACAAAGGCCACAAGGTACCAGAGAAGAATATATTCCGGGTACTAAATCGACCTTAACATTAAGATCAACGTAAATTAAGCAAAAAATTTTATAAAGAGGCAGTAGCCATGTATAGACCAGCACCGCGAATGCATTTGAGTATATCCCTTTTGAAACATGCAGGTTACGTCAGCGGGAATCAGCTGCGCGCATCGAGAGCAGGCGCCGTGGCGTGATCTGGAGCAGGTTGCATAAGCACACAATATTACATAGTGTTCGATTTTATTTCTAGGATTTTTTTTTATTGAAAAAGGGGTTAGAGCCAGACGAGTGCCGCCTTCAACATATTGTTGTTAGGCTCGGCGGACATTAAACGAGGGGAGAATCGGCAGGGTAAGCTTTCTGATTAACAAAAGTCTGTTTATTAACTTTTTTAATATTATATTTAGAGGTCATGTTGCACTTGCAGCATTGAGGGCAATTACCTACTATTGAGGCCAAACTAACGTATAAAATGAGCAAAAAAGCATTCTTCCCTTTTTTATCACGATTTGAAAATCTTCTTTAAGAAGAGTGCCGCAAGCCCTGCACACAATGACGCTTAGAAGAGTGGCCCAGCGGTTTCAGACACGTCGTCTCCTTTGTCGTCGACGCATCTACAAAGGACACTCTGTCTAAATAGTGTTGGCGTGTTTAAAACGACGTTGTTACCCTTCCAAGCGTCATTGTGGGCAGGACCGACGCACCACTCTTTTCGAGCTCAATTTTTAAAACGAGCGAAAAAACGCGAAGCCTGAACGAATAATATCTCAAACACAAATACTTCTTTACAAAAGCTTTAAAATATTATGCCATTTAATAGGGAGTGCCGTCAATACTTCTATTAAAATATGACCCTGATGATTATGATTATTATTATGATTATCCCCTTATCTAATGTCCTTCGACCTTGATAGATACACGATAAATGCGGCACTTGCCTAAATCTCAACCCTTTTTTTAAAGTTTTAAGTGTGTTTGAAATAAAACCAAACACCCTGAATGTTTGTATAGTGGCCGGACTTACCATACAGGGGCAAGTTCGAAGTTGTGTTATGTTTCAGAAAATATATTCTCAAAAACTACATCGCAGGTACTACCCGCAATAGTAAGAAAGGAATAAGGCACAGCTGAACCAAAATTAAAAGCAATACTGGTACCCTACTTTAGCCTAATAGCCTGTTATTTATTTAATGAATGTGTATCTGAGAAGTAATTGAAGCACAATGAATATTACAGATTAATATGCAGTCATTATCCCTGTTTCTGCTCTTTTTTTTTATGCAATTATTTCGATGCTTTGAAACATCTGCTCTAAATTCCCAGATGAACGCTACCCAATGGCAAAGAAACAAAATGGAACAATGAAGGGAGCCACCTGTCGGGAAAGGACTTTGATTCTGGACTATACAGCAGTTGATTCATTTTTTGGTGAGCCTGTTGTGGATTGCAAAAGACCACTGGTAGTGCAAGGAAGAAAAAAAGGAAGATCCGAGATCGGCAGAGGCACGAGAGGAACGGGTCGGTGGTGAGAGACGGAGCTCGGCTGTTCAGCTGCATGATCAGTGCTTCCCTTGACTGTATTGTACATATGTAAATATCTCGCTCAGTAAATAAGTGCTTTGTTCCCGCTGAACGGTCTTGAACGACGTATTACGCTAAAAACACAACAGAGCCCTTAAGATACAGAATAGAAACAGCTATTATTATATTTTGATTTTTTAAACATTTTTATTGCAATAAATCGATTAGTTCTGGGGTACGTATTTAGTTTAGTTCTCGCTAAAACGGAAAAACTAAGAAAACGATCAAAACGGATCTCGGGAAAGGGTTGTCTCAATATTGTATTTTTTATGCGTCCCGCATGCGTGTGCGGACTCTTGTAATTAGTCTCGGCTTGTTCCTTTGAAGTATCCCGAAGCTCATAAATTCCCTCGGAGGTAAGTGAAGTTGGATTATAAAGATTAGCTCCCTTTGGCGAAAAGGGACCCCAGAAGGGATTAGACGCACCCCCAAAACGGTACAACTAAGAAGACAAGACAGAAGCATCTTCTGCCAAAAACGAAAAGATAAAAAGAGCTGTTAAAGAGAATAAAAGCGCTCAGAGGTTAAGAGAGATTAAAAGAAGCGATAATGGCAGTCTCTTAGCCTGATCGACTTCTCGGCTTGCCGGTTTTCGTTCTGAGCGAGGCGCCAACACTGCTGCAATGAAGCAGGATGAATGAATGAACGTTTCTAAACTCTTATGATTGGGGGGCGGCTTGCGCCACCTAGCTTTTATGTTTCAATTAACTTTTTATTACATGAATTAACAACAATTAACATTTTTTCGAGTAACGAGAGCTGTCTCTGTGTGTGTGGGGGGGGGGGGGAAGAGGGAGGGGAGGAAGGGTTGCCTACGAACTGCAAATGGAGCGCAGCCAAACGTTCCTCCCCCCGTAAGAACACATTTCCGTCATGCCCTTCCGAAGCTCAAGAATTATCGTAATAAAAAAAAAAAAAAAGAAGACATAAGCGCTGACAATATTGGTCGTGCGGGACGTAGCCCTCAGATAATAGAAACTGCAGGAATCAATTTTCAGGAACGAGGCTGTACATATGCGCAGAGACTTGCAGGAAAAACGATCACTGAGGCGGCTTATGAGATACCTGAAGTGGCATTTTACTGATTTAGAGCTACGCCGAGTTATGCCAACATTTTCAGCCAAGGCTGTATATATGTTACTATTATAAGCTATTAATAGATAGCAAGCTTTTTTTTGTGAAAGGGAGGGGGGGAGTGACATTAAATACTTAAAAGCGTTGAATTTGTGACAAAATGTATCGTAAAGTGTTCACTGTTCATGTGTGGAAAGCTAGTTCCGCCGAGGCAGACCTAGCTTTCACCACGTGGCCGCTTTAGTTAGGGACACTTAAAAAATAAGTAGGTTTTACTCACTAAATAAAACGTGTAATGCATTCAAGAGAATACATACCGCGTTTTTTTTTTTTCAAACTAATTGCTCACGACATGAAATGTTTAATTGTCTTAAAACGATCACAAATGGAGCACATTATATAAAACAACTGTCATAAAATGAATGTTCGAAATGTTTGTCCCAATTCAAACGTTTGTTCTAATACCCATTTAAATGAATATTATCCAGTGTGCCAAACATCTTGATGGCATAAACCCAATCCAACACTGTTAACATGTGGGCCAACCATTGTCTCCAGTAGCCCAACCGGCCAACGTCCCAGACGCCTCCAGGGGGAACAGTCTCGCCAAAGAAGCTTTTCATTCCCCATTCTCGGTCGTTTCACTTCCTCGTGGGAACACGAGATGCCTTGGAAACCCCGAATTTAACTTTTCGACCCTCTGTCATCCCTAAACGCCCTTCGATTTCCCCACTGTTTTTTGCCAAAAAAGATTCCCAATCATACAGAGAGCTCACCCCGCTTCTAGCCGGGAGAAGTGTAGACGAAGGTTAGGTTCAGATATTCACACAGTCGTCTTTCCCACCGTTCCGGCGCGAGAAGCTGGCTGCGTTCCCGCCGAGGGAGAGGGATTTAGGACCGGTTTCTGACCCAAAGCGTGCTGCAGGACCCGAGGAGTGCCGAAAGACGACGTTCTATGTCTCCGGCGCTGACGGGAGACCGAAGACGCCGGAGTCCCGCCCCAACGGGAGAAGACCAATTTAAAGGTAGGAAATTTTCGCTCAATCTGGCGGATTCTCAAAAGTTGGGTGACCACGTGCACGGTCGCGGGAAGAGGGGATTGACCGTACCCTGCCCCAATGACGAAGCCAACGAGGCTATTTTCAGGAAAGAGAGGGACGACGCGCGCGTGGTGTGACGTTTACGGCTCTTGAACAACGGGCATAAAGAAATTTGGATTTACCGCTGAGCTGCTGCTCGAAATGATGAGACCATATCGGCTTCTTTACAATAGACGTAAATTTGATTTTAAGGGGGAACTACCAGAAAAGAAAATACGCTGCTCGATCATCTGGAAGGAAATGTGGCGTAATGAGTGATTGATGTGAAACGTGCTCGCAGTGGGTCTTGTCGTTTTTGTGATGAAAAGTAAGGACCAATAAAATGTTTTAAAACATGCAAGGCAGTTATTGCTGACCGAAACGTAAACAAACGTGAGCTAAAAAAAAGAAAGCTCTTGTGCCAGCGCCCGTCCGCTAGATTTGGTGATAGGTGCCACCACAAAGATGGGGTGGTCTAGGGAAATGTGAAATTCCAGACGAAACTAATGGGTTATACCGGTTATACAGCCCAACGGGGTACAAAAGTTTGACGCAGAATTTAAAAGGAATGGGCAGAAAGGTTTCTAGGCTAGATAGCGCACACTACCCCCCAATAAAGAGGGCACAGCTAACAGCACTCATCGGTCTATGTTCCCAGCGCCAGCAGCACCGTCGCCACTGGTTCGAACACTCCACCGTTCCCGTATTGTCCCGATTTCGGCACAGCGCCGACGGCGCTTACGCCGGGACGAGGCAAGACACCGGCTGTTTGAATGGGGCTTTCACGAGAACTTTGGCACATTCGCGCAGTGCAAACGACTCATGGGAATTATAAAACTAATGCTGAAAATTCGTCATAGTTGTGACAGCACAATGTACGCGGGAAAACAAGAAAATTTTGACAGAGTTACACGGACATAAAGCAAGGGACTAAGCATGGTGGCCAATGACGACAATGTTAAACGAACAGTGTGGCAAGAGGACCCGCGTTATGCGATGCCGTTTCTATCGTTCTTTCTGGTATCTTCGTTTGCGCATTTGGAGCGCGTCGCGGCGCAGTTTGCTAACTCCCACTTATTTTTTTGCGCCGCTAGCAGAGCGTCTGCTGGACGCGGGCCGCGGGCCAGACTTCATTGGAACGACCGCGGCCGGCCGCGGACCAATCGGAAGGGTTTCACGGGCCGGGGTTTGGAAACTTCTGAACAAAAACAATCACGTACAGTGATACGCGCAGCGAACCTGCAGATTTTTGGCGTGTGATTGATACCAAACACGCAACAGACATGGCCTCCTATATACTGACAAAGCCTGGCAGATCGCAAACGTGGAGCGGCAGACAACATATCAGAGAAGAACACACACAACTGGCGCCCCGCTGCAGCGAGACGCCTAAACACACTCCCCCCAAGCGAAAAAGTGTGTTTCGGGTCCTCGCCGCTGCAAACGTTCTCCTCTGACGTCCAGGTTCCCCGAGCAATGGCTCTTTAATGATCTGAACCAGACTTGTGCCTATCTCAAGTAATCTACTCAAGATACTGTATTTCAAATACTCTTTGAGGTATCTTGGTATCTTGCAAATACTTTTGGTGTAGAGTATTTGATACTCTGTTTTAATTACGCTTCTGAGTATTTTGTACTCATTATCTCGAATACGTTTTGACATTCCGCCATTTTCCCACTTTTTCGGTATGAAGTGGCGTGGGCGTGGCACGAGTAAACGTGAACAATCTTTGGAGCAACCAAATCCTGTTGCTATCGCTAATTAGCTACGGTTACTTTGATAGAGCTCGTGAAAACATCGCTTTTTTGCCGATTTTGATTCATATTTCAGGCCGAAGTTCTTACAATGAAGGTTTTCGCCTCGGCCTTTCCAAAGGCGCCTTTTGTTTCCTAGAGTTTCCCCCAAAAAAATCCTCAAACAAAAGGGGTGGTTTTACGGAAGTAAAGATTGCCACACTCAGGCGCGATACCGACGGGAAACGACCTACGACAACAATGAAGACTTGAGTGTCAAAAAAAGTATAAATAGAAAAAAAATGATAGGTGGACAAAAAAAAATTGTTTTGCCTGTTGTATAATTGACCCTGCTACGGCAAAGCGTAACGGTTTTCTGTTGTTTATTTTCTTATCGTGGTCAGCTCGTCACTTATTGCTGTCGCGAACACTGTATGTAAGCGAGCATTGATAAGCAGAGAACAGGACAGGAAACGGACCACGAGCAGGATGACCTCCCAAAATGCCAACAAAGCGTCCCCAAACGCTGAGTGCCCTAGTGAACGACACCTACTTGAAGAAGGTGGGACCACTCCCGTGGCTATTGTGTAGCTTCTCTTTGTTATCTATTCACTCATTTGCGTATCCCAAGTTCGCTTATGATTGTAGTTAAACGATCCGTCTAAGGTGCGCCACAGGACCTGATATTCAGTGATGACACTATTGGCGAGGGGCTCTGACCCGTTTGTTGACCCCACACCTCGGTGTATACCAAACACAAGGCCTTTGCATATGCCCACAGACCTTGTGCGCATGTTCATGTCATCTTTTTAATAGAGCGCGGGGCACAGTGTAATTTAAAAATACTAACAATGAATGAAGAGACGTTAAGTGCCAGATCTCTCCCGAAAGCAGTCGTCAGAGGATGCGAGCTTGACCCACTTAGGCTTTTGTGCGGAGCTGGGCACCTTGCATGCTGCATTGTTCGTGCAGGCTGGAGTGGTAACAAAAAAGACCCTCTTCGCACTCGCCGGAAAACACAAACTCCGAATCCAGCCAAACGCTGACGCCGCGTTCGGTTATGTCAGCCGAGCGCTGAGTCATTGTATTTGTTGTCCCCATCCGTGTAATCTTAAAGTTAACCACTTGGGGCGCCACGGTCTGATCTCCTCCCCTTGTTGTCTCAGAATTGTTTTGTAACATTTATCAGTGATATTGCCAGGCGTGTTGCCGAGCGAGCGCGTGGCCGAATGCTTACCGCGCTTGGCTCTCGCGTGGAGGCTCCGGGTTCGATGCCAGGGAGCGCATTCCTCTTTTATGTCATCTGTGAACTTGATATTCTCGTTACTGATCTAATTACGAATGTTCTACACGCCGAACATTCTAAGCCGAATGTTCCAGAAACGCACGCAGGTACAAAAGGTGCTCCGAGTAGCGGTCCTTAGTCACTTTCGCCCCAGTGCTCGATACTGCTGTTTCACCAACATCGACGCCTGCGACGCTAGCCTTTCTCTATTTTGTTTGGGTACAAATTTGCCTCATTAAACGTTGCGTTTATTCAGTTATTCGCCGCCTCATCATTTGTCATTCGTGACAATATCCTGCTCCTTATAGTTGGACTGCATAAAATAGCTCTACGATATTTTTTTCCCCGTTTTGTGTTGTTGCGTGTTAATAAACAATTCGGATAAACCAGGTTCGCGGAACCGTATAATTGTCGTTGTGTCTGACGTCGATAAAAATTACACAATGCGGAAGTATCTTCAAAAGTAATTGAAACACATTTCTAAGTATTTGTACTCTGCTCACGATACTTTACAGTGAAAGTAACTTGAGTAGTATTTTAAATACTTTATGAAGCAGGTGTTTAGTAACTTAACTTAAATACTTTTATCGACTATTTTGTGGAACACTGATCTGAACTAAAAGATCCTCGCGCTCCAAATCTGCGACCGGGCACTGTATAGCTCCGTATCGAACTGCCAGGCTTTGTGAGTCGACAGGAGGCTATGGCACCGAGAACAAACGAACGCCATGACGAGGCATATTTCGACGCCACTTGACTGACTCCATGAGATTGTTTGCGCGGCTGCGGTTGGCCTTAAAGTGAAATGGAGTATATATTACGATAGAGAGTAACGGGCGGTTTACAAACAAGCCCGCGTCTTCCCGCACCCGGTGTGGGCACCGTGCGCCGAAATCAGATTCTCGTGAGATGAAGCGTGTTCGCACGCACAGTGCCGACAGCAGCGCCACCGTAGTGGCGTGACGTCATATTACAGTATCTTATCAGGGTCAGTAACATATATCTTAAACGTTTACAAAATAAATCTTTTTGACTGTTACCCCAGATGCGATTCGCAAATCTTCCCAAATATATATCGCGCTGACTTGTATTGTTTTCTTTTTTTTGTGTTCAGTCTGTAATTTTACAAGTCGTCATAATTATCACTCATTAGCTATAGAGCGATGTTCTTAGCCCGGTAAAAACCCGATTTTGTAGATCTTTGTCAAACTGGTGTCTCAATTCCAGCAGACATTAACGATTACATTTCTCGTCAGATTTTCAAGAGCCACCCGTGCATGCGCTCGCTTGAAAGCTGGTCAAAACAGTAAAGATTAGCACGCTCTTGACAAACAAGCCCGGATTTACCCATGACATGTGTGGCGCATGCACTGAAAATGAATTTGAATGAAGAGAAGCGTCTGCTCTCGCGCATTTTCATAAAGCAGCGACAGCACAGCAGTGTGACATCAGGGCCCCGCGTTGTTGTACAGGATAGCGACAGCCCTTCGAAGTGCACGACGAGCGTACAAGTCCAGCCAACCGAGCAAAGGAAAACAAGGGATCGCAAAGTAAACGACGCGAGCCTCCGAAAACAGCGGCGATACATTAGCTGATCCGGTAACCCTGTTTTCGCCGAGGTATACCGTTCGAGCGTGTCGTGGGAATAATGGTACGGTTTGCGCCGCGAATGCTACAGGGATCGGGATCCACACTCCGGTGGTTTGCAGATGCATGGTCCGGACATCTCTTCTTTGCTTCAGATGGCGTTGTGCTTGTTTATCTTCGGCTTTCTATCGGCAAGGGGATGCTGTCGGTAGGCCGCTCGCATGGGTGTTCGCCGGGTCGTTATGGGGAGGGAGGAAACGCCGGTCTCTGGAATGGCGTCGGTATCGTTTCCGAACACGCGAGTCGAACGGAACGAGGCAAGACAAGTGCGTGCTCGTTGGGTTGCGGAAGGTGTTCGTGATCGTGCGTATTGTTTCTGCTCAGCTAAGCTTTTTTATACGCGTTAAATTCGAAAACAAGGGGCACAATTCATTCCAGTCGGACTCCACGGGCAATGACCGCTTACCCGATCCTGCGTTGTTTCCTGGGTGTTGCGTGTTGCTGTGGTTAGAATACACGCGATGTTTCGGTGGTTTCATGCATTATTCAAACATCCCTTCACCTTCACATTTCTTTATGCTACAGTGGGGTTGTTGCTGGCATCCTAAATCCATCTTTTTAAACACGCGAACACGCGAGTTTGCAGGTACGAAAGGCAAGCGACACAATATTAAGGTGCAAAACGTTCCAAAAACCGGGTGAATTCATGATTGAAAGGTTTACCCCGACTTAACATGACAAATTAATAACGAAAAGGTACAGACGTTTCGTCACCAATGCAGGTGGCATCTTTAGTGTATACTTACGCAAATGAGGTGAGGTCGACCAGTCTACTTATCACACACATTCCCGTAAACGTCCCGCAGGGGGCCACGTTTGGTGCTGCACACCGATGCGTCACGACCAATGAAGCAGGACTTGACGCATTTCCTTCGCCCCATCCTTGCTCTCGGACCAGCGCCGTCTCATTGTCCAGGTCGAAACTGTGTCCCGTCGTCCAGCAGTGTGTGACAAGTTCCGTAATGGACCGCGTGGTATGGGCGGCCTTGGCAACGTCTCTTTTGTGTTCTTTCAATCTCGTTGCCCTCTTTCTGCCTGTTTCGCCAATGTAAGTCGGATCGCAATCCCTGCACTTCACTTAGTATACCAACCCGCTCTGACCCTCCTCAGGGGTACGGTTCTTCGGTTTCGGGAAGTCATTCGCCAAGGGGTAATGTGGTTTAAAAACAGTTTGTACGCCCAGCGGCCGCGAACCTCTCCGTACAGCATTTGACACGCCCTGGACATAGGGAATAGATACAATAGATGTTGCCCGCACTCGGAACTCACTCCCCCTTCCCCTCTGCATTCACCTCTGCGTATCATTAACAATCGTCGTGGGATAATTGCGTCGCTCTAACCTACTAACCACATTTTCTACATTTTGCAATTGTAGCTGCTCGTTAAAGCACACTGCATCACAACGTGATATAAAAAGTTCTTACAACGGACCGTTTGTGCTCGGTCGGGTGATGCGAGTCAAAGGAAAAAAACGTTTCCAGCATCACACTACTTACGGTACATCGTCGTTTCCACACTGCCATTACTGCCATTGCTGCCATTTCCACACTGCAACCTAACCGACACACACCTTTTTGTAATTAATTTGTAATGTTAGGTGCTCACAATTATAAGCTTTGAGGAAAACATTTGTATTAGCGGTAGACGAGGTCAATGCTATACCATATTAGGTAATTTTCGTAGATGGTTTTCGCCGTCCCTCAACGCTTTCCGCAACCGGCTACGATACCCGAAATTCTACAGCCAAGGCCATCGGCGCGCAGGCGCAGTAGCAGCTTCATCCTTGCGGACTGCTTAGCGGAGGGTGAAACACGATCTAGGAAAACCACCTATTACACCCAACAGTAGCCAACGCTGCGATCGGAAGCAGCCAATTAAATAGCGTCCAAAGTAAATCGTGACGGCTCTCGTCGTCTTTGTGCGTTTGCAATCTTCCGCTAAACGAGTCACACACAGACGAAAGAACTGCTTCACGGTGCATTCACTGTGTGATTGGCTGTATCGGATTGCAGCGTTGTCTGCGGCCAGACGTGATGTGAAACGAAGGAAGACCACGTGGTTCACTAAGATGTAGAGGAGAGGTGAAGAAGTTTTTTTGTTCAGTGTCTTCCGCAGACTTAATTTTTTTGTTTAAATATAAAGGTAAAGTTTAATTCGTAGAACAGCTTCGGGTCTTAATGAGAGAGCCTAACCGACACTCATTGTACCGCCTCATAACTTAAACAATTATGCTAAAACAAATAGTCTTTAACTCTCTGAAGAAAAATCAATCGCGGGAAATCGGGTCAGAGTTCAAGGAATATTAACATCTTCGAATTCGCGCTGTTACGTTGCGCTTGCGCTTTCGGTGGCCATAGCACGGGCGGGCACATGGTTCTTTGGAACGACGTTTTTCCTACAACCTTCCGATTTTCCACTGCGAAACTTCTCCTCGATAAATTCAAAAAATGTTTTCTGAGTAGCCACGCTGTGTTCAAAATTGATGGTTATCTTAGATTCTACGAACATATAAAATTAGGGGAAAAGGCTATTTAATTTTTTTTCCTGAACGTTGTGTGTTTTATATAATGCAGTCTCTTTTAAATGATAACGGTACTCTGTTTATTCCTTCAACTTTTAACATAAAATTACGGGAAGCCGGTTATTTTTGGTTGCTTTATTTTCTCTTTCTGGTGCACCGATACAAACCAAAATAAATTAAAAAGCTATTCATAAATTATTAAGTTAGATACGAGCGGTCATCCATTTTGTTGATCTCCTTTCTAACGGTGAATATACAAGAAAACGTCAGCAGTATTTCGCTAATAAAACTTTAAAAAAAACTTAAGCTAAAAAAAATCGCATACCCCAGAGAAACGTTTCCAATACCAACCAGAACGCAGTCCACACATGGAATACCAGAGAGTGAAAAGCGCGCGCCTTTTGCCGTTGAGTCATCAGCTTGCGACATCTGTAAATATACAGGTTGTTCTTTAAAAGGATGATGAACCGTAATTTGGATTCCAAAAAACAATGCAGGAGATGTAGGCGGGACGCTACAATCCCTACAGCACTTCTCGTAAGGCGGTATGTCGAATGGACAATAATTTTTGGAAAAAGAGGTCGAGATTGAACGAGGCCGACGAGGCGCATGGCGTCTAGATATCTTGTTTCCTCCTCTCTTCGCTTCGCCCCCTCAAGGCGGCGAGGTCTGAGAAGACACGAGGCCGTTCCCCCTCCTTCTCGAAGAAACAAGACGTAAACATGCCTGTCAAATGCGCCTCTTTTTTTGAAAAATACGGTCATCAGTTCGAGATATCGCTGTACCAGTGATGTTATGGTGTTTGTAACAACCCGTTGTACGCTTTTGCAGCCGTGTTTTGTGGACTCCAGATTTCGGTTTAGCATCTCTATAAGGCTTTACAAAGGCATGCAGAAATATGTTTCTTTGGTTAGTGTATCAAATATGTTTATTTCCACTTGATTACATAATTATTGATTCGTAGCTCATGGTTTCATAACGAGTTCTTTCTCCGAAAGTCTCGTGTCAGGCGTCCAGTCGTAGTACCTGTGCTCCTTCTTGTCGGACGACGCTCCTGGCACGTCGGTGTTCAGTTTGGTCGAGTGGCAACTTTGACCAACTGATGCCGTCTTGTAATCATACGTCATGTACCGCCACTGGCATCTGATGCACTGAAGCTGCCGGGCTGGCTTCTAATGCGCAAATTTTCCTGGTAGTTTTGTGCGTCAATGCAGCAAGCTCGGGCATGTATTGCCTACGTGACTGTATCTTTTGGCGTACCGTTGACTTCATGGCTGGCAACAATATTTGCTTGATATCCAAGCCATTTCACTTCCCTTCCGTAATGGCGATTTCTTCTGCATCCCGCGACCACTGCAACTTGTGCAAGTCTCGTGTGGCGAAGTGAAGTCGGGGGATGCTTGGTGTCCACTTTTGAGAACAACCAACCATTCTATTTCTTCAAGTCACTCAGCGGCATTCTCCCACAAAGTTGGAAATTGTGTGCGTCATGGAGTTGACACAGAGAATTGGTGTCAGCAAATTATTAGGTATTGTCCTTGGACGACAACCGACACCAAATCAACTGTCATTGCATTGCCGCTCACCCGCTTTGTCGTGCTTACCTCCTGTTGAGGTGATGGGGATCAAGACCTTCGGGGTAATGTCGGCCCCAGGGACAAAGGCCGCCGAAGATAATCCTCAATGCCCCGCGGTCGCTCCTCAAGACGTGGTGAAGGGTCGTTCGGCACGTACCCTCGCGGCCCAATTCATTGGTACGGTAGATATGGTCGGCCTCATGCAGTGGTAGCAGAGTGGTTTTCGGTCGGCCATTCGCAACACCTTCATTTTCGTCGGTGTACTTTGTTCAGCGCAGGCCGACACCCGATGTCAGGAATGCTTCAGCGTTCAGGTGTCTCATTGAACTGTCATTGAATACTAAGGGGCAGCCGGTGGCGGTCGTCGTACCATTGTGGCGTAAGTCTCCCTCGGTTCGTCAGATGCCGCTTCGCTCGCAAAAGTCTCCGGTTGAAATGCCTGTCGAACTTGTACCAAAACTATTTCGGCAATAAAATATAAGCAGGGCAACTGATGGCAGGAAGTAGGTTCCTGATCTCCTCCCGGAAAACGTCGTGGATGATGTCGCCGATTCCTGGGAGGCTGGCGTCGAAGTTGCAGCTGGACGACTCGAGTGTCGAGACGCTGGGAAGTTGTTGATTGTGACAGGCTCGGGCATGCAGTGCACATTCAGTGTTGGAAGCCTCGGTGATATGAACCCTTCGACTGTTCTCAAGGGGTTACAGACAAGGCTGCTGAAGCTGTTGTCCCTCGCATGAGAGACGTGAGATTCTTAGCTTCTTGTCTTCTGTAGTGTCAGGGTCGCTGAGGGCGCTCGATCAGCCGCAAAACATCCTCCACGAAGGCGCTGATGCCCTTGTTGGGGCCGTGTCCTCGACAAAATCAGGAATTTGGCTCTCTCTTGTCGATGTTGGCTGATAAACGTCCGCTTCAGCTCGATCTTGCAAACTTCCCACGACGTTAAGGAGGATTCATGGTTCTCAGACCAGTGCCTGGCAGTTTCTTCCACGAGAAGTATAGGTTCTGCAGGAGCTGGTTGTCTGTCCACTCATTGTGGCGGGCGACATGGTCATATTTTTCAATCCTGTTTTCGACGTGTTCATACACTTTGCGTGAAAGGGCGTCGGAGTGTGAGGTGCGACATGCATGCAAACAATGGTGGGAGCGGACGCGGTTTGCTGCAACAGGTTTGTCATTGTTGGCTTAGTCAGCTTCGGTTTTTCTGGCAGGAGACCGAATTTCGGTGGTTCTTCCTGGTAGCAGCGACTGGCTCAGATTTCAGGTTCTTTGTTGTGTATTTGCGAGGTTCGTCCTTGCGGCACTGGCTCGTCTTGGGGCCTTTCTGCTGGGCTCGGGATAGGACTTGGTTCACGGCCCGCCGGCGGCTTAAAGGGATACTACAACAAAATTTCGGCGCACATTTTTTGGTCTATATGTGTTCAAAGGAACAGCATCACATCCAACATACTAATATCTTGTTTAAAAAGTCACAAAAAGGAATTTTAAAACGAATTAAACGGTTAGCAAAGAGCACCTGGTGGATGTCGCTAACGCCTCGTTTGTAACGCCCGCCTAGGAATCTTGACAGCTAGTGACGGAGGTTGTCTCGCCTCCGGCCACGACGAGAGAAGAGGGGCAGGAGGAACTACCCTCTTCCCGAGAATGTCTTTTGTGTGTCGCAGAAGTCGCTATTGTCCCCCTACAAGATTACAGAAGATTAACCCGTCACTCAAAATCCGTACAAAACCAGCCGCTTCGGTGGCTGGAACGACTAGGCCATCCTCTCGACGTCAGCCTCGCCGTTGCTTTGCTCGCCCTGAGACGACCAACGACACGGTTGCGTTTGATGTCACGTGGTGTCCGCTGGGCCTTCTCCGAGCGCTTGCCAGAGTGGGCCGTTTATTACGAAAAATACAGCCACCAGGCTCAAAATACAAACGTGCGATTGTCATTTACGGATATAGTGGATCATATTCAACCTATTTTTGAACACGACGGGAATATTTCAAATTTTGTTGAAGTATCCCTTTAAGACGCGGCATTGTCCGTCACCCGTGTCCCGTTATTGGGCAACTCAGCTGTGGGGCCGCCAGGTTGCACACAGAGTGAAGGGCTATGGGTAAAGTACCCACCACCTCCACCAGAACATACGATGACAGCTGAGCATAGCCTGGAACTTTCCAGAATAATAAATATTGATAGAATATAGGACTTGAACAAGCATCCGTGACAATATAACAAAACTGACAGAAGAGAGTTTATCCTGACCACAAAAAAGCTGCATTTCTTTAGTGGCATTCCGACTGAATAAATTCTCTCCTTCGGGGTTTCGCGACTGCCGTGGACGAACGGATGTGGGACGAACGCATGTGGGACTGAAATGGATGTGGGACCACTTTTCTGGTAATGAGCCACTGCAGACTGTCACCGCATAGCAGCGGGAACTGGTGATCTGGGTAGGTAACACGCTCGATGAAATGTCCATACAGCTTGCAATTCGCGTAACCAGTGTTGATGAAACGTTTGTTTCGACGAAACGCGCAACAGACCAGCGGAATCAATATCAGCAACAACACCTGTGCTCCGTGAAAGTGCACCTCTACGCCAGATAAATTTAGGAAGCAGCACAGTATCACCTAAAGTACGTCACAGGAACTACCAGCTTAAAGGCAGCTCTTCGGTGCTCCGCACAGCCGAAATGAGCCTTCGATTATTTGAACGATGCGGCACCACGATTGCACACTGTCAAGCACAACTCGCGCAATTCTCGTAGCTCAATTGTGTATCCAGATGCATTGCACACGCTTCACTGTGCAGACCTCAAAGATTCCAGCAACGTAGGTCAGATTGTCTTTTTCGTGGCCATATCGGCGTGGATCACCAGTGATATGCACACCGTTCCTCCGTATTTTCACGTTATGCCTACGTGAGACACCATGCTGAACTCTGAAGTCGCTTTCGACCGGCCTCATATGACGGCTTCCGCGTTTGAAATGAACTCGCCGAGACGAACGACAACGAACAAAGCATCCGACAAGCTACGGCCAATGCTCCGGCGCAGCTGGGGCCAGCCGCTGCCTAGGCGCTGCCATCTTCCATGTGCCGTAACGTATTTGGCTTGGTCACGTGACGCGTGGTCACATTTGCGTTCAATGACAGCGGCCTTATGGGGTCCACTTTCGAGTGGAAACCGGAACCCCGGTTTGTTGCTCTAAGCCCCTCCACCTCGTTGGTACCTTTGCACGTAGCTACGTCCGCCGTTCGGAGTCTATTTACTGTGTATAAAAGACATCAAACAAGAACAAGCGCGTCCTGTGTGCTCTCACTTCGGCAAAAAGGCGCGCGGCTTGCTGGGCTCGTCGCTCGCCAGTTCTCGGCTGCTGGCCGCCATGTTTTATGAGCAGCACGCTCAGCCGTGGTTTGCGGAAGGCAAACACGGTGCATCGTGTTAAGTTTACACGGCACCTGATGTGTAGACGAATAAAACACACGGCTGCGTGTAAGACGAACACGTTTTGACGTGTCCGCTACGGGTCAACGGTTTACACGTCTAGGCGTGTTATTTTTGCTAAGTATACGGTACCATTCCGAAACTTGCTCGGCTTCATCAAAAATAGCCAAATAAGTACATGTTATAAACATTGGGGAGCAAGGGAAATGCGGTCGTGGGCTAAAGTCACCACGCGGACAACAGGCGCAGGGCTAGTTCTGCAAAAACACGCCAGCGCGATATTTCCGTTTCTTAACACCCCGTTTTAGCACCGCAAGCATTGCGCCTGTCACTTGAGCGGTAAATGTTCCACGCACATCAAATATTTCTAAGATTGACTTATTTAGCAATTTTAGATGAAGCTCAGCAAGTTTATAATTGAAGTCATATGTTTATTTCCAATCATTGAAAAGTTAATTAACATATATCAGTTCATTACCCAACATATCGTGGCGACTAGCCCAATCTATTATGTCCCCCTGGCCGTATAACTCACCTGCACGGACAAATCTTTCGAGGGTTACTTTAATCTGTAAATTCTTAGGATAACACCCTGTATTCAACGGCTATCAGGAACAGTGTCTCTCAATAACACAAAGTTTACCGGCGCATGTTGGTTCTTTGAACACGTCCTGATTTGGAATCCTTCTTCCCTGGGTCTATAGGATTGTTGACCTGCACGTTAAAGGTTTCACGGAGTACCTTCGATTTCTTGAAATTTAAAATGACCGAGTTGTGCCAGGAGGCCAGCAGTGCTTGTTGCCACGACCGTCGGATTGTGCGATCACTTGGAACAAGGCGATATTCTAAATGTCTTCCTGGCATGAATTACAAACGAATCCTATGATGTGACAAATTCAGCATAGCGTATATAAAAAAGCCCACTTTTGACTGTCACTAATTCAATATGTGCATCTTTCTTTTATGTGCATGCCTACAATATCCAGCTATTAAAACTGTACCTTATAATCCCATTTTAAATTTGTGGATCAGTTGAAAGGTACGGGAATGAAAATATTCGGTAATTATTACATGGCGCATCTCACCGTTTCATCACTGCAACGAATATCATAAAGGTACAAATTGTAATCGATTTTTTTTGTGAAGAAACCATTAAAAAATTGCAAGCGACCAGATGGCGATAAGCTTACATCGACACCACCCGGTATCCTGTGATGCCTTTCATCATCATTTCTACCATATTATTTCCTTAAGACCGGGATTCCTAATTTTAGCACTCAAGAAGCCCGGTGACAATAGTACGCGTTAAAAGAAAGGTAATTGAAAACGTGCTCCGTATTTGACTTAAAAATATAATTCGTTGGCCTCAGAAGAGAGAAAAAAAAACTCGGAAATTACACAACGTAATGCGATTTAGACAGCGACGTCTTTGCTACTTATTGCACGATATGAAGATGACGACCGACGGACATTGCACCTATCGTACGCCATAAGATGATCTGATATTGAAATGACGTTGCATTGATTTAGCGTCGATACGTTGTTCATGAAAAAAAAATTAGTCTAAGGCCGTGATGTGTTTTCCCTACAAATTTAGCGGGGAAAATGAATTGGTGCATAGATCATGTGACGCAAATTTTTCAGCCAAATTTAGCAGGCAAACTAAATAGTTGCATTGGTCACGTGACGTCACTTTTTGCACTACGTTTGACTTCGAAACTGAACTGGGCATAGGTCATGTGACGTCAATATTTTCGCTAAATTAGCGGGGAAATTGAATAGGTGCATAGGTCACGTCACGTCAATGTTTTCGACAAATTTAGCGGGGAAACTAGATTGGTGCATAGGTCACGTGACATCAGTTTTACGGTAAATTTAGCGGAGAACCTTAATTCGTCTGTAGGTCCCGTGACATCGGGTCACGTGACATTAATTCTCCCGCTGAATTTAGTCGTGAAACTTTTCGTTTATGCCAATGCCGTCGAAAAACCGGGGTACGGGCCACTAAGGCGCTGTACCACCAGCAGTGCGATCTAGTCGCGCGATAACTTTCATCGCGAAAATGACCACTGCGAAAGAAAGTGACGACGTGCGAGCAGTCGCACGTTGAATCGACTTTTCGCGATGCGATCTAGTCGCAGAGCGGCTGAGCCAACCAGCCGTGTTCGGGGCGAGAGTTTTCGAGAAGCGACTCCGGCGACTCGCTCATCGCGCACGTCAATGTGACCATCTGAGATTTTTTTATCTTTTTTTTTTTCGGCGATGGAATCTAGTTGTTTTGCGCGAGTGCTTTATATCGCCGGTGTGAATGCGACTGAACAGCTGTCGCTGTAAAAGAGAAAAACAAAACTACGCTGCACGATAGTTAGCGAGAACAAATCTGTGCTTTTTCATTTCACTCAAACAGAGTAGCACCAAATAGAAGCGCTGAGTTTACTGTCTTCGTTGAGGACCTTCCCCCACACTAAGTTGTTCTTACAACAGCCGTCTTGTTTAATGTAAAAACTATGTCAACTGGAAATTTCTCGCTGACTCTTAGTGTTGCGCAGTATAGGTGACCCAGATTTAGAATATTTTTATCATGCATCTTTTCAGCATGCCGAAACGTCAGTAATAACATCAGCACTCTACATTATGCGTTATTCGATCACTTGATGCCAAGAAGTGGTAATGTAGGTCGGCAAAGGCAATCTTGAGCCATTATCTTTTCAAAAGAAATATTTTTTTTTGTTTAGTGTATAATATAGCCTAGCCTTTGCTAGTGATTCCCACAACGAAAATACAAATAGTTGAAATAAGAACTTCAGATAACATTGATACGGCTATTCCGCCTTTAATTAGCGAGAAGGTGACATTCCGCCTGGCTCCAAAAAGTGGAGACGTGTAAAGCATGAAAATTATAAACTAAAAGAACAAGTATGCGGACCCTCGGAATCGAATTAGTTGCTCTTCATCTCGCCTTCCTAGTTTTCTCGTCGTTTACCCAGCAGCGGCGTCTTCTATTGTCTTTAAAGAATCGGCGACTGTTCTTGGTGTGCCTTTCTTGCCTTGGGATTTGTTTTTAATTTGGCCAACCTGCCCGGTACCCTGTCTCATTTAATGTTGGCGCGCTCGGTTGCTTGGGCTCTGAATAGTCCTTGTCTCGCGAGATCCTACTGTGGAGCATTGCGCTCGTCCTCCCTCGTGAAATCTACCCACCTTAACAAAGACCACCAACTCGAGCTTTAGGACTACTCGGACTAGGATCTTTCCGCTTCCTATATTTTAGGTTTTATATTGACATATATTTATTTCTCTGTTTGAAAGGACCTTGTTCTTCGGTACAGTCGTTCCGATTATAGTATAGAACAAAGTTTACGTAAAACAAGCCGCTCATTCTTTTTTTTTTTCTTTTTTCTTTTTCCTTTTTTTTTTTTTTACATTGCATACGTTCTTGTGATGAGCTAACGGGGAAGCGTACTATGAAAATATTTTTCTGGGTCGCTGAACTCGACTCATATCGCACAAAGAAATACCGTACAAGTGGCCTGGCTTTTCAAATGTGAACTCCTGTTTTTTTTGTATAACTCCTTCTCTCACAGCGCACAAGTTCCGTTTACAAAGCCTTGCCTTCAGATACTATAATGGTTTGAGCAGAGAAGCATGTGAGTTAAAGATAACAAAGATACCCACAAATCTGAAGACAGCACGCAAAGAGCAACACAGCTAGGCTATTGTCTCAAATACAAGCTGCGTTTGGGACCTCCATGTCAATTATGTAGCTTTTATATCGCCAGTCTCCACGTTTGCGTTAGTCGCGTTCAACCTTCGCCCGCTAGATAATACCCAAAATCGCTCGTCAATACTGTGAGCGTTGCTTGAAGCCCCACAGTAAGCGTCTCCGTGATTACGCTACTAAAACGAAATCTGTGTTTGAGTTGGAATGTGTATATCTGCTTGTGGAACAGAGTAGAGTTTCTTGAACTCAAAGATGACCCGAATATTACTCAGGCAGAAGGTACAAACAGAATTTCTCTACATTAAGTAAGTGCTTGGCCTGCACATGTGACACCTACCTTGATTCTCGCAATCAACACATTGTTATTAGACCAATAACAAACATTTTAAAGTTAAAAAGGTTTCAAGTGACCCACCTTTTGCATGCAACGTAAATTCGTGTTCAATGACGCGACTAATATTGTGAAGCAGTGTAAGCGTTTCCTTTTTTATTCTCACCCAAATGACTAATATTTTGATGGAAACCTCACATCGTCGTCTTTATAGATCATTGAGGCTCAGACATCCGCAGTTTCAAATCGCCATTGTCGCCAGTGCCCGGGGATAGAAACCATATCGAGCGAAAAGCGGAATTCTTGTTTTCTAACATCTCTGCCCTGACATTTACTCGGGAAGTTTCGGCTGTGACGTTCATTGCTGTGATTTTTTTCGTTCTTTTACTATTTTGCTTTGTTCTTTTTTATACGAGTGAAAGCCACCCCACTTTTCGATTTATGGCCGTTGTGTCTCGAAACTATAAAGTCCGGCGGTATTGTTATTTAATAGGGAAAGGATTATTTTTACGACCACTCGTCGAGTTCCGTCCGGGTGCAGATCTGTAGATATTTTCTTTTAATTCGACTGCGACTTATTTTGGTCTTGTATTTTTGTAAGGTTTAGTTCATTTCGATATCATGTTTAAAAGGAGGGGTATACATACACACATATATATATATATATATATATATATATATATATATATATATATATATATATATATATATATATATATATACATATATATGTGGCCCGGGCTCTCATAAGAGACTGAACAATTGCGCAGGCACCTTACCGCAACCGCTAGCCTTGTATCTATTCCACGAGTGGTAACATTAGTGCACTACAACGCTTCTCACGCGCTCGAAGTCTTTCTCAAAATTACTGATTTAGTAGCTTTCTATGACGATCAGCAAGTTTTTGTTTGGAAATATATGTCTATTTTTATTAACTAAAATTTCATCAACGAACTTTACTTCATTGGCAACTGATCATTACGATCATCCCATATTCTATGTCTCTTTGGCCGTATAACTAACCTGCACAAACCGCATAAGTTTAGCTTTCAGTACTTTTCAAAATCAAACCTGTAAAGCTTTGAAAAAAAAAAACTGTATACATACACATATATACATGTTGTGAAGGTGAAAATATAGGTGTAGTTAATGAGGGGATGTATAAATACAATGCTGTTCGACCGTTATGAATGTCCTCTGGGGAACAAAATGCGCGCGCCCATCCCACCTGCCAGAGACTTCTTCGTCTTCCATTTATTTCCCAATAATATATATATATATATATATATATATATATATATATATATATATATATATATATACCATAAAACGAACATTATTGTCAATGAAATTGAAAGCTAGGATGATGGGAGAACCACACCAATTCTTCTTTGAGGAGGTAATCCTAGAGGAGCGGAAAAAGTAGCCAAGACAGCCCAATCAGCACGACGATACTTGGCCGGTGTCGTGGCAATGTCGGCTAAAGACTGGCTCAAATATCCTTGAACTTTAAGTATAGCGAGAAGTTGTGGATCGCCATAACGGACAGGTTCGAGGATAATGAAATTAAAACCATGCGAAAACACATTTGTACTCATTTGCAATTAAAATTGTCACATTTGCTAATTTCAGTCTCACACCGAAATCTAGATTATTGTCTCAGAATGTAAGAAGAAAACAATCTCCCGAAAACAGATTTTTTTTTTTAAAAAAGAGCTCTTAAATATTTAATTAGCCTTTCACTTGCGTGTTGGTTTTTATAACTTCGTTTTCTAGTATTTATGTTGCTTTAGAAATTTAGAGTCAGAATGCGATATGAATACGCTACATTTCGCCATTTTACAATATATTCAAACTATGATTAACGAGAGACTATACGTTGCGATCAAATATACCTTTACTAGTCGCATTCGTCGCCACTTCAATATAGTCATTGAGGGCTGTGAGACATTCGTTTGCCAGACGATGCAATCCATGCAATACCAATCACACAAAAAAATACGATCTATAAACACGTGAGATATTTATGTTCTTTTTTCGTGAGTTAGGATTAGATTTTATATATCTTTATTTGCGTTCCACAAGAGTCTTCTAAAATCGGTTTGGAGAAAGCTTCCGGTGCTTTCCGGGTAATCCGCGGAGACAAGACCCTCCAGGAACCGGACGACTTATGGTCTGACCGAAACACCCCATAGGACGTTGAGAGGTGATACACGAACTTGCCGGTAATGCGTCTCGAACACCGACACAGATAAGCCGATTTTTTTATCCTCTCACGTTGAACCGACCAAGGAAGGACACATACTCTGTCAACTTTGAGCACTTAGTACCCATGGATACCAGCCCAAGGTTCCCGGTTAATGATCTGAGCTACAGATTCGTTGTTAAGTCCTTCGGTAGACTTGACTCCTTTCGTAGCCCAACGAAGTCACTAAAGTGGACAACAGGTGAATGTAGTGGATAACCTCTATACCCACAATGGTTGAGAATGCAATGCTCGTCTTAAGTGATTAGAAGCTTCTAATTCATATTACGTCTATAAATTGTACAAAGCTGTTTTGCAACCTGAGTGTCAACAGTGTGTCTACAGTTTGTCTACAATGAAAGGCCCAAGTTTTATTTTGTTTTCAGGCAGTTAGAAATAAACGTACGGCTCGCTCACTGAAAACTAACTTGTATAACCTAGGGCGCTAAGGAATAAGAAAGCTAAGTTTTGTTTTCTCCAAAGCATAAAAAGTATTGACTACTAACGAGCAGAACGTAAGGGCGCAAGTGAGCTGGTGTTTATTAAACATTTTAGTGAAAAACCCGAGACTGAGGGGAGACTGAGGATGTTCTCCTTCTCTTCCTTGTCGTCGTTTGTCATTACCTCAGTCTCGGGTTTTTCACTAAAATCTTTAACGACTACTACTGTTTTCACATTTTATATCAAGCTTAGTCTCGTAAACATTTATTAACAACGTTACTTTTTAGCAGTGAAGATTATTAAAACCATTTCGCCGAGCTAGAAGTGTTGGGAGAGTAAAGGAGAAAGTAGAAGATAAATCACCGTGAGTTGGAGGTGTTGGGAGAGTAAAAAAGAAAGTACAAGATAAATCAACGTATCAACGAGATATCCGCTCAATCGAAAAAATTTACAAACTTCCGGGAAGGGAGGGGTTACAAAGGGGAGAGGAATTGTGAAATAAGGAAGCGATTGAAGTTGAAAGCCTTCAAGAAAACGTAAAAATTTAAAGCCGTTACCTTGTTCAAGCTTCTTTAAAACAGAATCCAGTTTGCACACAACTGTCTGCAAACTAGAGTTCAGATTTTTAGCAAACAATCTACTTAGATTTTCTGTTCCATAATTCAGTTAGCGAAAAGTTATACTGTTTATTTTTCTTCGATAGGGACAGTTGATGAGAATGGTAAGGTACGCTGTTGGGCTAGTCGGTTCATCTTAGTAAAACGTATAAAATAGCGCAAAACAGACAAGGACAAGAAGTATACAGTACAGGCGCTAACTTTCAACTAGTTTTATTCGGGAAAAGTAAACATATATATACACACGACAGGCAAAGCAGCACCACATAAAAGTTCATTATTTTTTACCCAATCACTCAAAACTAAAATTTAGTACAATGAAGTACAATAGAAGTGTCGCTGACACATGCCGTCCCACTTTTTTTTCTATAAAGAAAGCTTCCAATAGCTCTCGAGCGACCGTCTCTCGGCTTCTGCCTAGTATCCTTATCTGCTGAAGTCGCGGAACACAGTCACACGTGTTGCAATGTAGAGGTAAATGCGAGCCATATTTATTTTTTACTGATAATGCGTTCTCCCGTGCTCGGTCATTGATGCACCGCCCCGTCTGGCCGATGTATACCTTTCCACAACTCAGTGGGATTTCGTAGACCACAACCACTGTGCAGTCCACGTAAGGGGTGACGTGTTTCTTATCACATGGTGCTTTTGCCTTCTCATCAGAAATGCGGGAGCACAACCCAGCCAACTTCTTTGGGACAGAGATCACAACGGGAACATCGTACTTGCTTGCAACTTTCTTCAGATTCCGAACATCCACAAGGTTCGATCTGATACGTGCGATTACTTATCGCACATATCAACACCGTGTGCGAAATGGCAAATGGTGCTCAACGCTTTGAAGCACGTCCACATGACAGTAACCAATTGAAAACAACCGCTTCCCTTCGCTTACACAATCGGCGATGTCTGTTTAGAAACAGTCACAAAATTAGATACCTCGGCGTCACCCTAACTTCAAATCTATCGTGGAATTTTCATATCAGCCACCTTGTTAAGAAAGCAACAAGATTGTTGTGGCTTTCTGAAAGTAACCTACGCCACTGCCCCTCCGCGGCTAAATTAGCATTTTAAAAAAAGCCGTATTCAACCCGTGCTAGACTATGCAGACATAGTATAGAACCCATGGCTGCAAGCGCGCATTAATCCGCTAGAAAATGTTTTATGAAAAACCTTGTGGTTCATCTACAATCAGTACGACAAAAGTCTTCGACAACAGATCTCTACCAGCAATTTAGCTTGCCGCATTTTGCTATGCCCAAGAAGCTGAAAGGCTAAAAATATATTTCTAGCTTTTTAACGGCATGAATGATCTAGATAATTGGCGACTGCATTACAACCAACGCAAGTCGTCTAAAAGGGTGCCCAAACAGGACACTACAAAGATCGTCAGGCCACACGACTCCGACAAAGACAAATTGTTCGGCGCTCGGCTTCCAACGTTTTTTTTTTTTTTTTTTTTTTTGCCGGGGAGAATTTTTTACTCGTCAAATTTCGCCCGTGCCCTCCACGGCGACTTTGATCTGCTCATCACGTGGGTCCGGAGAGCCACTCACATTCCTGTGTCGAAGCTTGCGTTTCGCTTCCTGCAAGGAAAAAAACTTCGTGTCATTCCCTTTCCCGTTTTCGAGACCTGAAAAACGGTGGAGGCCTTGAGCGATTGACTGACAGCTAACAGAGCGTGCGAGTGGCTCTTCGCAACCACGTGATGAGCAGCATGGCCGCGGTGGAGAAAGCGAGGGGGAGATTTGACGGGGGGAAGTTTCCCCCGGCAAAGAAAAGCGGCCGGAAGCGGAGCGCCGCACGATTTGTTGGAGTCGTGTCGCCCGACGAGTTTTGTAGTATCCTGTCTGGAGACCCCTCAACCAGGATGAAGCACAATAAAACAATGGGAGAGCCTTTGTGCCACAGCGATGTGTTTAAGAACGGCTTTTTCCACGGACTCTCACAGTGGAAGACTCTCTTCTGAGCTCGCTGATCTAGACCACCCTGAAAAAAAAAAGGGGGGGGGGGGGGGCACCACGAGAGCGCCGGCGGCAGAGCTCACGACGGGAGCGCACGTTAGCGCAGCGCGCGTCACGACAGCACTGAACAACAGCTGCAATCATTAAGGTGCCTTTCTTTCTTCTTCAAACGAGCAAATCACGTGGCATATGCACGAACACTGAACATGGAACCGGTCAGGAACCCTTTTTTGGGAAGGTTTATAGTAACTGGGTTGTTATACATCGCATTATCTGTAATCCGATAGCCAGGACTGTAGAATACGTGAGTTCAGCTCTATATTTCGTCATTAATCAGACACTCTAAGAAAAAAAGGGTGTAGTCGGGTGCATCGGGCGCACATGCACCCTTCTTCTGAAATATGCACCCTGCGTTACCTAGCCAGTGTACTTGTACACCGGCAATGAGCATCCTCCTCTCCCTTAAAAACCTCTAGGTGTATCAGTGCACCCCCACGCTAGCCACGCGCGCCGATCAGCTTGTGCTTGGATTCTCTCTTGGGGGTCACTTTTTGAGTTGGGCAGTTTCTTAGGAAGTATGGAGCTATCCTGTTCACTCGGTACTAACAGTAGAGTGGACGCTATGCTTGTTTTAGGCCAATCGGGTCTCCGGGTAGGATCACGTGACCAGAGTCTCCAAGCTAGAGATAAGGGAGAGCACGGCACCTGCCTGAAGGCCAAGGCTACCGATAGCATCCATTCCACTATCAACTTTGGGTTGAACTTTCAAGAGGATATAAGTGACAAATCCTCTCGTTGTGTTCATTGTTGGGCTGCCTCTGAAGATAAGCCTTTGCGAAGACGCCCCTCTTTTGGCCTTGAAGAAGCTGCTTTTCTTTTTTTCTTTCTTTCCCTAAGCTGAAAGCATGGAAGAAGGTGAGCAGTGGACGGACCAATGAACCGGAGGCTTTTTCATCCCTCGACTCCGCTGTCTGGGCGCGGGTGACGGCAGGAGCGTGATCGTGTGGTAAAGGTTTCACGGATGACGTAGTAGCTTTTCCCGACCTCGGAATGTCTGCTTCTCGGCCTAGTTTGTTGTGTGCTGTGCTGCGACCAGCGGGGCTGCCGTAGATTTCGTCCGCGACAACGTATTCGACTGTACCAAGATTTTCAGTGTTTGAAAAGTCCCACGCGTATATCGGCAACCAGCGATTTCTTCAAAGAAGCCCAAGGAATTCATGTGATGCGTTTAGTGTTCGGTTCGGAAAATTACTGCTTCTGCCACATCGTGTTGAATCTTCACGGACCCCTTTTCTTGCGTTTTTGTGTTCGTGTTGTGCTGCAGTTCCCGTGTCGACATACATTTCGGATTAGATATTTAGAGTCCGACATTTTCATCGTAAGTACTCTGCAACCTACTCCTTTGCAACAATCGACCGTTCCGTTTAGAATTACCTCTAGAATTAGGCAGTGCTTATTTTCTAGCACCCGGGAGAATAATTTCCCCGAAATTCTATCGGCAGTCGCCTGCCATTAGCTGACTGCAATCATGTGACAACTGCAGGTAGAATACCGACTTTCTTAATCTCCTGCTGTTCTGTGAAAACACGTTTTCGTTGGTACGCGTTTTGTAGACACGTTTCATCGACACTAATGTTTCATCGTCACTCGTTACGCGATATGCACGCTGTAGGGACGTTTAGTCGCGCGTGTATCTCTGAGGCGCGTGCTCACCGACTCAGCCAACACCACCTAGACAGAAGGCCACCACACGCGTCATCATAGTCAGATCGATCGAGGCGAAAGTTCGCGCACGAGTGCTGCGTCAGTGTTCGGCTCCGGCTCGTGGCCAACCAGCGCCTCGAAGGTGGGGCTCGGGTCCAATAGCCGACCGAGCGCAATCCGACTGTGATGACGTTTCATAGATCAAGAGGAAACCATGCTGGAGGCCTTCTGTCTAGGTGGTGTTGACTCAGCCCACCCGTTCGCACCGCTTCGTGGCGACAGTCTACGGTGGCTCATTACAAAAATGTTAACCAACCTGTCCCTGTTCCCCCCACGTCGTTCGATGAATGAATGGCGACTGCCGGTGGAATTTCGGGGAAGTAATTCTGCCGGCTGCTTGGAGAATAGGCACTACCTAAGACTCACTTCCTTTTCTTGTTTGCTTAGTAATCTTCTCAGTTGTGTAACAGCTTCTTCGTACCTCTTCACATATCACGAATTGCTTGCAAGTTTGTACTCGTTTACTGAATAAGCTGTCTAATAAACTTCTATGAGATTTGAAAACAATCCCGTCTGTTCGTTTACCTGCCTTTTTGCAATCACCAAGGCGCATACATTTTTAAAGGTTTCCTTGATGTCTAAAATAGGTTTATGAAGTTGGTTATGAAGCGGGTGCATAAAGTGGTGTGACCATGCACCTTTCAATCGGGTGCATCTGTATTCTCTTTGAATTCAGTGGGCGCTGAAACAGGTGTAACAGTACACTATTCAACAGGGTGCTCCTGTGTTCCCTTTGAGAGCAGTAGGTGTAGGAAGGGGAGTAATGGTACACTATTGAGGCGGGGTGCATCTGTGTTCCCTTTGAGTGAGGCGGGTTTATGAAGCGGTGCAATGGTACACCTTTGAAGGGGGTGCATCTGTGATCCCTTTCATTTCATTGGGTGTAGGAAGAGGTGTAGCCGTACACCATTGAATGGGGTGCACCTGTGTTTCCTTCGTGTGAGATTTCTATAGAAAAAGGTGTACATGTGCACCCCACCAACGGGTGTACACGTGCTCCCATATTTGGGGTGTGCAAGTGCTTTCCCAAAGGGTGTAGTAAATGTGACAAGCACTTACACCCCTTATGGGTGTACCCCATGACACACGTTTTTACGAGTGTAGACACGAACAGGTTGTTTTTTAGTGCGTTCCGAATTGGACGTTTTCGCGACGAAAATATACCTTGGAGAAAGGGAACAAGGGGGTGACCAACTACACGCTGAATAAATATCCCCATAACCCAAATGACAAACTAAACATACATCTCCAAACGCAGCTAAACTATACTTCGTCATTCTTATCCCGCTCCCTTGCACCTTTGTAATAATAGCATTATCATCATAACCTTAAAATGCAGGTCGTTCACCCTTGTTGGTGTTACAGTGATGGCAGCTGATAAAACGTCTAACTTCGGGTTAGCTCATTTGGTAGAATGCTCCACTGATAATTACGAGGTTTCTGGTTCAATACCAGGACCAAGCAAATTTTTTCGGTCGCGGTCCAGCCACCTAGTTGTGCTCTGAAATATCTGTTTGTCCTTTGCCTCGCTTGTTCCCCTTCTCCAGGATATATTTTCGTCATTCTTGTCCAGCTCGCTTGCACCTTAGCATTAATTGCATTATCATCGTTTTCCGGACGTTTGCCAGAATTAAACTAGATAATGATGTAACACCTGAGCAAACGCTAGGCTGCTTTAGCCTTACTCTGAGTAACGAAAAAACATTTGCAATGCCCCCCTCCCCCCCCCCCCCCCCCCCAAAAAAAAAAAAATTACTAAGCCGACCTTTTTTTTTATTTGTATTGACATGTGAACCGAATTTTGGTTTGTGCCGGAAAAAAACGATGCATAGAATTGTCTCGAGATCGAAAGTGGTGACACAGTTTAAAAGGAGCACTCTATGTCGTAGAGCTGTTCTGTCGTGTCGCTCTCCCGTCGCGTGCATTCCCGTCGGCGCTTTTGCCTCGTGCGATCTCGTGGTATACAAGCCTCGAAACGCACTCTGTCAGCGTGCTGACTCGTATCTAATTAGATGGGCATTATATAAATAACAACTCACCCCCTGCACTCCTTTTACTCTACCACGAAGCCCTCGTGTATTCTACGCCTTTTATTATTTTTATGTTTATGCTACACGCGTGTAATCTAATTCTACTGATGACTTTTCACGCCGTTAAATTTGTGACGTTTCGTTTTTTTGGTAGTATTACCTAATGTTACTGCGGACATATGAACCTGTTTAACTCATGGTGTTTCCTTTTTGCTGTACTACCAGTACTCGAGTGCTGCCTCGGCCTCTCCTCAAATAAATAAACAAAGTCCTCAAATAAATAAGCAACCGGATTACAATTCTCTCGTTCTGAAATCGGGAGTAATAGTAGAGGTAACAGTTACTATTCCAAGTAATTGGCTGATTATATTTTTCGTAAGTAATCAAGTAAATGTATTCGTGATCGATTACTTTTTTTGAGTAACGTGTCCAAGACTGCATGGAGGATTGTCGTGCGAATAGAAAGGAGAGGTCCTTCTAAAGATGTGCCAACTCGATTTCGAAGCGGAAAAATAATGACGAAAGAAAGAGTAAAGCAGACATGTAGTTACACATAAACGAAACAATTAACAGAAGGTAATTATTCCAGGTATTGCAAGGAGAATGCCGTTTGAATTTCCTTGCGGAAACATATTTAACCAATGATGCGTGGCACTTGAAAAAAAATGACAACCAGCCTTTTTCAGTTGGTGCCTTTCTTTTCTTGTTCACTGTTCCCTCGACTTTAATGCCATCTATCCCTCCCGCCGACTCCCAGAGACGCTCACCGTGCGCTAAATTTTATACTCGATAACTTGGGCGCACCGCCCTGGTAACACGAGGTGAAAAATATTTATTTTTAAGCCCAGTTAGACAAAATTGGCAGACCCTATTTTTGAGCGCGAAGCACATGAATGACTCCGAGTCATCGCCAATAGCTGCGCTGCACTCGTGTCCGTGCGCGCTCAGAATACGTGCGCAAATAATTTCTCACCCTGATAATTGGCGCTACAGCAAATAGATGGTGCGCATTTTTTAAAAGGGTAAATTGACTCCCTGGACAAACTCCTCATCTAAAGGCTACTGTGTTCCCATCGCAACGGCATGCTTTGTGGGGAGATCGTCTTCACCATTTTCAGCGGCAAAAGTGGCAGAGATACTGGCGGTAATAGTGCCTTTGATTCCAGTCAAGCTAACATCTGCATAAAGAAAAAACGCAAAGCGAAATTCGTATACAGAAATTAACGCCCACGAGGGAAGATTCGCGACGCCTTTTCCCTTCGTCCACAAATTTTGCCATTCTTCATTCTACGGTAGAAAGGGAAACACTCATTCGCTCCTGGTGGCTGAGCGCAAGACGTTTAACGTCTTCGCCCTTGTGCATGCTGTACACAGATCTTGAGATGAATACAGAAGAATATTGAAATATTTATTGTTTAGCATTATGAGAGGAAATCTAAAGAACGCGGTTGTCAATTGATTAAAATTGACTTTTCTATTAGTTTAGCAAGAAGATGATACATCAGCCGTTTCTGACCAGAATTATCGTTTATCGGACAGAACTAGCGAGAACGGTTTTTCTAGAATCTAGAACAAAATAAGTAAAAAGTGCCGCTTCTAATCATATTATTAAGGGCGTGCCAGAGGCATATCAAATTCTTCCCACGAATTGTGTTCGCTGAAACGAAACAGGTAGTACACTACCCACGCAGCACAGTTTTTTGCATCCAAATCGCTTTTGTCTAGCAGTGTATTGCCCTGAAAGCTCCAAAATGACTGTAGTATAACGGTGCTTGATAATATATGGCCGGAGTTCGTTTTTGACCCTTTACATTGCCAAACAAGTGCCAGATTTAGGCTTCTTTGCCTGGTTGTTTGGTTGTCACCTGGCTTGATTGGGCCGATCAGTCCCTAAGGAAATGCCTGAATTCTTTACCTCCTTCCGTTTGGAAGGAAGTAAATAACTCATATAACCAACGGAAGCTTTACTTCCGTTTGTTATATTTTCACCTAGAAATTTTGGGCTTAAATTGCCAAACAAGTGTCAGGATTAGACTTTGCTGCAAAACGCTCGGCTGATTCGATGTAATTTTGGCTATATTCTGGCACTTCAACAATTATATGTCCAACTACAAAAATACATAAAAAGCAACAAAAAAAAAATTGGCACTTACTAAAGCCCAAGACCAAAACCTTATTAGGCCCCAGATACGCCCCAAGGACTGCGAAGCCCGGTCCAAGTTAGTCGTTTCTATGGCGTGTTGCCTGGCGTAACGTCAAAAACACAATAAAGACCCCAACGCCACAGGCGTACTTCCGAAAACCAAAAAGGCGAAACAAAAAGGCGCTCCGCGTGCCTGGTTAGCTCTTCAACAAAACATGTGCGGATAGTATTCTTTTTCTTTTTTATGCAGATGTAACTAGGTGGAGGCAAATAAACGGCAACAGGTCTATTTGCTTTACAACTGTTTTCAATATGTTTTGTTGTTGACCCCGAAAGAAACTTTATTACACGAGTTAGGTGCGCATTTGAGCCGGAAAGTCTCCGAAAACAAAAATTAATAAACTTAAGTTAAATCTAACCTGAAACAGGGAAGGTTCTTTATGAGAGTAGGTAACGCTCGTTCATCACAGATTTGGTACCTGGACAGTTTGTCTTCGAACGCTGGCAGACTCACAATTGACCCCACAAAAATTAATATCAAAGGAAAAAGGGAAAGCAATTATTAACAGCGCGGAAGAGTTTGGAAAGTTGAAATGGGCGAACGCAAGCAGCTGCAATGATTCGGGAGGTTTTTGCCGGCCCTCCCACGTCAATCCATCAATTCTTCTTTTCGTTGAAGATGGTGATTAGGACAAGCTTACGTAAACACTGACAGGCGCCTTTTGCAGGAAGTTTGTCAGGTTCCGGCGCTGAGTGGTAAAGGATAGGGAGGAAAAGAACGCGCGGTCAACATTAGTTGCCTTTTCCCGAGGGAAAAACTGGATGACGTTGTTTATTATAAGATAGATGTTAGTTACGGTGAATTAAAAGAACCTACGTATCGGGAGTTGGAGAGAAGACGTATTTCCTCGGAGCCGTCACTCCAAATAAGCTGAACGCAATTTTCGTTTAGATTATAGATTATATTCTATATAAGGCAAACGGCACTTTATAAAGTTTCTTGTCATGTCGAATATGTTTCTGTGAAACCTGCCAGATATAAAGCCCTAATGCAAACAATTGAAGTGCTTCAAGTGACGAAATCGCACTCACTGTGGTGATGAATATGTAGAGATAATGAAATGTGTGGGTATGTCATGTTACCACAACGATGACTAAATTGTTTCCAGCAAAGAAACGCGCAACAAAAAAGAATCAAAGAAAGTGCTAGTTTTACAACGAACGAATTAATATTAAAGGTTTGGATTGGGATCTGTTGAGCTTCATATTTTTACGCGCGAAACTGGCTATTTGAGCAAGTCAACGAAAATCAAGAAAACTGATTACTATGCATGAGCATATTTTGATATAATGAATAACAAACTGAGCATACGACTGTATGCACTGCTTTACTGAGTGATAAGTGCTAATAGAAGAGAGTACATGTACTAACATAAGTGAGTCCCTTATATTACCACGCGCGCCCCTTTGCGTGTAGTGTCATAAGATAAAGTGTCATGATATAGGGTGACTCTAAAAATGATCATTAATTAAAAAATATGTTTCTTTTTTTACCGCTTAACTCTCGAAAGATAAACACTGTTGTACAAAACGTGATTTTCTCGCGAATGTCTTGAAAAAAAAAACTGTCGAGGGACCAGTTTCCTACTTTTTAATATTTTGTCCCCAATCATGTAACTGAACATTTCCGGACGATATTGGAAAGTTATTTACCCCGCTTTCATTTCTGGTGTAATTCTCAGGGCCACTAACGGAGAGCACTAAGACGGACAACGTGAGCTGGCACCTCCATGCATCTTTGGCTTTCCTGTCAGTTTTTAAAGTAGTTTTGGTTCAAACTTCACTTGGATTTGACGCTTTTAGAACAAATAATTACTATTTTAAAGTTTAGAAGATAATGAAGCTTGTTGGAACTGTAGGCACAGCAAACGTCCTGATCGTGTGTCTCATCTCATATTCTTTGGTGGTTAACCTAGTGAACTTAGCTTAATTGTTTCAAATTATATTTTTGTTAGATTTTTTATGTTCTCGGTTGCCTTTAATCATACAGTATTTTTTTAATGCCATTTCGGTATTATATCCTTTGAAGAATGCCAAGAATGAATAAAACCCTAATATTTCTTTCGTAGAAGCATAGTTACTGTTAATTATATTTTGAACAACAAATGATATTAAGGTACTATTTATTATAATCAATCTTTTTTTTTAATTTTTCGACCAGTAATACTGCCAAGAATTTGGAAGGGTAGGGAAATGGTTCGTATTAATAGAAGTGGGGATAAACGCATTCCTGCTCAGCTCCATTTCACGTCTTTAACGTATACCTCTTGGAAAAACCTGGAACTCGCAATTTATTTTATCCTTTGTGCTTTCTGAACTCTAACTTGTTCTGCAATTAAGGAAGTCATAATTTTAACGGTGCTATTTTTACGAAATACAATTTTAAAAAGTAAGCTATAATCATCACGTCACTCCCGACCAAGAAACCCACTTTAATTTTGTTTTCGTCTCAACGAATGCTATTCTTTACCAACACCTGTTGCCTCCGATGTCCCACGGCGACTTTGTATACGAATTGCCGTTATTTCATATTTATGAATGATCAGTCGTTTTTCTCAAGCCTGTGTCATCTATAAAAAAAAGAAAAGAAAATCCTATGGTAGATTCTTCATGAATGCTTTAGCATGGCCCTTGGAAAGGCCAGACACGTCTCCCTTTGGGAAAGCTAACGCTGCTCCCTTTACTTTTTCTTTTGGCTTTCTCTTTTGCTTCCTCTATTTTTCGCTGCATCGTTTCGTCCTCGTTACAGGGTCACTGTTAGCGTTTCTGAAAGGATGACGTGAGTGGCGTTTCATAAGGGTCATGCTAACGGATTCCCCAAGACTCCACCAATGGATCTTCCTATACTTTATTTAACCCCTTTCGTGTACACTGCCTGTCAGAGTACGTCGATGCCCTTTGATGCGGTCATCGATATCAATCGTGGAAAGAACCACATCTATACCATTCTTGGAAGAAGCAGCATCCACATCACTCGTGGAGTGAACCGCATCCATCGTTTTCACTACACACAAATATCACAGCCCACGCACCGCTACTACGGAAACCCAGAGCGAAGAACAACCGTCGACAAAAGAGCGTCAACTTAGCACGACCGCATTCCACTGCGCCGCGGCGCAACACCTCGCAAATAACAAAGTCGTAGTGCTAAATGGGACGGCGTCATCAGAGACGGCCAACACTGGGCACAGCTCGGACACGACCATAGCGTCAATATTCGGATCAAAGTTGACTCGAACTTGAGCGCTGGCGCAGCACTCGTTTCTAATCTGTGTCCAGGGTTGTTCTTCTCTAATTAAGCCATCGCATTCAGCACCACGGCTTTGTTACCTATGAGGGGTTGCGCGGCGCCTCCTCCTCTCTGGCTCCGCCGCAGCTGTGCATATGACTTTGCCAAAAACGAAAGGACTCGTTTTGACGAAAACCCGGCGGTGTCTGTCAGTTCGTCAGCACCGGGGAGAGAGGGAGAGGTTGACGCCTGCTCACATCAGCGCTTCGGACCAATGGCAGCGTCGCACGTGACATCTGACAAACAAAAGACACGACGGGGTTTTCGTAAACGAGCCTTCCAATGCTCACGCATAAAAAATATGCTTAATGTATATGACATTTCTGGACTTTACATCAATATTACCAAGGACGCGCAGTGGTGCAAAGTATGCATCATGGAGCATAATATCTCAAGGTATAGATTGCTGAGAGCATTTCGTCTAAATAACACTAGTATTTGTCATTGCATACTTGACCCTTATTTCTGGGTGATCGTATGATTATCTCAATGTTGACATAGCCAGTCACCTCTCCTGGCATGTGCATGTGGCTAATGTCACTAATCATGATAATCGCGTTTTTGTTTATTGATATAAAAAAAAAACATTTCCGTCTAAACCTGTTTCACAAAAATGTCTCGTTTGCATAACACTAGTGATTCCTGTACTTGTACATACAGCTTTTGGGTTGGGACTCTTGTATCAATTTTTCTACTCATCTTTGAATTCCTTTAAAATCGCTTGACTTCTTTCATTCTTTCAAGCTATCAACTCACGGCTAGCATCAGTGTAGTTTCACAACTATCTCTGTTTAAAGGGACCATAAAATAATCTTTTTACCTCTGCCCGATAACTTTTACGTTGAAGCTTCAATGTTCACTGAATGCCCAACAAGCATCTGTTTTCGTCTCGGTTTATTAACTTCTACACAAAAATTAATGAAATAACGACTTGTTTTTCTCTCGAACTGACCGCAAAACAAGTCGCGGTGTAATTTTGACGGGCGTGACGTACTCTGGCACAGGAACCGGAAGCTCTCTCGGCAGTACGAGAATGGGAGCGTTAGCGGATGCGAGTTCTGGTGCGCCGCTATGTTTTACTCCGCTGATGCCGCTGACGTTACCGATGTATATTCTGAATCGGCGCCTCTCATCGCCACGATAGCCATGGACACATCGCAGCTGAGGAAACTCTAATTAGATATGTGGCGCTACAGCGACAGCATAGGACTAGTCCCATACGCCGGTATGCCTGTTGGGAAGTGCCGCGAGTCTTCCGGCGAAGATTCCAGTTCTTCATCGGAATCAAACGATAAGGAGTTGGGTGGCTTCAAAGAACAAAATGGTAGGTTACGTTTCGGCGGTATATTCAGATGTACGGAAGTAACATAGATATAAAATGTTTTGTTTCTTTAAAGGTGCCGGGAGTGCGTCACTCCCGGCACCAATTCAGAACAACGGCCGCATTCGCGGAAAACCTTGTGAATGTGGCTGGAATCACGCTCGGTGTTACAATGTTCCGAGCATATACGAATGACCGTAGGACCGGGGTCCCTCGAACCGATGAGCCTGCACCAAGTGCTTCGACGTGGTTCATCGAGTGGCAAGCGGTGAAACCGCAACTGTTTCTTTTTAACCACCGGCCTGCAGCAGCTGCGATTCGGGCACTTCGGTACACTGCAGCCTTTCGGCATATCCATCGAGGTATCGATCACAAGCAGTGTAAACAATACTCGAACAGCCAGAAAACGAAAGTCTGCTGCGAAGAAAACGCGACCAGGAGCAAACCTGTTCAGCAGACGGCGCTTGTCGGTTGACTGCGCAGGCGCAGTCGGATCTTTTTCTTGCTTTGTTTATCCCACGATAGATGGCGCTTGGCTCTAAGCATTATCAAATTTGGCAATTTTCGTCACATCACTAATTATGCTACAAAATGTGGATCTGAATATTATTTAACAAAACTTTTAGGAAACATTCGCCGGCTATTTATTGTTTATGATCGCGGTGCTGGTGAGGTAGGCTTTTACCCAATCGGCGACGTGGATACGGCTGACGTGCTGCGGTTCCGCGGATGCATCGCAGTGAGAAGGCAGAGAGCTTTTAAAGGAAAGAAGACGCAAAATAGTCCGGTTTTCTTTTAAAAGTTCTATAGCGAAGAATTTTGTGGGCTCCCTATGTTTGTGTTTTCGTGTTTCTTTTCACACCTTTTACGATGATCGGGTGATGAACTTCGATTTCAGAATTGTTTCATGGTCCCTTTAATAGTTTTTTATAACTAATATATTTTCGGTGTCTGTTCTTAAATGACCAACTGCTCAAGTGTTTTTTAGAATAAAACCCTCGAATATTGAATCTCATACTTGATGACAAAAACACATAAAAATACTCAATTTTATCTTCAGATCATTAAATACTGCTCCTTTCCAGCAAAACAACATAGCACAAAAAGGACTCCGTGTTGTCTGCGAGCAGTCACAGAGAAGAAAATGGGCCTCAGCAAAAGGGTTAATCCTTTTGTTTATTCATTTTGGGAAATGAAAACGCGGGCGGGATAGTTTCTTTTTTTTTTTTCTAACAAATAAAACCAAATTTGAAAAATAGGCGATGCGTGAAAACACATGGAAATTTTTCGAAACGGAGAACAAGAATCCTTTATCCGGACAAACATGTAATCAAAACGCCCGTTCTTCGTCAACAACGCTGGAGAAACAAACTCGCGCAAACGGTTTCGAGTTTCTTTTTTTAGGTTTATCTTGCATCATTTGCACCTTCAAAATTCCAGAAACTTCGAGACATTTTTGTGTTTCCCGAAGTGTGCTTCCAAAGTTTATATAGATCAACAAAATGCTAAACAGGGCAAATGGCAGTACAGGAATTAGACTGATGTTTGGGGAACGAGGAGGAAACTTTACGGCTGATGAGAGGGTTTTAAAATTGTTACCTAGCAGAAGCGTTGTATTTCAAATTTGTAATTGTCTTTTTCGTTCCCTTTGCCTCTGAATAGCGGTCGAGAGCTGCAGCGTTGCAGCGAAGTTCATTTTAGTTTGCGTGGTGCTCACACTCTCAAATAATGAAGGCTTTTTTTCTGTGCTCTCAATCTTGTTTCGTTTTGATTACAAGCGCGTCATCTTAACACATTACTCAATTTCTTTTTTTTCGCTTGCACCTTAAATTGTACTTTATACTTTTTCCTATTTTTACTGGGGGCGTCTTCAGTCCCCATCTCTCAAAACAACAGATGATGTTGACAAGGGTTTTTGTCCTTATTTACTTTGTTCATACGAAAGTTTTTTACATGTTAAGCTGTCCTGGTACAATTTTCCTTTTCATGCGCCGGCTAGAAACAATGCGTATCGCGACATTTTTCAGAGTGGGAATGAGATCAAACTTTCACTCATCTCGCCAAAAGGTTGATTAAAATCAAAAGTCTAATTTTCACAACGTTTCCTTAAACTATCAATTTGGTCTGTCCCTTATATTTACGTATGTAACCAACACACAACCAGCCCCGTGCTTGTGCATGTCTTCCACTTTTGTTTATGTTATGTCTTTTGAGTTGTTTTATTTATTACGGTGGATCCAGATGTATATGTTTCATTAAAAACTTATTTGAATTACAGATTAGTCCAGGCTACATATGCTCTAACGAAACCAAAAGAAAGCTACTAAGCATTTTCTGTGTTTTTTTTCCTCTGGTTTACTTTCCTGGTTTTTCGTTATTTTTCTTTTGAAATAAACCGCTGATGAAAGACCCAGATAACTTGATAGCGCTAAAACATCCAATATATTTAGTTTAGACTGCCTTCTGCCACAAAAAAAGAGTCAATCACTACACTCGAGAAAAGACGTTCAGTGAATAGCCAAAGAAAAAAACTGCAGGACTTGAAAACGTAAAGTGTGTAGTGAGCAGGACATGTACACGTTACCCAAAAGAAGTAGTTAAATGCCTTTACTCGCTGCTTCCTCAAAAAGTATGTGAATACGTTACCCGTTATCGATTCTCAAAAGGAACGGTTTGCTTGACATCAAAAGTATCGAGCTACTTTTCTCGCTACTTTGACGACCAAACACACAACTGCTTCTGTTTCATGGTTTATTGTTTTCTTTTCAGTACTCGTTGCACTTATTCTACATATCACTAGTTGCGTGCAGTACAGGTGAAGGCAACGCCAGGCGAGGGATGAAAGGGCAAGCACAAGAAGGCTGGGAGGTTGGAGAGAAACCTCCTCTGCTTTTTAACAATCCTAGTGCTCTCCCTTTCTCTCCTTGCCCTCAAACACCCTCCTTTCCCTTCCCGCCTTTTTACTGCTTGTATTTCCTCTCTTGGCCAGGCGTTGCGTTCGCCTGCACTGCACACAACTACCTTAGAATTCCAAGGGGTGCGTGGGTTACCCGGGTGGGTGGGTTACCCGAAAGGTAATTCAACCGTATTGTTGGCTTGATTTTCTATTTTCTTTTAATCACCGAAAGATAGCCCACTCCTAGTAATCGAACTGTTGCAACCAATGATATCCTCGGGGTAAATGAATCTAGTTAGCTATGGCGGGATATAAGCGAACATCGGTGACTGGGAAGTTCAGTAATCTTCGATTTATTACCCCACTGCTATTACAAGTTTGCAAGGGACACATGATCTTAAAATAGAATTGTTTAAGACTTTTCTTGATTACACGCCGAAAGTTTAGCCCATTCCTTATTTTCACCCATTTTTCTCTCGATTTTAGGTGGGCTATCTCTCGGGATATTACGACAGTGTGACACGGAGTACAAGAAGTAGCCGCCTCTTGAAGTTTTTGTCACGTATGTTTCCCCGCTTCATTGAGAATACATCTCCGGCGACGCTGAAGGATCGTTCTACTGACACCCTCGAAGAACGGCAGTGTTTTGCTTCAGCAAGAGCTGGTAAATCTGGGATTCCTCTCTCTCTCTCTCTTTCTCTCTCTCTCTCTTGTTCTTTCTGCTTCTAAAGATTCAAGTTGATAATGGGTTGTGTGCCTTCCCGTGTTGGCAACCTAAGCAATTACATTCGGCCAGGACACGATTCTAGAAGGTTCAACCCACGAATCTTATTGTGTTCGCTGGGTAAAGGATATTCCCAGCTGTAGAGTTCAACTCACGTATTCAGCGCTAAGCGTTGCTATACTCTCCCAGCTGTTTATTTGTATTTCAGGTGGCCCATATGGCTTTGTAGCAATAGACGCTTACACAAGCAATAATTGAAACGAGGCTGTTTGAACGGTGATGTACACGTTACTCCTTAAAAGTAACGGAACATAGTTACGTAATACTTAGCCTTAAAATAATTGAGCAAGTTGCTCGTTCCCTTTTTAAAAAAGTAACTAAATAAGTTACTCGTTACCCACAAAAGTAAGCAGGTAAAATTACCTCGTTACAAGTAACGCGTTACCTACATATCTGGCAGTGACCCCCACCGAGACCCCAGATGACGCTCGGGGCATGCGGGGCGCCTATTCGGAAAAGCTTCTGGAGTAATTCACCTGGTCAAGTTTGATACGCTAATTAACACGACTTCATTGAAGACACATCGCCTGGTTTACGGGTCGAGAGAAAGGAGGAGGGGAGAGGGTTCTTAAGGCTTAGGTAAAGACACCTCACTGGTTCAAGCGCTAGCCTTTAGCCGGATCCCCGATTTGCATATGCTTATTAGGTATGCGTTTGGGGAAAGGGGGAGGCTAAAGGGTAGCGCATGCATCAATGGGGCCTGTTTACTTAAACATCGCCCCCCCCCCCCCTTCCTTCACCCTCCACCCTCTCCCCCAGTAAATCAGGAGATCAAATACCTATGAAAATGCGCCAGAGTGTCGGTATCGGCATGTAGACTTGCTCCGCAATAATAATAAGTAATGATAATATTGCTGTTAATACAGAGGTGCAAGCCAGCTGGACAAGAATAACGATAATAATCCCCGGACAAGGTGGACAAGGACGACAAAGGACAAGCACAAATCTCCAAACACAACTAGGTGGTGGTGCGCGACTGAAATTTGTTCGGTCGCGAACCAGCCACCTAGCTGTGTTTGAAGATTTGTGTTTTTCTTTTGTTCCCTTCATGCCCCTTCTCCGGGGCTATTATCCTTAATAATAATAACACGGTTGTATGTCCAGCGATTGGCTATTTCTTTCAGATTCCTGACCTTTTTCTATATGTGTTCAGCCAGTTCTATCCACAAGAATATGCTACTTTTCACACTGGATCCACCCGTAGCCAATTGCTACTACTCGATGAAGCCAATCGCTCAGCCCTAAAAGTGCGTCGTCACGGCGGTCGTTCTCGTTGTGTGTTCGCTACCGCCAGCTAAATCAATCAGGCACAAAAAAAAAACCACAGCATCGCATTTATTGCGTTTCATTGCTTTATCAGTGCGAAGATATTAACTGTCTCACGGAGCGAAGCCGGTGTTGTCTGTAACCGTCTGTAGCAGCGAAACGGCAGTTAAATTCTCCTTGGCTAGAAGCGCAGTAACGCAGATGCTCCGTCACGGAAGCCGTAGGGAAGCCGGCGGGGTTCACCACGCCTGCGCAGTGGGGGAGCGTGGTGCGCTGCGTGTAGGAATGTGCTGCGTGTAAGAATGCTTCTGCATTCCTACACATAAGCAATTTTAAGTGTCTTTGCCGATTTTTTTTTAATTCTGTCAATTTAAATATTTGCACACTATACTTGATCCACTTTTTGAGAGTTCGCCGTAAATTTCCCTCGAAGCCCCTTTAAGACCGGTAAATAGTCCTTAAACTCGCGCAGAATTCTAACTTTTTGAAGAAAAAAAAAACTGAGCACTCCAAATAACACTTCTTTTTCAGTCATCACTAATTTTCAAAATCGCTTTTATTTTTTTTTATTTGGTGCTGAAATTGACGCCTCGCATTTAATTTAGCGTTAACCCTTTTTACATTACATAAAAGACGGAAAGGGGAAAATGCCTATTTTTCGGTATTATGCTACTTTTGCAACACTGGAAATTACCGGGACTGAGGCACCTTTTTGTAATACTTTTGCCTTTTTTTTACAAAATGTATGTGAGAGTTTTATGAAAGATGCTATCCGCTTCAAAGTTCACATCCTACAATGAGGACTTGCCAGAGGCTGGTTAAAAGAACACTAAAATAACAAACAAAACAAAAACAAAAAAAGATTTTAATGGGCTTAAAACGCAAACATGATTTTTCTTCCTTTATTTTCCACATAAAATAAATATTTTGGGCAATATGTAATATGGTAGGTGCAATTTGGGTGGAGTTCACTGCCCGCTCCGCGCCCCGCCACATGGAGGTACGAATAAAAGGAAGCGACCTACCGGCTCAAACACGTCGAACGCGAAAATCCCCACTGAAGCTGGATGTAGATGTTGCGGTCGCAGGGAACGCCACAAAGTGCCCAAGTCCGTCCAATAACGTCCCAGCCCTTACAAAAAATTTATATCTGGCCAGATCTGAAGATTTCAGATATGGCCATATAAAAAATTGGCCACATATAAACTGATATGGTATATCTGCCAGATATAAACTGATATGGTATATCTGCCAGATATAGTCTGATATACTTAGCCAGATCTGGAAATTCCAGATCTGGAAATTCCAGATCTGGAAATTCCAGATCTGTTCTGGCATATCAAAAGAAGCACACGAAGCCTGAAATCAGCACTTGATATCTTTTATTGTGGTGGACCACCTAGACTACTCCCGTTTCTTGCTGTGCTCGCTCCGGAGCTCACTCAGCTTCGTGCCAAGCGACTGCATTACGGCCTTTGTGTCCAGACAGCCGTCCTTTGTCTTGACGTACTCTGCAGAGAATCAATAATAATGCATTAAATATGGCTATTGAACTACATGCATTAATGAAACTCTCAATCACAAATAAAGCTTTTCAGAACAATTAATGTTATTTTTTTTTAATTGCATTGACATTTAGATTATTTCTGATTTTTGATAATTACAAATATATTTGATGCACCACTGTAAATCAGGTGGAAAAAATGCTGCTTTGGTGAGCTTTTATGTCACTTGCATGAGCAGACATAAACAGTACCTATGTTGTCCCAGGCATAGGACTAATAATGTTTACAGTCACAAGTTTGCCTGCAGAGTAAAATATTCTGCAGGTAAACACAATGCTATTCTGAGTTACAGTATTGCGGCGTGCATGGCCAAGCAGGCAATGCACGCGGTGCTCCGTCCCTGGTTCGATTCCTAGCACCGGATATGACTTGATTAGTTCTTTAGTTTCAGTGTTTTGGAAAATTCATGAACCTTATCATCATCTTGGAGTAAAAGTGTTTTAAGCTCGAACGTTTGAGTCCGAATATTCGAGAGGTTTGCGGTATGAGCAGTATGATCGTGTGTCCCGCCACAATGGGTGGCTGGTGAATCAACGACTGTACAACCTGTACTTCGCACTTGAAGGTATCGCGAAACACTGGTTCGAGAATCACAAGTCCTTTTTGACGTCATGGTATGCGCACAAAGATGAACTGAAGCGGGCCTTCGCCAACAGCCACGGACGGGAACAGGCCATGGTATGAACAAGGATCAAATCAGAGCATCACTAGCTTCGTCGAGGATGGTCTCCACCCATCGCTAAAACTTGATCAATGGAAATGCTGCACCTCGCGGTGAATGCGAACGTTACTGTTGTAACACTTTTTAAGCTTGTTGTAAATTAGAGTTTGAGAAAAACGTAAACTGATTGTGGTGCGGGAAACATAGTCTGCAGTTGTCGCTCCAAAACCAGCGAACTATGTTTTCTCCCCGCAAGCTTGTTGCTAGGGGGTGATGTCGGCGCGTCGGCTCGTCTGCTTCCCGGGGCGTCTGCAGGCGTGCGTTGGCGGGACACGTGTTCCTTCTTCCCGTGGATCCCGACTCCGAAGCCAGCTTTGCGATCCTTTCACGTCAACGAGTCAAACTTTTCCTTGTCATCTGTGGAATGCGACTGCGTATTGCAGTAGCAGCGCGACGGTGCGGTACGCGACGAGCGACGACTGCTGAGCACAAAGTCCGGGCCCCTTGACGACGGTCCGCGAGTGTTCGAGAGATTTCTCCGCGGGTCAGCGGTCGGCCGCGTTGGTGACGCGCAGTGACGCCAGGATCCTTCGTTTGCTATTGGCTGACGCGTAAAGAGATGCCCCTCCCGTTTTCCGGGGTCATCTCAGAAAGAGGGGCGTGCTGGGGACTTTGATAGCAATTTTAATAGGGAAATCCGCCGCGCATGACCGTAATTTTATGGTTTTTAGGATTCTTAGGGCCTGTAGATCGAGTTACCGCCATAAATAGACCATCGCAGAACGCTGCGGAGGGCCCCTTTAAGTTCACAAGCTAGCCTACTGCTGCCAGCACAATTTAGCTTATTTTTATTGAAATCTTCTGAAAGTAAAACACGCATCTGAAGCCCGTAGGTGGGATATAATTACCTAAGATGCAGCCCGTATGGAAATCTTATATCTGGGCCATATCTGGCCATATCAAACATTATATGATTATATACGGCCTATATACAGTCTTATCTGGCGTATATACAGACTTATCTGGCGTATATACAGCCCGATATGGCGTATATACAGACTTATCTGGCGTATATACAGTCTTATCTGGAATATACACAGCCTGATATGGCGTATATACAGACTTATCTGGCGTATATGCAGACTTATCTGGCGGCCGGTTTTCAATATATTAAAAAGTTAAAACAAGTAAAAAAATTCTTTGTTAGAAAACTCTGAATGACTTATTGTTCGCGACCTAAATGTTAGCACAAATAATTCCAAACTTCAGCTTCGACAAGCTTAAGTTTAAGATTATTTGTGCTAGTTTTCGCTAGGATTTCAATGTAGCTTAAGTATTTCAAAGTGTTAACATTACGCCCGAATAGACAATTCGCTAAATCCCGTAAGTGCCTCGGCCCGTACTCGAGGAATCATTGCGACGGTGTTTCTTCAGCTGCCTAATGATCGAAAGTTTTGAGCAATTCTATGGTTACACAGATTTGAGTGTAATTCGGAGTCGCCCTGAACACGTGCTGTACAGAACCCAAATACCTGCCATACGACTTTTAAAATGTCCCGCCAGTGTCAGTACTGTGCACTCCGTCCAACCTTCAACCTGGGTGAGCCGCAGACATATCTCTTACATTATTATCATTCTCGTGCAACTTCAAAGACGCTGATATTAAGTTAGAAACGCTAAAAATGTCATAAACAGCTCCGCAGAATCCGAGCTAAATCCCGGTTCTGGTTCTTGTGATTTCTCAGCTTTTAAGTAATTCCTGCTAAAACAACAATCACGAGAATGATAATATGGTAAGAGATTTCGGCGGCTCAGCCTGGTTGAAGTTTGGACAGAATGCACAATATCCTGAACGCTGCCATTGACGAAAAACTTAAAAGTGATATGATAGGTACTTGAGCGCTATGGGAGGCTTGTTCACGGTGACTACGAATTACACTCGAAACTGTGTAATCATGGAATTGCTCAAAAGTAGCGATCACTAAGGAGCTGAAGGACCACCGTTTCCATAACTCCTCGAGTGCGGGCCGGGGCACTTGGGAGAATTGTAGACAATAAAAAGATATAAAGTGCTGATTTCAGGCTTTTGTACTATTGAAATGCCTGGCCAGATCTGGAATTTCCTTACTTAGCCAGATCTGGGATTTCCATATCTGGCCAGGGGTATCAGGCTATATCTGGCAGATATACCATATCAGGTTATATGTGGCCAATTTTTGATATGGCCATATCTGAAATCTTCAGATCTGGCCAGATATAAATTTTTTGTAAGGGAGCTCACGCCAGCCCAAAGGAGAGGGGGTCGTTGCTCGGCGGGCTTCCCAGAACCCTTTGCCTGGCGGCCTTTCAACGAGCAGGTTAGGAGAGCTTGAAGAGTGAAGACGTCCAAAAGAAGGGTGCGGGCGGTGGCTGTCGCACTTTTCGACTGCTGGAGCCTTGAGGTTGTGTCCTTTGGCACATAAATGCCTGAACCAGGCACAAGTTCGATGACCTGCAGCATATAATTAAAGGCAATTAGTGTGAAAAATATTGGAATTCAGTCAGATGTCTCAACAGCTCTGATAAATCTTTTAAGATAAAGTAAAATCCAGAGAGCATTATGCGTCAATCTCCCAGCACTACAAAATCCGATGGGCAAACTCATCCCTAGGAATCCCGTCATCCAATAATGCAAGTCTGGGGATGGGGAAGCTAAGTGTGACTTGGCTAAACTTGGTGCAGTTGAACCTCTATCTAATGAACCCCAATTTAACAAAATTTGCAAAATGAAATTTTTCATTTTCTTATCGTCCTTTCTATTGAAGACCATTGTTACGTTGCAAACCCCGTGAAGCCCTGCTCCATCTAGGGCGCACTTACAGGGATGGTCTGCAACACCATATCGCTCGGCAAAGACCCTCTCGAAGACCCAGAACCAAGGCTTTCGAACATGAGCTGAAGTAACCAACATCAACATGTCTTCATCTTCTTTTGTCTCCAACATCAAGAGAAGCTGCTGCTGCGGCGGCATAAACCTCCGGGCCAATGAGAGTGGTTGTTGGACCTCATCTGGTTGCAGCGGTGCCACCAGTTGTAGAGGGCTGGGGAATGGACAGGTCGGAGACTGGGTTTGCGCTATAGGGAGTATTCACTGGCGGCCATATCCGTGTGCGCTGCTACTGAGCGCGTGTTGACGGCGGGCTTCCGTAGTCCTTTTGGAGCGTGTATTTAACACCATCAAGGTTGCCGGTCTTAGCAGGCTATTAATGTGAGCTCGTTCCGAGCATGCGCTCTAAACAGCACCCACAAATATGGGGTCCCGTAAATACCTCCTATATGGATGACTATGTTTTAATGGGACATCAGACGATGGTTGCATTCGATAGTAGGTCCCATTCCGTCTCGGTCGCGCTTGTCCGCGGGTCCCCCTTTTATAGCCGCGGTGATGTGAAGGTGTTCCGTCACCGTCACATCACCTGGCTTCGATGAAGATAATGTCCAACAGCCACTCTCATTGGGCCGGAGGTTCATGTCACCGCAGCAGCAGCTTCTCCTGATGTTGGAGAAAGAGGAAAATGAAGACCCATTGATGTTGGTTACTTCAGCTGATGTTTGGAAGCCTTGTTTCCGGGTCTTCGAGAGGGCCTCTGCCGAGCTATGGTGTTGCAAACCATCCCCATAAGTGCGCCCTAGATGGAGCACGGCCTCGCCGGGGCTTGGAACGTCACACCATGTATTTTTTCTCTCGATTTAGAGAAGTAGATCTGCACCACGAATTCGATTTAACAAAGAATTCATGCGTCGCCTATGGACATTTTGGCAGCCTCCGCGAGAAAAGAAGAATTTGACAGAAGTTTGATTGCCCAAAACCGAACATAAAAACGTAAAGCCTTTATTGGTTTAAAAATTGAAAAAAAAAACAATACTGGTGATGATGACGACAGCTTGCATAAAGAAAAATTACCCGCCATATTACATTAAGAACAAAGCAACTCCGCGACTTTGCAGATGATGTACAATTAGTTGTCTATGTTGTCTACTATGTTTGTGACAACAAAGATCTTTTCTTGACTCGATCTCTGCTTTTTTTTAACAATGAATGACGCACCGCATAAAATGAAAGTTTTGTTGCTTGACATCAAAGTCAAAATAATCACCAAAGTGAGGAACGAGGAGAAGAAAATGACAGTTGCTAAGAGGTATGGCATCTTACAAAGCTCCCTGTCGACAATTTTGAAGGTGAAAGACAGCATTATGATTGCATGACCGTGATTCTAAACACTTTGACTCGGAGGCGCTGTCAGCGTAGCTGATTCTAGATCTGTAGGTTCTATCGACTTTCTTCATTTTCGCTGCCCGCAAAACTTGGGAGTCACACGGGATCCTAAGGCTGTGTACCACAACTTGCTCTACCTGACTTTGGAATGGGCGTTTCGTAGCCAGGCGCTTCAAAACGTACACGCGCGACTGCGTCCGGCGTGACATGACCTGCCGGAGTAATGCGGGTTGGCTCGAGTTACTTCGGTAGCCGCTGCAAGGGCTGCAAGCAATGTCGGCTGGGTTGGCTGCAGGTGCAGTGTAATCACGTGACACCTGCCGGAGGAACTCAGGACGGCTCGAGTTACTCCATTAGCCGCCGCTAGAAAATTTTGCGCTAACACAGTGGTACAGATAAACAAACAAACAGGGCATGTTGACAAACAATGATAGTCATAGTTTCTTTTTTTGTTTCCCCATGTGGCACCATCGGACGCTTGCTACAAGTACCAGCCATGGCCTGTGTCACGCAGCGCTTTTGCTGTTACAGGGGTGGAACTCATGAAATGTATTTGGGAGCAGCCACGGGAGCAGCTGAAACCGCTGTTTTGGAGCAGGTTGGGAGCAGCTAAAACTATGTTCTGGAGCAGGCTAGGAGCAGCTCAGATCAGTTTTTATTGCACTTGAGCTTGTGTGTTAGACAAGCACAGGAGCAATTTCAATTGTGCTTAGGAGCACAGATGAACATGAGTGGTTAGGAACATAGGTAGATGGGATAACAGTGTAACAGATGTGAAAACTTGAAACTTTGTGAGCCTTAATGCTAACCAAAAAGCAAGTATCATATGTTTCTGAAGATAGTGTCCTTGATATTTTCTGAGTGGCTTCCAGCTGCTCAAAATGTAAATCAACACTGCTTATCACACAACCCACACATGCTCGACATAGTAATTATATGTGCGAACCTCTTGATGTGTGTAAGCAACGGACGTGCAGTTGCGTGGATGAACAGGGCAACAAATTTTGAGTTTATCCTATTGTGCAACTCAATATCGAAGCAGCAGACTACGATTAACGGAGTTATCGTATTCAAAGCGATAAGCAGGAGCAAGGTTAAAGTATGCAGAGCAGATCTACCACTCGTGTGACAGCTGCTAGCCGGCAAGGTTTCGGATCGGACCGCGTTTCAGTTCTATCAAATCACGATTTATCTTGCGGGAATGCGATTCCAACTTCTAACGATGAAGTACTAAAAAGAATCTTTTGCTTATTTGTTTTCAACTGGCTGACGTCCGGATCCTGGGCTGCAGAGCCTCAGGCAATCCGACGCTTAACGACTCGACCTCACCTTGGCCGACAAGCTTAATCGCTGATGGTTGAAGAATAACAATCCAGTCGCAGGTGTAGCGCTTCGAATCCGATCCCCGAGTTTTTTTCGCGCGCTTCCGAGTCGGGATACACAGGGAGAATAAACAGAACAAAGGATTGCAAGGCCGACAAGGCTAAACGCGCTCATTGTTGCCAATCGAGTCGATAGAAACCGAAACCAAGACAAAATACAATTTGTTTGGGCGCACGTTGTGCGATTTCGTGCATAATGGCGCCGGGTATTTATTGGCTGTGGTTCAGTTTCCGCGAAATGGTGCAGTATGGCGCAAACAAATGCATCTGGCGCAAAATGGCCCAAATAGTGCAGCCGTTCCACCCCTGTGTTAGCATTCGGTTTTTCCAGATTGACCAATCTGGAAATTGCGACACAGCTCCCTTAAATTTTGCGAGGAATTTAGAGGATTTTGTAATGAAAGGCTAAAATTTGATATAACATATTCCATGTTAAGAAAGGCATATCTGATTCTCTTATTACTCACATCAGTGTCACTCCATTGGTGCTTGAGCTGTGTGCTCATGGCCCCTTCATTGCCAGGGTCCCTTGAAGGAGGTGCCTGCACATTCAGGGTAGGCAAAAGCTCCCCTCCTGTGGGCCTTTGTCCATTGGAATGAGCTGGCAGCCCAGTCACAGGTGCTTCCTCCGCCACAAGACGGCCCCCACACGTGCATCGTGGAATTTTTAAATGACGCTGTAGTTTTCGTGCAGACTTCAGGCAGCTGTCGAGTTCTGATAAAAAGCAGAAACCTGTGGTCAGCATAAAAAGGTTCTTGCAGTCGCAATGAACGGCTACAATATACAGTGTACAGTGAATGCACAGCTTTCTTTTTGTGTGTGTGACATGGAGTGACAAGAAGCAAACTTCTGGCAAACAGAACACTTTCTCAGATCAAAGTATCTAATCTTCAATGATGGTGAACCAGTACTAGACACGGTTTGTTAAAATTGAGCTAAGGCAATTTTAAGGCATGCAGTTTAAAGAAGCTCGTTTTAGCGAATGCCGTCTTACCGACCCCGGTTTATCAAATGCCTTTATAGAGAACCCAGTTTAGAGAAAATGGCAATGAGCCTCCTTTTAGCGAATTCGGCCGCCGCAAAGCGGCGTGTGCAGGTAAATCAGGCAAGTTAACATATTTGTTATGAGCTGTCGCAGACTGCTGCCGCAAAACGGCGGGAGCGCAGCGGGGGGGGGGGGGGGGGGGGGGGCATGGGTTAACACGCGCACCAGAGATACACGCGAGAAGTAGAAAAGCCTTTTTTGTTAAAAAGCGTTCCCATTTCGATAAACAGCGTGTCTGAACTGAGGCTCTGCTTTCTCTAAACCGTGCTTCGATAAAACGTGCCTTTTCTCTAAAACGTGCTTCAATGAAATGGCATTCGATCAACCGTAGTAAACCCATTGTGAGGCAAGCTAGTAAACCATCATCTTACAATGCCTGCGCATGCACAACATCTGGCACATCGGGAACCAGCAAAAAGGTGCCCCCGTCTTCTCGTATCGCTCGGCAATGCTTAAAATAGTGAACATTTGTGGGAAGACACCTGATCGAGAACACAAGCAGTGTTACCAGTCACGACATGATGTCATCAGCCAAGGTTGTTTAATCGACACAAAACTCAATGGCCAACTGGCTCCCGCAAAACACAGCGTGGCACCTTTTCACAAGAAGGAGCTTCAAATTTTGGAAATGGTCTGATCGAAGGTTGTTCATGCCATTCAGTAGAGCACAGGTACATAGCTCCCTGTTTTTATTTCATTCCGCGGGTAAAACCCTCGGAATGAAACTAGCCGAAGTGCATACCCACCAACTAGCCCAAATGCATACACTTATTTCCCTCCTTTTTTTTTTTTTTCCTTCTTACCTAGGCTTGAATATGGCTAGTTCCATGACTGCGGCAGACATCCACCAACCAGAAAGCTAAATTACGATACAATAATGCAACTGGCCTGATACTTCTGGTCAGGCCAATTGAGGCTAATGTAGCCATGCTCACTCTCATGAGTGGCACCCACACAAAATGTTGTGCGGCAAGATGCGAGACAGCACAAAAGAAGAAGTCACTGGCTCCTGTAGGTTCTTACGAGAGGGAAGGCATGCACGTGTACGTCAAGAGTGACACCTGGGCAGTGTCAAATGCGAAGGCTTTGAGTTCTAACAGGCTCAAAAAGATCTCCTGCAAAGATCACCTTCGGCAAGGTCGGAATCATCGATAAAAGATTCCAACAGCTCAAAACACGGGAGGGAAACAAGGAAACAATGGCAAAGTCAGAGTTTCGCTGGCTGTGCTGTAGTGCCGCTGGGAATCTAGCAAATGTGGAGGCAAGCTATGTTTCTGGCCTTTCAAACATCGCAGCCTTCCTGAACCAGGGGTTTCAATGGTCCCGTGACTAAGAGGAATTTAACACATCTATAATGACATCCAAGCGGTCCTCAACTACACCTATTTTTGAATTTTTCCTTTCAATGTATTTCTTACACTATGTTCTAACCTCAGCAAATCAGACCCAGCCAAAGCCAAGCCAGCAAAATGCTCATATACTCTGAGAAATTTTGAGAGAAAGTTACCTAGAAGCTTGTCGAAGGACTCCTCCTTTTCCCTCAATTTCTCCTTGAGGTGGTCGATAACTTGGTTTAGACGGAGATTTTCTTTCCGAAGCTCAGCCTCGTCGCCGATTTCCGAGAGCAGTTCCTCATCTCTTTTCTTCTGCAATGCAGATGTGTTCTAAAACAGAAAAGTCAAAATAAAAATATGCGTGTTTAGCATCTTTGGTATATTCAGCGTAATATCTCACAAAAGCATTCTTAAAATGTGTTCACACGTGAATACTTGAGCCATGTTTCAAAAGGTACTGCACGCGCTTTCACTGTACTCTGCTCACCATTAAGCTGACAAGGTGGTGCAGACCGTGATTGGTGGACCGGTCACATGCCTGCCTTTTATCACCTGATTCCCCTCTCTTCATATCAGCATGAGCAAAGGGCATGATCATGTGACACAGTACAAAGAGTTGACTGGTCTACCCAGCAGATAGCTTCCACGGCCCTCTCAGTTTAGGGGTAAATGGAGTACAGCAATGCAACGGTGACAACAGCCCTAAACTAAAACTTCCCGACAAGAGCACTGGCTACTCAGTTTTCTTTCGCCACTGCCCGCTAAGGTCATGAAATTGTTCCCCACTCAATGCTGGCTTTAGCACTGACGCTTAGCTTGTTCGCAAACAAAGCAGAAATACCTTTAAAACATTTAGAATTTTTAAATAGTTTATAGGACAAACAAAATAGAGCATTTCACAATGCACAAGTAAAACTGCTTGTTGTTTATGATTGGCCTAGCTTATCTCAACACACAACTAGAGGAGTACTCGCGCTTACAGTTTGTAGTGGAAAGCTGCAAGCTTTATCTAAAATATGCAATGAACAGCGTCGACCCTGCAATAGCTGGCAGACATGTGGTAGTGACGACAAAAATCAATAGCCTGTCGAATGCTGCTTGTACACTCAATAGCCTCGCCATAGATCAGCCTTCTTCTATTAGATAGCACTAGGATCCTTTAGGCTGTGCGGTCGCTTGGCCTTTTCCATATCTTACACGAATGTACAGCTGCAAAAGTTTATGGACCACGGGAAGATGTTAAAAAATGTATTTAATGCAGTGCCTTAAATTCTGGGCATGTTGCTTGAGTGTAGATGATTCTTTGAGGGATGAAGAACCGCTTACACCCATAAGTAATTGCAAGGCAGTGCCACAAATAAATTTTTTAGTTTCTTTCCGCAGCCCGTGAACTTTTGCGACCGATAGCACAGCCACTTTGCGGGCATATGCATCAAGCTTCCACAACACTTCAAAAACGTGCATTCCACACCACTGAGGTTCTTGTTATTCGCAGAAGATCAGTAGAAGCCTGCTAGCACGGACTGAAAAGTAAGCTCAAATATGTCCTCCAGGGAATATATCAGATAATGAAACTAATTGTATAGCTTACGCCCGTCTTTCCATGAGCTGCACCGACAAGAGCCTTGTTTTTTCTTTTTATTAATCTCTCCATTTTCCTCAGGAGCTTGTCCTTGTCAGCTGAAATTAAAAAAGAAAGTTCTCTGCTTCACAACCATGACATATTTTCAGGGAAACTTACACTAGATCACTATATAGCTCCTTCGGAGCAGAGTACCGCAATCTAGAACGCCCGGAGGTTCCAACTTTGGTCAGAAATGCATGGGGAACGTGAGAAAATCGCTGCTTCCTGATTATTTTAGGGATCTATGGAACTACAATAGTTTTTGACATAAGGGAATAGTTTACAATAATTTGCGCTAAGTTGTGCGCCATGAAATAACTTAATATTATTTTTAAAAAATTGCCTGAGCAGCATCATGCAGCAGACGAAGCGGCGACGTCACACCGTTCATGTGACCCGCTCCGGCCAATCCATAAAGTCCATCTCCGCTGCGTAAAACAATTGTCTGCTTCAAACGCCATTGCTTTGAAAATTGCCTTTGCAAAATTTTCAAACGCATCCAATATTATTAAAAATTTGATAAAATGTTTATTGCTTTACCAACTTCACGACAGACTAGTTTCGAAAAGTGTGAACTTGGCGTTTATTTTTTAATAACCCGTGTTGAGTAGATCTCCATGTATTCTCCCATAGAGCGGGCCGCCTCCTGGAACCCTGAGTGCCACGTGACTCGCGCAGAGCTGCTCTGTCGGCCATGAAACGGCGAAACACGCGGATCAAAGGATTGCGCTACTCTGCACCGTAAGAGCTATATAGTGCTCTAACTCACACTAGTCTCCGGCGCAAAGGTCGAGAGGATTGTTGTAAGAGTAAAGCCATACGCACTATGTCGTGCACCTTGACCGGAATTGGCTAACGCACTACGTGAAACTCATGTAAAACGAATGGTTACAACCAGCTTCCGAGGCGGTGGCGTAGCTTAGTGGTAAGGAGTCTGCTTCCTAGGCAGCAGTCTCCGGTTCGATCGAGTTCAATACCTAATACAAGCTCCTCTTGTTTTTCTTTTTTTTTTAAGAACATTTGTTTTTGTTGAGCATTTGGCGATATTTATGGCATTTCTTTTTTACAATTAACACTGGGGAAAAAAAAACAACTAATGTTGTCTACGAAACTTCGCTGAACTTCGCCGATTGCACCTTCGCTGAACGAAGGTGCAATCGGGGACAGCAGGGCCTGAGTTGCCGGCTGGACGCCGCAAAGTGGCGTGTACGGGGGGGACATGTGGGTTAATAGTTTTGTACTGAGCAGCCGCACACTGTCGCCGCAGTGGAGGGCTGGCTTAACACGCTCCATAGTGATACATGCGCCGTCCAAAAAGTGTGACCCAAATGGAGAGAGCTCTTTGCGTAGTGTGTATAGCCATTTCCGGTCAAGGTGCACGATGCAGTGCGTATAGATTTACTCTTCTTGTAAGGTTGTGGCTAGCCTTCCGTCCAGATGGAACGATAGTCGCCACTAGAGTTCCATCTAAACTGCTAATGTCCCGACTCCGAAGTGATCTTTCTAGGGCTTAATGAGCGTCGATTAAACACGCATGTATCACTAGGGCACGTGCTAACCTAAACACCCATCCACACCACTTCGCGACAAAAGTATGCGACGGCTCATTTCAAAAATGTTAATTCCCCTTGCCTACCCGTACACGCCGCTTTGCTGCGACGGTGCCCCCGTCTCTCAGTTTATATAAGTTTATAGTTCTGCCTGGTCGTAACTTTACACGGTTTACTAAAGTTCGTTCAGAATGGAACGAACTTCAGTGGCGACTACCGTTCCGTCTGAACGGAACTCTAGACACTTCCTTCTTGTAATCCTTATCGAGAGAATGTGAGAGTGACGCCAGGTAAAAACATATTAAGATAATTCTTTTTTCCCTCAACTCACATAACAATACAATACATGCAAAAAGGTGGTCGGCATAGCATAGAGTATCATTATTTGAGCGTAAAAGCGATCTGCTAAAACACCGCCCGCCCTTTCTCCCCTCAGATATGATAATAGTGGGTTTTAGTGTTGCATATACGAGCAAACGTAAGCGCTGTGCGTTTGCGTTGCGTGTTCCACACTTGCGCGAGCGCGGAGCCTAAACTGCGCCCTTGGATTGGCGCATGGCGATTTCGCGCATGCGCAGCGTGGAGAACGCAATGCTAACGCACAGCGCTTGCGTTTGCTCGTATACGCAATACTAAAACTCACTAGTATGGAGTTTTCGTAGACCGTGTTTCCCCCTCCGCTAAGCCCTCGACAACGAAGAATCCGCTACTGCTCATGCGAGCCGATGGCCTTGGCTGTAGACTAGTTCCGGTTATCGTAGCGGGTCGGGGAGGACGCTGCGGGAAGGTAAAAACGATCTACGAAAACCCCCCGTAACTGCACAGTGACCCTACCTTAACGCAACTGCCAGTTGCACCATTTGCTCAATAAACGTTTTACATTTAAGAACTATGAAGCTGGGTTCTTACCGGAAAGGCCCATTACTACAGCAGGGAAGGCGCCCCTGTCCTGCCACAGCACGTGGACTATGGCTCCTACGGCTAAGGGCGCTGCCGAATCGCACAGCTCTTCTATGTAGACGTCGCCGACAACATCGTACTTGTTCTCCTCTTCGAAATAGACGAGCACAAACTCGGCGTCGATGCGTTCAGTCATATTGCGTTGCGTTAAGTTACAGCTGACAGAGAACGGTAAACACACAATGTTAAGACTGCTCAACGGATTGGATTGGCTGGTATCTTTTCAGATTAAAACCTTTTTGTGCTTGACCGATAAAAGCGCACAAAAAGAAAAGCCGAGAAATGTATTTACTTAATAGTAATTTAGTTCGACTAATTACATTTTACACTGTGTTATACTTCGTGTTTTTCGCGACGAGTAATTTTTTTTGTATTGCAATTTGGGTTTCAAGCTCTATGGTTTCAAGGCGTTGGTACCGGGGTTGAAGAAAACAAAAATCCAGGGTGCGCCACGGTCGATTCGCCATTTTTAAAAGGTAGATATTTTGCTGTCTGCCGTACATTCGACCTACCAATTGTGGCTACAAAGTCCTTGTAGAACGTGTAGAACGTTGTAGAAAGCCAAGCAGATGTTCAACGCGATATTCTTTACGTGCACGCGTGAAGAGGATTCGTCACGACACCTGAGGCAGCATTTCAAGCTCTGAACGCGGAACGTTTCGTTCATTCCGGCGATGGTTCATTATGCCGTGTGGGCGTAGCAACTGCGCCAAGAGAGCTCGAAACGATTAAAACTCTACGAGTAGAATTCTTCTCCACCCCCAAAGTTCCTGAAAATCAGCGTGCGAAGACGGCAGCCCTCACCGCAGTCACAATTTCGTAGAATTAGGCACGTCGACTTCGACGATCCTCCCGTCATCTGCTAGTCGTATGGCTACCGCGTGCGTTTTATTGCGACTTTGGTATTATTTATTGCACTTGGGGAGGTAGAAATGTACAGGCGTGCTGGTGTTGGGGGAAGGCTGACGCCCGTGCAACTATAGTGTACCCACAACAGTTTCAAGGAAGATAGAAAATGCATTATGTAAAACCATTTTTTTTTTTTTTTACAGCTATCAACAGTTAGATGCGCCACAACGAACGGAGAATGTCTAAATACGACGACGCCTGCTCTCTGCGAGGTCGGTGCACCGTTTTATGCGCAGCGTCGTCTGCTACTCGCGGCGATGGTTGCGTCGCCTTTCCCTCAGCTTTCGGAAATTCATTGTTGCTTCACGAACGAGACTGGGCGTTCGAGGAAAGGGAAAGAAAATACCGAGAAGCGTACGTACTTTATTTATTGACTAACAACCACGAGACGCGTTTCAAAAAGCAAATAAGATCTCGCGGCCGAGGTGTTTCCCGCCGAGATCCGCTTGCTCGCCGCAGTTGTTTTTATATCGTGCGGTAGCTTAAGCCACCCAGCCTTGAATTATATAATTGAAACATGTTTTCTTTTTATTTTCTACCATACTACTTCTTCCTTTACATCCCTGCAACTATCGCCGGGCGGGTAGAGTACTTTCCAGGAAGAGCTTCGCGCCGGCTGCTCTTGTTGCCAGCAAACGGGGCGAAATTCCAACGCAATTAACCAGCCGCCAACCCATTCAAAAACAGAATAAATCTTTAAAAAGTCAATAATCGAGTTATATTTTGTATAAAAAAATGAATTACCGACTTGATTATTTATGAATGAACACTGCTCCTAATAAAACACTGAAAATTCCCTCTGGACTGACTCGGCTACACGTGGTTTCGCGCAGCCGTCTGTGGCTGGAGAGGCGGGCGGGGTGGCTGGAGCTGCCGCACGCTGCACTCGGCTGGGCGGGCGTCGGAAGAGGGCTTTGCGTGGAAGCGTTTACGCGTGGTCAAATGGCGCGGATTTGCCACTGTTTGTGGCTCTACTAAAGGTCGAGTTACCCGTGTTGGCATCCTGGTACTTGGTCATACTGCACAGCCTTCCAGAATGAACAGGCAGAAGCGCGGTCCCTACAAGAAGTATTTGACAAGCAGCAGCGAAGTCGTAAGTACCTGCGTCACACTCAAGCGGATCGTTCCACTAAGGGTCTGCCGCTTCTGTAGGCTGAACCTACTGTATGGATGATTGAAATTTTTTCGACGTTCCAATCACTCCCGGCAGCGTGACAATTTAGGGGCAAGGTTAGAAAGATTTTCATTTCTAGTTACTTCAAAAGGTTCACCGCTGCTTTGTTCTATCGAGAAGGGGGTTAGGCCTTGGCTTAGGCTAGTGTACTGCAATTGCTATCGCACAGTACGTCGTATATTCGTAGCACCAGGCTATATGTAGATTTTTCGTCTGCAAGTAGAAAATGATGCCTTCCTATGGCAGACAACTTACGCTGTACAAATGTGTAATATTTTAGCAAGTAATTATACTCGGGAATCTTTTCGGCAAACTTATCCAAATTGACAGTTACGATTTCTGCTCAGTCCCAGTAGGCATGGTACTCGCATACATCGATTGCAGCTTGCATGATGTAGACACAAAGAATGAGTGCTGCTATAGTAAAATAGATAAATGGGCTAGTTGGTACATCATTGAATGGAAAGCGCCGAATAAACAAGGACCAAGAAGGGGACAGAGACGAAGCGCTTCGTCTCTGTCCCCTTCTTGGTCCTTGTTTATTCGGCGCTTTCCGTTCAAAGAGTGCTGCTAGCAATTTTGATCCGAGCTGTCAGCTGGCATTTTGTTTCCAGGCCTATTTTTCCATCTGCTGGCAGAGTAACAACCACAAAAATATGCCAGCCAACGTAGAACTGCCGGCAATTTTTTTTCTCTGGCTGCCATACCCTATAAACCCATGTATATATAATGCCGACACTATAGTGACGTGTTTGCAGCCCGCAAAAGGGAGAAAACTGCCAGCATTTGTCCGCCCAGACAACTCTGCCAGCTGCCGGCAAAATATTCGCAACTTTCAGCGATGGTGGTACCGCGGTGTGAGAATAGCGCTCCCTAGCTCCTGGATGATCGGCTTCACAAAAAAGGTGCTTGCAAATACCTTCCTGACGTGCAAAAAATGAACTTAGGCTATATTACAGCTCATTTACAGCAAAGCTGGAATTACGCGTCGCAAGCCCAGCCTCGTGCTGCTCTTCTACGACGATCATCCAGATAGCAGCCATTTTGATAGGCGCCAGTACGCCCCCTATAGGTCGTGAAAGTTGCGAATAGGCTCGTCTTTCTTTCCCGAAATTCAAACGAAGTGAACGTCTCGGGAGCCAGCTACTTGCTTTGTACTTGTCATGCATCTGCACAAGTTATAATAGCAAAAGAAAGTGAACTGTTTACAAGACACAAATTAAATCTGGATATTCAACACGATAAAAAAAAATGCCTAGACCAGCATGCTAACCGCTGCACCATCTGAGCTCATTGTTGCTGAGTTCTTGGTGATAGCAAAGTTGGGGCACGGATATCTACCGAATGTCGCCTCTGCTAGCATAAATTCTGCAACTCGTTTCAAAGGTTCATTATTTTTTTATAGATATGTTTGAAATTGCAGTACTCGTAATGAAAGAAACATATGTTTTATGTTTTCTTTTTCCAAATTGATAGGTCCCACGACGTACCCAAGCTCGGTGGGACCAGCTTTCTGAAGATGCAGGCTGTTCCGAACCTCCGAACTGCGCAAGCCCTGATCAGCTTGCAAGCAGCCCAATTCCTCTTCGACAAGAGGGTGGTGGAGAGGATGCAAGTGATGCCGAAGAAGAGAGGAGCATCTGCTCGGACATCAGTGTTTCAAGTTCTGATGAAGCCGATGACGGAGACAGTACCTCCTCCGGTGAACAATGCCCAGGTGACAGCTATGTACAGGAAGGTTTGGCCCACACTCCCCTTTTTGATGGGTGTTCTATGTCCTGCATTGAAGTTTGTGTCATCCTGATGAACTTGTTCTTCAAATTCAACCTCACGCGAGAGTTTCTTTCAGCTTTGTTATTTGCTCTCAACTTATTTCTGCCCCGCCCACATTCTCTTCCGTCAACGACGTACACCTTTTTCAAGCTCCTTTCCAAGTATCGATCCGGTGATCCAGCAAAAGAACATTTCTTTTGCAAGAATTGCCACACCTCTGTTTCCGCTGGAATCGCATGCTGTCCATTGTGCACCAAATCACTTATCAACTGCGGCAGATTTTTACAGATAGAGTTAGCTCCAACGCTGCGCTCATTCTTAGAGGATGAAAGGATGTATGAATACTTCTCACCACCCAACCATGGCACTTCTGATACCTACAGTGATCTAACAGATGGGGATGAATACAAGAAGGTGAGGTCTGGAAGCGGCAAATATGACTTCTCTTTGTTCTGGAACACTGATGGTGTTAAGGTGTTCAAAAGCTCAACCTCTTCCTTGTGGCCCTTGCACTGTGTAATCCCTGAACTGCCCCCCCGACTACGCAAGAAATTTCAACTACTGACTCTCCTTTGGTGTGGCTCAAAGCCTGACGTTAATACCTTTCTTCGACCATTTTGTTTGGAAGTGAAAAAACTCGCATTGCAGGGTTTGAGATGGACTCATCCTGTAACTGGACGACAACTGATATCCCGTATTTTTGCACCAGTCACATCTGTGGACGCCGTAGCAAAGGCTCTGCTGCAGAATATTCGCCAGTTTAATGGCTTGCATGGGTGCTCTCTATGTGAGGCCCCTGGCAAAACTTGTCAGCGCAATGGCTCCTCCCGATCATGGATTTATGTTCCGGGTACGCATGCTTTGCGAACGGGGAGTGGCATGAAGCAGCAGGCCGTACAGGCTGTGAATAGCCAAACTGTAGTACAGGGCGTAAAAGGGCCGTCTGTATTGAGTTTGATTCCCCGTTTTGATTTGGCGTCCAGTTTTGTAATAGATTACATGCACTGTGTACTGCTAGGGGTAGTGAAAATGCTAATGGCCACCTGGTTTGACAGTAAGTATCATGCAGAGCCATGGTACCTCGGACGACAGTTGAAAACAATTGACGAGAGGCTGCTGGCCATCCAGCCACCCGATTTTATCACTAGAACGCCGCGCTCTGTCAGGCATAGAATGTATTGGAAAGCAAGTGAGTTCAGGGCATGGCTACTTTTTTATTCTATTCCAGTACTTTCTGGCATTCTTCCACTGGCTCATCTGCAACATTTTGTCCTCCTCGTCTCCGCCATCCATATGCTGTTGAAGCAGTCTGTGAGACGTCACGAAATTGATCTGGCCGAAACTTTTCTTAGTCGCTTTGTTGAAGAGTCCGCATCACTTTATGGACCACAGTTTTTAACTTTCAACATGCACCAGTTAACACATCTCGGTCTTTCTGTAAGACGTTGGGGCCCCCTCTGGGCAACGTCTGCATTTCTTTTTGAAGATAGAAATGGTGAACTAGTTAGAGTTATCCAAGGCACCAGGGCAATCGATAAGCAACTTGCTACTCTTGTCGGGATCGGAAATGCACTTAACTCAATTGAGCGACGCATGGATAAGGGCTCTACTGCATTTTCTGTCTTGAACAGAATTCGGAATGTTCATTTTCCAAAACAGACTACAGACGGATCTGTAAAACTCCATGGACGCCCATGTCAAGCGAACAGAAAGATAGCAAGTTTCTTATCGACCCAGTCTATGTTCGACAATGCATTGATCTACAAGAGGGCAACGATTGGTTGTGTCACTTTCACATCTAGTATTTATGAAAACCAGAAACTTAGAAATAACAGAACAGTCAGATGTACTACTGAAAACGGTATTTGCTATGCATCCATTGAGTGCTTTGTGAAGAACAGCATGGAAGTGTATGCTGTCCTCAACGAGTTTTTTATCGATGATTCTGAGACAATAGTACAGGAGAGCATGAACTACTCACTTTCCCAATTCATCCCTGTGTATTCCGCCGACAATCAGCTTGTCATTGTCCCCCTTCCCCAAACAGAACTCCACAAGTGTATTTTTGTTCTCGATTACATTGTTTCAACACCGAATCTGTTTGAGATGAATTTGTAAAGCCCAGTAGACTGCTCCTTTCCTAATTGTTACTGTACATGCCCCCTGGACATTGAGCTGCAGCACATGATCAGAACCTTTGCTATGTTGTCCTGAGCTGCCCGCAATATAACAGAGGCTTATTGCGGAAAAGGCGCCGTGTAACCAAACTTTTGGTTGCACATCTAGAGGTCCCCAGGTGGTTGAATTAATCCTCAGTCCCCCCTTGGGTGTGCCAAATACCCTTCGTATGTTTGGCACGTAAACGCCCAAATTTACTATTACCTTGGTTTCTCCAAAAACTCTTGTGTGGTTCCACTTGATCTTAAACACTTTTCAAAAATGTATTGCACAAATGAACTTGGTACGCATGGTGTGCCTTGATGGTGGACTTAGATGGTCTTACACATCACTTTGGCTCCCAGCTTAAAGCAAAACGAAACAACAAAATGTCATATGTGGGGTCATAAGTTTTACATATATTTGTACTGTGCATATCTTTTCAGCTCTTACAAAATGTGGGGGTGGGCACTTAATGTGAAATGGGCGGATGCTCGGTATTTTACGGTATTTACCAAACTACCTCCCTTCCCCGCTGATTGAGGAAAAAGTTTTGTGAATTCTGCTTTAAAAAATGGTGAACCGAAATTTGGATTAAAAAAAAAACAAAAAACAATGCAGGAGATGTAGGTGGGATGTTACAATCGCTACAACACTACTCGTAAGGCGATATCTCGAATGGACGGCCATATTTTTGGGAAAAGAGGTCGAGATTGAACCAGGCGGACAAATCATGTGACGTCAAGATATCTCGTTTCCTCCTCACTTCGCTTTGCCCTCTCAAGGCGGCGAGGTGGAGAAGACGCGAGGCCGTCCGCTCTCCTTCTCAGAGAAACAAGGTGTAAACATATCTGTCAAATTCGCCTCTTTTTTTCTTTTTTTTTTAAATAGTCATCCGTTCGAGATATTGCTGTATGAGTGATGTTTTGGTGTTTGTAGCATCCCGTTGCATCCTTTGCCGCGTGTTTTGTGGAATCCAGATTTTGGTTGCGTGTGTCAGGATTGGACCAAATCATGTCTGGTAGTGTGTGGCTTTGCAACAAGTAATGTTTATGTGTGTTCGAAGCAGGCGTCAAATCTGTCATTTTCTCCACTGCTGAGCAAATTAGAAGTTTTCTGAATAATTGTGATTTGACTGTGTTTGTCAGAACCTGACGAAGCCATGTTTTTGTGTGTTTAAGCATGTTTATTTTCGATGTGTGATTTACATGAAGTTGAATTGTGGAGATAAAAAAATATTTGTTATGCCCAATGCAGTTCTCTGACTTATTTGTACCACATGCATATCAAATTAACCTGCACTGTCAACATTAACCAACCCAAACTGAAGGGGGGGGGGGGGGCTGGTACATTTGTCAGACTCCCATAAAGCAGCCTTTTTTTCCTGTCGTTTGTTGGTGTACACTATGTAGCACATGACAACAAATGAAAATTGAGCCGATTTGATCAAACCATAAATAATAATCTCAGTACACGTTATGTATGTTAATGAACTTTTCGGTAATTCGAAAGACAATTTTGGTTATGTATTTATTTTTTTTCACGTGCTTTTTCACATATATTTAGATGTAAGATCATACCAATGTAAAAAAACAGTAGACTTGTGGAGAAAAAAAGGTTTGCAGTCTTATAACTGCAAATTTTTAATGGTAGACTGGTCATAATTGTGCAAATAGACTACTTGATGAGGAAAAAGGGGCAAGAATATTGAGTGAAAATTTATCAATTGTAATAATTCTATTCTTTGAATCAATGGTCATGTCTCCTGCTGTCTTGATTTGCTTCAAAGCAGCTTTTATTTATTAAAATAAAAAGGCAATTAGTCCGAAGTGGCTGCTGTCATATTTAGTTGGGCATTCGAGGGCGAAGTATGACTGCCATAAACTAATTCATTTAGATAACAATGAAATATTGACACAGTTTTATATATACTTCCTCCAAAATTAATGTTAGGAAAGTGAAAAGTTACATATTAGATACTGACTTGGACAAACGCTTTTTGAAATGTTTGCTGAGAGGTGAAAAATAGTGTATGTTTTCTAAAACAGCTAGTATTGTTAAACATTTCAAAACAAATTAGAAATTCTATTCGTCCACTTATATAGCACCGAGTACACAATGTAAAAGCATCACCTTCCTAACAATAATATTAGGAAATACAAACCCAGGGGAATATTCGGTTGTTAAATATCTAAATTATTTGACTTATTTTGTTTTGCCCTGGAATGCCAAACAGGAAAGTTGATGCTGTAAATTACTGAATTTTCGTGAACTTGGCGAATCGTCTACGATTCCGAGAAAATGGGTTTCCCGAACATTTCGGTCGTAATGTTAGTTTTCGAACTGAAATTGATTGAAATTGAAATCCTCGCGAACTTTAGCACAAATAATCCCAATCTTAAGCTTGCCAAAGCTAAGGTTTGGGATTATTTGTGCTATTTAGATTTAGTAATTTACGAATTAGCTAATTAACAAATTACTTCTTAACTTTTTTTTTTTTTTTTTTAGCGCAGCTCTTAGGCGTTTGTTTCCGGCTTAAGCGGCGTTGCCGTCGGCGTAACGCGTCACGAAAAGGTGTTACGGTGACGCCGACGCGTCACGAAAAAGCTTTATGCCGACGGCGACGCGTCACGAAAAAGCGTTACGCCGACGCGTTACGGCACGCCGGCGTCGGCGTGACGCGTCGCCGTCGGCGTAACCGCGCTGTGCATTATTAGAAACGTGCCATAATTAATGCACACCGCGGTGACGCGCGCGTTGCATTATATGGTACGTTTCCCATAATGCACCGCTTGAGATGGAGCGGGAGGAGGCGAGGAGCAGATGAGGGAGGAGGAGAGGCCTGCGCATACCATATCCCCTCCGGATCCTCTCAAAAAGAGAGCCAATTCAGCATTGGAGTTGTAAACGTCCTTCTTTTATTTAACTTATTTATACACAATTAATTAAAAACCGGCCGCTAGATAAAGCTGTATACGACAGATAACAAAGTATATATATACCTCAAATGAGGCTGTATACATTCCCAGATAAGACTTCATATTCCCCGGATAAGGCTGTATATACGCCAGATAAGTCTGTATATACGCCATATCAGGCTGTATATACGCCAGATAAGTCTGTATATACACCAGATAAGTCTGTATATACGCCATATCAGGCTGTATATACGCCAGATAAGTCTGTATATACGCCAGATAAGTTTGTATATAGGCCGTATATAATCATATAATGTTTGATATGGCCAGATATGGCCCAGATATAAAATTTCCATACGGGAGGGTGCCCAGGTCAATTTAATAGTCGTTTGGTGTTGGTCATCGTTGAGGGGAGAGGGGGGGGGAGAGCTCTTCAAGACCAAAGTTTTCCCCGGCTTCACTTCTGAAGGCGTCATGACGCCTCCGGGAGCTTCCTACCTCCATGCCCCTTCCATTACTACTGGATTGGCTTGGCTGCTTGGCTGGACAAGCTCGCAAGCTTAATGTCTCCTTGGCGCGCCGTCCTGTGCGTCTAGTTTGCCGTCTGACATCGTCTGCTGGAACGCCGTAAGATGCGGCCTTGAAAACAGCGCGTCCGCCGTCGCCCGCGTCCGCCTGCTATTCCGCCCCGTCTAAATCCCTCTGCGACAATCGCAAGACACGACCATGACACGGCGTTCCAGCGTTCCATCATGCAGACGCGACGGACTCCTGCAAGCGTCTGCCAGCGTATGTCGAAGTACCCTAAAAACGCAACAAAATAAATATGCAATCCGTCCAGGTTTTTTTGTTTTTTGTTTTTTTTTTGCATAGCGTTTTTGGGCATGGTGGGTGAGCGTCATGACAAACAAAACGTGGCGAAATATTTTTCGCCTCAGCAAATCAGGTGCATTGCTCAAAACTTAAGAGCTAAGGGCCTTCCAAGGCGAAATGACGAAAACATACCTGAAAAAAACAACTTGATGCAAAGCGAAGACCCCATTCATATGCCTCGCTATTTCTGTGCGGTGTAGGTTACATCTTAATACTGAAATCATGGTTGCAATCACGACGGTTACACGAGTCCCAAAGTAGCGGGGTCGCTTTTACGGGAACCAACAGATTTATTCAGCATCAAAACGCGCAAACAAGTCAAGCCAGATCAAACAAGATACAGCGTGTCCCACCCCCACCCCCTCTTTCAAAAAAAAAAAAAAAGTAGTAGTTTTTTTTTTGTTATTATTGCAAAAATAAACTACGGATTTCCCAACGCTCGTTATCTTCCCAAATATAGCACTTCGCGTCTGCTCCAGATGCCAGATTTTAAGCCGGAACCATTATGTTATTTAAAATTATGCGATTTTTTTTTAAATTTTAATGAGAAGTTGGGCTAACTTTTGCCCGTTTTCGGTTACTGGCGTCATTGAGGTACATGGATTAGACAGCTCTGTTGACCGCAATTTTCCCATTGAAAATTTCCCAAAGTCACTTATAAATTTTGAATAAAATAATGTTTACTGCTGAGTCCTTGGCATCTTGTTTCGTCCTGTAACGATGCATTTTGGCGAAAAATGAGCGTTCGCCCATGCGTAGTGTATATTCGCGGTAAAGAAGCACGTGTTAATTTTTTTTAGGGATACCCTATAGACCTTTCCAGCGGCAGTCTCGAACGAAGCGATTTACAGCGCGAGTCCCTGGTTTTGAGAGTGCACGTCAGTGTTGCCCGATTGCGCTGAGCTGTGGAGTTTCTCGTCAGTGGGCCGTGGCAGCCTGCGTTGGCGCAATTCCGGACGCTGGAGGCGGCTGAATTGCCGCGTTTTCTTTTTTATCTTGTGTTCTGTGGCGAGCATAATTATTAGAGGTCTTTAAGAAAGCAGTGCTCTATTTTTGGGAACAAAAACAAAGAAATGAAAGCTGTTTTGGTGAGTCCGTGCGAGACAAAACAAATGCAACTGGAATGTTTGTATCCTTTTATGTTCATTGTTTTACGGCACCGTACACTCAGCCGTGTCAATCTATAAAGGTCAAAATATTTGACCACACAGGATATCCGTACTGCATGGATATTCCCCGCCCACAACATAAAATTCAACGATTCTGATCACTCGAACAAAAAATATATTGTACGTACCCCACGGTGCCGCGTTATCCGAACAGGATTTGAGAAAGGTCTCAAACAACACAGCATATCCAATATACAGTGTCGACGATAGTCACTTCACGACGATCGGGCGGAATCCGGCGTTGATTGGGGAACATGTAGAAGAGAGCTCCTTTTTTGCACAGCTCCATAGCAAATGAACGAACGTGCTTATTCCGTCGCCACACCTCGGACCCGACCCTATCAGGTAGTTTTTGCGAAGACCCGGAACACAGCCTGGAAGGCTTTTTGGACATTATCTCGACGGAAATAATCCTCCAAGCAATTCGAACTGCCTGCGTCGCGGGCTGCTTGACGTTCGCTCTCTTCGTTCGTTTCCTGCGAAGGCCCAGCGGGCTACGAGCCCTGGTATTCCCTGGTTCTCACAGTGGAAGATAACATGCAAAGGGTAAGCCCCCTAAACAGGCGAATAAAATAAAAAATTCCAAGAAAAGCCGCCGAACTCCGAATGCAAAATGCAGGTGGGGAGTCACGCTGACCGGGTTTCCACAGCTTAGGCGGGTGCGAGAAATTTCTGGCTGATAGGGGTCGCGCGATTCGCAAAATGGCGGCAGCCAGAGCGCTCTTTTTGCAAAGCTCTAGGCTTAGGCAAGTCCCGCTGTGAAAACAAGCGCCCGCACAGCCCTTACGCAGTAGTGCCCTTGCGACAGTTGTTTGCTGCAAACTACGTTGGTTGAGTATATTTTCCGTTAACCATCTCGGTGAAAACGAAACGTCCCGCCCGCATCAAAACAGGCGAGCTCAACCAGCTACGCAGTGTGTTGAACGCTCGCCGCAAACGCCGGCAGCCATGTTTCTTATCGTTTGAAACCAAAACGGAAAATACCATCTCGCGATATATTTGGAAACAATCGGGACTCTATCTATATAATTTGTTTCTGAATCATTAAAACGTGTCAAATAAAAGATTACCGCGGCATGGTGAAGCAACTTTACAACGTACATTTCACATGTCACACGCAACCAGTGAGAGCCGGGAAATGTAGCGTAGCTATAACTATGTTCCTGTGCATGGCCTAGAACGGGCTATCTTCATATGAATTGCGTCCTAACGACGTAAATATTCAACGTATTTTTCCTCACGCAATTTGTTTTATATGCACGCGTTTAATTTAACTTTTAATGGCTTATTTTACTTCGCTGTCCCTTTAAAGAGACACAAACACCCCCAAAAAACGTTTCTTGTCAGACAATTTAATATCGCCATCAGGGGACTACCCAATTAATATTTTGCTCAAGAGCCACGCATACTTTAATCAAGCCAAAATACTCAACTGATTGAAAGCGAAACCGAAACACGAGCACGGAAGCTCATGGCCGGAATTCACGTGACTACACCGATGGCGTTCTTTTTTTTTTTTTTCTCTCTCTTTCCACTTCTCCGGCGTGTGAAGCAGACGACGACGACGACGAGTTCGCACGCACCGTTTGTCGTGGATTTGTTTCTTACTTACTGTATTCGTTCCGCTCGATGTTTTGCGCTTAAAGATTGGTCGGTACCACGAACGACAGTTTCGAAGCGGCGGCGCCATGTCCGTCGTGCGCAGCAATCGCGTCGTGGAGCCCACAGTACATTGTCATACTGAGAATGACGTGTAAATGTACTAGCGAATTACAATTATCAAATAGATAAGCCAAGTTGTTGCGCTAAGACTGTGCACTTCAAATTGACACTAAAGATCAACTTAAATAATTGGTTATTGAAGTGCTTCATGATTGCGACTAGGATCAAGAAGTTATGGTATCTTTTCAGCTACCCGAAACGCGAGGAAAACTGAAATGAGAACAGGGTAGAAACTTCTGCAAGTCACTTTTTGCTCAAATTGACCCCCTCTTGGCGCTACTTCATTGGTAGATAACACGGCGCCTTTCCACGAAAGTATTCGGTCGTGTTTCAATTATTCATGTTCCATAACTTAGAAGGTTGATTTATATACACACGACGAAGTAGTCGCGCAAAGCTGTGATGCATACTGAATTTGCGAAATGCTAATGCGTTTTCTCTTTTTCTTTTTTTGTCCAATTGGCAGTTAGGAATACAACATTTAATAGTATAAAAGTTGGACGAGAAAAAAATTGTGCACATTTTGCAGTGGTGAAGTTTACATAGTATGGTCTGCCTCCTCTGAATTCGACTACATTCGGTAAAAGCAAAGCAAAAAGAAAGTGGAAAGTAATTTCCGCCCCTCTGGATTTCTTACTGATCCTGTTGCGCAGCACGAAAATGGAGTCTGTAATTTCCGCCGCGACTCCACTGGATGGGATTTTTAACGTTTCATGATTTACTTTTGTCACTTTCTCGTTTCTTTTTTTTTTTTTTTTTTTTAGAAACAATCTGCTTCAGAGAGTGCTGACGTTACTCCCTACTTTTATGTACCGATGATTTTTGCTTTGTGTGATATTTTTTGCCGTGTGGGATTCTTCGGGTCAAAGGAATGCATATGCTCTAGTAACAGACTGACTTTAAATTATAATCGTTAAATCACGCGAAATACAATTTTATACAGTCGCTTTGCATCGTGCGTTTTTTTTCGAAAGGTGAGGCGACACCGTCAGTTACCTTTATCATCAGTGACTGGAGGAAATAATGATGCGGGTGAAATATGAATGACGTCGAATTAGTCCCCTTCCCATTTACATACTCGAAATATAGAGAATGGGTCTTATGAACAAGCAACAAGATGCCGTGCCTGCCAGTTAAAACACAGCAGTATTTTTGTCTTTATTACTTACGTTGATACTTCACCTAGAGCCGTCTGAAGCAGAATTTGTCGTGCTTGAATTTAGGCTCGATTGAATGTGTCGCGTATGTCTTGTCCCTTTGAATTCTTTATTTGTTCTTGTTTTGTTTGTTTACGGAGGGGGGATTACTTTTTAGGGTTTCAAATGGGAACACACGACAAATTCTGCATTGGTGTGCTTTATTTGAAATACTAAGGTCAACGTTATTATTTCTAAATGCGGGATGGTGTTCATTTGTGTACACACTACCGTGGCCGACACTACGCTTCGATGAAATCAATCAATAATCGCAAAACCTGCATTGCCACGGCGCGGGTTGTTTTCGTGAGCCTTGCTATCGCCACCCATTCCAAACAGACGTTGGTAAAGCGCAGGATCGCGGCGCATTCACAGCGCGTCATTCGTTGAGCACCTGACATATCCAATCCTCAAAGAGGATTAGCGCCGTTACTATGCACGTTTAGCGTTGCTTGATTAGCTCCATGGGGTATTAGCATACGCTGCTGCGGTCGGCCTTCACATGAAATGGAGGAGACGCCGTCAAGCCTCCGCAGGTGTGTGTGTGTGTGTTTGTGTGTAAATGTGTACGCGTTGAAGGTGAAAGCGGGAAGGGGGGGGGGGGCAGTTGAGAGTCAATTGTACCTCCGCAGGTGATAAGCCACGGTGATATGCAGCGACAGGCGGCGTGCTATCTCCTACGTCGTTGGTAAAAACGGTCACGTGCTGACCTGGTCTCGTTAGCGTGTTACGTCACGCGACCGCGTCAAATGGCGTGGTGTGACGCCACGGCGTAAGCTCTCGTCACTAAAGCTTATGCGATCACGTAACCCGCATTCATAACGTGATCGCATCGCCTAGAGTGATTCCGTCGTCACGTTACAATACGCTGCCTGTCACGATATTGATCAGACACATTTCTTTGAATGCACACACAAGTACAAATACTCTAGATGAAATAGCACTTTCCAAGCTGCTCCAGTAGCCTAGAGGTAGAACGGACTAATAAAGTATGATGGTTCGATTTCCGTAAAAAAAAGAAAAAACGAGAGTTTTCTGCAAAAAAACAAAAAGAAAGAAAGACAGTTTGGCCACGCCGAATAACCTGAGACTGGGGCAGAAGTTAACAAATAAGTTGAAGGAACAGAAAAGGACAGGACGACGTGTTTTGTGTTTTTCTTCTTATTCGACGAGCGTTTGTGGCGCGCTCTGTACTTCGTTTTATTCGAGTCAGAGAGCATTCGATGATGCGGTCCGATGGAGCTAATCAACCTGAGTCAAAAGTACGTTGTCATGGTGCTCATTGCTTGTCTGCATTTGCTATCACAGATTAAATCAATCACGCAGTGAATGCGCGCTACAACCCCACGCTTTCTTCCTTTTGCGCGTGATTGGTTTCGCAGCTGATAGAAAGCCCACACACACAAAAGAAAAAAACGAGCGCGTTGACGATGTACGTTTTTCGTTGCTTTATTGGCTACGTCAAAGCTTAGTGTCGGCTGCCTTTTGACTTCAAAGGAAACAGGGTATGGTATTAGAGCCGGCCCTAAAACACAATCTGCGTTAAAAGATTTTTGTGAGAGTAATGCCATGCTACAAACGTCTCTACCAGAGGCAAAGTCGTTGTCTTCGTCCGTTTTTTATTGTTCCCCCTCTCAGGGTTTACAAGATGTCGACTGATTACCATCTCGCCTGCACTCTATCACTGCTTGCAATGGATTGACGGACTGACTAAGGGGTGGTGAATGGAGAGACAAGGAGTATTAGTCTCAGTTGGATATTATGCACTGACCTACCGAAAAGTAGAAAAAAATTCGGTGATTAACGAGCATAATTCTATGGTGATTATAATCAACGAATTATATTAGCGATTTCATTCGGCAACATCGTTATTATCAAAAACAATTGGCAACAGTACCATAATTTTTGGAAGGGGTACTGTTGCAGAGTGGCGGAACTAACATTTCTTACAAGAAGGTAGTATAGTTTCTCCACATTCTTTTCAGACGCACTTGGACCCGTTTTGCAGACTCATAATTATTTGAATCATGAATAATCAGAGCGTAAATATTTAGAAAAAGGTATAAAAACAAAATACTGGCATTTTTGTTACTGTTAGACACTAAACAAGTTCTGTCCGAAGGACGGATTTGCTTCATCGGGTTTCTTAATTTATGATCTAAAATATGAATGTATAAAGGAACCAAATTACTTAAAAAGTATATTTGTATTGGTGAAATGTTCTGAAAGTTTTCTCCACATGCTATTTTTCCTGGTTTATTTTAATCTATACAGGATACGAGGACAGATCACTGACGACTTCAGATTCAACAGCTGGTTGTGATCTAGAAGCCGGAAGCCTATATGTACTTGACGGATCTCAAGTTCCGGTGAGTTTCGGATATATAGGCCTGAAACGGCAGTGTTTTAAGAGGAGTTAAAATAGCGCTCCCTCGGGATGCTTTATTTTAACCCCGTTCATCATTCCCCTTGTGTGTGTGTGTGTGTGTGTGTGTGTGTGTGTGTGTGTGTGTTTTAGTATTACTTAATTTGCTTTTAACGTCCAATGCGGAATCAGTTTCTCTCGGGATCAGTAAAAAATTGGGTTTTAGATGAGAAAGTTTCTATACTTCTTCAGATGTAGTCTAAAAGCGGAGATAGGATAAACTAAAATCATAGCGAGACGTAAAGGCTTCCCACTGGAGATGTTTAATGGCTAGGCTCATGTTTATTTTGGGATATCTGTATCTTATAGTGATTTGGAGGCTTTGAGCTCGCAAAATATTATAGGTTATTTTTCATTTTTGCTGCCCTTTATCTAAGTCAGATGCACATAGGTCCTTGATATGAATGCATTTAACTTCAAAATAAATTTTTAAAAACGTATGTTCTGAAATTTTAATGTGAGTTTTTGAACACCAGAGTCTCCAGGTATTTTTTTCCTGTGATTGTTGCCGGTGTATGTTGTAAATTTCATTTTATAATTTACATAACTGGAAACCATTTGGTTGATGTATAGCCGCATTAAGGGACTTCCCAAACAGTGTCAAAATGAATATCACGTTATGCAACTAAATTACTCTTGATGCCAGGAGTATTGAATGGGACTGCTAACTTAATTGACGTTAGAAACTTCAGATTACCTGATTGTTAAAACTTTAAATGTAAACACAAGTAATCTTAGCGAAATGTTTCAAGGACATCACTGACCACTTATTTTTCGTTTCATACATGTAGCTGGCGATTTGTTGTAAATTTTGCTACATGAGGCGCATAACACGTAATTATTTAGGTGGTATATATGCGCATCAACACAGCTTGTAAGACTTGTTAATATTTTTAAACTGCAACTAAACCACTCACAATAAAGCACTTTTTTAAAGGAATGAACGCCAGAAAATAATTATATCATGATCTATAGATTATGGTTGTTAGAACTTAAACAAACAAAAAGTGCACATTCTCGTCCTGGTCATTCAATGCACATGTCTACTCAATGGTTATTAATATCAATTGGCTCATTTATAATATATTCTTGTGTTTTTTTGGTCAATAGTATATCTTAAAGACTTTCCATTCAGCGAACCAAGCTGCAATTTGATAGTATTGTCACTGACAGTTTAAAAAACGCAGAGAGTGGCAAGCCCCGCACCCTTTTTTTTTTTAATTGCCTGTGATTATAGTTGTAGATATATTCATACTAGCGACTGGAGCGATTTCTTTGTTCCCACTATCCCTGAAAGTTGAACGTCACACTCAGAGGCTCCTGTCTTGTCCAGCGTCATATCAAAAATTTTTATTTTTATGTTTTGTTGTTCGCTTGTTTTGTGCAACGTCACAAATCGCATAGCATCTTCCGTACATCCAAGTATTTGGCGAGATTTCGAGTGATCTGAATAAAGAACAGGCTCTTGCGCGATAGTTTAACAGCGATGATTGTTCCTCCGGGTAAGCACGTTGAGATTACAAGCGGGCCTTTTTATGAGTGTACCAAGTAAAGGTTCTGAATTTTTGTTCACAACGGTTTCAGTATACGCTAACTGGGCGGATGACGTATAAGGGAAGAATTCTTCTGCAGTGATTCTTCGCAGTTTAGAGAGTAAATTTCTGCTAGCTACGCGCGATGCCTGACTCTTTTCTCATTAGTCGAAGTACGGGAGCATGATAATGAGCTAGGCAGACTTTGCCGCATGCCGTATTGTTAGGACGTTGGCGAATACGTGAAATTTATTTTTCCTTTGTACAACGGGTTTTGTCGTAATTACCAGGCCCAATTAGAAAATCCTTCAATCTCAGCGCACTCGCGGCTCAGGGAGATCCCCGACCTACGAGACTGATGAATATTTTAGCTCGGATAAAGAGCAGGGGCGAGGTCAGAGCGACCTATACAAGGTTCTTCGTCATGGGAAGATTTTAGCTGCCACTATTTTTCGCCTGAAATGGTATTAACGCTAGAAGTATACGTGATACAGCAAAAAGACGGGAGCCCTGCTCATATATACAAGATGTTCAGCATGAATTGCATAAATCGTTCATTCGTGAAACTGAAGCTGTGTCTGAAACAGCATTCAGTTTGATTCGGGAGCGTTGAATTTTTAACGAACGGATGTGACCTCTTGGTCGTTTCCTTAGCAAAGCGCATAATTGAGCCACTTGGTTCATAATCTTGAAATGTAAAAGCGCCGAAAAAATACAAGGAATAGCACGAAGAGATCCAACACCAGACGCACTCGGAACTGTTGTTTATTCGGAAAGTACCCCAACAACCTGTCAGTCATCAACGTGACGGTGCAATGCTTGTTTTCCATATTCAAAATCTTTATTTTATAGAGCGACTCACGCTTCACTAATGTAAACTACACCCTTATCCCGAATTTTATATGCCTCATGCGCCTCTCCGCTCGTTCTACCTTGGTATCGAACCAAAATCTTAATGTAATGCAACAAAGGCGTGCAGGCGCATCTGCTACAATGAATGGCGAGATGACCAGATGGGCTAGCTCGCGCAGCTGCCGTGTACTCGCAGGCACGCTCATCAACGCATCTGCCTGTGTGCCAATGTACGCAGCGCCGCAAGAAAGGCGTATTTCGTAAACAACTCCGAGGCACACTCCACAAATTTAGTTAGTCCAGGGATACCTGAGTTGCTGCACTAAAATAAGAAAATCATCTACGTATCTAAATATCCTGGTCTTGCCATCGTCTCCCAGCTTCTTTAAGATGGCTTTGTTGCAGTAACTTTTATAAAATATTGCACAGAAATGGCGTCACGAGAGACCCAATACAAACGCCCTTCTTCTGAACAAACGTACTCAGGAGGCTAAGTGCTACAGGCTTCCGTCTTTTTTTTTTTTTTTTTTCTGCAGAAAGTTTTTATCGAATGCATCCACTACTATTGTTGCTTGACGAATTATCAGAAACCTAAAAAAAAGGCTGAAGTCTATTTTTTTCTTTTTTTGGCCTTCAAAGTTTCTGGGCACCCAACTAAATTGCATTATGCAAGACAATTTGACAGCTCTTTATCGTGCAAATACAGTCAAGCGCGTTTTTGCATGCTGTTGTTTCTTTAGCTTTGATAATAATACGAGTTGTAATTTGGCCCTTATGTCATAAATATTTTATAAGTATTGGTCTATCGTCCACCGTATTATTTTAAAACTTTTACCTATACCCTGTACTTCATGTTTTTGTGCAGTTCTGTGTACATGTTCTAAACCTGTGGTACATCAGGCGACACCATAAAACAGCCAACCTGGAGACATTGAGCTCACGTATATCTTTGTGATACCGCTTATTATTGTTATTGACCATATAGGCTTAACATAATTGGCTGAATGATATACCTTTGTTATATAAAGGTATGTTATTATTTTATTGAAAGCGACTTGAATTGTACACTCTAAAAAAGGTTATCACCTGACACCCTTTTGTCACATATAATGCACCCCAAAACTTCATTTCAAAGTACAGCGAACCATAGTCGAACAGACGGCCCCAAATTTTACAAAGGGCTTGATAACGGTGCGATATAACTTATTAAATAACTAAAGTACGTATCAAAAACCACAGAAAGAAAACACTGAGGTTTTGCAGTAGGGCCAAGAAAACCCTGAATATTTTTGTTGTAATGAGTAACACGTATATTAACTATTTTTAATATGTTGTACCACACGGCTATCAAGCCTGTGCGAAGGTGGAGGGACGAAACAAAGGAAGGAGGGAACGTGAGTTGTATTTTTAATATGTTGTACCACACGGCTATCAAGCCGGTGCGAAGGTGGAGGGACGAAACAAAGGAAGGAGGGAACGTGAGTTGCTGGAGGCAGCGAAAATACGTGATTGTGACAAAGACGTTTGCATAAGCGTCGCATCGGTGTATATGCAGCAGAAAGAGTACCATTTCATTAACACTATCTAACTTGACAATATTAACGCGGCGTTTTTTCTATTCTCTTCTCGTTCGGATTGTGCGGCGGGGTGATGTAGCTGTTTTGCTGACTTTTTAAAACAGGCGGTGGGCGGTATGATTGTGCGGATTTGGCGCTACGCCCTGTCTCTGTTGAAGGAGACTAAGCGCGTGCATGGCGATAGCAAAGTTGGAAGCTTTCAATAAAGTTTAGTTGCCAGTTAGCGTTTGTCCTGTGTGCTTCTTCGTCTTTTTGTCCCGTCTCTTTTGCGCTATTTTTAATATGAATATCAAGCCTCCCGTAAACGTTAGTACCGTCAGAACGACGTCAGTGCGCTCTACGTCGAACTAAAGTGTTGGGGTGTATTATATGGGACAAATGGTGTAAAAATACATTCTTTTTTTAGAGTATATATTGTTGATTTATTGGAAGCGAACTCACAGACTTTTTTTTAGAGAAAGCTTCACCCAGGTTTTCGAGTCTTTATAACATGCTCTTAGGTTCTGCCGCAATTTAACGCTGGTGCCATAAAATTGTCTGTAGGAAACAAGTTGCAGAACGTGACAGTTTTCGTGTTTAATGTGCGACTGTCTGTGTGTGTGTGGGGTGGGGGGGTTAAGGGGGGCATGCAATATTTGTTTTTCAATCATAAATTATAAAATAAGTACACGGAAATCCCTCAAGCCTTAATTGCGAGACTGACACAATTAAAGTAAATGATTCGTAGGGCTATGGTAATAATTGAAGTCGCAACAAATGGGAACAAATAAAAGCATTAGGCAGCAGACGAGACAAAATTTGCTGATCCTAAATTATGAAATTAAATTAATAATAAAAGAGACAGTAATCAAAAGACTCATAAATGTTCGCAAACAGGCGTGTAAAAAAACACAAGATGTCGAGTATTGTACAAAATAGACATTATCGCAGCCATTCAATACGCTAAAAATATCTGGATACATCGCTATCAAACGCTTTATTTATTCATTTGCATCGGCTACGTCTCAATATTTCTAGCCTGGATATCGATATAAATATTAAAAAAATATAAGACATCTGAAGATTTCTTTTCTCTCTCTCTCTCTCGTGCCTAACGCGTTGGTTCACCTGTTATTATATATATATATATATATAGTCTTTCTTTATTTATAGAGGGAGAGAGAGGGACTGCATATCCTGGATCCATATTCGCGTTTGGAGGGCGTCGGACGGGTTACGTCGCGGTTCGACGTCTGGTTGGCGGCGCCCGTCATATGGGATATCATTTTGACAACAAAAAAAATCTACTATTTTTTTTTCTTTTTTCTTTTTTTTTTTTTGGCCGTGCGGCAGAAGATAGGCGCTATGATGGGATCGCTTTGAGAACCGCGACTTTTCTTTCTCCACTCTTCCGCGCCTTCACCGAGGTCGACACGACGCCGAGCGGTGTCGCGATTCCATTTGTGCACCGACCAGTTCCGGTTGACACCAGTTCAAATTCGTTTCTACGGACTATTGTTGGTGTCTGCCCCTCCGTCAAAAGACTGTAATGGCACGTTTACACCTAAGGAGCAATCCGCTGCCGCGGGAGCGGGTCCGCTCCCGGCGGCGGCAGCGTCGATCATGTGGCGTTTACATCTATTTCCTTCGAGTGGCGGCGGCGGCGCCGGCTGCGGCAGCTGTTCTCAAAACATCTCGTCAAATACGAGAAGGCGCGAGAGTTCCCACCTCAAGAGTGTCTCCCGGGCGTTGCTGCTCCCGGAAGAACGCCTACTCATGACGTAGGCAGCGTCGCGCTGCGCAAGGATGTCATTTCCGGTCAGCGAAACGCCTCGTTCAGCGGCATAAATGGATCCCGGACCTATACATGGGTTGCACTGACGTCACATCGCATACTTTTGACCACCATGTAAGCGGAGGAGAGGGAATCTGCTTTTGTGAGAATTCTGAGTGACGGGTTAATCTTCTATAATCTTCTGGGAGGAGAATAGCGATGGGTCTGTGCAAATCCAGGAGGCACAAAAGAGGGTCCTGATAAGAGGGAAGCCCCTTCTTACCCTCTTCTATGGTGGTCATCGGAGCGCTCTTTGAATGACGTCACGCGCAACCCATGTATACGGCTCGTCGCCACGTTTTTCGCCCAGCGTTTTGCTCCAGCGGCAAAAGCTGCGGGGATTCACTGGCGGATCCGCAAGTGTGAACGTACCATAACGCGTGTTTCCGATATCGAACTATACAACTCGTAAAGTTTGACCTTCCTGATTTTGCTCCAACTTGAACTGTGAAGCTAAGAAACTTTTGGTAAAATATGTTTATTATTTTTATGTTAATATTGCTCCAGATGATGTAAAACAACTACCCACCGGTCTATTGACAAAATCAGCTTCTCGATAAGTCCTTTTTTTCTTTTCAGAACAGTTTCGTCAGTAATCTATATTTAGCTAACTTATATCAATGCTGTGGGAGAACGGACTTCTTCATTTCTTTTAAATCAGTACAAGGTGTCATCGTTTTTTGGGGAACAGATATCGCCCGAGTACCAGACACAGACACCCGCCTGAGTGTTTTGATGTTCCTCGTACTTCATGGAGACGCAATGGGTGCCCAGCATTACTCAGGTTGCGCCATCACTTTTTGCATGACAGCACCGTTTTTCGACTCAATTCTCCGCTTTTGGGGCAATTGCAGACCCACCGCCCAAAGCGCCACTCGTATCATGAAAGCCTCATGCCCCATGGTCTTTTAGTGTATGCTAGTTAGGGCCATCTCTCGCCAGTGTCTTACACTATACATGGCCTGCACGTGACCTCAGTCTTCTCATCTTTCTGGTGGCCAGAAGCTCCACGTTAACGCAGCGGAATTTAATCTTTCACGCCTCCTTTTCCCCATTATGTTTATTCAAGTGTAGACAGTGCAAGTTGTGTCTTGGGATGGTTATTAAATTGTCCAACGGGGCATTGTTCGTATCATAAAATTGAAGTACTGGAGCCTGATGCAGTGTCTCGCGAGAGTGTGGCTTACACTAGTTATTCTGGTAACCTGGATCTTTTTGTGGGTGTAGGGAAATATTACTAAAATCGCTCCCGGCTCTTCACGACTCACGATAACTACTCATTCGTGTTCAGCTCTGCCCTCATACTATTTCTTAAATTAATGTATTATATAATATTGTTATCTTCTTCTGTCTGCTCACAGATTCGTTGGTTCCACGGGCATATGTTTATACTGTAATATTTGTTTGCATAAACGAAAGATAGGAGAAATCATGGGCTATGCGATGCAAGAAAAGACGCCCTTTGTTCGGCGTGAATGAAAACTTTCACGAATGCGAATTCGTGATTTCTCACGTGGTCTATTTTCTGTCAAGGTACACGCTGAGCTACGTACAGACGCAGTTCATACCTCAGCTGCTTTTTTTCTTTGCATTTTGAATCACTGAATAACTGTGTCAATTTTATACTGCAATTGTAACGATTACAAAACTTTCAGAACGTTCGAGTTAAAAAAAGACGGCACATATCATTCCAAGCCTTACATTAACAATTCATTCCTTTGTACGAGACATTACTCCGACTGAAAGATTTTGGTTAGATGTGTTATTATCTCACCTACTGTGAAAAAGAGCCGTTCTGATTTCTTAGTTTCTTAAACGCACGCGGTGATAACACAGAGTCTCAGTAGATTGTTCCGATACCTCTAGTAACATTACTCGATAACAATACGATGCATGGTCAAAAGCTTTGGCGGAGTATCGGATGTCGTTATCGGAGTTATCGAAACGAACTACTAAACCTCTTTAATGCCTAATTCGTCAGTCGATGCCCTTACGGAACGTGGGAACCGCCAACCACAAATAGGAAACCGGCGAAGTAGCGGAAGCAGGCTCGCTCACATAATAGGGAGTTTAAGGAGCCGTTTTTGCGAACCCGATACGGCACGATGAGCCCTCCGGTACGAACTGCGCATATGCGAGTATTCTGTGGTGGCGCATGCGCAGTGCGTACCGGAGGGCCCAATGAACCATATCGGACGTCCAGAAACGGTTCCCTGAAACTCCATAAGAGCCATCGGAAGGCTCAACACGTCCACAGGAATAAGTAGTTCAGGCCATAGAGTTATTACAATAAACGCTAGAGTCTCAGGTGGCGCTAGTGTGCTGTTGCATTTTGAAGCAAACAGCAAGCAGTCAGAAATTGACTTCCGGTAATGCATTTCTATGGGAAAAAGCGAGTGCCTTTTCTCTCTGCGCTCGATTATAAGAGCAAATATCATGAATAATTTGTACGTACTAGGCACATTGGAACATTTCTCAGTCACGCAGACGAAATAATTGGTAAGTTACAGCATTTTTATTTGAAATTCGTGGTATGAAAAATGGTGCTAAAACCGCTTCGTACGTGTATTTATGTGAACTGTCGGACACTGTTAGCGCGAACACCGCGTCGACGCTGTCCAGCATGGGGATGTACGTGCCAAACGAACGAAGGACATGTGGAAAACCAAGAGAGACGGCAAGAACTACGCAGTAACACTGGATAAGTAGCTTGTCGTGCACGCAGACGATCAAAATAAATTGAAAGCAACGTAATATAGTCAGATTTGCAATAAATAAGTACTGTTTTATTCTTTCTTCTCATGAATATGTGCGAAGATGCTTTTTCTGGGTTCAAATCATCACCCGCACGCTCCAACTCTTCGCAAATATGGGGAGCCAGAGAGCAGGTTACCAATAAAAACTGCCCGACATAGGAAGTAATAAAAAGACACACCTTTCGTAGCTCACTTGCTTTATTTTTTGCGTTCGAATGTTTCTTTAACCGATCGTAAAGATGCGCGACGAAGTCATTTTCCTCCAATGACAGGACGGGCATATTAGCAATATATAAGCACCACCGAAATGCTTGCAAACCTTGAACACACTATACATTCCTTTCGATCTTTAGTTTGCTTAGAATCGTCGCTCGTTTTCACATACCTTCCTTGAAACAGAGGTTTGAGCCTGAAATAGAGCGAAGTGTAACATCGTTCAGTGGTAACAAGAATCCTGTAACTAAAGCAATTACACTTTCACAATACCAATAAAGCTGCATACTATCCGGTACAACCGAAATGACAAAAGTTATTCATGTTATTATCCGGCGAAGAGACATAATTCACGCGCGTTTTCCCATAGGAATACACAGGGAGGCTGGAAATGTAGACTGCATGCTGTCTGCCTCAATTTGGAACAGGAAGTTCCATGGACACTAGCGCCAGCTGAGCCTCTAGCGTTTATTGTAGTAACTCTATGGTTCAGGCGATTTGTGTGCGGACGCCAATAGGTCACGGCATTTGTTGCACCGGAAGCTGAAGTTTTCTTCCTGTTCCGGTTCGTTTTAAAACTTTGCCTTTCCGTCTTTTTTTTTTTTTTTTTTGCTTTGTTTTTAGAGAATTTTTTTTTCCTTTTGTCTTGTGATAGAGGCTTGAAACGTGCTCATCACGCGAGTCGCCCAGACTGCAACCAGCACACTCAGCTGGCTGCCATTAAGGCGTCCGTTGTTCTTTTCAGTCCCCAACCTCCCGAAGAAAAGGGGAGGAGACCACAGCGAGAAGACGAAGAGAAAAAAGCAGTGTTGTTTGCGTGGTTGATGTCCTCACTGAAAACGGACGCGCGTGCCGCAATATTCGAGTCTATTTTAAGAGGTGTGATCGCTTGTTTTTGCTGTGCACGGCATTTGCTGTATCCTGTCTAGTCAGGCCTTTATGCAACCCTATATAAACAGCAGCGAACGCCGGACGCCAACACCGCATTGGTATTACGGACGCAGAGATGTTTTTCTTTTTAGCCAAGCGCTCTTCAACACGCACACTCCGTAATACTAATCTAACCTAAAGCTCCTGTAAAGAGAAAACCACCACGCGGTTCAGAGGTTAACTCCTTCTCTCCATGGAGTGGACGAGTCAACCTCTCTTCCTTTTTTTATTCCTCTTTTTGTGTAACCTACTACCTCTTGCGAGATACCAGTGTTCTAGACAAAGTTATCCGAAGTACAATTAGAGTGCTAGTGATTCCCTGAGATTTTATGAGTTTTTAAGAGATCATGATTGGTCAACATTGTTAAATGATCAAAACGTGGACACTGCTATGGATTCCTTAACCCGCACTGCTATTTTTATTTATTTCAAAGCGTTCATCGAAACGCTCCGTGTACCCCCATTTGTTCTCAAGAGAATTAAAATACCATATACGCAGGAAAAGGCACTTCCATAAACTTTATCAACAAAGCGGTGTCGACTTATGGTACACAAAGTTCAGTATCTACCGGATGCTAGTTAAAAAGTTATTCAAGTATGACAAACAGGTTTATAAGCAAAGAATTGAAACCTGTCTATACCTAAAGCCTGACGAGTTCTGGACATTTGTAAAGCAGCAAACAAAAACAAGGAGCGACGGTATATGTCTACAGGGCGACACTGGATATGTATCATCTCTTCTAGACGCAACCAATATTTTTCGGGATCATTTTTTTTAATGCTACTCCTCAGATTCGTTCTCGGGTTATACCCCTTCTGACAATAATGGTTACCACAATTTTCTGACAATTACCTCTATTGACACAGTTGAAGTTCTAGAAGCGATATCACAACTGAAGTCGAAGTTGTTAGTGGGAATGGATATGATACCAAATTTTATTATCAAGGGGAGAGGTTAAATCACATATTTTACCTCTCGTTGAAAAGTGGTGTTTTTCCATTATCGTGGAAAATGGCTGCTGTCATACCGGTGTATAAATGTGGAAATGTTTATAACGTAAATAACTACCGACCGATTTCTTTGCTGTGCGCTTTTTCGAAGGTATTTGAGATGGTCATCTACACTCGTGTTTCGCATTATTTTAGGCGGAAATTTTGTAGTGCTCAACATGTTTTTTTAAAGGGACGTCCTTGGAAACTGATCTTTGTACACATAACAGCTTGGGCGAGTTGGTTGCTCATTTTTACACACACTACAGCCCACTATTGCGAAAAACACTCACTCCTTACACACGAAAAATAAAGCAAAATTCAAGCAAACCGCGCTGACTGTCAACTCGTTCATCAGGTTCAGGTTCAGAATACGCTTATTGGCCTTAGGGAGGCAAGGGTGGGGATCGGACAGGTAGCTTACGAGCTTGGGTCAACGCCGGGGAAGGGGGTTTTGGGAACTTATAGATAGATAGGCTGTCAGCCTCGCCTTGTGGATAAAATCCAAAAGAGTGTTCATGACAGCTCCACGTTTGTCGGGAGGACCCTCAGGATGAGTCCATTCCCCTAAGCTGGTGACGTCTGGTGGTACGTCTTTTCGTCTGATCTCTTCCAACTCTGGGCAAGCCCAAAAGAGGTAATACTGGTCGACAGGGATGACGGGTCGTTACAGATAAAGTCACTGGATCCTGGGAAAGTAGCGCCACTGCCTTCCCTACCTGCTAGCCGGACACAAACGGATACTAACATACAGACGACCCAAACCTCGCAAGGCGATTGGCTAATCGGCCTACGTTGCCATGGAAATCGCCATCTTGGTCCGTTTAAATCTTCGAAGCTTCCAGGGGGTCTTTCTAAACCAGTCGCGCCAAGATCACCATGGAGCATCATCGTACTGGAAGCGTTCCTTTTCAATATAAGAGTCTTTGGCACTTCGTATGCGATCAACTTATTAATCATGCCCATCTCCATGGATCTCTCAATTATATTGTTCTTCTTGCGCATTTCAAGACAGTAAACTTATTTTTCAGTGCCTCCAAGCACCGAGACTGCATCTGGTGGTGGTACGAACGTGTACGCCTGTTTCGCCGGTGTGTGGTTAGCCAAATCTCGGTATACAAAAAACGACTCAATAAATCGACCCGTCACCAGCGAATCTAGATAGGCTCACCAAGGACGGAGGGGTCAAGGAGAAATTGCTCATTTCATGGACCAAGATAGCGACCACACGCGGAGCTTGGCGTTACTTTCCCAGGATCCAGTGACTTTAGTTACAGAAAGTGCAGTGGGGTGCTGTGGGTCGCCTAGACCAACGTGCCATGCGCGCCGGTGTGCATGCTGTGTTGGTTACGATCCTCCGGAGCAGCACCGTGTTTCCCCTGCTCATCCCGCTCGGGAGCGGATCTACACAGGGAATCAAGGCCGCCCTCAAGGTCTGTCTTGAGGTTTGTTTGGCTATTTGCTTTGCCTCCTCGGGATCGTAGTCTGGTTCATCGCCGTCTTGACCGAGCTCCGGCGCGAGCGAGAACCTGTGGTCTTGTAAGAGACTTTGCACACTCTTCGGCTCGCGGGGGATATCTAGCTCCGCGCGAGCCTTAGAGTGAGCTTGTTCAATGCCCTGTATGTCCGCGTGGGCGGGTATCCATGACACTTTGATGGTTGTGCCGTCAACAAGTAGTTGAGAGGCCATCTGCCGGATCGCCTTAACCCTCTTGCTCGGTGATTGACGGTTGCGGCATTCCGTGAGGGCTGCCGCAGAATCTGTAAAAATGTGGAGGTGTTTGGGCCGGACCCCCTCATCTATGATGACGCGTAGCGCAAGTTGGATGGCTCCAAGTTCTCCACCCTTAACCGATGTGCCGCCGGGCAATGTCTCCGCCATAGGAAGTTCTAGGCGGGGAATTACGATCGCGACGGAGCAAGCCGGCGTGGGGGAGGAGACTAAGGCAGCGTCATTGTACACTGCGAGTCTTTCACTGGTGTCCTTCCATTCTTGGACGAGTTTGCGATGTTGACGCACTTGGCATGCTTGCTCGTCAGGACGGCTGGGTCCCGCTCCCCTGGGTACTGGACAGTCATCCACGATGCAAGCGTCGTCACTCCAGGGGGGATAAATCTCCGGAAGTGAGGAAAGGGCTCGGTTGTCAGAGCCTATCATTTCCAGGATCTGACGTCCGGGGGCTGAATGCTGAAGTCGCTCTAGGTGAGCACGGGCGCGCTCTTCCACGGTTTGCTGAACCGTGTTGAGCCTTGCGTGTGCCTTGAGTATGCTCAGCGGGGTGTAACGGTGAAGGCCGGTGATAACGCGCGCTGCGTTGTTGTTGAGGACTTCCAGTTGCTTCCACTGCGTCTTGGTGATTCTGTAGTGGAGGGCACCATAGCAGATCCTGGATACGACGAGGGCTTTCACCATTCGGCGAGCAACCTCTTCGTCAAGACCACCTCTGGTGCCACAAAGCCTTCTTATGACGTTGAGGGCCGCCTGGCATTGCTGGGTGACCGTTGTCAGCCAGGTCTTGGCGGTGCCGTCTTCGTGAAAATAAAGTCCCAGAATTTGTACCGATTTCGCCGATTTGATCGGGGGGCCGTCGAGGGTCAAGTGAAGACGAGAGCTGACGTCTGCATCTCTTTCCCTTTTGAGGGCTACGACGACGTAGCTCGTCTTCTCCGGCGAGGCGGTTAAACCTACGCTTTGAAGGTGACTTGCCACGACGTCAAGACCACGCTGAAGGGTCCGTTGTTGTTGCTGAATATCACCGCGTACTGTCCAGAGTGAGATGTCGTCTGCGTATATAGTGAATCGAAGGTTGGGAACCTGTTGGAGTCGATTAGGGAGGCGCGCCATTGCCAAATTAAAGAGGAGTGGGTACAGAACAGAGCGCTGTGGGACTCCCACTTCGTTTGGCTTGGGCACTCCAAGGTGCTTGCCAATCCGGACCGCAAAGGTGCGGCCCTGAAGAAATGACTTGATGAAGTTAAGGGCGTGGCCTCCTACGCCGAGTGCTTGCGCTTCTTGGATGACTGCCCAATGTAAGACGCTGTCGAAGGCTTTCTTCACATCGATCGCGACGACTGTTCGGATGTTGAATGTTTGTGGAATGGGCTTCGGGATGGAGATCTCGGGAGAGTAGGAAGAGACGTTCCTGCGTCCCCGTGCCTGTCCGAAAACCTGTCTGGGCCGAATGAAAGGCTCCTGTATGTTCCAAATGCCAGGAAAGGCGGCCAAGTAGCATTCTTTCTCTTAGCTTGCAGACGCATGAAGTGAGAGAGGTAGGACGGAAATTAGCTAAGTTGTTCTGCTCTTTGCCGGGCTTGGGGATCGGGATAACCGTGGAAAGTTTCCTTTGATCTGGAATGTTGCCGGAGTGCCACACCTCCTTGATGTTTTCAAGGAACGTGGTCTTTGCGGCTTGGGGAAGGTTTCGGAGCATGGTGGTGGTGATTCCGTCTGGTCCTGGAGCGCTGTTAGTTTTCCCGCGATGCAGTGCTTCCGGAGATTCATGGGATCTGGTTCGTTGATGATGACCCGTTCATATGGGTTTTCCTCCGTCGGTATGGCGTTGGTCGCTGTTGGTTGTGGGAAGAGCGTGTCTCCAGCCTCTTGGGCCAATGTTTCCACAGCCTTGTTTGTTGTGAGTGCGAGCGTGAGTGTCGCCGCGCGATCTCTCTTCCGGCCCAGCATAGCTCTACTGACGGCCCATAGCTTGCGAATTGTTGTCTTTTCCGAGGGCGAGGCACTAAAGTCCAGCCATTTTTGCCGGTTTAGCTGCTCCGCATACTTGCGAGCTGCTATAGTGGCTCGGGTGACCTCCCTCAGAGCTCTCGCATTTTTCGGGCCTCTCCTGTAGCGTCGAAGCGCTCTCAGCCGTCGGGCCCAGAGGTTCAACATATGAAGATCTGGGGTGGGGTCATGGAGCTTTAGGTACTTGTTTTTTGGTGGACGCAGCCGCGATGGCTTCCTTGATGGTGTCGCAGAGAGCGGGTGCCTTGCTGTTTTCTAGCCGGTTCCGGTAGATGTCCCAGTTTACCACTCTTACGAGCCGCTTCCCAGGTTCCAGAGCCGCCGGACCGGTAAGTGCCAGGCCTATCCTGATGGGTAGGTGATCGCTCCCACGACCGTCTGCCTCCGGCTTCCAGGTGTGGCTCGTCGTGTGCGGGTTGTTAGTCCAGGTGAGGTCAGGGGTGGTATAATTTTGCCTAATGCTCCAGCTTAGGCGTGTCTTCTTTCCTGGGGCATTCACGAGTCTGTATCGGTGGTGGACCATTTCATCCATCAGATCTCGACCAGCAGAGGTGTCCCGGGCGTAGCCCCGCGCTGTGTGTTGAAGGTTGAAGTCGCCTCCGACGATCTTCTGCTCTCCCGGGTAAAGAACGTCGAGACGTGTAATCCATCCATGGTCCCTGGGTTCCTTGAGGGAAGCCCCAGGCCGGTAGTATACAGACACCAGGATGACTGGAGTGTTTTGTTGGGCTGTTCGGACAGCTACCACTTCCTGGTGTTTCGTGCACCACTGTTGGAGGTTGACCTGGTGTTGTGGCCAGTCTCTGAGTATGTATATCATGGCTTGTCCTACTCGGTCCGCTCGTACGGAAGGTATTGAGGGGTCTGCGTAGGACTTCAAGCCATTAATGGTGCAGTCGACATCTTGCAGGAGGTAAGCATCTGGGCGTTCTTGTGATCTATTGCTATGTTTGACGTTAAGTTCTGCAGCGCGAAGCCGCAGGCCCCGGCAGTTCCATTGAATAATGGTTACTGCCATGCTTGGGGGTTAGAATTCCTCTGCATCGCATTGCCCATTTGGGCAGCGATGGCCATGAAAACCTGGAATAGCCCCTGCATAGTGGGGAGTAGTTGATCGACCGTCGCCGTTGGTGCGGGAGGGGTGGCTGTTGGTGCAGGAGGGTTGGGTGGAACGGATCGGCGACCGCCCTTCCGTTTCGCCTGAAAGGCCTGTTCAGTGGGTTTCGAACCGCCCGAATTCTTTAGGGGAGCGGCGCGCTCTCGCGCCGTTTCCCGGATCCTGCGAACAATGTCGATTCTCTTCGGGCAGTACTTGTCCGTGGCCAGGTGCCCATTCTTTCGGCACATCTGGCAGAAAGGAATGAGGGAAGAGAAGGTCACTTGGCCCTGATCGTCCATGGTCTCCTCGTGGGGCTTGCGGCACGTGGAGCAAACCTGAGGCTCGGGACAGATGTCCTGCTTGTGACCGATCTTGTGGCAGTTGCTGCATGTCACTGCTAGTGGCCTGTATGCATATACTTCCAGGACGTTTCGTCTGTACCAAACGGTTCGAGGGAGATGAGGTCCCTGGAAGGTGATAAGGCCGGTTCTGCTTCCGCGGCTCATTGGTCGAGCTGCCAGTACCGCTGGCCCATTGGATTGCAGTCCGGCTAGAAGAGAAGCATTGTCTTCTCCTTTGTCTATCTTGTTTATGACCCCTTGGATTCGACAATCCCCGATGGTTTCGTACGCGTGGAAGGCTAGGGGTTGTTGATCGGTGATTTGGAGTTCCGTGATGCCCAGTAGTGCCCGTTTTGTGGCCTCGAACTCCGTCAGGACTGTGATGGTGTTGCTTTCCTTGGTGGTCTTAATGGAGACAATCTCTGGCTTGAGACCGAGAGGGCACGTAATGGCCTCCATTAGTCCTCCCTTGGGGAGGGCTGTGACGTCGATTTTGCTGCGCCGACGCAGAGTGACGAAGTAGCGCTCACGAGCTTTAGGGGCTCGCGAGTTCTGTCCGGTCTTTGGGACTGGATGCGCACTCAGGCCAGCTCTCTTGGTCACCTTTCTGGAAAGTACTGTCGTCCATAGACCTCCAACATCTTGATTTGCTACTGTTTTCTCGACGTCAGTTGAGGATGCATACGACGAGCTTGCCGTCGCGTCTTCCGTCGAAGGGACGCCGACAGAGGTCTGCGTGGTAATCGTCGTCGTCGGTTGCTCCGTTGTTTCCATGTTTACGGTTTCAGGTGCTCTAAGACTTTCCTCCGCACCTGCGCTTTGCGGTTTTTTTCCTGTTGGTGGAGTTCCCTGCAAGATATTACCATGCTTGCCGTGAGGCCGACGATTCAGCGTAGCGTTGCTTTGCTGTAACCTTTCCGTGACGCCCTTCGAAGCCCATTAAGAACGGAGTTCCGAAATAGCGCTTTGGAGGCAGGCTTGCATGTCTGCATCGGATGTTTGGTCAAGGTGGCGGCCTACCACAGTCTTCCACGAGTTCAACATACCCGGTGGCGGGCCAAGAGCTGGCCGGCTTGAAGATGTCGGTGTGGCAGTGAACGTCACCAGGGTTGGGTCTAGCTGGAACCATGGTGGAGTGGTAGTTGAACCAGGCGTTGCGGAACCTGGTTCAGCCGAAGGTTGGGACCAGGTTTTGCGTAGAACTGCAGCAAACGTGGCTGCAGCGTTATCTACCATAGCCGATTTCCCCGCCAACTCGTTTTTATATATACTTTGTCTTCTTCTACCTCTTGCACTACCGAATTTACCGAATCACGCGCACCGATCTCCTAGGCGCCTAAATTGTTTTTCTCTTTTTCTGCCAGGTTTAAAGATGTTGTACTGATACAGTTTTTTTATAATTCCTGGCGATGTGTTAAGCTTCTATCATTTCTCTAGTTAATTGGTTACTGTTTCTACCTAAAATTGTACAAGATGGAAGGTTAATTTTGCACCCACAATCACGGAAGTGTATGCCCAGACGGCCGGAGTTAGCTGCGGTGCTGTTGTTTTTGTGTTCACGGTCTGCCCTATGTACACTTTCACGTACGAAAGGGGAAATGACTACACCACTTCCTCGGTGCACTCAACGAGCTGAGTGCGCCAAGGAACAACTCTCTTCAAACAACTCTCTTCAGAAATCCTGCGAGCACTCTATTTCAGTAAGCTTTGATGCGCATATTTCATGATTAACATCCGCTGGATATCCCATCTCGTTATTAACATCGATTGCAGAGAGAATCCTGAAAACAAAAAATAAGGAAACATCTGTCGCACCAAGAGCCAGAGATGGAACCACGAGACCTGTCGTTCTTCCCTACTTCCACAGGTTCTCCAATGGCATCAAGAAAATCGCTAACAAGTTCAGCATCAACGTCGTCTTCTCTGCTCCTAATAAGCTTGCCAGCTTGTGCAAACAAGTCAACTTACCTGATTCCCGCCGAACAGTAAGCTGTACCAAAAAATATCAGAACAGCTTCGTTGAGTGCGCCGAGGAAGTGGTGTACTCATTTTCACTTTCGTGCGGGAAAATGTACATAGGGCAGACCGGACGATGCCTTAATGATAGGCTCCGTGAACACAAAAAAAAAAAAAAACAGCACCAGAGCTAACTAGGGCCATCTGGGCATACACTGCCGTGATTGTGGGTGCGAGGTTCACCTGCCATTTTGTACAATTTTAGGTAGGAACAGTAACCAATTAATTAGAGAAATTATAGAAGCTGAACACATCGCCAGGAATTATAAAAACTGTATCAGTACACCATCTTTAAACCTGACAGAAAAAGAGAAAATAATTTTAGGCGTCTAGGAGATTGGTGGGCGTGATTCGGAAAATTCAGTAGTGCAAGAGGTAGAAGACAAAGTATATATAAAACGAGCTGTCAGTCATCGCGGTTTGTTTGAATTTTGCTTTATTTTTCGTGTGTAAGGAGTGAGTGTTGTTTGCAATAGTGCGCTGTAGTGTGTGTAAAAATAATCTTTGTTCATTTCTTGGTTACTCAGTTCCAATAGTTCTTTCTCGAGGCCAGGTCGATACTGTTTATTTTTATATAAAAAACGCCTTCGACAAAGTTAATCATGATTCACTATTGCTGAAGCTCTCATTGTATGGAGTATCGCCGACCCTTTTGAACTGGTTTAAGATTTACTTAACTGATCTTCGTAGCATTGTGAGGATTGCAAATAGCTATTCCGACACTTTCATCCCCCTCGTCTGGGGTCCCTTAAAAATCTAACCTCGGGCCCCTACTGTTCCTCGTATTCATCAACGACATTGAAAAGTGTATAAAAATTCACACTTGCTTTTATTTGCTGATGACATCAAGATATTCACGAATATAAGATCATTTGACGATTGCAGTGTATTGCAAGATGACAGTTTACGCATATCTGAGTTGTGCTCCGCAAACTTGTTGGTGCTTAAAAATGACAAAACAAAAATCTGATCAATGTCTCATACACGCGATATATTATCTTACTCTTATGTTCTTAAATCAGCTACCATTCCACGAGTCACCGAGGTTCGCGACCTTGGGATCTATTTTCACACTAGACTTTCCTTTTCTTATTATGTTTCAAAGATTGTTGCCTCTTTTCTCCAAATGATGGGTTTACTATACCACTTATCATGTGACTTTAAGAATCATTTATGTCTTGTCCGACTGTTCTTATGTCTGGTGCGTGCAAAACTTGAATGTGGTAGTGTCGCATGGAATTCGCGGACTGCCACTGATACGTCACGGCTAGAAAATATGCAGAAACGTTTTATCCGTCATGTCTATGATAAGTATTTTGCTAGGAGGTTCTATTATGTCTACGACGACATCCTTAAGAAGCTAGGTTTATAGACTTTATTGAAGCGAAAACTCTCTCTTGATTTTTTTTATTTTTATTTTTACATAAATTAATTAACGGTCACATCGACGCTGATCTTTTAGGCTCAGTGAATTTTCATGCTCCTGCTCGATCTTGTAGACATCCGTTCCTTGTTTTACCCTCACTTTCATGAAACATTGTCGTCATTAAGCCGCGTGCAAGTCTCTTTGAACAACGTTGATTCGCCAACTTTGGACGTTTTCAGTGATTGTACCACGTTCAACCGCAATCTTGACTATGCACTGTACCATGTATAGGACAGGTGTCTCCATGAGATACTGCAGAATCTCTCTTTTTTTTATCCAATCGTGGACATTTGTGCCACCATACCAAAACCTCACGGTTGTTCTGGGGCACTCGGGAAATAAACTATTATTATTATTATTATTATTCCTGACAAGCAACACTATTTTGTTTTAGCGTAGCCTTGCAACGCTTATGGCACAAATGTCCATCGAGACTGAATGTCCAGTGAACCTGAATGTCCAACGAGTCTGAATATCCAACGAGACGGAAGATCCAACGGATATGGAATGAACCGTGCATAGGATTTATAAGTTATGTTTTTTTTTTTTTTTTCAAATAGTGGCTTACTAATAGCTATGGCGGTCATTTTGGTATGTGGTCGTTTCGGTACCGGGCTTTTCGATGCACGGCTATTTTCGTACGCCGCTGACGTTGGCTTTGTCATGTCCCCCGAACAAAATTAACATTGTGCCCGTGGACTGTGGCAGTTGAACATATAGTAACGCTCAATGTAATTACTGGGTTTTGTGCATGCGCCTACTTATTTTAATATAAAATCGCGCAGGTGTTGTTGTTTCCCCTCTTAAGGCGACCAATTGAAGTAAGCCACCAATTTCGCTTTTCAGTTATGTTATGTTTTATTAGGCGTACCAAACAAAGGTGAAAGCTCAAGACATTTCTGATCAGACTTATCGGTTGCCAGAAAGGGAAATTCGAACATCATACCAAACTAAGTGATAAAATACAACGTTCCGTCCATTGAGCCTTTGTACAGGAGCAGTCTTAAAGTAGTGAGCTTTTGTCCAGATCCTAGAGAGAAGAGCTAAGCTTTTGTGCGGTTAGATTCTGTCCGGTGAGCTTTTGTCCGGGATTCGGCACATTGACGCTCATCACGACTATTGATTTCGCATGCATCGGCCACCATAGCAATTGCTGTCGCAGTGAAGCATGTGTTAAGTAACCAGTACGGAATTTTAAGATGTCATACGATATTTTTTAGGTGTTTCAGTTGTTGTTTTAAACACGCAATGAGGACACGTATCGTTAAACATGTGTCATTGACGGCTTCGCTTTCCTTGTTTCCACTCTGCATTTTCTGGTCACATGCTACGCAGCAATCGCACAAAGGCTACGGCTCGCCCAGGTACCATAACGAGGCTGCGATCGGGCTGCAACCGGTTGAAACTCTGTCGCAGAGCCGCTGCGACAGTGCCACAGCGCTTTTAGTCTAAAGAGCGAGAGGCATCGTACTATTTCTTGGCAATACTTGCAGCCTGGAAAACGGGCTAAGCGACATTGGGCGGTTGAAACTCATTCCCAAGGCTAGGCAAACTGCCAGACAAATGAGCAGCGGGCAGAAATATCGGTGTGGTACGCTTCCCCTACATAAAAGAAACGAAACGAGAACAAACAAAAAAACACGTGAAACGATTTTTTTTTTTAATTTTCACACACGCTCGTTTCAGTACAGGTGTCAGAAACATTCAAATGTTTACAAACAGTTTAATGAGTCTCAATGATTGGCTGAATAATTCTTCGTCATTTTGAATATTGAGTGATTTGATTTTTCGATATTTTTAGCGTTTTTTATGCTTTTGACATTTAGAATAAAATTCATTTTTTTAAACTTCAAAACGCCGCGAGCGATGTCAGTTCCTCCTTGCCAACACACCGCCTACTGCAGGTGTAACAGAAGAGAGCTAGTGCCAGGGTTGCTTACCTGGCCCGATGGCCGTCGACTCCGATGAGACCTCTGTCGTCTGCTACAACAGGTTACTTTCTGAATCCCGGCATTCATTTCGGCGTCGAGGACTGCGCCTCATACTTTTCAAAGGATACATTTCAACGTTCCCAGTATTCGGCATTCTAAGTTACGACGTTGTGAATGGCTCCCCCACACCACAGGAAGAAGCCAGATTATGTATGCATTTCGGGCCTAGTTATGCTGTCGAAATTTCAAATCTTACAAAAAAGGTGACAGTTATGATCTCGAGGCTCGAGTCGAAGCCAATCGGCTGCTATATTTTGAAAGCAAATCAACCATGTCGTCACGGCTGGTGCCTTACGCGCGCAAACAAGTGCACCATGCGCGGGAAGGCAACTTTGGCAGGCTTGTAATTGCCCACGTGACGCATCCGCATGCTGCACTAGCAGCATGCACGCGCTTGTTCACATGAACAGACGGGGGCCGCATTTCTGCGCAGCGTAATCAAGTATGCTACAACTACAGTGTACTAGAATACGGGGTAGAGCTGAGCGGCTCATGTGAGGCGCGTACAGACCGCGACAAGTGTCGACACAGGCGAATCGACTCGGGGACAACTTTTTTTTTACATTTCCGAGGAGATGGGAGTGCGCGCACAGGTTTAATCAGCGCTTAAAATGGGAGAGGGCACGCATGCCCGTACCTTCGACTGCATTAGTTGTGTGCGTGCGAACGCGTGATGCAATATTCGGTATGTTTTAATACGAGCGCCTACGTAAGACAGGACGGAAAATCCAGCTGCTCCATCTCGTGCTACGTTCGTATTCCGTTCTTCATTGTCCTCCTCTACTAGCAGCCAGGATCTGCTTGTAGACACAACACGATCCCCGATCGACGCAGAGTTCAACAGGGAGAGAACCTGTCTTGAGGTTTCTTATTCTTTGTGGACTTTCGTAGAGCCAGAAGCGGCAGCTGTATCTGCTCCAGCTTCTGGATTTGCGTAGTCCACCTGCACTTCGTGTCTTGCTGAAATGCGTGTTCGAGATAACCTCGACGAATTCCAGCATCCTTCTCCTCACGTGACAAAGGTGCTTGGTCCCACCGCATCATCAATTCTTTCAGGGGGACCAAACGATGGTGTTCCCTTCGGTCGGTGTGTAGGAATCTTTACTCGCACATAATCTCCTACACCCGCTGTAAATGGTTTGGCCTTCCGCCTATCATCTGTGTATTGCTTGCTGTGTTTCTGGTAATCAGCAATGCGTTGGCGGAGTTGCTGCATCTCGATGTGAATGGGCTTGTCAAAACGTGGGAAGCCCACGATGTCCATACGGTTCCGCATTTTACGTCCGTGCATGAGCTCAGCGGGGGAGAGCTTCGTCGCTGCATGTGGTGTGCTTCTATCTTTCTCCTCGCGGGGCGCTCGAAGATGGCGTTGTCCACCGGGAGGGGAAAGATTAGTATTTGAGAGTAAAAGTGTTTTCAGTGAGGAAGCCAATACTCTTACGTTCTCTTGCGTTAATTTGCATTAGCGGGCCTACAGCACTAAATCTTACCCTAGCGATGTGAACAACCCGGTGCCCCAGAAAAGGCATGCACGTCGCGCTGTTCACAATGTGGCGCCTTCGTGCTGCACAGTCAAAGAGGAGATGCCGGATTCGCCAAGTCAGCACAGAGGGCTCATCCTGCTGTCTCAACGGGCTCTCCACGTGAATAGATGGCGCCATCTACCCCTCACCAATCAATAGGGAAAATCTCCAGGCTCAGCGCCTCCAGCCCTTCCAACTACGCAAAAGCTGTCGGCGCAAAGGCCATTGGATTTTCGCGGAGTATAGTATATTCCTAAGAATTGCGATAAAAACTGAGTGCAGTGCTCGCGCTACTTTTCGTTTAGAGTGACTATGATTTAACCAATTTTGTTTACGAAAAATGGCAAAAGTAGGTGCAGTTCGTACGTACCTCTAGCGAAGACGGTCGTTGTGAAAAATAGGAAAGCCTTTCGATGGCTTGAAATATATAAGGCCATCGCAAGTCTGGGTCAGAAGACGTACTTCAAAAAATCGATGAGTCAAGGCGTTCTCAGTAGCAGTGAGGGATGTTCTGGATGTCTTGGAAGTTCGGGGTTATAAAGTCTGTTTTGACGACGGACAAGGATGATTCTCGAAAAATTGTAAACTTTCCGAGATGAAGCGATATCGGAGTTAAAGCGCCATTAGGCAGCCGTTTTCAGCCTGTCCTTGTGCCGCGGTGTGACCGTAGAGAAGTAATCAACGTCCCATTATGCTGCCGTTAAAATCATGCAATGTTCTATAAAAAAATCTATACGTCTTTGTTTCTTGCAGCAGTAGGCTTGTGAACGAAAAGTAATCAACGTACCATTATGCAGCCAATAAAATTGTAGAAGTTTCGAGAAGCATGTACGCCGTTGCCCATTGTTGCAGTAGAACTGAACAAGTAATTAACGTTCCATTATGCAAAAACTATCATTTGTTGTTCTAGTTGGTTACACATCACGAAATTCAAAAGCGCAGAGGACCAGCACAACTGTTAGAACAGAACAGGGCAAGTTCTTGTCCTTTCTTGTTCTGCCACTTTCCCTTGTCCCTGGCGCTTTGCCAATAGCATTATAGAGCCGATGAACTCCATTCAAGGTCCAAGACACGTCTAACCGGCGTTGCTGTTTGCTCAGATATAAATCTCATCCCGTGTCAACGTGAAGATGTTGGTGGTTATTGTTTTCTGATCCTTCTTGTAATGACAACATTGCCCTTATCAAAAAAATGTACCGAAAGTATACCAACTGTGGACTTTTATGAAACATGTTAATAACTGTAAAGTATATAATAAGTACACTGAAATATATTTTAATTATAGTGAAATATAGTTTCCACAAGTGTTTGTTGTTTTATAATTAGTTCGTTCTGTGGCGCAATATGGAAGCGTCTGCCGCGCATTGCGCCAGTTCATCAGGGAGACTGATGTCTAGATTCGCGCCAGTTCATCATGAATCTGCGGCCCGCGAAAACAAATAATCATCCGGGAAATATACAACCCGCGTTGAGGAGCGCTAAAGTTTACACTCGTGCAGCAGGCACATGACTTGTGATGTGATAACACGGATGATAATCTTATCATCCACATGTTCTCAACGCCAGTCTTGTTCCTGCTGTATAGTGGTAACTTTAGCGCATTCCCGCGCTTCTCACGTGCATTACGTATTTCTTAAAGTGACTTATTTAGGGATTTCCGATGGCGGTCAGCTGGGTTCTGAAAAAATTAACGTGTTTGCTTCGCCTACTTAAAGAACTAACAAGTAAGTTTATTTTCATGTCCAAATAAAGAGCTTGTTTTCTACAACCCTGACGTCCGCTGTGGCGGCCAGTCTGTTCCTGAAATATTTTTTTTCTCAAACACCCTACTGATAGAAATGATTTAATGTCTTCACTGAAACACCCGTATATAATTAGTAAATTCAAAATGTAGATTAACTATACTTCGCATACTTTTTTTCGTTTTATAAATCCGCACAATCATTGTACCTTTACTTAGTGCACCCAGTGTGGGGGAACCATCGAAGAAGTTGCGACATGTAACGGTCGGCGAAATGAACTTCGACACTCTGATAGACCTCGGTCGGCTTGCTAGAAACAGGGTCTCAGCTGAGACTTCGGGAAAGAAAGCACAGCCAAAGCCAGCGCATGAGCTGAGAGGGACTCAACCCCCCGTTTCAAAACGCTCGCGCGCCCAAGCCTTTACAGTGCTTTCTTTTACCCAGTCTAAGCTGAGACGCTGTTCTAGGAAGCCGGCCGAGGACGCTGTCGGTCCCGGAAGTGACGTTCAATATCTTTAGCTCTCTCTATGCTAAAGACTAATTGAATAGTTTTATTTATTTTTGTTTATTTTTTCGGTTGTCGGGCTCCACTGAAGTGAACTGGAGCGAGCGAAAAAATATGCGGTTTGCGAAAGATCTTCAGAGTCTGCTACTCACAGACTGTCGAAAACAACCCTCAGCGCATATCAATGAGGCACACAAAAAAAGACGTGCGTGTGTTTCTACTTTTTTATTTGGTTATTGGAGCAAAAGAACGACGCATAACTTGGAAGCACAGTCCGAGACGAGGTTCTTCTGCTCCAGTTGCTCTAGTTTAAAGAACCTTGAAGTTACGTTTGATAAAAGCACAGTGTCGGGTCGATATTTGTTCGCTAAAGACGCACAGAGCAACATGTCGTTCAAAAGATTTCGTGATTCTTGATTTGAGCCTTCTGGCCGTTGGTGGGATGCTATGGTTGGCTTCGGGAGGGTGATGGCTTCAAATCAAGAACGGGGCGCGTCGTATTCTTCCTAGACTGCTTTTTTATATTGGATTTTGGTGCTGTGAGATGTAACTTTAGCTTGAAACTTAGAAACAAACAAGCTCTAAAATAAAAAGTTTATTATTTAATTGGCTGACCGCAGTTGAAAGAGGCAGTTCACTAGCAGCACTACCCAAGTAGCACAACTCGCCGGTTTGGGACTGGGGCGGTACCGGTCTGCCGGTAAGATCCTACTCGGGCGACGCTGGAAACGCACCGCGGGGCGACAACGGGCCAGTGAGATTGCCAGTCACTGGCCAGTGACTGGGACGCCCGGCACTGGGCGTCCCAGCGAGTTCCCGGGATGCTGCCAGCACAAATCCCCAGCGTAGTACCAGTAACGCGGTAAGATACCAGCAAGACCCCAGGCTAGCGGCCTCAAGCCATACAGTCCCCGGGCTTGTTTTGTCCCAGCGAGTTCCCGGGCTGCTGCCAGCACAAATCCCCAGCGTAGTACCAGTAACGCGGTAAGATACCAGCAAGACCCCAGGCTAGCGGCCTCAAGCCATACAGTTCCCGGGATGCTGCCAGCACAAATCCCCAGCGTAGTACCAGTAACGCGGCAAGATACCAGCAAGATCCCAGGCTAGCGGCCTCAAGCCATACAGTTCCCGGGCTTGTTTTGTCCCAGCGAGTTCCCGGGCTGCTGCCAGCACAAATCCCCGGTGCACTACCAGCAGTACCGCAAGATACCAGCAAGACCCCAGGCTAGCGGGCTAAAATCGTACAGTTCCCGGTCTTGTCATACAGCCTAACATGTGGTTTTGTGTGCAATTTACACCTGAATAGAAATGATGTAGTTCATAAGAATAAGTTTAACAACAAATGAGTGTAAACAATTATGTTGCACTGTACATGAAAGTAAATTTCTGGCATAGGTATACACCTTATTGGTAAAGCGGCTGCCACAGCCATCTGTCGCTCATACACATGATAGCAAATAAAACATACAAAATTGTTACCGTAATTGTTTATTGTCAGTTCCAGTGAAGCTACAGCTTGGCTGGTCATCATGGGCTTGTCGCTAGAGGAGTGCGCTGGATGAAAGAGGCTGCATGTCACGGGCCTAGGAAATGTTCTTCACACTTTTCATGCAGCTTGTGATGCAAGTCAACCATGCACCCAGGAAGGGGAGTCCTTCATTAGAGCACCTGCAAAGAGACTCAACAGCACAGTAAAATGACAGGGTAAATCAATACCAGCTGCACATGATAATCCAGAAATTCCAAACTGGGCAAGCGCTTAAAAGGTTAAAACAGCGCAAAGGACGACGGACAGGGTAAAGGACACAGACAGAGCGCTGACTTGAAACCAAATTTGCATTGAACTCAACGGCGCAATATATACACACTATTGAGATCAAAAAAAAAGAAAATCAGCCTGAAAAACACTTAAAACAAAAGCACAAAAACTAAGTAAGTATCACCTCTAAAAAGATAAACCAAGCTAATCAAGTGGCCAGAAAACCAGAGGCATGAGACAAGAAGCCCATGTAAAAGAAAAACTTTTTGTAACCAATGCGTTAATTGTCTTCATTTCATTTTCAATCTGGAAACTATATCAAAACAAAAATACTTTGATTGCCCTAAGGGACACCTGTTACAACACACTGGATAACCAAGCGGCAAAAATGGCCCAGTTATCTCATAATCAAGGTTAGCTATTTGCATGAAGAAGGCCCACTTCAAAGAAAGGCTCGTGGAAATCATCTACTTTAATTCAAAAGGGCATGTCGAGAGACGGGCAAACTCGCCGGAGTAGTTGGCATGTAGTTTAACATTGCCGTTCGTCCCGATAGGTGCGAGAGATCCAGCATTTTTAGGTAAATATAGCGATTCATTAGTCTTACTGAGACAATGACAAATCATATCCTCGACATATTCGCGATTCTAGCAAAACGGACAGCATCAAGCGGGATAACCGGGAACCAGCCAGAACAGGTCGCTCTGCGCCTCTCCACGTCTCTGGCGGCTTTCGCGGAAACGTGTTGTCGACGCGGTGGCAAACAATGTAATTTGATGAAGGTCTGAATATTTCTCAAGTTTGCCTGAGTGTTCATCAGTGTGATGAAGCCTCAGTAAATTGTTTTTTTCTATCACGTGTTTGAAAGCCTGTTTACTCCACAACACACAATCGCGTGCCTTCAATTTCTTGGATGGGGAGGAATCAAAACGCTTTGATATCTTCTCTGTCTCGAATGACATTCAAAGTGACGACTACTCGGTAACTGATAAGTGGTATGTAAAACAGACGAGGTGTTTCACTGGAGGGAACCCCAATGCTGCAGTCAAGTGAATGGGAAGGTTCAATAGCTGCTTTTCTTGAATTTGGCTGTGTTTGATTAGCGTCAAGATTGAGCCACCCACGCTGGTCGGTGCATTGGCTATTCATCTTGGCAGCTTTTCACCGAAAAAGCCTCTGGACCACACCGAAAAAGTTGGGCTGATTTCGCATCTACTTGATTCTCAAAAACCTCCTCGCGTCATACGATTAATGAGGGATGTTGTCTGCTTTCAAAAAATGGGGGACGCGTCTCGCAAAGTTAGAAGCTGTCACGACATTATGATCTATTGCGCCTCCAATATTTATAATATACCCTCGTTGAAGCCAGCAGCAATATCCGTCTACATTGCTCAGGTTGTCCGGCCACAAAAGATACTCTCTTTCTCCATTCAGGATTTGAAGTCAAGTTTAATGCAGAGGGGTTCTGCGTGAATCTCCGATGAAGACTACCTTCAAATTTGTCCGCAATCATCTCCGTGCTGCCGGCTAGAACCATATGGCTGAGTTTAGGTAGTATCTCTCCGTTTGTCAAATATACTTTGATTCAGCAGTTCACCTAATAGCTTGTCAAGTAAGCTCATATTTCAGCCCAAATAATATACTAATATCCCTTTAGTGGGACATGGTACGTAACATAATGCATAACCCGCACATTCGTCAAAATAACTTCGATTGTCACTAAAACCTGAGTTGAAATACGAGTATCAGCTGCTTAGTGGGGCTCAAGAAGCTCAAGCTTGGCTCACGAAGCGCTTGCTTAATTTTCGTAATTTTCCTGCAGCCTGTGTTGCTGATCGAGCAGACGACTGGAGCTGTTTCTTAATACGCACAAAAGCTCGATTTCGCCGACAGATAAGTCGTATGGTCGAGTGATGCGAGTTAGTTGAAAATTACTGTCGGTGGAACAATTCTGTAGTCATCGCTGCTTTCCTTACCTGATCAAAATCTGATTAGAGTCTATTACCGTCTCTCCGGAGCCCATAGTTTCGGTAATGAACGAAACCTCCGAAACAAAAGTTTGACATGAAAAGAACAAAAAGCACCGGGAAAACAAAACTATGCTCTGCAAGTTTATCTGCACCGGCTACACTTAACCGTCGCGGTTGAAATACCTATAAAATAGGGCACTAAACAAAAGAAAATCTGTTAAATTGAATGCGCTACCCGTTCAGGCGGCCCGGCCGAGCCGACGCGACCTGTTCACAGCTGCCATGTTTGTTTGGTGGTGGCGCCCCCTATAGATTGTTGGAGTCGCGAATACAGCTCATTGTTGTACACATACTAATGAGATTGGGTAGACACATGTAGACATATAATATATTGCAGAGTATGGCCCCTGTGTTCCCACATAATGGCAACCTGACTAAAACTCATCTGCAGACTTCACCAAATAAAAAATAGCGACTTACCCAGAAACTAGTATATATTATTAGCGTCTACCATAAACTCACATTGAGTGTTTACCATCGGCATGCCCCATAGCCCTTGAAAACGCCCGCAAGCCTCACTTACTTTAAGCATATGACATCATATGACAACAAACATTCCCTCGTGATCATCATTAATATCTACAGGTGCGAACAGTTCAGGCAAATCATTAGAAAGATAACAAATCAGTAGTGAGGTGGTATACAGTGGCTGGTAGGTGCAGGTTAATATGTATGGGACATCTATTTTCTGAGTAATATTGCTTATCTGGTCAATTTTCTTCACAGACCCATCACATACTGAGACAAGGTTCTCAATACAGTGAAAAACAGGAAGGAGGAGTGAGTTCCAGATTTAGCTTTGCACAAGCTATGTGGCAACTGACTTCATCCTCTTAGAATTTATTGGAGTGGATCTGGGTATGATTATGTCTAGCCCAACAATACTGCTAGGAGCACCTTCAAAACCTTCAGAAAGGGGTAGAGGAAGTTTGAATCATAATTTCCGTATTGCAATGAGAGCTGCTCATACTGAGAATTGATGTGAGTCAATGTCGGCCATCCTTCTGCCTGAAATATCTATGTGTCAGCCACCCCCTATCAGAAAAAGTTTTAGCTGAGCGCTTTTTACGGGCCGTTCCGCTCAGCCACTGAGCAGGAAAGTAACCAGGCACGCACGTAACGCTCAGTCGGCAGTGGTCATCAGGGTGCAGGAGTTGTCTGCTCCATCGGCATCTGCGTTCCGACTGGTCGTTGCTGACTGAGCGTTGTGAGCATGCAGGTGCTTTCCTTTTGAGTGGAGCGGGTCGTAACAATGCTCAGATAAAACTATCTCATGTCTATATCGCAGCCTCAACAGCCAAACGAGCAGTCTTCTTCCTCGCTTGCACAATAGACCAAAATTGCACTGCATACTGCTTTAGAGGCTTGTTGGCATGTTTCACACTTACTCTCTGCAGACAGCTAGGACTGTCGGTAAGCGAGGAAAAAAAAAAGTGTGAACACATATCATGCACGCCAAAAGAAAACATCAATGGAACTACACGAGACTGCATTAAAGTTGCCAATTGGGCGTGTTTTATACCGCACAGCCACTGTGTGGGCACAAGTAAACTAGCTCTACATATACCGCTCAGCACACCACAGCTAGGCTGAATCACATAAGTGTCACACTTGCCGAGCTTGAAGTACAGTCGTGATCTCTACGAGTGTGAACAAGCGATCGTCGACTGCTCAGTACTGGGAGCATCATGCACCAGCGGACTTGCTCTCCTTTTAAAATGCCTTGCGAACCAAGCATGGTAAGTCATCTGATAAGGAGAGAACGTCACCACGGACAGCACTGAGCAGTTGATAATCGCCTGCTTACCTTCATTTGTATCAAGTCTCTACCTGGCCGAAGTAGGCAGTATGTGTGCAGCAGAAACGGCTGTACTGAAATCTCAAAAGGATGAAAGATCAGAACAGGCTTGGTAAGCTTTCACGTTGCAAGTACGCCCATGCGAATTTCACTTTCTAAAACATAAACAAGCATTTCAAATTGTCGTCCAGGACAAGCTGCTATTACACAGCTGTATATATAAGGCAGCTTACCATCAACAACCTTTGCAGACTGCCATGGACCTGATCCTCGGGTCGGCTGGTGATGCACGAACGAATTGGCCTAGTCGATGCTAGCTTCCGTTCGGCAAGGGCTGCACTGAGTATAAAGGTGAAGAAAGTGTTGTAGATAATGTGAAACAAACAAAAGCAATCCTAGCATCCACAATTCACTAGAGGCACTGAAAACAAAAATCAGAGGTTGGGTCAATTATGTTAATGCAATATACTTCGGACACATACCATGACTGCAGGTAAGATATTTGCTGCCTTCAATCTAGATCTGCTTGAAAATTTACAAGCCAAATAACAAATATTTTATAAGCTGAAATATATTTCGATGGAACTACAAAATCTGAAGACTATCTCTGCAAATATGGTGCTATCTAGTACACCAGGGATGAGTAGAGTTGGATTACAGCATCCCCTTACAAATATTGAAGCAAAACAAGTATAGAGTCTGGCGTGCCACTACAGTAAAACCTCGTTAATTTGGATCTCATGGGACCGGCAAAAATGTCTGAATTATCCGAAGGTCGAAATATCGAAAGAACAAAGAAAGCTGCGCGAAAACGTTTCCTTTATTTTGAGAAGAAATCTGTTATTACCGCCTGCTTTCTGGACGACACTTGGGCGGAGACGGCAACTTTCCTTAGCGCGGTCGAGTGCTCCACCGCACTCGCACTGTCGGAGCTACGCATCCCGTGCACTGACAATGTAGTACAGCAAGGCCTCTTCTAGTTTCGGGTGCACCACCTTCCAAGGCCGCTTACTTTTCGTGTTGAACTTCTCGCTCTCGAAAGCCTGTAGGATATCGGCCACAATTTTTACGTATGTAGCCAAAGTGCTTCTCTTGACGTCGCAACCTTCCATCACTTGTCGAGAGACGCCGCCCTCCAAGGCCCTCAGTATTTCCACTTTCGTCGCTAAATTCTTAGCCTAGTACAGCTGCAACGGAAAACGAGTAGCAAAACTGACCAGTAATCGGAGCGGCGAAATCGCGACAGCCGGCGCTATTTTCCCCGAGCGCCGATAGCGAGAGTGCCAGTCACGTTGCATTTTTCAATGCAGGGGTGGCCGGCGAAAAATTGAGGGATAGGATAGTTGTTAAAATGGCGGGCTTTAGGATCCCCGCGTTGAGGCATAAAACGTGACTGTCACTCTTGCTATTGGCACGCTCGGGAACAATTGCCCCGCGTGTCGCGATTTTGCCGTTCCGGTCGTCGGTCACTTGTGCTACCCTTTTTCCGTTGCAGCAATGCTTCTGCTGCTTCCATGCCAGGAGAGTAACGAGCTGAAGCACGGCGATCCAGAGCAAAACTGGTGCGAAACACGGAGAACCCAAAGAGCGAAGAACCATGAGAAAACCGGAAAAACCACGTGCGCACTTCGGATGGATGGCACGGTCATACCCTTTGGAACAGACGGTAGCTAGCACCACCTGCCGAATTTGTCCGAATTAACCATAGTGCGCCGCGTTCCCTCCGAATTAATGAGCGTTTGCTGCCATTGACTAATACATATGTTTGACGGGACCGGATCGACAGTTCAAATTATCCGAATTAGCGGGGGTTGAATTAACGAGGTTTTACTGTACAACAGAAACGACTCTACTGTGATCTCGTGGAGATCAGAGTTCGGAACAGGCATGAAGGATTTGGCACGAGAAATATGCCAATGTCATTATTCATTTTTGCAACATTAAAATTACTCTGAAAGTGCGACCAGCTGCAGGGTGTATTCACGCAAATCTTGCGAGTGCTGAATTGTAGGCAGAGTGCCCTGGTTGTGTTCATGTGCGATATATGACCAAATACCATAGAGACCAATACTGCAAACCTCTCCGAAAACCAATGGGTGCGGTGGCGAACGGCGTGAGTGGCGCTGTTCACCTCTCTTGCTGTCCATTTGTGTTTGCGTGTTGCCACTTCCAACGGGAAGGCTGCAGCCATTATTGGGAACATTAAACAAACAAATAAAAATACAAACACAATACACACAGCAATACTGGCAGCAAGTTGAGACGCACTTCTGTTGTAAACTCAGCACTCCGCTTACGAATGGGATGCGCAATTCCCCTAGAGTGTTTCATTCCACGTGAGTGGCATCGGAATTGCTAAAGGCCAGTCCATAAACACAGTCTGCGTTAAAAACAATCCTATCAGCAATAAGTTGCTATTATATTGCTCAATATATAGAGCACCTTACCATGAACAGCCTTGGCAGTCTTCCATCAAGCCTGGCCTTCAGCAGAGGAAGCTGTCATTCTGTGTCGCCTCAGGGCACTCACATCAGGATGGTGAAAGTGAATGCCAACTTCTACTTGGTAAGGACTGCAGCAAGTATAAAGATGAAAACACAGATTAGAATATACGAGAAAAAATATCATGGACCAACTTGAAAAAAGTGCACAAAAAGACAAGGACAAAAGGATAGGAACACAGAGGACGCAGACTGGTGCACACTCACAACTTGATCTATTGAGCATGAAAGAAAAAAGAAAAAGAATCAGAGAAATCAGAAAGGCTGTGTTCGGAGAACGTGAGCTTCAGAAACCGGGGCGTGAGCAAAAGATGTCAGGTAGATTGTTTTACAGACACTTTGGAATTAACAACAGCCTTTCCATGTAATAAGGTGGTGAGTTCATTCTGATTGAACATCCTGAAAAATAACAGACAAAAAACAAGAAATAAAGGAGAGGAATACATACACTACATACGAGTGTAGACTCCCAACTCACAAATTGGAGAAGAAAAAAAATAAAGAATGCGGAAGGAGCTTTAGCAAAAGTTCGAACAGGTCCAAGTGGAACGTGCTGACTCCCACCCATATGCATAAGACTGTAAACACGATTTTCTTGGCAGCTCAGGTAACAGACGGATGTGCGAACACATTGGTGGCCCATACTATGAATAACAAAGGCCTACAATAATTCCCTTGTATGTTTTTCACAGTATCTGCTAATTATTCACGTTTTCTCTAAAAGCCTCGTCCCACTAGAGTGACAAACACCGATTTTTGTCCGACGACACCACAAAGTTCCGTGTCGCCGATGCTGTCCCACTGCAACGGCCAACACCCGCGACAATCGCCGACAAACCATCGACGACGGACGAGTTCTTGTCTGTTGTTAGACTTGAAGCGCAGCAAGCAGTCCCACCGAGGAACATCTGTCGGATACAAACTTATCCTCCTCGCCCGCTTGTGCCCTCTGTTGCCTCTCTTTCCACCCTTCCACCCTTCCTCCCGTGGCTTGCTCCACCGCTCGACCTTCAGAGAAGCCCTTGGCGGCCTCTCCCCGTTCCCGCAGTTCCAGTGCCTCGATTGCTCATAGTGGTCGCGGGCGCGGCTTGCTTGCTGGCGCTGGGCAGTCATGTTGCAAAAGGCTTGTCTGTGGCTGGTTTTGCTCGCAAAAACTTGGTGCGCGATTTGGTGCTTCAAGACGCCGAGGTCTACGCCCCTAAATCAGGATGGATACACCCATGTTCGAGGACTGACCAAAGACCGCTCACCACGAAGTAGGACACGACGTTCCGCGGCAAGCCATTCCGGCAGACAAGACTTGTCATCACGTTCTGTGATGATCGGGATGCCGTATTGTCCCCCATAAAACGCCTGCCCTCGATCATTCGGATATGAAGTTTTAAACATCCTCAAAATCAGGGTGAAATTCCTTGGTGCTAACTTAGGATTCCTCGAACGACCCCCCCAAAAAAAAGGAACGATTCGGGTATTCTAGTTCAGAAAAAGTTTGGTGTGAATTGTCACGACTGTTTGTGGAAAGTCGCCAACGGCAAATGAAGAGAAGCGGAAGCTTTAATCAAGAAACAAAGTAATTGTCTCCACTTTCACCGTGTTTGTCGGCGCATTTAATGCCCAAAGAGCAAAATATGAAAACCGCATCGCCAGACTGTTTATCTGTGTATTTTGAAGTGTTTTGTTGACAACTCCACTCCCACTAGGAAAGAAGTTTCCTCGTCCCCGTGTCCTGCGTCGTGTCCGCCAGGTGGGACAGCGTGCGTCGTGTGTCGCTGTCGTTTGTTGCTGTCTGTCGCTCTAGTGGGACGAGGCTATAAGGATGACACACGAGCAGTGTAAATAGTGCATAAGTAGGTGACAATTCATCGTAGACTTTAGAGAGAGATTAAGCTGTCTTTATGTATTGGCCATCAATCTGTGGCCTTAACAGACAAGGAAATTATGGCTTTAAAATCTGCTCTTGCCTAATGGGTGAATCGGCGCATTCCGCTTGGGCCTGTGCTTGAGCTCCTTCCGCATTCTTTATTTCTTCCTTCTCTGTTTATGCGAGTCGAGAGTCTGCGCTTGCGTATGGTTTACACGTAACTCTGCTTGTCTCCTTGCCTTTTGTGGTGAACTGTTTTTCAAGCTGTTTAATTAGTAAAGCTCACCACCTTACTACAATCATGCAACAACTAAAAACAATTACAACCTACACCATTCGCTCAAGGCAGTACCAAACGAAAAAATACAGGGATTGGGTGAGGCATGTCTAACACTATATACTTACACTGAACTAAATATACCTCTCATAAACTGGCGAGACACTACCTTAATCCAGGACATGCTTGTAAATTTCCCCAGAAGCGGCATCAAAAAATTATTTCGTGGGCACAAAGTTTTGCGATCAGGAGCGGTATGCTATGCAAATCACCATGGGATGAATTCATCGCGGCACCAATTTTTGACAATTCTTTTCTGATAACGAGTCACGAAAATAAAGCCGTTTGCAGACGACTGCGCGGCGGAAGCTACGGACTTGCTCGATCCTCCTCTGCCTTTTGCCTGGCTCAGCTCTCCGGACGCAAATACGCACACGGAATCCACCCGTAGTGTCTAACCTAGAGCTTAGACGATGGAGGGGCACCGCGCTAAGTTAAGTGCTTTATTTATTTATTTATTTATTTGTTTTTTTTTTTTTTGGGGGGGGGGGGGCACCGCGCTCTTCCAGACATCCTAGTTTACCAGTGAACAATTCGGTGGAGGGAGGCAATCAAACTTCCCCCCCTCCCCTTTCCGCCTCCACCCGCCGGCTGGCCGGCCGGCCGCCCGCACGCCCGCCGCCGCCGCCGGCGCCGCCGTCCCCCCCCCCCCCCCCCCATCTCCCAAAAAGTTCCGCCGCTATCGATGGACCTGGACCGAGTACACAGCCTATTTGTGAACGAAGCAAAACAGCCTCGCATAGCACCATTCGCGCACAATTAGTAATACTGGTAAAAGCAAGCGATCTAGACAATAACAAGCATTTTGAACGGAAAAAAAGAATAATCTAGCCCTAACGGGCAAAGAAAGGAACTTACTTTGAAACGACCGTGCCATGATCTTGGCTGTTGAGCAGATTCGACGTAGTTCCACGGCTCACAGTCGCTTCCTTCTTTTTCGGACACATTTGAAACTAAGTTAAACTCCACGCATCACGACTAATCGGTAAATTGACCTCAAGACAGAGACGTGAAACACACACGGCCATCACGTCCGGCAAAACAAGGCTGCGGATTGGATTGGATCGCGTTCGTTGGCTATTATGTTTGTCTAACGACTTTACGGAATCTATGTGCGCGTATCTTCAACACGCTTGCAAAAAAACGATCAGCAAAGCGCATTAAAAAACTATTAAAAGACACAGTAATAATAAATCATTGAGTATGCAAAAATTGCCACAATATTAGAAATACGTCTTGAACACGTAACAAAAAATTACATACGAAACTAACCGTACAATGTATTCAAACGAACTCAGCAGACATATAAACTACTAAAAACGACGCGTTTTCGTTTTGGCGATTTGGTCTTGGTTAACGCGTGATGCGGGTGATCGTGTGGTCGGTGGTTCGAATCCCGGAAGCGCGAAGTTTTTTATTGTTTTTTTTTACTACGCTTTTTTTTTCTTTTTAATATTTTTTTTTAATGTTTTTTGCAGTTGCCGGCCCCTTACTTCAGGGTAAAAATCACGCAAAATGTGGAAATAAGAAGTGCGAGCCCAAATTTAAATTGATGCAATGCACAAGCCGTGGTCCTCTTGTTTTGCCGGGATAATTCGCTCCCTCCGTGCTAATTTCTGGGTCAGTGTAGTAGGCAAACAGCGCAAGTCCTTTCAACGAAGTAAAGAAGGTAATAATAATGGGAATATTGAGAGCAAAATGAGAAAATGAGTAAGTGGTCAAACTGCCACAGTGATGCAGCCGAAGTTTGTCTGAAGGTGGTCAACTTTACCCACCGTTAAAACAGAAATACCGCTATTTTAAGGCAGTTATTTAGCTGAGCTCACAGCGCGGTACGTATTAAGCACATCTCTTATTTTTCTGACTTACGGAAAGTAGTACTTAATTTTCTTCTGGTACATCAGTGATATTTCCCTCGCCTGCCGCCTGATTGTACTTATCGAGGTTGCGCTCCGCAGTTTTACTTTTTTATTAGGCCTAGACATGTTTTTATTCCTGAGATCCAAGAACAGTGCGGATAATTAAACTAGCTTTCAGAGACGGCATCGTTCGGTATTAGAACATTTTTGTTTCGCAGCGTCAAGGGGTCACATTCACGACCCGGCAGTGTAAACATCCACAACGCCTTTATCGTGTTAAAAAAAAAAAAATGTTTTTATATTTGTTTTTTTGTTTTTGGTGCGGTATGTCGTATATAGCATAAGCTACCGGGGGACAGATCGTCTGGCTATGTCAAAATTTGAAATATTTTTGTTAGATGATCGTAACTACCACAGAAAACAGCCGATTTTTGACTGAAATAGCATATTTTCACACTCAATTAAAATCACCAATAACACGATCTCAGGAGAGTTGTGTACCTCTCGTAGCGTCATAAGCAATACACACATCTCTTTCTTGTCCAGATTCTGCAATGCAATGCAAATTATAGTTTTTGTAACTCAAAGCGCGTGCTCAATCATGCCACGTGTTTGTTAATTGTGGTTGTTGCTCTTCATTCGGATTCTCCGCTATACCGTTTTTATTTTAATTTTCTTATCAGAGCCAAATACGTGCGTATACCACAGACCTTAAGTATAGTGCATCAAATTAAACTAGCTTCCTGAAAAGGTATCGTTCGGCGTTGTGTAATTTATTCTTCATGGCGTTGGTGGTCAGATTCTCGAATCCTGAACTGCAAATGTTCCTCGCCGCATTGTTTTTTTCTCGCGTTTTCGCAATAAAACACGTCAGCCTTGCCATGCCGGGATCAAATACACCAGCGTCGGCAGTTATTTGCGAAGGATTGATCTATGCGAATATTTCCACTCGCTATTCATGAATTGCCACAGTTCGTCAGAATCTGAATAACTTGACTGCATAGTAAAAACGGCAAAAAAAAAAAAGATAAAACGATGTCGGTTAGTAAACGGAACTTCCATGGCGGGGCTCGCCAGCCTAAACAGCAAAGCGCCGATGCCGGCCAGTCACTGAACTTCCGTGTAGATACTGGCCATCAGAGACAGCAAAGTGCCGATGCCGGCCAGTTACTGAACTTCCATGTAAATACTGGCCATCAAAGACAGCAAAATACCAATGCCGGCCAGTTACTGGAACCTCCATGGAAAGACTGGCCAGCAAAGACAGCAAAAACCCGATGCCGGCCAGTCACTGTAACTTCTTCGGCTGAACTGGCCAGTGAGCAAGACGAAACCCCGACGCCGGCCGGGGCCGGTAGCTCACCGGCGCCGATGGCCGGGCGCCGCCATCCTGTTACCAGGACCGGCCGGCGTAGTCCCGATACCGGCCGACGCGGTGTGCTACCTGGGTACGTGAGGAATGTTCCCGAAACTTTTATGAGTCGTATGCAAATGTGATAGAGTAATAGAGATTATGTTATATCAATGATGAAAGGAAAGACTGAAAGAAATTATCGATTATAAAAAAAACTAAAAGGGGACATTCACACATGAAATTTCTTAAGCTTGCTACCTTTTAACCTATTCTGATAACTAAACATTCCCCCATACGCTGTAAACCCGAGGTACAAATAAAAATATACAGTCATGCACTATAAATTCGAGAACATACAGCTCTACAAATACCACTTGTATACACTTTGGTGTGTTGTTAGTTTAACTTTTAATTAGGCACTGCATCGAGCGTTGCAGCTTTCCCCCGGCGCACATTTTCAATATGAGAACGGCTATAAGGTTGAAATCCGCTTGATTTTGCGATTAAGGATATCTTGCTTAAGTTGCATAGTTCTTTGGTCGAAGTTTGGGTTTTGCCTTGAAATTTACGGCCCTGAAGAGCTCGATAGAGCCAAGGCATTAGGTGTTCCTCTGGCGTGATGTTTGGATATGTTTCGTCCTACACAGAACCTAATTTAATATTTTTGGTGAGAGCCTGGGTGTTTAATATATTGGCCCTAAATTGACAAAGTGCCAGAGGTGGCTTCACTGTCTGTTTTTTCGATAGTCATCTGACTTTTTCAACCTCGGTTCAGGAAGGAATGCTAATATTTTGCTTCACTTCTGTGTTCGTTTTTCACCATGCAACTTTGGGCCTGCATGGCCAAACTATTTCCAGAGCTAGACTTTACTGCTGGTTGTTTTCACTGATGTCTTGCACTTTTTAAATTTTATATTGAGTCGAAGAAACTTCATACAGAAGCCAAGAAAAAGTACATTGTCACTAAAGACCTTGGGACAAAACCTTGTTAGGTCCAAATTAGGCACCAAGGATTGCCATACTTGGTTCAAGATAGGCGCTTCTCTAATCTGTTGCTTAGGTACGTTTCATTCTACACAGAGAAAAAACGGTCTAAAAATGAATCAAACTAATTTTAAAACTGCCAAACACAGCTTTTTAATTGGACAACTTGTAATTATGATATGTGTCTTCTGGCACTGTCTAAAGAGCAAACAAGACAAAGGACTGAAGACAGAATAGAGTGCGCTCCAGCGAGTGAAATCATTATTTTCACTCCATAATAAATGCTCAAATTATAGCGTTCGAGGGTTTGAAACTGATACTATTTATATTGGTGACCACCTCCCTGTTTTCCTTTTAACTTCATTGTCAAAACAAAAAAGAGTGAATAAACAAAATACCTTTTCTTACCGCCAAATAAATGAGCAAACTCTCCCCCATTTTTCTGCTTTGATTGACAGCGCCGACTGGAGCAGCGTTTATGAAGAAGCGAATCCTGATGTGGCATTTAATCACTTCCCATAGATCTTTAAAATATGCTATGACAATGCATTCCCCCTAATACAATCCAAAAGTAAAAAGCAGAAGGTGAGGAAGCCATGGATAACGGAATGCTTTTATAAAAGAACAACAACAACACGTGACCAACAACTTCTGATTCGGTTTAAAAAAGAAATAAAGAAATTAACAGCCGATATAAAAAAAAAGCAAAAACGTGAGTATCATCAGAATACGTTCAACAGTACAAGAAACGAGCCGAGAAAGATATGGAACGGAGTGAATGATATCACAAATATGAAATCTTCTTTCGCGTGTATAGATGAAATTATCATCGATAATAAGAAGTTTGAAGGAACAGACCTCGCAAACATTATCAATGCACACTTTGTCAGTGTGGGTGAAAGTGGAGAAAATGACGCGGGCGATTTCGTCGTTGACGGAACAAAGCCTTTGCTGAATTCTATAATGTTTCAGCCAACTACGCTGATTGAAATTGAAATGCTGATTAAAACATTAAAAAATAACGTTGCCGCCGGTATTGACGGTTTGAAATCGGTTCCAGTGAAATGTGTCTCAAAATCACTTAGTCACATTTTGTCATACATAACCAATAGGATGCTACAAACGGGAATATTTCCGAACGCGTTAAAAACTGCACGAATTAGCCCAATATTTAAAGGCGGGGAAAAATAGTTTGTACAACTATTGACCGATTTCCATTCTGCCAATTTTTTCCAAAATATTTGAAAATGTAATTTATTCTAGATTACAGGCATCTTTTGTAAGTATAATGTAATAAATGAGGCACAATATGGATTTCAAAAGCAAAAATCTACAGAACAAGTCCTACTTCACATATAAGACAAAATTATCAGGAATATTGAAGATAAATTTTATACATTAGGTTTGTTTTTATACTTTACAAGGGCTTTCGACACAATACAGCACACTATCTAACTTTTTAAGCTTCAATATTATGGGATACGTGCCGTGGCATTAAAACTAATCGAAAGATATTTTAAGATTCAATATCAATATGTGCATTTAGATAAATCAGACTCTCATAAGTTAGAAGTACGACACGGAGTGCCGCAGGGATCCATTCTAGGCCCTCTATTATTTATTATCTATGTAAATGATACGGCAAACATGCAGGATTCCCCAGAACTAATTATGTGCGCAGATGACACTAACGTGTTCTTTAAAGCACGGTCTAAAGATACATTACAAATATTGGCCAACGAATATTTGGAAAAGCTGGCTAACTGGCTTAAGTGTAACAAATTACAACTTAATGCTAAAAAACTAAATAATATTTTCTCCAATTAACAAGCAAGGCAAAACTTCTATATTTATTTATTTTGATGGAATACCTTTAGCGCAGGTCAAAGATCAAAACTTCCTAGGTATATGGTTCAATGAAGATTTCAACTGGTTAACGCATATACAAAAACTTTGTTCTAAACTATCTAAATCAATAGGATGTATATATAGAATTCATAAACTACTACCTCTATGGTTAAAAAAGGAATTAGATTATTTTTATGTTATTCAAAAATATCATACGGTGCATTGGTATGGGGTACCACAACTATGACGAGCTACAATATAATTATAGTCCTTCAAGAGCGAATGCTTCGCGTGCTTGACAATTTTCAGGGTAACTGGCGAGACTAGCGTACGAACCGACTGTTTGAAAAATTCACTATGCTAAAGCCTAAAAAAATATATTACTTTCAATTACTTCAGCTTATCCAAACAGAGAAGCTATACCTAATCCTGAAGAATGTTAGCTCAGAACATGCACTGAGAAAAAATATCTGAAAAAACTCCAAGTAAGAACCAATTATGGCAAGCCACATTTGAATTATCAAGTTTTCTCCTTGTTAAACAAAATAAAGAAAAGATAAACTTTCAGTGTACCTTTCCGACTTTCCAGAGAAATATTAAAGAACTCCTGGTGGGGGAGTTGTATCGTATATGAATTAATGAGGAACATAATGTGAAAATGTCATTTTTGATGTAACTAGTATTATTTTACTAATCGTGTTAAATCTGGTACAAGTGTTTATTATGAATTTGTTTGGTTCTGCATGTGCATTTGCAGATATCCTGTTTTGCGCTGTACTGTAAAGGGAGGTAGAGGCCTCGTCAAGCTGCAATGGCAGCTTTTTTCTCTACCTCCCTTCCGCCCCTTGTTTGGAGAGAAATAATCAAACGGAACTGAACTAAACTGAACTGAAAATTAAAAAAAAAAAAACACCCCACCCTCCTATTTCGACCGATTTTATTTGTACTGAACGGAAACTGTCGAAGCTGACATGCATGACTTCAGCTGTGAACAAGCTTTGTCCTCCGACTTTTGATCCAGCATGAATTGGATGGCATCGAGGCGCTGGTGGCTTCGCAATTCCCCGTGGCGGGTCAGGGCGGCGCTGGAGCAGACCGGCGCTCAGCGAATCAGAAAGGAATATCTACATTACCAATCGTTTCCTAAAAATTCCGCGTTAGAAAAAAAAATTCACAGGTAGCAGCGCTTTTATGGACATTGTTTTATGCAGAATGCTTGTACTTTTATAGCGTTTATATCCCATTCGTAACACCATAAACTCAAAAACTGAAGGAACAATTTTTTTTTGTTGTGATTTACAGTGTTTTTTTTTTCTTTTTAAGGACAGTCTTTAGATTACTTGAAATATATTTGACGTGTGCGCATGCAGTTAACAACAATGTCGCTGTTTCAATCGCTAGAACAATCTAAAATCAAATTCCCGCGAACCTCTTACACAGGACAAAACTTATTTTGTTCTTACATCATGCAGGGTGCATCATAAACGATAAATAGAAACGGTGAGAAAAGACAGGACGAAATTTCCGCTATTGTTCGCCGAAAAAATAAGAGAACTGTCGCAGGTGTATGCAGTAAGTCAGTGGTTCTCAAAGGAGGTCCGCGAAGGCATTCTAGGGGTCCGCGAAGCCCTGCCTCATCAGTCAAGCCCAGCAATAAATGTTGTCTTTTCCCAGATTGAGAACACATGTTTCAGTTTTCGGGCGAGTTTTCTCGTGCGAATGTCATTAAGAGAGGTCTACTTCACACTAGCCCTTAGTTATATCCATTTATTCGCAGTAAGTCAGTGGTTCTCAAAGGTCTCAAAGGGGGATCCGCGAAGGCATTCTAGGGGTCCGCGAAGCCCTGCCTCATCAGTCAAGCCCAGCAATAAATGTTGTCTTTTCCCAGATTGAGAACACATGTTTCAGTTTTCGGGCGAGTTTTCTCGTGCGAATGTCATTAAGAGAGGTCTACTTCACACTAGCCCTTAGTTATATCCATTTATTCGCAGTAAGTCAGTGGTTCTCAAAGGTCTCAAAGGGGGATCCGCGAAGGCACTCTAGGGGTCCGCGAAGCCCTGCCTCATCAGTCAAGCCCAGCAATAAATGTTGTCTTTTCCCAGATTGAGAACACATGTTTCAGTTTTCGGGCGAGTTTTCTCGTGCGAATGTCATTAAGAGAGGTCTACTTCACACTAGCCCTTAGTTATATCCATTTATTCGCAGTAAGTCAGTGGTTCTCAAAGGTCTCAAAGGGGATCCGCGAAGGCACTCTAGGGGTCCGCGAAGCCCTGCCTCATCAGTCAAGCCCAGCAATAAATGTTGTCTTTTCCCAGATTGAGAACACATGTTTCAGTTTTCGGGCGAGTTTTCTCGTGCGAATGTCATTAAGAGAGGTCTACTTCACACTAGCCCTTAGTTATATCCATTTATTCGCAGTAAGTCAGTGGTTCTCAAAGGTCTCAAAGGGGGATCCGCGAAGGCATTCTAGGGGTCCGCGAAGCCCTGCCTCATCAGTCAAGCCCAGCAATAAATGTTGTCTTTTCCCAGATTGAGAACACATGTTTCAGTTTTCGGGCGAGTTTTCTCGTGCGAATGTCATTAAGAGAGGTCTACTTCACACTAGCCCTTAGTTATATCCATTTATTCGCAGTAAGTCAGTGGTTCTCAAAGGTCTCAAAGGGGGATCCGCGAAGGCATTCTAGGGGTCCGCGAAGCCCTGCCTCATCAGTCAAGCCCAGCAATAAATGTTGTCTTTTCCCAGATTGAGAACACATGTTTCAGTTTTCGGGCGAGTTTTCTCGTGCGAATGTCATTAAGAGAGGTCTACTTCACACTAGCCCTTAGTTATATCCATTTATTCGCAGTAAGTCAGTGGTTCTCAAAGGTCTCAAAGGGGGATCCGCGAAGGCACTCTAGGGGTCCGCGAAGCCCTGCCTCATCAGTCAAGCCCAGCAATAAATGTTGTCTTTTCCCAGATTGAGAACACATGTTTCAGTCTTCGGGCGAGTTTTCTCGTGCGAATGTCATTAAGAGAGGTCTACTTCACACTAGCCCTTAGTTATATCCATTTATTCGCAGTAAGTCAGTGGTTCTCAAAGGTCTCAAAGGGGGATCCGCGAAGGCACTCTAGGGGTCCGCGAAGCCCTGCCTCATCAGTCAAGCCCAGCAATAAATGTTGTCTTTTCCCAGATTGAGAACACATGTTTCAGTTTTCGGGCGAGTTTTCTCGTGCGAATGTCATTAAGAGAGGTCTACTTCACACTAGCCCTTAGTTATATCCATTTATTCGCAGTAAGTCAGTGGTTCTCAAAGGTCTCAAAGGGGGATCCGCGAAGGCATTCTAGGGGTCCGCGAAGCCCTGCCTCATCAGTCAAGCCCAGCAATAAATGTTGTCTTTTCCCAGATTGAGAACACATGTTTCAGTTTTCGGGCGAGTTTTCTCGTGCGAATGTCATTAAGAGAGGTCTACTTCACACTAGCCCTTAGTTATATCCATTTATTCGCAGTAAGTCAGTGGTTCTCAAAGGTCTCAAAGGGGGATCCGCGAAGGCATTCTAGGGGTCTGCGAAGCCCTGCCTCATCAGTCAAGCCCAGCAATAAATGTTGTCTTTTCCCAGATTGAGAACACATGTTTCAGTTTTCGGGCGAGTTTTCTCGTGCGAATGTCATTAAGAGAGGTCTACTTCACACTAGCCCTTAGTTATATCCATTTATTCGCAGTAATTCAGTGGTTCTCAAAGGTCTCAAAGGGGGATCCGCGAAGGCATTCTAGGGGTCTGCGAAGCCCTGCCTCATCAGTCAAGCCCAGCAATAAATGTTGTCTTTTCCCAGATTGAGAACACATGTTTCAGTTTTCGGGCGAGTTTTCTCGTGCGAATGTCATTAAGAGAGGTCTACTTCACACTAGCCCTTAGTTATATCCATTTATTCGCAGTAAGTCAGTGGTTCTCAAAGGTCTCAAAGGGGGATCCGCGAAGGCATTCTAGGGGTCTGCGAAGCCCTGCCTCATCAGTCAAGCCCAGCAATAAATGTTGTCTTTTCCCAGATTGAGAACACATGTTTCAGTTTTCGGGCGAGTTTTCTCGTGCGAATGTCTTTAAGAGAGGTCTACTTCACACTAGCCCTTAGTTATATCCATTTATTCGCAGTAAGTCAGTGGTTCTCAAAGGTCTCAAAGGGGGATCCGCGAAGGCATTCTAGGGGTCTGCGAAGCCCTGCCTCATCAGTCAAGCCCAGCAATAAATGTTGTCTTTTCCCAGATTGAGAACACATGTTTCAGTTTTCGGGCGAGTTTTCTCGTGCGAATGTCATTAAGAGAGGTCTACTTCACACTAGCCCTTAGTTATATCCATTTATTCGCAGTAAGTCAGTGGTTCTCAAAGGTCTCAAAGGGGGATCCGCGAAGGCATTCTAGGGGTCTGCGAAGCCCTGCCTCATCAGTCAAGCCCAGCAATAAATGTTGTCTTTTCCCAGATTGAGAACACATGTTTCAGTTTTCGGGCGAGTTTTCTCGTGCGAATGTCATTAAGAGAGGTCTACTTCACACTAGCCCTTAGTTATATCCATTTATTCGCAGTAAGTCAGTGGTTCTCAAAGGTCTCAAAGGGGGATCCGCGAAGGCATTCTAGGGGTCTGCGAAGCCCTGCCTCATCAGTCAAGCCCAGCAATAAATGTTGTCTTTTCCCAGATTGAGAACACATGTTTCAGTTTTCGGGCGAGTTTTCTCGTGCGAATGTCATTAAGAGAGGTCTACTTCACACTAGCCCTTAGTTATATCCATTTATTCGCAGTAAGTCAGTGGTTCTCAAAGGTCTCAAAGGGGGATCCGCGAAGGCACTCTAGGGGTCCGCGAAGCCCTGCCTCATCAGTCAAGCCCAGCAATAAATGTTGTCTTTTCCCAGATTGAGAACACATGTTTCAGTTTTCGGGCGAGTTTTCTCGTGCGAATGTCATTAAGAGAGGTCTACTTCACACTAGCCCTTAGTTATATCCATTTATTTGCAGTAAGTCAGTGGTTCTCAAAGGTCTCAAAGGGGGATCCGCGAAGGCATTCTAGGGGTCCGCGAAGCCCTGCCTTATCAGTCAAGCCCAGCAATAAATGTTCCCTTTTCCCAGATTGAGAAGAAATGTTTCAGTTTTCGGGCGAGTTTTCTCGTGCGAATGTCATTAAGAGAGGTCTACTTCACACTAGCCCTTAGTTATATCCATTTATTCGCAGTAAGTCAGTGGTTCTCAAAGGTCTCAAAGGGGGATCCGCGAAGGCATTCTAGGGGTCCGCGAAGCCCTGCCTCATCAGTCAAGCCCAGCAATAAATGTTGTCTTTTCCCAGATTGAGAACACATGTTTCAGTTTTCGGGCGAGTTTTCTCGTGCGAATGTCATTAAGAGAGGTCTACTTCACACTAGCCCTTAGTTATATCCATTTATTCGCAGTAAGTCAGTGGTTCTCAAAGGTCTCAAAGGAGGATCCGCGAAGGCATTCTAGGGGTCCGCGAAGCCCTGCCTCATCAGTCAAGCCCAGCAATAAATGTTGTCTTTTCCCAGATTGAGAACACATGTTTCAGTTTTCGGGCGAGTTTTCTCGTGCGAATGTCATTAAGAGAGGTCTACTTCACACTAGCCCTTAGTTATATCCATTTATTCGCAGTAAGTCAGTGGTTCTCAAAGGTCTCAAAGGGGGATCCGCGAAGGCATTCTAGGGGTCCGCGAAGCCCTGCCTCATCAGTCAAGCCCAGCAATAAATGTTGTCTTTTCCCAGATTGAGAACACATGTTTCAGTTTTCGGGCGAGTTTTCTCGTGCGAATGTCATTAAGAGAGGTCTACTTCACACTAGCCCTTAGTTATATCCATTTATTCGCAGTAAGTCAGTGGTTCTCAAAGGTCTCAAAGGGGGATCCGCGAAGGCACTCTAGGGGTCCGCGAAGCCCTGCCTCATCAGTCAAGCCCAGCAATAAATGTTGTCTTTTCCCAGATTGAGAACACATGTTTCAGTTTTCGGGCGAGTTTTCTCGTGCGAATGTCATTAAGAGAGGTCTACTTCACACTAGCCCTTAGTTATATCCATTTATTCGCAGTAAGTCAGTGGTTCTCAAAGGTCTCAAAGGGGGATCCGCGAAGGCACTCTAGGGGTCCGCGAAGCCCTGCCTCATCAGTCAAGCCCAGCAATAAATGTTGTCTTTTCCCAGATTGAGAACACATGTTTCAGTTTTCGGGCGAGTTTTCTCGTGCGAATGTCATTAAGAGAGGTCTACTTCACACTAGCCCTTAGTTATATCCATTTATTCGCAGTAAGTCAGTGGTTCTCAAAGGTCTCAAAGGGGGATCCGCGAAGGCATTCTAGGGGTCCGCGAAGCCCTGCCTCATCAGTCAAGCCCAGCAATAAATGTTGTCTTTTCCCAGATTGAGAACACATGTTTCAGTTTTCGGGCGAGTTTTCTCGTGCGAATGTCATTAAGAGAGGTCTACTTCACACTAGCCCTTAGTTATATCCATTTATTCGCAGTAAGTCAGTGGTTCTCAAAGGTCTCAAAGGGGGATCCGCGAAGGCATTCTAGGGGTCCGCGAAGCCCTGCCTCATCAGTCAAGCCCAGCAATAAATGTTGTCTTTTCCCAGATTGAGAACACATGTTTCAGTTTTCGGGCGAGTTTTCTCGTGCGAATGTCATTAAGAGAGGTCTACTTCACACTAGCCCTTAGTTATATCCATTTATTCGCAGTAAGTCAGTGGTTCTCAAAGGTCTCAAAGGGGGATCCGCGAAGGCACTCTAGGGGTCCGCGAAGCCCTGCCTCATCAGTCAAGCCCAGCAATAAATGTTGTCTTTTCCCAGATTGAGAACACATGTTTCAGTCTTCGGGCGAGTTTTCTCGTGCGAATGTCATTAAGAGAGGTCTACTTCACACTAGCCCTTAGTTATATCCATTTATTCGCAGTAAGTCAGTGGTTCTCAAAGGTCTCAAAGGGGGATCCGCGAAGGCACTCTAGGGGTCCGCGAAGCCCTGCCTCATCAGTCAAGCCCAGCAATAAATGTTGTCTTTTCCCAGATTGAGAACACATGTTTCAGTTTTCGGGCGAGTTTTCTCGTGCGAATGTCATTAAGAGAGGTCTACTTCACACTAGCCCTTAGTTATATCCATTTATTCGCAGTAAGTCAGTGGTTCTCAAAGGTCTCAAAGGGGGATCCGCGAAGGCATTCTAGGGGTCCGCGAAGCCCTGCCTCATCAGTCAAGCACAGCAATAAATGTTGTCTTTTCCCAGATTGAGAACACATGTTTCAGTTTTCGGGCGAGTTTTCTCGTGCGAATGTCATTAAGAGAGGTCTACTTCACACTAGCCCTTAGTTATATCCATTTATTCGCAGTAAGTCAGTGGTTCTCAAAGGTCTCAAAGGGGGATCCGCGAAGGCATTCTAGGGGTCCGCGAAGCCCTGCCTCATCAGTCAAGCCCAGCAATAAATGTTGTCTTTTCCCAGATTGAGAACACATGTTTCAGTTTTCGGGCGAGTTTTCTCGTGCGAATGTCATTAAGAGAGGTCTACTTCACACTAGCCCTTAGTTATATCCATTTATTCGCAGTAAGTCAGTGGTTCTCAAAGGTCTCAAAGGGGGATCCGCGAAGGCACTCTAGGGGTCCGCGAAGCCCTGCCTCATCAGTCAAGCCCAGCAATAAATGTTGTCTTTTCCCAGATTGAGAACACATGTTTCAGTCTTCGGGCGAGTTTTCTCGTGCGAATGTCATTAAGAGAGGTCTACTTCACACTAGCCCTTAGTTATATCCATTTATTCGCAGTAAGTCAGTGGTTCTCAAAGGTCTCAAAGGGGGATCCGCGAAGGCACTCTAGGGGTCCGCGAAGCCCTGCCTCATCAGTCAAGCCCAGCAATAAATGTTGTCTTTTCCCAGATTGAGAACACATGTTTCAGTTTTCGGGCGAGTTTTCTCGTGCGAATGTCATTAAGAGAGGTCTACTTCACACTAGCCCTTAGTTATATCCATTTATTCGCAGTAAGTCAGTGGTTCTCAAAGGTCTCAAAGGGGGATCCGCGAAGGCATTCTAGGGGTCCGCGAAGCCCTGCCTCATCAGTCAAGCACAGCAATAAATGTTGTCTTTTCCCAGATTGAGAACACATGTTTCAGTTTTCGGGCGAGTTTTCTCGTGCGAATGTCATTAAGAGAGGTCTACTTCACACTAGCCCTTAGTTATATCCATTTATTCGCAGTAAGTCAGTGGTTCTCAAAGGTCTCAAAGGGGGATCCGCGAAGGCATTCTAGGGGTCTGCGAAGCCCTGCCTCATCAGTCAAGCCCAGCAATAAATGTTGTCTTTTCCCAGATTGAGAACACATGTTTCAGTTTTCGGGCGAGTTTTCTCGTGCGAATGTCATTAAGAGAGGTCTACTTCACACTAGCCCTTAGTTATATCCATTTATTCGCAGTAATTCAGTGGTTCTCAAAGGTCTCAAAGGGGGATCCGCGAAGGCATTCTAGGGGTCTGCGAAGCCCTGCCTCATCAGTCAAGCCCAGCAATAAATGTTGTCTTTTCCCAGATTGAGAACACATGTTTCAGTCTTCGGGCGAGTTTTCTCGTGCGAATGTCATTAAGAGAGGTCTACTTCACACTAGCCCTTAGTTATATCCATTTATTCGCAGTAAGTCAGTGGTTCTCAAAGGTCTCAAAGGGGGATCCGCGAAGGCACTCTAGGGGTCCGCGAAGCCCTGCCTCATCAGTCAAGCCCAGCAATAAATGTTGTCTTTTCCCAGATTGAGAACACATGTTTCAGTTTTCGGGCGAGTTTTCTCGTGCGAATGTCATTAAGAGAGGTCTACTTCACACTAGCCCTTAGTTATATCCATTTATTCGCAGTAAGTCAGTGGTTCTCAAAGGTCTCAAAGGGGGATCCGCGAAGGCATTCTAGGGGTCCGCGAAGCCCTGCCTCATCAGTCAAGCACAGCAATAAATGTTGTCTTTTCCCAGATTGAGAACACATGTTTCAGTTTTCGGGCGAGTTTTCTCGTGCGAATGTCATTAAGAGAGGTCTACTTCACACTAGCCCTTAGTTATATCCATTTATTCGCAGTAAGTCAGTGGTTCTCAAAGGTCTCAAAGGGGGATCCGCGAAGGCATTCTAGGGGTCCGCGAAGCCCTGCCTCATCAGTCAAGCCCAGCAATAAATGTTGTCTTTTCCCAGATTGAGAACACATGTTTCAGTTTTCGGGCGAGTTTTCTCGTGCGAATGTCATTAAGAGAGGTCTACTTCACACTAGCCCTTAGTTATATCCATTTATTCGCAGTAAGTCAGTGGTTCTCAAAGGTCTCAAAGGGGGATCCGCGAAGGCACTCTAGGGGTCCGCGAAGCCCTGCCTCATCAGTCAAGCCCAGCAATAAATGTTGTCTTTTCCCAGATTGAGAACACATGTTTCAGTCTTCGGGCGAGTTTTCTCGTGCGAATGTCATTAAGAGAGGTCTACTTCACACTAGCCCTTAGTTATATCCATTTATTCGCAGTAAGTCAGTGGTTCTCAAAGGTCTCAAAGGGGGATCCGCGAAGGCACTCTAGGGGTCCGCGAAGCCCTGCCTCATCAGTCAAGCCCAGCAATAAATGTTGTCTTTTCCCAGATTGAGAACACATGTTTCAGTTTTCGGGCGAGTTTTCTCGTGCGAATGTCATTAAGAGAGGTCTACTTCACACTAGCCCTTAGTTATATCCATTTATTCGCAGTAAGTCAGTGGTTCTCAAAGGTCTCAAAGGGGGATCCGCGAAGGCATTCTAGGGGTCCGCGAAGCCCTGCCTCATCAGTCAAGCACAGCAATAAATGTTGTCTTTTCCCAGATTGAGAACACATGTTTCAGTTTTCGGGCGAGTTTTCTCGTGCGAATGTCATTAAGAGAGGTCTACTTCACACTAGCCCTTAGTTATATCCATTTATTCGCAGTAAGTCAGTGGTTCTCAAAGGTCTCAAAGGGGGATCCGCGAAGGCATTCTAGGGGTCTGCGAAGCCCTGCCTCATCAGTCAAGCCCAGCAATAAATGTTGTCTTTTCCCAGATTGAGAACACATGTTTCAGTTTTCGGGCGAGTTTTCTCGTGCGAATGTCATTAAGAGAGGTCTACTTCACACTAGCCCTTAGTTATATCCATTTATTCGCAGTAATTCAGTGGTTCTCAAAGGTCTCAAAGGGGGATCCGCGAAGGCATTCTAGGGGTCTGCGAAGCCCTGCCTCATCAGTCAAGCCCAGCAATAAATGTTGTCTTTTCCCAGATTGAGAACACATGTTTCAGTTTTCGGGCGAGTTTTCTCGTGCGAATGTCATTAAGAGAGGTCTACTTCACACTAGCCCTTAGTTATATCCATTTATTCGCAGTAAGTCAGTGGTTCTCAAAGGTCTCAAAGGGGGATCCGCGAAGGCATTCTAGGGGTCTGCGAAGCCCTGCCTCATCAGTCAAGCCCAGCAATAAATGTTGTCTTTTCCCAGATTGAGAACACATGTTTCAGTTTTCGGGCGAGTTTTCTCGTGCGAATGTCATTAAGAGAGGTCTACTTCACACTAGCCCTTAGTTATATCCATTTATTCGCAGTAAGTCAGTGGTTCTCAAAGGTCTCAAAGGGGGATCCGCGAAGGCACTCTAGGGGTCCGCGAAGCCCTGCCTCATCAGTCAAGCCCAGCAATAAATGTTGTCTTTTCCCAGATTGAGAACACATGTTTCAGTTTTCGGGCGAGTTTTCTCGTGCGAATGTCATTAAGAGAGGTCTACTTCACACTAGCCCTTAGTTATATCCATTTATTTGCAGTAAGTCAGTGGTTCTCAAAGGTCTCAAAGGGGGATCCGCGAAGGCATTCTAGGGGTCCGCGAAGCCCTGCCTTATCAGTCAAGCCCAGCAATAAATGTTCCCTTTTCCCAGATTGAGAAGAAATGTTTCAGTTTTCGGGCGAGTTTTCTCGTGCGAATGTCATTAAGAGAGGTCTACTTCACACTAGCCCTTAGTTATATCCATTTATTCGCAGTAAGTCAGTGGTTCTCAAAGGTCTCAAAGGGGGATCCGCGAAGGCATTCTAGGGGACTGCGAAGCCCTGCCTCATCAGTCAAGCCCAGCAATAAATGTTGTCTTTTCCCAGATTGAGAACACATGTTTCAGTTTTCGGGCGAGTTTTCTCGTGCGAATGTCATTAAGAGAGGTCTACTTCACACTAGCCCTTAGTTATATCCATTTATTCGCAGTAAGTCAGTGGTTCTCAAAGGTCTCAAAGGGGGATCCGCGAAGGCATTCTAGGGGTCCGCGAAGCCCTGCCTCATCAGTCAAGCCCAGCAATAAATGTTGTCTTTTCCCAGATTGAGAACACATGTTTCAGTTTTCGGGCGAGTTTTCTCGTGCGAATGTCATTAAGAGAGGTCTACTTCACACTAGCCCTTAGTTATATCCATTTATTCGCAGTAAGTCAGTGGTTCTCAAAGGTCTCAAAGGGGGATCCGCGAAGGCACTCTAGGGGTCCGCGAAGCCCTGCCTCATCAGTCAAGCCCAGCAATAAATGTTGTCTTTTCCCAGATTGAGAACACATGTTTCAGTCTTCGGGCGAGTTTTCTCGTGCGAATGTCATTAAGAGAGGTCTACTTCACACTAGCCCTTAGTTATATCCATTTATTCGCAGTAAGTCAGTGGTTCTCAAAGGTCTCAAAGGGGGATCCGCGAAGGCACTCTAGGGGTCCGCGAAGCCCTGCCTCATCAGTCAAGCCCAGCAATAAATGTTGTCTTTTCCCAGATTGAGAACACATGTTTCAGTTTTCGGGCGAGTTTTCTCGTGCGAATGTCATTAAGAGAGGTCTACTTCACACTAGCCCTTAGTTATATCCATTTATTCGCAGTAAGTCAGTGGTTCTCAAAGGTCTCAAAGGGGGATCCGCGAAGGCATTCTAGGGGTCCGCGAAGCCCTGCCTCATCAGTCAAGCCCAGCAATAAATGTTGTCTTTTCCCAGATTGAGAACACATGTTTCAGTTTTCGGGCGAGTTTTCTCGTGCGAATGTCATTAAGAGAGGTCTACTTCACACTAGCCCTTAGTTATATCCATTTATTCGCAGTAAGTCAGTGGTTCTCAAAGGTCTCAAAGGGGGATCCGCGAAGGCATTCTAGGGGTCTGCGAAGCCCTGCCTCATCAGTCAAGCCCAGCAATAAATGTTGTCTTTTCCCAGATTGAGAACACATGTTTCAGTTTTCGGGCGAGTTTTCTCGTGCGAATGTCATTAAGAGAGGTCTACTTCACACTAGCCCTTAGTTATATCCATTTATTCGCAGTAATTCAGTGGTTCTCAAAGGTCTCAAAGGGGGATCCGCGAAGGCATTCTAGGGGTCTGCGAAGCCCTGCCTCATCAGTCAAGCCCAGCAATAAATGTTGTCTTTTCCCAGATTGAGAACACATGTTTCAGTTTTCGGGTGAGTTTTCTCGTGCGAATGTCATTAAGAGAGGTCTACTTCACACTAGCCCTTAGTTATATCCATTTATTCGCAGTAAGTCAGTGGTTCTCAAAGGTCTCAAAGGGGGATCCGCGAAGGCATTCTAGGGGTCTGCGAAGCCCTGCCTCATCAGTCAAGCCCAGCAATAAATGTTGTCTTTTCCCAGATTGAGAACACATGTTTCAGTTTTCGGGCGAGTTTTCTCGTGCGAATGTCTTTAAGAGAGGTCTACTTCACACTAGCCCTTAGTTATATCCATTTATTCGCAGTAAGTCAGTGGTTCTCAAAGGTCTCAAAGGGGGATCCGCGAAGGCATTCTAGGGGTCTGCGAAGCCCTGCCTCATCAGTCAAGCCCAGCAATAAATGTTGTCTTTTCCCAGATTGAGAACACATGTTTCAGTTTTCGGGCGAGTTTTCTCGTGCGAATGTCATTAAGAGAGGTCTACTTCACACTAGCCCTTAGTTATATCCATTTATTCGCAGTAAGTCAGTGGTTCTCAAAGGTCTCAAAGGGGGATCCGCGAAGGCATTCTAGGGGTCTGCGAAGCCCTGCCTCATCAGTCAAGCCCAGCAATAAATGTTGTCTTTTCCCAGATTGAGAACACATGTTTCAGTTTTCGGGCGAGTTTTCTCGTGCGAATGTCATTAAGAGAGGTCTACTTCACACTAGCCCTTAGTTATATCCATTTATTCGCAGTAAGTCAGTGGTTCTCAAAGGTCTCAAAGGGGGATCCGCGAAGGCATTCTAGGGGTCTGCGAAGCCCTGCCTCATCAGTCAAGCCCAGCAATAAATGTTGTCTTTTCCCAGATTGAGAACACATGTTTCAGTTTTCGGGCGAGTTTTCTCGTGCGAATGTCATTAAGAGAGGTCTACTTCACACTAGCCCTTAGTTATATCCATTTATTCGCAGTAAGTCAGTGGTTCTCAAAGGTCTCAAAGGGGGATCCGCGAAGGCACTCTAGGGGTCCGCGAAGCCCTGCCTCATCAGTCAAGCCCAGCAATAAATGTTGTCTTTTCCCAGATTGAGAACACATGTTTCAGTTTTCGGGCGAGTTTTCTCGTGCGAATGTCATTAAGAGAGGTCTACTTCACACTAGCCCTTAGTTATATCCATTTATTTGCAGTAAGTCAGTGGTTCTCAAAGGTCTCAAAGGGGGATCCGCGAAGGCATTCTAGGGGTCCGCGAAGCCCTGCCTTATCAGTCAAGCCCAGCAATAAATGTTCCCTTTTCCCAGATTGAGAAGAAATGTTTCAGTTTTCGGGCGAGTTTTCTCGTGCGAATGTGATTAAGAGAGGTCTACTTCACACTAGCCCTTAGTTATATCCATTTATTCGCAGTAAGTCAGTGGTTCTCAAAGGTCTCAAAGGGGGATCCGCGAAGGCATTCTAGGGGACTGCGAAGCCCTGCCTCATCAGTCAAGCCCAGCAATAAATGTTGTCTTTTCCCAGATTGAGAACACATGTTTCAGTTTTCGGGCGAGTTTTCTCGTGCGAATGTCATTAAGAGAGGTCTACTTCACACTAGCCCTTAGTTATATCCATTTATTCGCAGTAAGTCAGTGGTTCTCAAAGGTCTCAAAGGGGGATCCGCGAAGGCATTCTAGGGGTCTGCGAAGCCCTGCCTCATCAGTCAAGCCCAGCAATAAATGTTGTCTTTTCCCAGATTGAGAACACATGTTTCAGTTTTCGGGCGAGTTTTCTCGTGCGAATGTCATTAAGAGAGGTCTACTTCACACTAGCCCTTAGTTATATCCATTTATTCGCAGTAAGTCAGTGGTTCTCAAAGGTCTCAAAGGGGGATCCGCGAAGGCATTCTAGGGGTCCGCGAAGCCCTGCCTTATCAGTCAAGCCCAGCAATAAATGTTCCCTTTTCCCAGATTGAGAAGAAATGTTTCAGTTTTCGGGCGAGTTTTCTCGTGCGAATGTCTTTAAGAGAGGTCTACTTCACACTAGCCCTTAGTTATATCCATTTATTCGCAGTAAGTCAGTGGTTCTCAAAGGTCTCAAAGGGGGATCCGCGAAGGCATTCTAGGGGTCTGCGAAGCCCTGCCTCATCAGTCAAGCCCAGCAATAAATGTTGTCTTTTCCCAGATTGAGAACACATGTTTCAGTTTTCGGGCGAGTTTTCTCGTGCGAATGTCATTAAGAGAGGTCTACTTCACACTAGCCCTTAGTTATATCCATTTATTCGCAGTAAGTCAGTGGTTCTCAAAGGTCTCAAAGGGGGATCCGCGAAGGCATTCTAGGGGTCTGCGAAGCCCTGCCTCATCAGTCAAGCCCAGCAATAAATGTTGTCTTTTCCCAGATTGAGAACACATGTTTCAGTTTTCGGGCGAGTTTTCTCGTGCGAATGTCATTAAGAGAGGTCTACTTCACACTAGCCCTTAGTTATATCCATTTATTCGCAGTAAGTCAGTGGTTCTCAAAGGTCTCAAAGGGGGATCCGCGAAGGCACTCTAGGGGTCCGCGAAGCCCTGCCTCATCAGTCAAGCCCAGCAATAAATGTTGTCTTTTCCCAGATTGAGAACACATGTTTCAGTTTTCGGGCGAGTTTTCTCGTGCGAATGTCATTAAGAGAGGTCTACTTCACACTAGCCCTTAGTTATGTCCATTTATTTGCAGTAAGTCAGTGGTTCTCAAAGGTCTCAAAGGGGGATCCGCGAAGGCATTCTAGGGGTCCGCGAAGCCCTGCCTTATCAGTCAAGCCCAGCAATAAATGTTCCCTTTTCCCAGATTGAGAAGAAATGTTTCAGTTTTCGGGCGAGTTTTCTCGTGCGAATGTCATTAAGAGAGGTCTACTTCACACTAGCCCTTAGTTATATCCATTTATTCGCAGTAAGTCAGTGGTTCTCAAAGGTCTCAAAGGGGGATCCGCGAAGGCATTCTAGGGGTCTGCGAAGCCCTGCCTCATCAGTCAAGCCCAGCAATAAATGTTGTCTTTTCCCAGATTGAGAACACATGTTTCAGTTTTCGGGCGAGTTTTCTCGTGCGAATGTCATTAAGAGAGGTCTACTTCACACTAGCCCTTAGTTATATCCATTTATTCGCAGTAAGTCAGTGGTTCTCAAAGGTCTCAAAGGGGGATCCGCGAAGGCATTCTAGGGGTCTGCGAAGCCCTGCCTCATCAGTCAAGCCCAGCAATAAATGTTGTCTTTTCCCAGATTGAGAACACATGTTTCAGTTTTCGGGCGAGTTTTCTCGTGCGAATGTCATTAAGAGAGGTCTACTTCACACTAGCCCTTAGTTATATCCATTTATTCGCAGTAAGTCAGTGGTTCTCAAAGGTCTCAAAGGGGGATCCGCGAAGGCATTCTAGGGGTCCGCGAAGCCCTGCCTTATCAGTCAAGCCCAGCAATAAATGTTCCCTTTTCCCAGATTGAGAAGAAATGTTTCAGTTTTCGGGCGAGTTTTCTCGTGCGAATGTCTTTAAGAGAGGTCTACTTCACACTAGCCCTTAGTTATATCCATTTATTCGCAGTAAGTCAGTGGTTCTCAAAGGTCTCAAAGGGGGATCCGCGAAGGCATTCTAGGGGTCTGCGAAGCCCTGCCTCATCAGTCAAGCCCAGCAATAAATGTTGTCTTTTCCCAGATTGAGAACACATGTTTCAGTTTTCGGGCGAGTTTTCTCGTGCGAATGTCATTAAGAGAGGTCTACTTCACACTAGCCCTTAGTTATATCCATTTATTCGCAGTAAGTCAGTGGTTCTCAAAGGTCTCAAAGGGGGATCCGCGAAGGCATTCTAGGGGTCTGCGAAGCCCTGCCTCATCAGTCAAGCCCAGCAATAAATGTTGTCTTTTCCCAGATTGAGAACACATGTTTCAGTTTTCGGGCGAGTTTTCTCGTGCGAATGTCATTAAGAGAGGTCTACTTCACACTAGCCCTTAGTTATATCCATTTATTCGCAGTAAGTCAGTGGTTCTCAAAGGTCTCAAAGGGGGATCCGCGAAGGCACTCTAGGGGTCCGCGAAGCCCTGCCTCATCAGTCAAGCCCAGCAATAAATGTCGTCTTTTCCCAGATTGAGAACACATGTTTCAGTTTTCGGGCGAGTTTTCTCGTGCGAATGTCATTAAGAGAGGTCTACTTCACACTAGCCCTTAGTTATATCCATTTATTCGCAGTAAGTCAGTGGTTCTCAAAGGTCTCAAAGGGGGATCCGCGAAGGCATTCTAGGGGTCCGCGAAGCCCTGCCTTATCAGTCAAGCCCAGCAATAAATGTTCCCTTTTCCCAGATTGAGAAGAAATGTTTCAGTTTTCGGGCGAGTTTTCTCGTGCGAATGTCATTAAGAGAGGTGTACTTCACACTAGCCCTTAGTTATATCCATTTATTCAATAATTATTATATTTAACGTATACATTTCCCTCCCCCTCATCACGAACGGGGTCCTCCATCAACTCCGCCGATCCACAAGGGGTCCGCGAAGCATGGATGGTTGAGAACCACTGCAGCAAGCTATAGCTCCTATGGCGCGTTTTGTTAGTTCTTCAATACATATTTATAACAGTTTTCCTAGTAAATGAATTGCATGTTGTAAAAAAAATCCGAACAAAGTATCTATGTCGTCACAAAACAAAATATCATGTGTTCGATATAAAGCGTCGTATTGTTTCCATTGTTCATAGCACCAGACCGGAATATTGAAGCCGAAATAACACAATCATTCTACTAACTGAATTTTTCTACGGTGATATTAAGGTTAGCACATTACAGAATTGACAGCAATGTACTCAAATATAGTCGCTGACACCTCAAAAAAAAAAAAAAAACTGGCTCATTATGTTCCCGCTTTTCGCTTCGTGATTGGTTGTTCATCATTATGACCATTTATTTCTGCAATTTCATTGGCTGCGGAGGAATAATGAGATGCTTGGGACACCCGACGCCCTGCGTTTCTAAAGGTGTCGGAAAGTATGGCTGTAAACCCGCCCTTTAAGGGATGTCGGGTTCGAATACTCGAGAAACTGAATACTATCACATATATTTCTGTTGTTCCACTTTCGATTGCTTTTGTGTACAGCTGTCTCGCACAGCTCTCTTGACTCTAGACGAGAAAAAAACGCCTGAAGTTTCTGTTCGTGATTATATTAGAACAGATTGCTCCACAGCTCATGGAGCAATCAAGCTTACTAACCTTTTATCAGTCGCGTGTCAGCCGTAACAAAAGCTAGCATTACTTGCAAGATTTTTCGTTTATTAAAGATTGTTTCAAGTTCTTGTTTTTTTCAAAGGACGATGCGAAAATGGAGTGTATAGCCAGATAATGTTATACTCCATGATTCTGGGTTGTTCGTCCAATTTAGCAACTGGTATAACTATGGTATGTACATGGAAGTAGGGAAATATTTTTTCTTACTTTGGATGGCAATTTTTGTTTACTACATTGCTTCTATGCTGTTCCTTCCTGCGATTTGCGCGTGCTTCATTTCTTGTATTTCTTTTCCTTTTCACAGTGTGGTTGTAATTATCACTTCTACGAACGTCCTTAACTGGACTAATAGTATGTCAAATGATTAAATAAAGGCCAGTTTTATTACACGAAGCTGAAATGCGATACATTACGCCGAATCAACATTTAAACACATTGAAAAAGCAGAACTTCCAGTTAAAACCAAGAGCATAACTTGGGACGCCTGACCTATAAAATGCGGTCTAGGGCAATACATAGGTTCCACTTTAGAACCGAGCGTAAACACTTAAATATATCGACTTATGATGCAGTCCAAACAACGCAGATGTCAAGCACTTGAGAAGTTTGGGTTTTCTAGGGCAACATCCAACATGTAAATTCGATCGCTCTGTTCGGTACAGCATAACCCACCGTCTAAGGTTCGATCGCCGAAGACGCAAACTTCGTTATGTACTTAGGGAAGCATTTCACCGAGCCGAAACAGTCCTATTTTAAGTTGGTCACCCGTTCTTGGAAACGGGGTGGAATAAACATTTTGTGGTGGACAATTTGCAATTCAAATGGGATACTGGAGATACGGCATTAGGAATGCGTAGAGGTATGTGCCTTGAAGTGGTGCTCGTAACTCGCTTTGCTACTTTGGAAGCAAACTCTCCAAACACGAACAAAGTTATAAATTAGAGCTAGTAATGCAGCAAGTTGACTTCAAATCGCCGTCTTTTCACCGTTTTTTTTTTTTTTTTTTTTTTTTTTTTTTCTTGCGGAACATTATTGTATTACGGTCTCGGTTGTATCGGTTGCCTTCAAAACTTATCTTGCTCAATGATCCGATTACTAAGGAACATGCTACAAGCGTAGCCCTTCACGCTGCACCAACGCAACCGAGAGTAACCAAAACCTGCGAACGTCTCCCTGTTCCTCCCTGGAACGTCATCAAAGTCAGATGACTCCAGCTCAGTAATTGAATGTAAGCCCGACGCAGTTTCCTTCGACGCGTCGATTGGACACTAGTTCCAATCGACCACTGAAGCAGCAGTCGTATCCCATCTCTGTTTTCGCTCAGTCTCGCGGTAATGACGTCGCACATTTAGGGCACGTGCTTTGATCATTTTAGGTGGTGTTGGTCCGGCGTTAATTGGCGCTCAAGCAAGCGCTCATGTAGGTACCTATGACTTCATTACCACAGTGAGTTGTCCCCCTATTGAAAATATTTCTAAAGGACCCGTCAGCCTTGAAGGATTATGGGACCTCACAGGCCTTCAAAACCCTTCAAAAATACCCTACAGAAAAACCCTTCAGGGATGCCCCATAGAAAAACCCTTTAGCCCCACAGCCCTTCAACCCGTCAGACCCTTTAGCCCATCACCCCTTTATTTCATTTCATTTCATTTCATTTATTATACTCTCAGGGCCCGAAGGCATTACAGAGAGGAGTGGAAATATATACATCAATATAAGGTGAACAATAAAAACAAAACGCAAAAAACAAACAAACACAAGGTACAGAATCGCTATGGAACATTGTTAAAAACATCAGTTATCGCGGTTTTAAAATCAGCAGCGTCAGTAAGTGAGACTACGGATGCGGGAAGGCGGTTCCAGTCGACGGAGGTCAGAGGTAGGAAGGAGGCATAAAAGGTGGAAGTGATGCAGTAGGGGATTCCTACTTTTAGTGGATGATCGGTGCGCGGCGATATGTATGATGGTTCTGAAATTAATGAGGCTCGAAGTGCTGGGTTAGAGTGATACATTTTGTGAAATAAGCAGAGGCGAGCTATTTTTCTACGAAAGGAGAGATTGGGCAAATGTAGAGACGCTTTCATGGAGGTGACGCTGGCTGTACGGTGATAGTTAGAAAGTATAAAATGTGCGGAGCGATTTTGAATGGATTCAATGGATGATGCTAGGGATACGCCAGGGTTCCAGATAGAGCCTGCATACTCAAGCTTGGTGCGCACTAAAGTTTTATATAGGAGAAGTTTAAGTGAAACAGGGGCAAGGGAAAAGTTTCTTCTGAGATAGCCTAATAAGCGATTAGCGTTGTTAGTGATATAGTCGACATGGATGTTCCAGGAGAGATCGTTAGTTATATGAACACCGAGATATTTATAGGTTGACACAGAAAGCAAGGTGGAGTTATTAATACAGTAGGAGGGACAAGTGTTATTTTGACGGGACACTCTCATAGATTTACATTTAAAGGTGTTAAGTTCCATAAGCCAATTATCGCACCAGCGGGTGACGTTGTTAATATCGGTCTGAAGAGCAGATATGTCAGAGTCGTTAATGATTTCCTTATAAATTACACAGTCATCAGCGAATAGGCTAATAGAAGAAGATACATGCGTGGGAAGATCGTTAATATATATAAGAAATAGAAGTGGACCTAATACGGAACCTTGTGGGACACCGGACTTGACAGGTGAAGTTGAAGAATTAGTTCCGTTAGCGTGAACAAATTGGTAACGGTCTGATAGAAACGATTCTATCCAAGCGATTATATTTAGATCTATGTTAAGTTTACGGAGTTTATGAAGAAGCAGCGCGTGAGGAACCTTGTCGAAAGCTTTTGAGAAATCAAGAAATATGCAGTCAGTCCTGGAACCCCGGTCAAGTGTTACGTGAAGGTCATGAGTAAAGGTTAGGAGTTGAGTTTCACATGAATAAAACCTTCGAAATCCATGTTGCGCTGAGTTAAAAAACGAATTTGAATCTAGAAAACTGAAAATGTTAGTGTAAATGATGTGCTCAAGGATTTTACAAGGAATGCTCGTTAAAGAAATGGGACGAAAGTTTAAAGGGTTATGCTTATCGCCACCTTTGTGGAGAGGGATCACCTTCCCCACCTTCCAATCTTTTGGCAATTCTCCTTGTTCGAGTGATTGCGAAAATAATTTAGATAAGATAACGCATGAGTACGTATTAGTGTTTTTCAAAAACTTAGCATTAATATTATCAATGCCTGCGGTCGTATTGGTTTTAAGGTTTTCAATAATATTAGATACACCTTCACAGTTTACAATAACAGGAAACATGGGCAAAAAATCATAAGTTCTAAATACAGGACAATCTGAGGTTACCGTGCATGAAAAAGATCCAACAAACACATCATTTAACAAAAAAGAACACACTTCACTTGGCACCTCCTCTCCATAGGTGTCCCTAAGCACTATGCCAGTACTAGAAGGAGGGTTAATAACTTTCCAGAATTGACGTGGATTGTTAAGCAACATTGATGGCAGCGTATTGTTAAAGTAATGTAATTTTGCCTCTTCGATTGCTTTCTTATATACGCTAGCTGCAACATGGTAGGCCTCCCAGCGTTGTACATGGTCCGATAGCTTTGCAGTGCGAAATAATCGTTTCTTTTTATTTGACAGCTTTTTTAATGTCACGCTGTACCATGGAGATTCTGGTGAAGAAGATACCACGCGAAGGGGAACATGGGCGTTCATGAGTGACATAACTTTCTCTTTAAATAAACACCAGTTATCATCAACTGAGCGCTCAGCAAAACAACCTATGTAGTCCTCTAGAAAATGGCAATGTTCGTCGTTGATTGAATTAAAATCAACCCTAGCATAGTCCAAAAATGTTTTCGTCTGATTGGACTTACTGCGTCCAGGAATATTTAAAAAAAAGTGTAGTAGGGAATGATCACTGAGACCAGGCATGTAAGTTAACGAGGAGATCAGCTCAGGCGATGTTGTTAATATGAGATCAAGCACAGCAGCAGTTGTTGTAGTCGTACGCGTCGGTTTTGTAACAGTTTGAGAGAAATTGAAATCTAAACAAAGATTCAAAAACTCACTACATTCAGAAGAGAAGTGACTAAGGTTTGCACCCTCGTCTGACCATATTATAGATGGGTAGTTGAAATCACCCAACAGTATTATCGGTGCATTCGGGAAACGAACAATGACTGAGTTGATCGCATCGTGCAGATTCGTTATAAACGCAGTATTGCTAGAAGGAGGGCGATAACACACGCCTAAAATATATTTTTTTATTTTTTAACTGGAGACCAACCCATAGCAGCTCGAGTTCAGAAACAATATTGATAGAAAACGATGGTACATTTTCTGCTACCGCGACCAACACCCCGCCACCCTTTCTTTCTTCCCTGTAGACGCGCAAATGACTGTGAACCAAAGACAAAATGCAGTTCACAACATTATTCAAAATTTATTGCAAACATTTAGTTTTACATGCATATTATAACTCAAAAAGGTGATGAAAAGCAACGTTTGTTGAAACCCGGCGCAAGGAGCGGTAGACGAAAGAGATCACATCAAACAGGGACAACTGACTTCTTTATCACAAAGAAAAATATATTTCGAAGTACTCACAATGCCGCTGGGTATATTCCTGATGTGCGGTAGTTCAGCTAATAAAACCGAGCAGGCGCACCTCACGTACACATACACAGTCTTAGTAAGCGCGTTTAGCGAAAACCACGAAGTCGCAAGTGCTAGCACCCGCCGCCGTTGAGAAATCCCGAGCACAGTCACGGTTTCGTCCATGATGACAATACGCCGGCGTCTTCGGCGTATTTTTCGCTCGCTGGATGCTTCTGAAGTCGGACGGACGAAGAGGCGCAAAAACCAAGTCCGGACAGCGACCGTCATCCACCGTCTCAGGGCCCACAGCGCCATAATCCCGGTGCGCAGGCACAACATGCGGTGGGAGGCTGACCCCGACTGCCAGGCTTTGCAGCGAGTAAGCCGACACCGGCCACCATCTCCTTGAATGCGCTGAACACGACGGCGCTCGAACGGTGCTGAAGGCGGCCAGCGCCGAACTATGGTGCACCTGCGGAACCAAGGAAGAATCAAAAGAGACCAAGGGGCGAGCCCTGAAAGGCATGCATGCTCACCTTGCTGGAGGAAATTGGTCCGCTCCAAAAATCCGCTGTGTGGGCTAACCGGAACTGTCCATGAGCAGAGAGAAAATGGCTATACACCTTTCCAAAAAACACTCGACCCCAGGGGCAACAAACCGTTTGTGAGCCCAGTCACTGAGTTTGAGGCTAGACTCTCACCGGCATCCCTCCTAACCCTAACCGAGGGGACTGTGATTTGAATAGGCGCAGCCTGCGTAGGTGCAGTTTCAAACGCTGCTAACGGCTAAATTCTCGTCTTTTCCCGCTATATTTTGTGTTTCATGGTACATGTATGTTCCCGAGGACATTGAGAAAGCATTGTGCTACATTTAAAAAAACAAAAAAAGTAAAGAAAAAAAATCTAAACTATTTTCGTTGGGTACACGCGCGACAGAACGAATGCGACTGGAGTGAATAGTTCTAGTTATTTATTTTTTTCTTGCGATAAGTTTTGACGGCACCGCGGGATTCGCCGCATGTGAAACGACAAAGGGCTTTGCTGTCAAAAATAAATTGCAACAGAAGAGGGCCGAAAGGCATGCATTTTTCACGCTCACAAATAACGTGTTTACCGATGGACAGGACACGGACATGCAATTGAGGGAGTGTTAACATTCGTACGTACCACACGATGCAGCGTTATCCGAAACGAATTTATTTGAGAAAGATCTCAAATAACACAGTCACAGTCGACGACAGTCACATCTTGACGATCGGATGGAATCCGGGATGACTTCGTTTTGGGGACGTCTTGGGGAGAGCTTCCTTTTTTCACAACCGCACCAAGGCAAAGAAACAAACGTGACTGACCCGTTTCTCACCCTAACCCGGACAACTATTTTTGGAGATGGCTGATGATTTTACGCGGATTATCTCTGGGAGGGGGGAGACAATGTTCGCAAAATCGCGTCGAGGGTCGTTCGACGTCCTTCACGTCTTTCGTTTCCCGTGAATGTCGAGCAGAAAAGTTTGAATGGCAGGCACTTACCAGCCTTATTTCTCACAATGGAAGATAACACAGAAAGGGTACGCAGCACGCATAAAAAAAAAATTAAGTGGAAACTTTCAAGAGGGGCGAGAAAACGTCGAATGCAAAACCGCAAAAACGTAGGTAGAGAACCGCGCTGAGCGGGTCTTCACAGTCCCAGAGAGCGGCAGAAAATTTCTAGCTGATAGAGGGCGCGAGAGTCGCACCAACAGCATCAGCATCAGCAACATGGCGGCGGCCTAGGAGCGGTTTTTGGAAACGTGTATACTGGCGGCTGGCCTCCCCCGCTTGCACACACCACCCTCTCCCGCCGACCGCTGGGCTGCCAGCCCTGCACCCTCTCCCCATCGCCGGGCGGAGAGAGGGGCAGTGTGACTTGCTTTTGGGGACCGTCTCCCGTGGAAGAACCGGTTCCCGGAACGAGTCGCTCCCGCGTGGGTCCCTCTTTCTGGAAAGCGCGCAGCTTGTTTATTTTTTTTTTTATTTATGGTTCCACGGATTTCGCCTCCAGCGGACAGGATTGCGTTCGCCTCAAAAAGCCGCTCGGTCAACGCCACTCGGCCAGCGGCTCGTTGATTCTCTACGCGGGGCGGTCGCCCTCAGTGGCCTCCTTGGCGACCGAACCCCCGGGCAGTGACAGACGGCCCACTCGTATTTGATAGATGAGCAGTACTACAAATCTGACCGTACATACATACGATCGGCATTCTCCAAATACTTTTTTCCCCGTAGCGTACAATAAGGCTATATTCTAATTCTGCGAAATGTGTTTTCTCGACCTAAGCCGTGGCCCGCCGACATCTCAAGAAGCCTGAAGGTTTTCCCGACCCCATTAGAAAAGTTCTTGACAGGCTTTCAGACATTTCAAGGCATTGTAAAGGGGACTTCAGACATTTCAGGAGAGCCTCTGACGGGGCCAGCAAACCCACCAGGAAATATCGGTGCACCTTTCAAACATCACAAGAATTCCTGAAGTCCCTTTCACACCCTTTAAAAAAATCCTGAAGTCCCATCAGAGCGATTTTCAATAGGGCCTCGAGTTTAGTTGCCTATTTCCTCGAGATAACATGCAAATAAAACGCTAGAGCATATTCGCGCCTTCAGCTTTGTTAGCTTTGTTTCTATCGCACGAAACAAATGCCATCAATGTTTTCAGCTCATTTGTTGAACGAGAAAACGAGCTCGCACATTTCGCTTGACAAGGGTGTCAATTGTCTTGGTATTTTGGCAGACGCGCCCAACACCAGGCGCCCAAGACTGGCATTTCTTAAAGATTCTTTTGAAATACAAATGTCGTTCGAGGTTGATTGCGACTCCTAATTGTCCATAAAAAGATTCTCAGCAAGTGTAACACAATTAAACTTCCGGAGAAATTTAACATAATCAATCATTATTATCCCAATTCCAGAATGACACATTTGACACAGCCGCAGTAGTTTGAACTATTATGGCATCAAGGCAGTGTCTCTGTCGCTGTGAAGCAGAGGTGCGTGATCAAATACAGGTAAAGGAAAAAGTTAAATTACTGAAGTTGGGAGAATATGACAAGCGCAGTATGGAAGGCAAATGATGTAAGTGACAATAGCGTACAAATAGTGTTAACACCTCGGCTAAGAATGATAAATGAAGCGCACGAAAACGTTCTTTTGGCTGTAGTAATGCAGCCCAGTTCTTAACGCCAAAAGAATAAGAATGTTTCCGAAAAGATTTCAGCCGTGCCTGAACGTTCACTAGGAATAATTTTAAAAAAAAACTGAAATAGTTTCGTGCTTGTTGGATTTGTCATTTAACCAAATTAAACTCGAAATGCCGCATCATGAAAAATACCGGAAAATAATATAAAAAAACAGAGAAACACTTTTTTTTTTTCGGAGATTGAATTGTGAGTTTCAACCTCGGCGGCAGTCTTCCCGGCGCCTCCCCAATTAGGCGAACCCATGGTAGCCGCCGGTCAACGCCTTGTGGAACTTGCATACTTTCTAGAGATCTATGAATCGCTTCGACCGGCGAGGTTGTGGCATTCCCCATTCTGTACCTGGACCACAATAGCTCAGCCAGTTCCGATTTTGGTCTAGCCGCGTTTCCCCTTCATCCCTTAATTTAAAAGCGGTCGACATCATTGTTTCCCTCAGAGACAATTGAGGCCTTGCATTCGTGAATCTTCCATCACATGCATAACCATTCAGTCGTCCGGTTCAGTCCCTTTGTTCAACAGTCTCGCCCTTCAGTCATTGGAGGATTCGGATTCTCGATCCCCAAATTGCGTTCCCTTTTATTTCGCGGTTAGGGTTGTTTGAATTGGGTCAATTCCATTCACGAATTGAATAGGGAATGAAGTGCCTTGGGGAGAGAAAAGAACAAACCCAACTTGGATGTAGCATGCATGTTATATATGGCGTGCAGCACGACAACTCAAATGGCATTTCGGTTGCATTCGCATTCACATTTGCAAACGCTATTTGATTTGCCGTATATGGAACTGACTAAATGGGCGCTTTCACTGTAAACATATAGTGTAAAGAGCATTTTATGTGCCCATCTGGCAGAGGCGTTAGAACTGTCCTCTCATAAGGTATATTAGCGTACCATAGGTAACTATGTGAGGGAGGTCGACCTAATGGGTGCCATCTCCCACTGAAGCGACTGCGGATGAAGATGATGTTTCTCTCGGCCATTGGCAAGTCGGAGTAAGAGCATGCTTCACCCTACAGCGTGAATGATCTTTTGTGACACTATCAACGTCTGCTTTATTACGCTGAATGCATTTAGATCGAGTTGGCTTTAGAATGTTTATTTAAGCGGGACATTATCCAGAAAAAAAATATATTCTGCAAACAAAATTGATTTCGAAAATTCATATTTACATCCGCCAACATTTAGAATGCATTCTCAGAAAGTTGCATTCGTTTGCACTGCACAGTAATTTTATTTAATTTTGTGCAGTATTTTTATTCCACCAATGCTAAAAGAAAGGTAGAGGTTCGAGCACGTTGAACGTGTTTTCCTCCGTTTAATTTTTGGCATCAATTTCATTTGATAAATCTATCGTTTCAGTATGAAACTATGGAGACTTAATTTTTGCGGCGTATAAACCGACATTTTATGGAGCCGGTTAATATAAACAGATTTTGCATTTTTATATTTCTTTATTATGAACAATTGTAAGTTGTGAAATTTGGTAAGTGGGTAAAAAAAAGTTTTGCATTAATGTTTTTAATACTGAAGAATGAATATTTTGTGAAATTTCTTTTCACCTGACCAACATGTGGTTATCAACACCATTTCTCAACGAGAGATTGATTGAGCAGATTCCATGCCAAGCTATGCTGTACTTCGTTGAGCGTGTGATAAAATTGGTTCACAAGGCCAAAACTTTGCATGCCTTCTTTTTATGTGGCTACAAGCACCGCCTGCAAATTTTATGCCGATTGAGTACTTGAAGCGTTGACGTTCCGAAATAATATCCTCCCTTAAAAAAAAAAAAGAAAGAAACGTGAATTTGTTCCCATACCGCGTCCGGCAATGCTCGCGAAGTGCTTATGTCTGATATATTTGAGATTGCTTAATAATCTCGTTATGCATAAAATACACAAATTCAATGTTGACGTGCACTCTAAAATTAGGATTACAGAAATAACAAATATGCGGAGGTTCCACAAGTAAATTAGAAGCTTTGAGGCATTGTACCACTTGAAAACTAATTTTGTCAAAAATTTTTTTTTCAGTAAAACACAAGATGCAGTAGTTTTAGAAATATATATTTTTGAATACTTTCAAATACTCTGAATAAACTGAAAGAACTCCCTGCCGTTTTCACACTGTCACTGACTATACAAGGTCAACAACCTGCCCGGTTACCACACCGACGAAGTCAAGAGAAAAACAAACAAAAATGTGAGGGTGCACCCAGGCAGAGCCGCTTATATACGTCACCCCGAACTTTCGGTAATTTAAAACAGAGGACAAACACCCCCCTTCATAAAACTGCTTCTTACAACGTTTATGACATATTTTATGATCAGTTCTCTATGTGATTAGCTAAAGGACCGGTTAGCAAGATGTTTGTTGGTATTTTTAATACTCCGCTAAGACTACCGATTCTTTCTTATAGGTTTTATAGCAGAGCAGTATGAGCCTGCTAGATTCCCAACTACGTGATCTCTGTAGAACTTCATCGTCTCCCAAATTTTGACACCAACAGGCTCTGAAAGCTTTCCAAACGGAGCGATCGGAACTCTCATGGGGGCAATAGGCGACTTTCATTTGTAAACGGTCTATATGCTTGATTCATACCGCGTTCTTTTGCCCTCTTTTGGCTTCCTTTACGTGCTAACTTTATTTTTCATACTCTTTTACGCTCACAAAAAAAGTAATACTCAAAGCAAAGTCGAAACTGAGCGAAATGAAGTGACTAGTGTAAAAACTGGAACTACAACTTTAATTTGCAGCTATCGCGACATTTGCATTTGTTAAATTTCTTAATGCAATCATTTCGTTTTTATTCATTTTTTTTATTCTGCGCCGTTTCTCGTCATTCGCGTTTTGTTAAACCGCAGTGATTTCTGGACATTTTTTTAAATATATAGATTCGTATTGTCTGTTTTTACCACTCTTAATTTTCGGTTTCATGAATCGTTAACGGTATGCGGCCATAAAAGTTTCCTTCAGGTCGTCACGTTTCTGTTGTTTCATAGCAGGCTACAGCTTTGAAAACCACCATGAAGGAAAATTAATCGAGATTGAAGTATGAAGGATGAGGGGAAACCCGCCCTTGTTAGAACGGGTTTCCCCTCATCGGAATCAGAAGTGAGAGAGGCGGGGGAGGACGATTACAAAGCTATATTCATATAAGTCTAAGTAACAAAATAAAGAAACACATCCCGCCGAGAAGCGCCAATAAATCAAACTAAAAGGGGCCATAAAATGTATTTTGGGCTAAGATACATCATCTTAGATTGAGATTTTACTATTTGCACATCGTTTACTAGGTTAAAAAGAAATAAGGTAAAAAATTAAAAACCTACTCTTTGGTGCAAACATTTGAAAATAGAGGACTATTCCGTGATTTCTTTCCTTCAAAGGCTCTCCGCCTTTTCACTGTGATGCATACGCGGTATCCGAAGCACGTCAGCCGGCCCCAGCTCACTCATTCGACACAAGCACTGCGTCACTGGGACGTCGGCGGGATGCGCTCGTCAACAATTAGTTCGTAGACGAATATTCGGATTCGCGTTTGTTGCCAATGAGAGCAGTGAGGGCACTCATCATCGCTCGGGAATGACATGCTCGATGGTGCGCTTAACAAACATGGCGGAAGCATGGAGTCATCGCATTTGATGAAATACTACGCCACGACTACATGGTTTCTCATTTCGCTTTTGAGTTTAGAAGGAAAGCCAAGTGGGAAGAAGTTAAAATTTATTTCATTGCTCCTTTAAAGACAGCAAAGGAGCTAATCAAGATTAGGGTTCAATCCGGAATGGAATGGAAAAACGAAATTGGGACAGATTCGGCCGCAAGAAAGCCAAACGGCCGTCTATTGATTCTTTCAAACAAGCCTCCGGCGAGAGTTACGCGGGAGACAAAACGAAACGGTGTGCAAAAAGAGAACCTTCGTTTCGAGGAAGAAATGAATTGGAAACGACATTTACGTATTTCGGGGAGCTCCGCTATTGTTCGGGTGGTACGCTTACTTTTATCATTACTAGTTCGTATCGCTATATTTTCTTTTCTTCGCTGAAATTGAAGTTGCTCGCACGGTTAGTTCTGCGAATGTTCCTTTTGTGGGGAGTGTGTGTCTTGGGTGGGGATTGAAATGTAAGTGCTCGGAACGGATCGAAATGTCAAGGTTTGACGCGCTTTAAGGAACAGCTAACGGAGGTCGCAGAAACGACTGCTGACTTGCTGCGTTTTAAACCGCTTGTGGGAAATGCTCTAGCAGGGGTAATCCCACTCCGAAAAGTGATCAGACGATACCAACTTGTGATAAATAGCGAGTACTAAATATTTTAGTTATTTGTCGAAATATTCCGCTTGACTTGTTTAGTTTGCGTTAAACATTATTTGATGAATTGATACAAACACTTCAGTAGTAATAATTTTATTTTTGCGTTAATATACCTAGTCCGCCGAATTCTCACCATTGTGTAATGCTGGTAACAAAATAACACTAATGTGGATTTTGAGATCACATTTTTCCGCATCATGACCACACTATAAAAGTGTTTGAGAAAGCTGGTTTACAATCGTTTGTTTAAGTACTTTAAAAGTGTTTGAGAAGCTGGTGTAAAATCATTTGTTTAATTATTTTAAAAGAAATATCGTTCTTACACGGCACGGTTTCGTCAAAGGCACATCCGTCAATACAAATATTTGCGCATTTTTAAATTTTGCTTGACCAATTATTCAGTGTCGGGGTCAAGTAGACACAACTGGATATGTCCAAAGCCATTGATATGTTCAATCACGAGTTGTTATTGCTGAAACTCAGGGACTATGGCCTCAGTCCTGAGTACAATACTTTGTTTAGGAGTTATCTTTATAAAATGCAGAACTGTCTAAGGGTATGTGGCTTCTTGTCTCGTCCATTCATTTCCATGTCAGGAGTGCCTCAGGCCTCGAACCTTGAACCTTTGTTGTTTCTTGTTTTTAATTGATTTGGTGCCGTCCGTAAAACGCTCTCAGGTACTTATGTTCGCAGATGACGTGAAGTTGTTTCGGCAGGTCACCTCAATCACTGACTGTACATTGTTGCAGGACAATCTTCGTTCAGTGGTTAAATGGTGCAGTTCTAACAATCTTTTCTTAAATACCCCCAAACGAAAAGTCATGTCGCTGTCGAGAAAGCGTCAAAATGTTTGCTAAGCATATGTTCTGGAAAATGAAGCGATCTGTCGGACCACGCAGATGCGAGACCTAGGTGTTCTTGTGGACGACCACCTTCTTCGTTTCTCGTGTAAACTCCATTATTAGTCAGTCATTGCCTACGCTGGGAATAATGTCTCGCTTAACTAGATAATTTATAACTCATCACTGTCTTTTGATATTATACAGTACCCATGTGCGCTCGAAACTAGAATTTGCATCTCTCGTGTAGAACTCTGTCTCTATGACAGCAAGTGAAAGTATAGAACATGTACAAAAGCGATTTGTGCACATCATTTACGACAAATATTTTGAAAGAAAGTCACTCCACGGTGGCGTCGGTGCCGAGAAGTGCTCTGATTGCAAACCGGAACTTAAAAGCTCGTCGAATTTGTGCGTTTTTTCAGAAAGCCATAAAATATCGCGCGTGCCTTCTATCGTCCTTCAATTTTGTTGATTTAATTTTTCTCGATGATGCTGAGCAAGATTCCAATTGAAACCATGCCCTGAAATTCAATATTTAAAAAAATTAATTACGCGGAAATAATTAACAATTTAATTATCCCGAACTTTAATGATTTTCCTAAATAGGCCCTTGGCTTAGGACCAATTGTGACTCAAACCTTTTTTTGGTGCGATGAGTAGGTTTCGCAATACCGAATCTGTCCACATTTCGTGAAACACCCTGTATATATAGATATATATACATATAAGTGAACATATGCAGAAAACACAATCGTTTTGCCTGCAAATCAGCTTGCATGCAGGCGCTTGAATGTAGTGCCTCAATTTCTTAGGATCAAATAATATTCTGTTGAACATCCTTTTTGGAGTGGTAGCATACGTGCTTGCTAAAACGCACGTTTCTTTTTCGGAGCTTTTATTTATGTTGAAATTCGTCCGTCTTTCAGCTTCAATGAGTTCAATATATCCTTCACGTGTTCGTAAACTTTAATAGGAGTGACGCGTTTAGACTCAAATAATACGGTTTGTCTTTATAGTTATGCAACTTTTGAATAGATTAAGTTTTCAACTTTTTTTTAATTTTGAGTCGGAATAACTGAAACGAGGTTCACTTGAATGTTTGTACCTGAAAAAGATGGCAAAGAAAGTAGCTAAAACTTTGCTGTATATAGTCATTCTTTTGCAATCATTGAGAGCAACACGCCAGTGCGTTGTATATTTAAAATATCACATGGGTTGGCTCGTGGTATAAGGCTCTGGACTTTATACAATTACTGAAACTAAAAAAAAATTTAAGTTTCAAACTTACATAAATATGATCCTTTAGTTCTTATAACCGCGCCGAAAAACGTGACCGCTCCATCATTTGTTGACGATTTCATTTCTTATGAATGATAAAAGATGTTATGAAGTGGCAAGCGCTTTCTTCGGTGACTTAAATAAAAAATTACAACGAATACATCGGAAACGCGAGTTACATAAAACGCATACCTTTCATTCCTTGCAGCTCCACGTTTCAGTTGGAGCTAAATGTAATTAATCTCCACCTGAAAGGCACGAGGTTTTTCATTAAAGGAAAGCTACGAGGTTTATTCGTTAAAAACAGAAGAAAAAAACATGCAATACATTTAAGCATTGCGTGGCAAAGAATTTACACGCTTTACGTGGTGACGGTAGACATGAACGTATTAACAAACAAAGTTAAAGAAAAATGCTATAACTAAGAGTACAGACAAGCTTTGTACAATATAATATTACGAGCAACACGCGGAGTGGCAGACGTTCGACTATTCTTACAACATATCGCGAACAAGCAATGAGCGTCGTACAAAAGTTCCGACATTCGATATACTGGGTGTATCAAGCATTGGCCAGGCTGTTTAAATCAACCGCGAAATTCGGTTTCTTAACCTATCGCACTACGACTTTGTGCATCGTTGCCCACAAATGGTGACATCTTTTTTTTTTTTTTTTGTAAAATTTGCGACGAGCGAACTTACCTGCGGAAAAAGTAAAGAAAGAAAAAGGCTTAGCTCCTATGGAAATGTGTCGAAGCCAAAAGTCGTCAAACAATACGGCGCCGTTTCGCACGCGAGACAAGAGATGGCGCAAGCGGTCGTGATGCCAACGGTGCCACCGAACGAGCATACGGCGCCGAGAGCCGGCGTCTTTAGCAGACAATTTTTTCGACTCAAAAGCGGCGCGAGCTTTTTTGATATCAGCTGCCAATACATTATTTTATCATCCTTATTGATAAAACATATTGAACGGACACATAATCGAATAGAAAAATCGTTTGTCGGGATATTTCGACTGTTTTTTTTTGTTTTTTTTTTCGGGGTGTACCGATGTCGTCCGCTTTGCAATTCCTTGTTGTTACCGCGCCTGTTTCTTTTTTTTTTTGTTTTTTTTTCTGCTACTGTCGCCGCCTGCGGAACGCGCTCCGCTTTTGAGTCAAAAGATCATCTGCTAATGACGCCGGCTTTCGGCACCGTATGCTCGTTCGTTGGCGCAGTTGGCATCGCGACCGCTTGCGCCATCTCTTGTCTCCCGTGCGAAACGGTGCCGTATTGTTTGGCGACCTTTGGCTTTGCCGCATTTCCGTAGGAGCTAAGCCTTTTTCTTTCTTTACTGTTTCCTCAGGAAAGTTCGCTTTTTGAAAATTTTACAAAAAAAAATGCACCATCTGTGGGCAACGCTGCACAAAGTCGTGGGGCGATTGGTTAAGCAACCGAATTTTGCGGTCGATTTAAAGAGCCTGGCCACTCCTTGATACACCCAGTATATGATAGGACGGGGAAATAGAAGTCCACCTTCATTGTATTTATTGTTTAATATGCTAGAATATCTACGGCTAGTCTATCCTCGATGAACGATTTCCATTGAAGAAAGACAGCACAAGCGCCCCGAAAATGCGTCCAAAAAAGTTTCCCGACTTTCGACTGACCTTAGCAAAAGCCACCTTCTGCGCGCTGCCATTCTTGTCTGCTGGTCTGTGGACCGCCTTCTGAACATGCGCTGTTGCTCTGCTGTGCGGCATATCAGACGCTGCGCATGCTTCCACAGCTCAGTGACTCAGCATTTTTCGCCCGGATGATAATCGATGCGAGGGTCTATGCTCCGTTCCACTTGAAGTCTGACCGCAATCGACGCTATACGGTACGATAGAGCCAACCAAGAAAGAACAAACGTGCTTCATCAGGACGCTCATGGCCTTTGTTCGTTTGTTATCGCCGAATTCACCAATCAAGCACAGTGAATTCGCCGCGACCTTGAGCTTTATTTTTATTGTACGCGAGTTTTCTAGCTGGTGATATCAAACCCAAGAAGAGAACGAGTGCCATGACGATACACATATTTCGCTACTTGATTGTCTCATATGGAGCGTAGTGTCGGCTGCGATCAGACATCAGATGAAACCGAGTATGGTCAACAGCGGTCACCTTCCAAGCCAACCAGTCGCTAATTACTCCAGTCACTGCGAAACGTGAAGCATGAACACACGCACGCACACCATTACAATATTCGTAACTTTTTTCTAGACAATCGAAAACATGCAACAAAATACCGGCTCGGCGGAACTTTTATAGGGCCACCAGTTCTGGATATTCTTTACAATAAATCCATTTTTTTCCACCACCACCGGGGTAAAAAGATTCAGAACACAGGATGAAAAAAACGCCAAAGTTGAGATCGTGCAATTCCCCAAACCCGCGAAACGAAGTCTCCTCAACTCAGTTGCGAGTCCTAACATTTTATCGGTAATTAATTCCCTCTGAGAACGCGCCACCAACTTTCGGTAAGCTGTTCGCCTCTCAGACAAAAAAAAAAAAACAACAAAAAAACACGACATTTTTCCATGCCCCTGCTATCAACAAAAAAAAATTACAACTTTTTTTTTTCTTCTTTTTTTAGGGTAACGAAGGCAAGTGAATGGACGGCCATCAATGAAACAGTCGGAACCTGCCACGAACGCGTAGAGAATCAAAGAAGGACATAAAAGGTGCTTGTCACAGAAACAGCGGAATTGAGCGTTGAGAGTCTTATCATCAGCTCGTCACTTTGCTAACAACGCCACTTTGTATTGTTCAGATTTTTGTTCGCGTCGACGCGAACAACATCTGAATTGTTCAGATCGACGCGAACAACATTTATTCAGATGTTTTTCGCATCAATAGCGTAAATTGCGGCAGCGCCGGGTGTTTCGGAAAAGGGAGGAGGGGGCAAACAGATGGCGTTTTGACGAGTGCCGCGTGGAGCGTCATCTGTTACGCTCAGAGTCGCTAACAACTATCGAACAGACAACATCAAGAGAGGTATACACAACGCGGAAACAATGCCCGAGGACGACAACAACTTGGTTTTGATTCTGCTTCTGTACCGCTTTCTTTTTCTTAACTCGGAATTTGTGTTTCTACATTGATGTCTATACTGTTCTAGACTTTCGATTCTGTATGGATCTTTAGTGCGCCTAGAAATAATTACTATTCGCAGACAACATAAAAAGCCCAAGGTATGGCGAGTACCGAGCGTCTTATAATATAGTTCCGCAGCCAATGAGATGCCGACGTTTGCAGGCATGAATGTCGAAGGACCAATCAAGAAGCAACACCCGTGAACATAATGTTCCACGCCCTGCGTTCATTAAGCTGTCGGTCATAATCCATTATCCCCGGCTTCGTGCTGCACCACAGAAGCTTGAGCTTGAGCAATAGCAAAAAATAAAAACAGGTTGTTGATCTTTAGCATTTGGCTCTTTGTAGCGATCAGCTGTAGAGTGGTCTTCTGCAAATAAGTTAATCGGAAAAAAAAAAAACAAGTTCAATGTGCTTTTTTGTTTAAGTACAAACCTCCGGACCTTTTTCTCCCACTTTATTCTTCTATTGTTTGTTGTGGAATATTGAGAAGGGATTTTAGTATAATTTTGATGTAGGCTTATCACAACACGCTTTGGGGAAAAGCATATTGTAACGATGTCTTGCCGGTTTATTCACCGGCAAATTGAAAGAAGGGAAAGTACGCAGCCGACCTGGTTAGGAAACACCTTTGAAAGAAAACCTTAGACTTGGACAAATAAAAAACGGACTGCGCGTGCTGTCTGGTTTTATTTGTCCTGGTCTCAACTTTTCGTTCTAAGAAATTGCAAGTTAGTTTTCTGGAAACTAGAGTCGACGTCGAAAGTGTTCGCAGACAACCGAGTCAACAGCAGATTTTAAGCGCTGGATGTCCCGACTTATCCACCGCCATCGTTTCATCGTGCCGCAGGCGCTCGTATTGAATGCCGGCGACACGTCGGCATTTTTGGCTCATGGCGCATCCCACATCCAGACGCGCAAGCTCTTATTTGCCTGCTGTGGCTGCCGATGACGCTCGCTGTTTGCAAGCACGTTCCCATTGGTCGACTGTAGATGCCGGCGCCGCACCGCTGCGACAAATTAGATTAGCGACGACGCAACGCCATTTTTGACTCAAGTGCGTCCGAGAATGCACCAGCTTGGCGGTTCTTGTTCCTAAAATTCAAATTCATCGAGCACTTTACACAAATATAAGGTCACTCTATACTGGGAAGGTAACGCCATTCATTGTTCTACAAGTAAAATTCCTGCGCCGAAACCTTATCCCCTCTACAAAATCCCCCTCCTCCTCGAGAAAGTCGTCCTCTCCACTATGTACCATTGGCCGAGCGGCCCATGGGTTTCGGGTTGCGACTTTCGTCCGGAAGTTCTCTGCATAGTTTACGTTTGCGCGTTAGGAATTGTTTCTTTTCTTTTTTTTCATGATAACGACATGTGACAGCCTACATGACGTGTTGTTGCGCTGTGGGCTGCTCGAACAAGCAAGGAACGGTGAAAAAGCTGTTCGGGGTTCCATGTGGGGAACGAAACAAGAAGAGAAGAAAGATTTGGTTGTCGCGAAAATTAGAAATCTTTTCAGTTTTTAGTATTCTTGTCTGTTCGTATTTTCTGTCTCCGTTTGTCGACACTTCTAGCTTTCGCACAAGACAATTAGCCGAAATACACTGGTGTCTTAAAAATAATTAATGAACGAAAACCATAGGACGATTTTTCGCATGCATAGTCAGAACTCTGCAAGCAGAAGTGTCGGTATGCTAGCGGCGGCGAGTCAAATCAGGTGACAGAACATTCTTTGTGTGTTAGATGTCTTCCTCGTTCTGTGTTCTGTCAAAATGCATATAGGGCTGAAAAAGGACTCGTGGTTTGCATTGAATTTTCCGATGGACTGCTTGAATGTTGGAGTTATAGCATGTGCAATAGGGCACTGCATTGTTTACATGTATAGCCTATCTAAAGCTATGTCAATCTTCCAACTGGAGGCTAGTTTGATCAGTAACAAGTGGATGATAAACTTCCGTCCGTAAAGTTTGCGCTCACATCATTCACCAGCATGCTGGAGAATCCATTTATGAAAATACGAATGCTTAAAAATCCTCATAACCCCTTTGGTATGTTTAATTACGCAATTAATAGCAAGCCTTCAGTACCCTACTCGCCCATGTTTACAAAATAAAATGTGTATTTTTCGTTTCGTTTTGGTGCGTAATGCTGGTTGCAGCAGACGTTTTAGTGCTCTGATAACTGCTGTAGGCTATTTCTGGACAACTATAGTTCACTTCGCCGTACCTGCGCACGAGGCAAAAGCTACGAGCGCGAGCACGCAGCCTGAAAAAACGGTGCCCATACTGCACCAGCTCGCATGCGAGCCAGGGAGGCACAGAGCGTAGCAAGCTTTCACTTCGCTGGTTCCTTATGTGAAACGTATAAACAATCAGCAACAAGGCCATTCTCTGATCACAGAGCGAGAACGCGGCCTTCAAATATCGCGCTAGGTGGAATGCGCCTCGCATTCCATCTTGAGGAGCGCGCAGCAATTGCCCCTTATTACCTTCACCCTATCGCTCAAATGCCGGACCACGAAAAAATGATGTTATCGGGTATCTGTTAAGAAGTTCAAATTTGTTGAACAAATGTTCATATAGCGAAACATATCATACGACCCCGAACAACAAACGATCCGAGCATACGCAAAACTAGCAGCGTAATCTATCGCGCAGCCGAAGACGTCCTCGCGCTAAACGTGAGGCAATAACAAGACATACCCAGAGGTAAATACAGCGTCGAGATCGCGAACTCAAATCCTGGAGAAAACAGAACCGTGCAAGCTAAAAACAATCGAGAAACACGCATTCTCGCAGCATTTCCAGCGGCAACCAGCCGAGCCGTCCCACACAGAGGGTGCCCTAGGCGGCGCTAGCGTCGAAACGCAAGCGCGGGAGAATCGTGGAAAGGAGGAAAGGGTGAGAGTTTCGAGAGGGAAAGAAGGCTTTGCGGTACCTTTCCCAATATACACGAACTCATCTCTGTTACGTCACGGCGCGGTGGTGGCGCGTCGGGCGCACTTCCGGTCTGGGGCTGTGGGCGGAAGCGGCCATGGGGCACGTGCATTCTTGTGTTACTTCGGAAGAAACCGGATAAAAACTTGCCTTCTCGTCAAAACGCCGCGACTGGGGCTTTACCAAAAGGACTCGGGAGAGGTTTGAAGGTCAGTTTTCGTGCGTTTTCTGCCTGCTCGGTTCGTCCGAGAACGTGAACAGGGGCTGTTAAAAAGGGAAGACAGACGCCGTCGGACCAGGGTTGCTTGGGCAGAAAGCACTTTGGATTGATTTCACGAATACTTGTGGTTGTCAGATTTATTTGTTTTGTTCCAACATGAATGCGGGAAAACCGTCAAGTTGCACGGACCACCTGCGGACTACGTTCAGTGCTTCATCACGTTCAAACGGCCCCCTCATCGTTCGAACTGTCGTCCATTCTCTCAAACGTTTCTGCTTGTCGTCTGCTCGTTCAAACGACAGCGGCCCCTAGACCAAGCGTTTACCCGGTAATTGCTATAAAAAGTGCAGACCCCAAAGGACATTTAAGCTTGAAGGTTGCTTCGGGTAAGTACGCTCGGTGTAAACAGTAGATAAAAGGAGATGTTGATAATTGTTCCCAGTGGCCATCAACGACTTGTTATGACGGATTCACTCGGTCCGATTCTACTTGCGATTTTCAGTATCGACGTCCACATCTCAGTTACGGTTCAGGCTTTTGCAGGCCGAGCGACGTCATGACTAAAAATATCGAGCAGAACCTCACCATGTGAATCAGGCTTTATCGTCCATTCTGCGGCGTCCACACGGAATGAATAGCCGCGTGATACATTATTCAGGTCAAGTATTGCGGTATAACGAGCCTCGTTATTTTCGCTGAGGCCGCTCAAGTAGTCAGACACTGCCAGGAGGATGTAGAATCAACCATTCCAACGCGAAAAAGAGCGCGGAGACTCACACCGACGCCGACAACATTCCAATGGTTTGTTCATCGGTGACGGCGAGCTTCTTGCACACACCCCCATCGGTGACGGCGAGCTTCTTGCACACACCACGCGGCGCCGGTGGCGTCCGCTAGGGGCGCTCCGGTTTGTTTGTAAACATGAGTTGGTGTATTCCAACACATGTTTACAAACCTTAGAGAGATAGACCCTGTGGCGCCATCTCCCGATAGGCAAAGCGAGCATTCTACTTTTTTTGTTGTCTGCTCGCTGAACCTATCGGGAGATGGTGCCTAAGTTATTGTCAATCGCTAATTCGGTCATCTACAAACAGGGTTGCCTTAATGAACATTCGGGGAAAGTTGTAGGTTTCCGCGTGCAGGCGTAAAATTTCCCGCTTCATTTAACAGCGCTTAGATTCACCATGGCCACCCTATATAAAGCACTGCAAGGAAATTATCTGACAAAGATACAAAACCATTATCCGCAAGTGTTCCAAAGGGGCGTGATATCACTTCTCCGCAATGCATCTTATTCTGTAAAATCTAATCCCTAGATATTTTGTAGAAATACAGCAACAGAACGCCTATGAGGGCTGGTAATAAAGGTAATACATCACTTATTGGCTCTGTACTTAATATGTTTCGGTTGAAAGGACGTTCGTAGAATAGCTATCTAAAACTGTCAACACAAGATAACTGTACATATGAAGTTGAAAAAGTCGTTAAAATACGGATAGGGTTTCTAAAGACTGCCCGCAATATTTTTCACAAGGGCGCGTTATTATGTTGTCGTTGCTACATTTTATGAAACTTTAGACTGAGAAACAACTCCTAAACGCAGGCAACAAAAAAAAAAAACACGAAGAAAACGTCAAAAAGACGAGTGGTCATTTTGTGAAGTGCCACTAACACTTTCAGACGATAGATTCTTATATGTGTGCCCGTTTCGGAATCGAAAGCATCCGATTCAGTCAGAAAAGTACTGAATAGATAGATGCAAAGATCTGGGCCAACAATACGCACACAAAATCCCACGAGCTCAAAGGGACACTTTTCTAAACGAGGCGCACCCACCGGTAGGGAAAGTTCAGAAAGAGACGAGACCAAATAGAGCGGCACGGACGTGTTTCACGCGCGCTCGCACACGGACATTGACACGCCGAATTACAACCGACTCGGAGGCGAGTAGGGTACAGTTTGTGAAACTCTTTCGGGACTCGGGGGAGCGTAAAATTAAAGCCTACGTCGTTCCTTCGTCGCAAAGCGTTCCTCGGTCTGCCAGACTCGTCGAAAAATAAAGTTACTTCGGCAGAAAAAGTGCGAACAAAGCGGAACGAAAAAAAAAATCTGGGAAAAGTTCGAAACTGCTGATGAACAAAAATTACAGATAAAGACAAATTAAAGTGCAGTAGAACTGTAGGCTGGTTTTACAAACAAAACTTTGTGTACGGAATTATCTTTTTCCAAAGTATTATGCGTTAAGGTGGTTACTTTATTTGTTCTTTTTTTCGTGTTCCAATTCTGCAGAAAGTAACAACACAAACGAATGGGCTTTAAATGTAGGAAGAAGTAAAGCATTTTCTGAACTTTTTCGCACTATAGTCTGAGACAGGTTAAGAGTGAAGTGGAAGCTTCTCCCACCTCTTTCCACTTTAGCCGAGCGCACTCTGGAGCCGAGGTCGCCTCCTTTAGCGACCTCCGCTCTAGTTGTTGTTTTTTTTTTTTTTCTTCCCCATTTTTTTTTCTTTTTATTTCAGTTTTTCACTGTGGCTTTTCACGTTTGCAGATGTCCGCTCTTCTAAAGTGGAAAGAGGAGGAATGAGCTTCCACTTCATTCTTAACCTGTCACCGACTATGATATTGTAGTTCGTAATAAGTAATTCTTCCTTGGTTAAAAAGTGGTTTTCTCTAGATCCTGGTGCATTGTCAGCACACAATCTTAACCTCATTCATGTCTTACTTTTCTTAAAAAGAATCGTCTTTTTAGATTTCCAATAACTAGCCCTTTGATTAATAAAACAATACCGACGTGAATTCGTCTTTTCTTTTACACTTATTTCCATATATATTGTGACGAAAAAGACGGCGATACTAGGGCAGTAGCGTGCCTGACCATCACGTGCCAAGCTCCCTGCGCACGGCCTGGCGTCCATAAAATTCTTTCTATTTCATTAGGTGGAACCCAGAAATCCTGGGTTCAATGCCCACCCCTGCCCATTTCGATCTGGATGTGAATTGTACCGGCGTGCAATCGTGTACCACTACTGCGTGGTGCACGTTAAAGACCCCAGGCTAGCGGTTGTACCGCACGGGCTAAATTGCTTATCTACAGCTGAGACACCAGACGCCCACTGAGGTAGAGTAACTTCCGGCTGTATAAACATAAACAAAACAATTTGCTTTGCTTTGCATTGAGTGGACGCGTCATTGGCATTTGCTGCCGGCCGCACATCTTCGTAACACTGGGTGGACGTGCGGGGTACATCTTCTTTTGCTCTTCGTCATCATCGCTCCAAACCTTGGTTGCAGCAGTCCTCCGCCGCAGCCGATTGAGCTCCTGACCATAGCCCCGCCGCGCAGCCCCCGCCCCGCGAACTACCTGAAATGCCAAAGTGACTGCGAGAGAGAAGTTCAACGAATGTCAGCTATAAGGATCTTTATGAAGAGCGCCGTGAACAAGATGAACGGAACGAAATCTAGATACAGACGCGAGTTTATAGTCCCCTGCCCTGTCCCAAGCCCCGTCTGTGTCGATAGTGGTCAAAGGAATTCCCCACAGCCCGGATTGTGACGTGGTTGGCACAGATATCGGCAATGCTGTGGAGAGAGGCTGCAGGTTCCAGAACATTTTCATTCTACGCGGCCGGCAGCAGTCATACGTATAACCATATGTGTCTTCGGCCTTGTCTTCTGTGTGTGTATGCGTGTGTTTTCAGTTTACTCTCGTGTTTCCTTCATTCATCGGATGGGTCGTCCTCTCTAAAGGAGGGGGTAATGTGACGAAGAAGACGGCAACACTGGGGCAGTGGCGTGGCCCGGCTTCTATAAAATCCTTTCTATTTTATTGAGTAGACGCGTCATTGTCATTGCTGCCGACCGCACATCTTCGTAACATTATATAATTCGTGTTGTTTTGAAATGAACAAAACAGCCTACAAACACTCTTCTTTGTTCCCGACGCAACGGGACCGCGGTTTGGGAAATACACCGCACTTACCTATTTACCAGCGACAATGATTTTACAACCACAAGCAGTGGATCTTTGTGGCATGAGGATCAACTATGATTCCCATCGTTCACTTGGGGGCAGCTACCTTGTGCGTAACCTCCGTGGATACTGAGGGCGAACGCATCACACAAACAGTATCAGCTTCTTTTTGCTTAGCCTGCTAATTCTCAGCGTGAAACAATGTGGTCTGTACAATCGCGTTGGACGCACTGATACTGAGCGATTTTGAAAAAACACATGCTGCACGCTTACACAGTGCGCACAAAGCGAAAAACCTACTTTTAAACATCTATATTGTCACGGGTGGTGAGTCGTGACCAATAAACAAGAAATAAACAGAAATAAATAAACGTTTAATGTGGCGAACTTGTGCCAAAAATAAAGAAGGAAACAGAAGAAAGCAGAGCGTCGCGGGCGTCGAAGTCGGCGTGTCAGCAGAATCGAGCGCTGGGGCGAGACTGACTCGACAAGGTCGCGGGCGGCCTCTTATCTAGAGTGCGTCGCTATCTCGAAGATTCGGCGAAAGCGGCTCGAGCGTCGCGTGATCGGGCGAGAATGAACACGCACTTTCTAGAAAACAAAAGCAGGAATAAATGATAGAAGTTACATGCGGTACATGAATAAACGAGAACTTTCTGGAGGTCCGTGACCGAGCGTTGCTTTCTCAGCCCTGGGCGCGGCATTATCCCCCCCTTTAAAAGTGCATCGTCCCGATGCAGCACAAAAACGGAAAACAAAAAACAAAAGGACAGCAGAATTGCTAGCCGGAGTTCACAGTCCACAGTTCGCTCGTCGACGAGAGTGGAGAGTCCTATCGTTCGTAATACGGCTTGAGCCGGACGACATGCACCACCTCGGGTCGCGGCTGACGTCTTGCAGATGGGCGCGTTCCGTCGGGTAGAACTTCGTAGTTCAGATCGCCGAGGCGTCGGATGATCTTGTAGGGCCCAAAGTAGCGCTTCAGGAGTTTTTCGCTGAGACCGCGACGACGAATCGGCGTCCACACCCAAACTCTGTCTCCGGGCTGGAAGTGGACGTCGCGGCGACGAAGATTATACCGGCGAGCGTCGACATGTTGCTGGTCTTGAATTCGTAGTCTGACTAGCTGGCGGACCTCTTCTGCCCGTTGAGCAACCACCTGGGCGTCATCGCTCCCGTCGTTGACTGACTCGTGCGGCAGCATAGAGTCTAGCATAGTCGTCACCGCCCGGCCATACACCAGCTGGAAGGGCGTCACTCCTGTGGTCTCTTGCACTGCTGTGTTGTAGGCGAACGTGACGTAGGGCAGCACTTCGTCCCAGGTCTTGTGCTCCACGTCGACGTACATAGAGACCATGTCGGCGATTGTTTTGTTGAGCCGCTCCGTCAACCCGTTGGTCTGCGGATGGTATGCCGTTGTTCGACGGTGTTCCGTGTGGCTTAAACGCAGGATCTCTTGGGTCAACTGTGCCATAAACGATGACCCTCGGTCTGTGATCAGTACTTCGGGGGCGCCATGGCGGAGGACGATGGACTCGATGAAGAACTTGGCGACTTCGACAGCAGTCCCCGAAGGAAGGGCTTTCGTCTCGGCGTAACGAGTAAGATAATCGGTGGCGACGATTATCCAGCGGTTCCCCATCGTCGACGGTGGAAAAGGACCCAGCAAATCCATTCCAATTTGCTGGAAGGGCTTGGTTGGCGGGGTAATCGGCTGAAGGAGACCTGCTGGCTTTGACGGTGGTTTCTTGCGTCGCTGGCACTCATGGCACGATCGTGTGTAGAGATGGACGGTCTTCGGAAGCTTTGGCCAGTAGTACTTGTCACGAATCCGGGCAAGGGTCCTGCTGTAGCCGAGATGTCCGGCCGTTGGGTCGTCGTGGCACGCTTGAAAAATTTCTTCTCGGAGGCTGGCGGGGACAACCAGTAGCCAGGGGGTTTCGCTGGTTCCGAAATTCTTTCTGAAGAGCACGCCTCGCCGCAGGACAAAGCTCGGTAGGTCCCGAGAAAAGACCCGTGGGACAGAGCCTCCTCGACCTTCGAGGCTGTCGATCACGGAGCTAAGTTCCGCGTCGTCGCGTTGCAGTGCCCTCATGTCGGTAGCGTCAACTGCGCCTAGAAAACGGGCGTCGTCATCGTCGTCCGCGCCGGAGATTGGAGGTTCGACTGGAGCCCTAGACAAACAGTCAGCGTCATTATGCTTGCGGCCGGATTTATGCACAATGGTTACGTCGAATTCCTGCAGTCGAAGGCTCCAGCGGGCGAGGCGTCCGGACGGATCCTTGAGGTTTGCGAGCCAGCAGAGGGCGTGGTGGTCTGTGACCACGCGAAACGGGATCCCGCACAAGTACGGGCGGAACTTGGTTATCGCCCAGACGACAGCAAGACATTCTTTGTCGGTCGTTGAATAATTTTGTTCTGCCTTAGACAGCGCCCGGCTTGCGTAAGCGATTACTCTCTCTGCCCCTTCTTGTCGCTGAACGAGTACCGCACCGAGACCGGTATTGCTGGCGTCCGTGTGGATTTCAGTCTCCGCCGACTGGTCAAAATGTCCGAGGATAGGGGGCGACTGGAGCCTTCGCTTGAGTTCGTCGAACGCTTGCTCTTGCTCCTCTCCCCACTGGAACTGCACGTCGTCTTTCGTCAGATGCGTCAGCGGTGCAGAAATTTGCGCAAAATCACGAACGAAACGTCTGTAATAGGCGCACAGCCCAAGGAATCTTCGAACGGTCTTCTTGTCCGATGGCTTCGGGAACTCGGCGACAGCGGACGTCTTGGCGGGATCAGGGCTTACACCCTGAGCACTCACGACGTGGCCCAAGAATTTGAGCTCACCATAGGCGAACCGACACTTGGAAGGCTTGAGGGTCAGCCCAGCAGCTTTGAAGGCCTGTAGAACGGCTCGCAGTCGTCTCAGGTGCTCGTCGAATTCGCTTGCGAAGACCACAACATCGTCGAGGTAGACGAGACAGCTTTGCCATTTCAAGCCGGCAAGGACGGTGTCCATAACGCGCTGGAAGGTTGCCGGCGCTGTGCACAGCCCGAATGGCATTACTTTAAACTCATACAGTCCGTCCGGCGTGACGAAGGCCGTCTTCTCACGATCTCGTTCGTCGACCTCAATCTGCCAGTACCCGCTCTTCAAGTCCATCGACGAAAAGTATCGGGCGTGGCGTAGTCGGTCCAGGGTGTCGTCGATGCGTGGCAGTGGGTAGACGTCCTTTTTTGTTACGGCGTTCAGTCGGCGATAGTCCACGCAGAACCGAAGAGTCCCGTCTTTCTTTTTCACCAGGACTACCGGTGAAGCCCACGGACTGCTTGAGGGCTGGATAATGTCGTCGTCAAGCATTTCTTGTACCTGCTGCTGGATGGCTTCCCTTTCTTTCACGGAGACCCTGTACGGCGGCCGATGCACAGGGAGTGCGTCGTCATCAGTAATTATCCGATGTTTCGCAACCGTCGTTTGGCGCACTTTCGACGACGTGGAGAAGCACTCACTGAACTCGGCGAGAAGGTCACGAAGTTGTCGTCGTTGTGGGGCTGGGAGGGATGGGTCGATGTCGAGCTCTGAGGACGTGATTGTCTTGTTCTGCGTCGGAGAGGCGTCTTCTGAGATCACGGCGATCGCGGCTGAGTCTTCGATTTCCTCGACGTAGCCCACAGTTGTACCCTTTGTAAGGTGCTGCGACTCTTGCCGGAAATTGGTGACAAGGGCTACTGTACCCCCGTCCTGGAGCTCGGTTACGGCTCTTGCAATGCCAATCCCTCGTCCGAGGAGAAGTTGGACGCTTCCTTCCAGCAGTGCTACACCGCAGGTGGCTCCTTCGGTCCCGACGGGCACAAATACACTCGACAGCGGTGGCAGGTTTACGTGGCTGGCGAGGACTCGCACTGCAGCTAACGTCGGTTTGGTATTTTCCACCGATGGGGCAGGCTTCCGAAGCGTCAGCTTGTTCTCCGCAAGGTCGATGATGGCGCCGTATTCACACAGGAAGTCCATTCCGAGAATGACGTCCCTCGAACAGTCTTGCAGAACGACGAACTTCACAGGGCATGTTTCGCCGTGAATCTCGACGCGAGCGGTGCATCTCCCGACTGGTGTAATGAGGTGTCCTCCGGCGGTTCTTATTCGTGGTCCATCCCACGGCGTCATGACTTTTCGAAGGCGGCGGGAGAGCCTCCCACTCAAGACTGAGTAGTCTGCTCCGGTGTCCACGAGTGCGGATGCGTCGTGGCCGTCGATGACGACGTTTAGGGTATTGGACACCACTGCAGCGGCGTCGTTTTGGTCTCTGGTGGCGTTCGAGTGGGGGCCCCCCGACGTTCGTGGAGGATCTTGGCGTCGGTCGTCTTCGGCAACTCCACCTCCAGGGGTTGCCGCGCCTAGTTTCCCCGGCGAGGAGCGAGGGGGGACAGGCTTTCACGTCGCGGTCGGTGCATCGGCGAAGCTGGACGTCGCGGTGACGGCGACCGGAACTCTCGGGGGGACGCAGGCTCGGGGGACTGAGGTCGTCGCAGGTACTCGTCGATCTCGATAGGGCGTTCACCATGACGGGGGCGCGGGTCGTTCGGGTGGAACCCGCGTAGCCCGAGTCGTCGGTATGGGCATCGGCGGTAGGTGTGGTCCGCTTCCCCGCAATGGAAGCACAGAGGGCGTCGGTCGGGCGTTCGCCACAGGTCAGTCTTGCGGGGTGCGCGAGGCTCCGGGCAGGCGTACTGGACCTGGTCGTCGTGGCGTCGGTCGTGCTGCGGCGCAGGAGACTGACGTCGGGGCGGCGTGACATAGGTGTGGCGAGGAGGCGGTGGCCGTCGGGCCACTGCGGCGTAGGTCAGGGCGGGCTCTTCAGGTGGTGCTACGCAGGCAGGAGCCTCCGGTTGAATTGCCCGCTGGACTTCTTCGGGCACCACTTCGGCGATCGACAGCTCAGCCGGCTGGTTGGCAGCAGGCAGCAGCTTCCGGAGCTCCTCCCGGACGATGTCGCGGACGATTTCCCGAAGGCCGTCGACACCGGTGGCGTTCAGGTCTAGTCGGCAAGATGCGGCGGTTCGAGGAGCAGGCAGGCACGCCGGCGAGTCGATGGTAATGGCTTGCTCGGGCCGACAGCGCTCGCTCGATGTTAGTGGCTTCAGCCACAAAACCGTCGACGGTTGTCGGGGGATGGCGGACAAGGCCCCCAAAAATTTCAGCCTTCACGCCACGCATGAGGACGCGGAGCTTCTTCTCATCGGCTGCCTCCGGATCGGCTCGGGCACATAGGCGCATGACATCCTCTACGAAGCTGGTCACGCTTTCGTTGGGGCCCTGCACCCTTGTTTGGAGAAGGTCCTCCGCTCGCTGCCGACGGTGGTGGTTGAGGAACGTTCGCTTCAACTCCGCGGCGCAGGACTCCCACGTAGTGAAGGACGCTTCGTGGTTTTCAAACCAATGCCTCGCAGTTCCTTCAAGCGCGAAGTAGAGATTGTGGAGGTATTGTTCAGTCGTCCATCCGTTGTGGCGGGCTACACGTTCGTAGTGTTGCAGCCAGTCTTCAACGTCCTCGTGGACGTCTCCGTGGAAAGGCGTTGGAGTCCTGGGTGCGATCGGCAGGTACACAACGGCAGAAGCGGCCGGGGTCTGCGCCTGGTTGGCCATCGTCGTCTTCGGCTTGGTCGTGGGTGGCAGAAGTCCGTGTTCCGGGGGTAGACCTCGGATGCGGCGACTTGACCGGGTCTCGATCTGGTCTTCGTCGGGTCCTCCGGAGCTGGGGTTTGGACTTGTACTGCGGGAACTCGGAGGGCTGCGCTGCACGGACATGCGGTACCCCGCACCTCCACCAGAATGTCACGGGTGGTGAGTCGTGACCAATAAACAAGAAATAAACAGAAATAAATAAACGTTTAATGTGGCGAACTTGTGCCAAAAATAAAGAAGGAAACAGAAGAAAGCAGAGCGTCGCGGGCGTCGAAGTCGGCGTGTCAGCAGAATTGAGCGCTGGGGCGAGACTGACTCGACAAGGTCGCGGGCGGCCTCTTATCTAGAGTGCGTCGCTATCTCGAAGATTCGGCGAAAGCGGCTCGAGCGTCGCGTGATCGGGCGAGAATGAACACGCACTTTCTAGAAAACAAAAGCAGGAATAAATGATAGAAGTTACATGCGGTACATGAATAAACGAGAACTTTCTGGAGGTCCGTGACCGAGCGTTGCTTTCTCAGCCCTGGGCGCGGCAATATTCCTCGGACTATTCTCCGAAAAAAACAGTAAGTCAGTTTTGTTTCTTGTGAGACCTACTATTCAGGCGCGACCGTCGGGGCAACTTTGGCCACCGACGAACCGACTTCCTCAAGGCAGGCTCGATGGAAATTCCAAAACCTGTCGATGCGTAAGAAAGCTGAGCTTCTGCCGACGCTCCTCCATGATGCCGTCTACTTCAGGTGTCAAACTCAATCACAACACTAAATAACTTTGTCAAGTTCTAAAACACTGCCTCCGTGCTTAAATAAAGCGTAGAGAAAAGTTTCGATAGTATTAATTCTTATAAAAATAAGGCCATTTGCTGTGTCAGCTGAAGCCAGTTTTACGACTTTTGTACCGTTACTTCAAAAGCTCAACTTATTGCAGACGCTAGTACAAGCTAAGATCGTTGGAAAGCAGAAGATTTCACCTCGCCGTAAAGCCGGGGTCACACTGTATACATTATACAAAAGACAATCTGCCAACATATTCGCACGCGACTCACAACGAGATTTATGCTTCAAATACCACATAGAAACGAGTTCAAGGACAAACTTGGCACGCAGCATTCGAACCGCGGGTATCGCAGTGACCGATGTTTGCAGACTGTACTTTGTATGATATATAAGCATTGTGACCCCGGCTTTAGGATCTCTACGCCGCCGAATGTTAGTTCGTTCCGAAACGCGTGGAAGCAATTTCATCAAACAATAAGCAAAATTGAAAGAGGGGAAGACAAAAAGAAAACTTGAGAAAGGAGGGCACTGCCAGAACGTATACATTACTATGGTAATACATGTCACTGCGCAAAATCTAATGGCATTGTCTGCGGGCCGGTTTTACGTAGTTAGGACGGCTGGATGCGCCCCAGCCAAGGAGTTCTCTCCTTTGAATCGGGATGGGTGGCTGCTGACATCCATTGTCTTGGGCCTCTGGAGCGCCAGTCGAGGCAGCCGTTTCTGCTGTCTCGATGAACCCGGTATCTCGGTGTGCCGTCGGCCGCCCTTTCCCTTGACACCAAGCGAACTCGCGACAGCATGGAAAGCTCGGTCTTTATGGCGCTTTCTCCGACGCGACATTCCCACATTGCTATGAAATGGTTTTCACTGTAGGCGAATTGTCTAAACCCAGAGTTATACTGCTTTTACATCATTCAAAAGACAGTCTGCGTACCAATTGGAACACGAATCACCGCAAGATCTGTGTTTCGAATTCCACATGGCAATGAGTACAAGGAGAAACTTAGCTCGCACATATTCGAACTACGGATATTATGATGTATGAGCAGTCTGGCCCCGTCATTATTCAAAGGAGCAGAGTGGAATGTTTTCTCCCTAGTAAACCATTTGACCAGATAGCGGGACGTTTTCGGAGTAGATGTAGTCAAACCTAAAAGAGAGGAGGGAGAAGAAGGGAGACAGCTTATAAAAGAAAAATGCGTGACAAATTGAAGGGCTCGAATATTATATCGACCGCTAATTTGGGTAAAAACGCAAATTTTGCGCTCCGCCGTTCACTCTAATCCCTACTTTTTAGGGGGTTGTCAAAAGGCACGTCAGCGCAAGTTGTAAATATTTCGTTATATTTTTCATAATGTTATCTACCTTGTTCCTACAGCGACGGGACCTTCTGTATGTCATTGTTGACTTCGATGACAGTGACTTCCTCCACCGAAAAAAAAAAAAAAAACTAACTATCGTGTTTTCTAGATGATACGTTACTGTTACGCGCCAAAACAAAGTTATGTGAACAATAACGACCTACGAAACGCACATAACCACTAACTAAATCAAGAGAACACACCGGTATGTTTCAAGATGACAACGTCCATCATGACCTTACTTATGGTATCGTCTCCTACGTATTCTTCAGCTCATATATTCCTTTCGGACGCTCAGGCAGGCGAAGGTATGTAAATAAAAAATAAAACTGAGAAGTTTCAAAAGTTTTGAATATTTTCGCTAATGTAAGAACCGATCTCAGAAATCTGAAACCTTTAATGTAGCACATGACTTAAGGAACCACCAAGGAGAGTAAAAGGAGGTCTCAAATAACCGATATTCCAGATCTTATTTACAGCTCGTCTCTTTCGCTTCCCCAAAGTAACCTTGTATGAAACACAACCGACAAAATAGTGGTACGATGATAAGCTTGCATATAAATTTAGAGGAAACAGCAAGGGCGGCTTTGTAACTGTCAGTATCAAGTCTTATCTCCTCGACTATGCGCTGATTAACTGAGGGAGAGGAGGAGACGAGAGTGCGCGGAGTCGTCAGAACGCCGAGTTCTGGTTCAAATGATTAGTGAGTAGACCTAACGCCAGCTGCCTTTGTACCCACTGCACTCGTCGAAAACGTTACAACGCGGAACCCCGGCTTCCAGCATTTGGCTCTCGAATTCGAAAGTGTTTGACAAGTGCAAATAGTTTTATAGCCGAAATCCCGCACGTTTACAATCTGAATGTTTTAAATTTTCGCTTACGATGGTCACGAAAACGGCTGTTGTTGATTTAAGGCTTGTAGTTCCGCTTCGAACACTTCCCATAAAAATGTCGTTAAGGAATTTTTGGGGTTAGAGATATAGGGTGTCGAGAATAGCTAAAGTCCCGTGTTTTTTTGTTTTTTTTTTTGGTAAATATTGATAAAATTTAAAAATTAACACCCCGGATGATTTACACTAAAACTCGAGGGATACAATCTGACTAACGTAACCTCTAAATGTGATGCTAAGCAGGGTTCCTGCACTGAGAGTAGCGACGAAAGCTTCGTGATTGTTGGAACAAACCTTGGAAACTCCAGTCACAAAAACGTGGAAAAAAAAAAAACAATAATGGCTCAGGCTTTTTTTTTCTTTTTTTTTTTGTAATAATATACCATTAGGACTTGCTCACCTCTGAGTGAACTCTTATACTATATCAAAATTACGTGTTTGAACTGACAGGCCCCGACTTGTTCTACGGTAATCATGGAGCTTAAAGTCGTCACGGGGTCGTTCTAAGTTGTCTGTCAACCCATTAAGGTCACGAAATACGGATGTTCGATTTGGCCCCCATACGCAGTTGCCGAATTGTGTCCGCCACGTGAATACGGCTGTATCCTTCGTAACTAGCCAGGACATGTCCGCGCTGCCGAAATCCCTCTTCCTTTCTTTGTTGACGATGCGGTCCACCCCTGATACATCGTCCCTGTTTGCTGCCTTGATGTTTGCTGCCTCGAGGCACAGGGAATCAGAGGGTGGCTTCGTCTCCGTACTGCGTGTGTTCTCACGCTGTGTCAATGTTTATACAGCTGGACACGCGACGAACAACTTGCCAATGCAAACGAGAATTGCGTGTGCGATACCACAGCCAAAAGCAGGATTTGATGGCGACAGGGTGACACGCTGAGACGTGCGAGGAGTGTAACGAATCCCGAGAGGCTTACTGTCCATCTGTGTTTGGCATAGGCTTATTTTTTTTTTATATAAATGTTTCTTTTTATGTGTATCTGTCTCTAAGGTAGTGTTCACTGGCATTTCCTCGTTCATATATGTGTATGAAGGGTTAAATACAATGCGTCCAATATATTTGTGTTTATTCCTGCTCTAATCTTTTCCAGGACTCAATGTATATTTAACTATACTCAAATATAGATATTCGCGGGCCTTGTGGGGTTCCTGAATAAATATTCTGGTTCACAAAATATTTTATTTCGCTATGGCACTAAACAAAATGCCATAAAGTATGTTTGACTTGTTTCTCAAATGTATATTTCCGTTAACTTGCATCTCCGGACGCTTATTGCTGGGACAATGCTTGAAACAATAAAAAAAGGCTACCATCGCAAGAGCAATAAACGGCATGAAAGCAACAAAATGCAATTTCTTGAATTTATATTTATAGAGCGGGAAGCAAGTCTACCTCTAATATCCCCGCTGCAGATTATATATTAGGCCGTTCAGGCACGACTGCTAACAAGGGATTACCCGAACGTACACCGGTACAATTCGCATTTATATCAAAAGGATGCTCATCCAGATAAAACCTAGAATATTTAAGTTCGGAGGCGATCCCAAGAACAAAATAAAAAGATCGAGGTACATCTAAGCATTTCTCATGAGTTGTGAATGCGAAAGCATGCAAGACGCTCGCCCACTCCCTTTTTCGTCTGCTGCGTACTTTTCGTCGCCGGTCAGCGCGTGTGCTCCCCGGGGCACGGTGACCTTGGACGCTCCGTGCCCAGGAGAGCAAAGGCACGCTGATGGACAGGCTGCGCCATGGGGTGAGCGGTCGTGGAAACTAAAGAGCGCAGCGGCCAATGGGAGCCCCATCGAAGCGCGCCAGCCAGTGCAACCGAAGGAAACTATCTGCCGTTTTCGCGCTTCAAACTGATGACGTCAGCTCACTCCGTGAGACAGTTAATGCCTTCGCATTAAAATGGCACGCCCGGTTATCTTTACTGTTCTACACTGAGAGACACCCCACATTTGAGAGTCATTACCACGAAGGCAACCAAGAACTTGACCTTACCTTGCCCTGTTCCGCAGATTCCACAACCTTTTTTCGCGGGATCAACGAATTTATTAAAATCCAGTAGCCTTTACTCAACAGAAAAAACAGTGAAACGTGAGTTACAAAATAAGAAAATGAACAAAGGTAGCGCCAACGTGGAACACGTTTCGTGAACTTGTTTCCACAGTGCGCACTACTCGCAGCAGCACCACAGGTGCATAAAAATCGGAATAAAACATATTTTCAACCGATCATTCCTCGATTCACAATGCCGCAGGGAGGGGGTGGAGTGAAGGGGGGGGGGGGGGGGGGCTATAAGAAATCCATGTACACCGTTTCACGGTTGCTCCCCAGAAAACGTTAGCTGTGGCCACAGCCATTTAATCAAGACATCTGTGGGGACCACATGACGACGTCGTATCGGAGTTCCTGCAGAAATCGGCAAAGTGCTTCGCTTCAGTGACTCTGATTAGCTTTAAAACGTCGCAGTGCATGCTCTTTGTCCGGTTATTCTGGAATGGTGTATCGATCCCTGAGTTCATGTGTTCGTTGGCGGACTCAATAACCTTGCGTAATACGGACTTCCTGCAGACTCTACCTCCGTCGGGGTCCAACACCTCCTGAAGAGAATTAGTGGCATAGTACGATTGCGTTTGCGCTAGCGAAAGGTGCTGTACGGCCAGCAAGTTACCCAAGATACGTCTTTGGCAAATCGGATCGCAATCAAAGAGCAACATAGAGAGCACGCAGGAAACGCAGGCTGACGAGGCAGACAAGCGAGTCAGGTTCGCCCATTTCGGTTTTTATTATTTTAATTTAAACGCGCATTTCGTTTGAAATAAGCACGATGACTTAAACATTCCTTAAGAAGTTTTAAATTTATTTTCGATGTAATTATATTGACTGAAAAGTGGGCTGACGCGAACACTGATATCCGAATTTTAGAACTATACAAAACGCTCTCCGTTAACCGCTCTTCATAGCGAAGAGGCGGTGTTTGTATGCATATGAAAACCAATTTTAACTGAACCGAAATTAGCGACCTCACGACACTGTAACGTGACTATAAAGTTTAAACGCTCAAAAATTCGAAGTGTGTTTATTGCCTAATAAATCGCCCTACGAATTGGGATATTTCTTGCATCCTAAAATTCCTTGACGGTTTGTTTCTGTTTATTGGTAGAAATGTTCTCGCTCTTTTTTTCGGGTGACGACATAAAGGGCCCCGAAAAGAACAAATAAAATTTTTTTTTAACAGTCTGGACGGTATACGCGTGTCAAAAAAATTAATCTTAAGCCAAAAAAGAAAAGTTTAGAGCAAGATTGATTGCACGAGACACGATTTCGTTGGTAGTCACCTCCTTTCCATTTGTTTTTTCTCTCGGCATTTCGGGCGCGTGGGGAAGAGGTCGAGAGGCTTCGCCTTCACGTTGAGGTAGAAAGAGCGAATTATCATCTCGATGAGCGAATGACCCTTCCGTGACGTCATGGACTTTGCGTGCAGAATTTTATATGAATCTCTCGCCGTCAAAATTGTTCTAATTTATTTTTCGTAATTTTTTTTTAAACACGTGTCTCAACCAGACTGAATAAAAAAATGTTTTTCTTTTTTTTTAGGGGCCCTTAAATAACGATTTCCTCTCCTCGTCACCGAGGCCACCTAGAGTTTTTCTCCCTATATCAGTCGGGTCTGGTGAGAACAGCGCAAAATAGACGTTGGACCAGGAAGTAAAAACCAGACTTGGGAAGTAATCCGTTACTTTTTCAAGTAATTTTGGAATTGCCACGTTTCTTTTTTTCGGAAGTAATTTGTGATGTAATTTCATTACAAAATATTGGTAACGGATTACTTTAATTTCTCGTTACCTTTTAAAAATATAGTAACTGGAGCATTACGAGCAGAACATTCAGCAGCATAAAGAGAGCAAGTTCAACAAAATAAAAAACACCAGGAAGTGGAGAATAGCCAACAAGAAAACACTTTTTTTTTTATATGACCGGTCCCCAGAACCACTAGAAAAATTGCGGTGGCTTAGCTCGGCTATGCCAGGATATACGTAGCGTGAACTTAAGCGCACAAAATGAGAGGCGCTATCAAGCGGCTCCGTTGCAGCATCAGACTTGGCTACTGCGCAACAGAGGCGCACAACTGGGCACGCGGCGGCGCCAGTGCGTCTGCCGCGGCTATGACGTCACTCCTCAAGAATGCGCAGACCGGCGAGGCGCGCGCGGTGGCGGCGGAGCGCGCGGCGGCGGCGGCTCTAGCGCGCCAGCTGTGTGCCGTGTGACGTCACTGCTCCTCGCACATGCGCAGACCGACGAGGCGCATGCGGCGGCGGCGGCTCCGGCGCGCCAGCTGTGCGCCGTGTGACGTCACTGCTCCTCGCGCTTGCGCAGCACGACTCTTTGACAGCCACGCGAAACTGCTCAACCTCGGCCAGTGTAGCTCACACTAGAAAACGGGCAAGGCAGGTACAAATATACGAAGGACAAAGATCAAGTAACACAACGCCAAGTAGACTCTCCGTCGCTTACCATCGTGTTTTTCTTCTCTCGGGCAGGAGGAAGCTCTTCGTGTCTGTTTGCTTTTGCCTTTTACACCGTTTCTCCCTTTTCAACTTCTTCGACGACTCCCACCATCAAACGCGGGTCCGTACCCCCTCGGTTCGCGGGTTCACAACTCGCGTAACAGACGATATAGCTTCGCGCGAGGGGGTCGGACTCTCTTTGTCTTTGATGTGCGCTACTGTATTCTAGCACGTGCTTGAGGCACAGCTGAAAGCGCCCGGCGCGAGGCTAAGAGCATCGTCTCCGAAGGTACGGACGGTACTTCTTTTGGTTTACTTGTCTCGGCATGGTGGTTGACTCCACTGCTCACTTTACAGTCAACTGTCAACGTTAAGAGGGGGCGGGAAGGGGGTGGGTGGTTAGGCCATCCAAGGAGTGTTGACAGAGAGAGAGAGAGAACGCAGTAAAAATGGTGTGATCCTCTATTGTTTTGTGAGACCGATGGCCACCGCTTCTCTCACTCTCTATGCCCTCCCCTCCCCTGGCTTCCACGAATATTGGGATGAAAGTGAGAACCGATGAACGATCCATAACCCGTAACCGCCACTTTTTTTCTGACTGGTCGAGTTTTCGGTCATGGGGTGTCCGTCGTCTCCATGGCCATCTCTTAATGGGATGTTCAAAAATTCAGGGCATTAAGGAGAACGCAACCGTAGTTTCAGTGCATACTATGCTTGCCAAAAAAAAACAAGCTTCGTCATCACCAAGAACAACAAACTTTAATCTACTGATACACATCAAGGTAAGATGGGACACCTGCATTCTGCATTAACTATACATTGTAACATTAGAACCAAGTTTTTTTTTTTTTTCTTGCGATTAACAGGCGAAACACCCGAGTCAAAAGGGAGATTTCGTAGATGGCTTCTTTAGCTCCGAATCTCGTAGCGGAAGTAGACGCTGCTACTGAGCATGCGCACCTTTAGCTTTGTCTGCACAATTACAGAGACCATTCCCGGAGACGGTAAGCTATAGCGGGATGGATGGTGTGGTTGCAGCTTTCGGTGCCTTGTCAGCTTACAGGTCAGCGGAGTGCACCTACACTGTTTCTTTTAAATACAATATTTTATTTTACAAGGACTGCTACAGTACGGGCGTATTAAAAACGAAGAGTAGTGTTGAGAACATTTTTTTTAATATCAAAATTGTTTTTATTGTTTTTTGGATAAGTGTACGGAAAAATAAGCGTGAAAGTAATTTGTAACGTAACGAGTAAAGTAATTTGTCACTTTTCAGCGAAAGTCATTTGTAACAATAATCCATTACATTTGAAGCTCGGTAATTTGCAACTGTGATCCATTACATTCTCAAGTAACGAGCACAAGTCTGGAAGAAACACACAGACATTCCCTGACTTACAACCGAAAGTTTATTGCTCAGCAAAAAGAGAAATAAACACAGAAAGGAGGAAGGGGAGAAAACAAGCAAAGCAAACCGATAACATGCGGCATCAACCACGTCCACACGCTTTCAGACAAGCCTGCCACAATTTTGACGAAATCTTTTTCGTTATCTGCAAGGGCAATAGAAGGACCGCTCACACACGTGTCAGCTCCGATAGATGCCATAAAATACCCTTCGTCTATCTCCCTCGCAGTCTTGTTTTTGTGTCGATACCGAATCTTAATATCATTAAATGACGGCGAGCAGCCACACGTATCAAAATTGGCCGCTAAGTCCCCAGGGGGCGAAGAACACAAAAAAAGCGAATGTTCCCTTGCCCTTACGGTTACACACCGCCTAGTCTCACCAATATACTGGGGGATCTGGTACACGACACCGCTTGCACATGCAACGTAAAAGGTGCGATGCTTGACGTCCCACTGAACGGAAGGGCGTCCAGCTGTACTCACACCGGCACAAAGGCGGGACAGCTTAGATGGTGCCAAGACGACAGGCACCTCAAACCTACTGGCAACGTGCTTGATTCGGTGGGACAAGGCATGGATATACGGGAGAACAACAGGTCTGGTGGATGGTCTCTGTTTTTTTCGAGGACTTGTGTTCCCCCTAAACATGCTCACAAGGGACTCGGCAACAGCCACAACAACCGCCGAAGGGAAGCCCGCAGAGACAAGCCTTTCAACCTGAGCCACAAAATTTATCCCACAGCTATGATGACAAGAGTTTAACAAAGACGCCCTAAGGCATGGCCTTGCAATGGGCCTTTTCACCAATTTTGAGTGGGCCCAGTCGTAAGGAAGTAATCCTTCCTTCGATCTGGGATCATAGGACCAGCACACATTTGACGTCCCAAGGTGGAGATTAATGTCCAAAAATTGCAAAGCCCCTTCTGTCGGGACCTTGAGCTTAAACCTTCGGCCCTGGGAACATTCACTAAAAATGTGTACAATATTTTTAACCACTTAAACACACTCGTGTTCAAGGCTGGGTCTAAGGACAATAATTTTCTTTTTTGGTGTTTTCTAATATTTTGTTTGTAAAGTAATGACGAAGTAACGGCGAAAAGTAATGACGAAGTAACTGTAACTGTAATAAGTTTTTCTTTCAATTTTGTAAGTGTAATTAGGAAAGCTACTTTTCCCCCTGGAGTAACTGTAACTGTAACACTGTTACATTTTAGCAGCAACATGTTCGTGACTGGCCATCACAAACCGGTCCACTCCATGGTAAGCAAGATTCAGGCACGGCATATACCCGTAGCACAGCCCCTCTTGCAATTTTCTTCCGCTTGCGGGACGCGCGTATGCATGGGTGAACGGGGAAGCCCGACACACCACCCTCCTCTAGGCATCATACTAGAACTGAGAGGTGTGCCACCGGGCGCCTAAATCGGACACGCCGCGCCATGGGAATCCCGGAGAAAAGCTCACTGGAGAAAAGCTCACGGGGGATAAGCTCACCGGAGAAAAGCTCACCGGAGAAAAGCTCACCCACTTTTGTGTGGATCCGAAGAAAAGCTCACTTGTCTTTTGACAGACCCAGAGAAAAGCTCGCCTCGAATTAAATTATTATGTAAAGTGGTCGTTATCATTTAATAGCAGTAGTGCTGCCAAGGTTTTAGGCGTCTCTAACGCAGGCGGTACACAGTGCGACCGAGTTAGCGTGAAGCGATTTATCGCATTCTAGAAGGGGTTGATCTGCGTCAAAGTTTTATCGCATAAGCTTGTGCCTTGAATGAGCAATTTCCACCGCATTGATAGCTTTATGGCAGCCACTAAAATGTAAATAAAAGTGATTTTTTGTTTATGTTGACAGTGTCACGCAGGGTACACACTCCGCATCAGATAGCTCTGCTGTGGGCAAACAAAAAAGAAAATACTAAGAAAATCGTTTTTTTTAAATATGTAAGATTTATTTCATTCAGATGAGACTAATATCACTGTACCTTAAAAATATTGATTATTTATCACTATATGCCATTTTAAACGCGGCAGGTTGTTTCATCAATTCTTCCCATTAGTGGAAGTAATACGAAAAAAAGATTACTGCAATTCGAACTCTTTATTTATAAAAAAAAACCGCAATACATTAAAAAAAACAGCTTTTTCTTTTTTTAACGAAAGCGGTGCATTGACTTCTTTTTTTTTTTTTTTTCGTAATTTAGTTTTTTTGCAAAACAACATTACTTTCTCCTTTTTCGTTTCTGATTTCTGTCTATCGTGTGTTCTGATCTCATTGCAAGACGATGTGACTTTACTGACGAACGAAATCGGAGGTAAAAATGAAGCTCAACGCATCGATTTGCTCCGAAGACCACTGCCTCTTGCTCGTGTTCAGTGCCATAGAAATCTTTCTCATGTGATGATTCTTTGATTTCAATACAGAATATATGGCAGTGTAGAAAGTATCAAGTATTAATAAAAAAAAATATTCTTGGGGTTTCTTTTTGCGGGCAAGGTTTGATTTGAATCAACTTAGTAAAACCGGTCTGATTTAAAGAACGATTTAAGTAATCTGTATTTGTATTCTCCACCCTGGCTGTAGCCCTCGTTCCGCTTTTGCGCCGACCTATTTCGCGTGTTACCATATTTAATTCTGAGGCAGCCGAGATGGAAGAAATACCTTTGGAGATTTAGCAATGCGGCGTCGTTATACTACATAAAAAGTAATTACAAAAATTAATATCGAGAAACTACTCAACATGCAGCCCCCTACACTGATTATATTTCCCCGTTATTTTTTTAATTAACGCTCTATTGCATTTTTTTTTTAAATTTTCTTCGGGTAAGGACTGACATGGCACAGAATATTTTTATATTTTCAAATTGTATTCGCAGAATGAGAGCATGCGCATAAGGCACCCCAGCATGCTTAAGTTGAGTGAACGTATTTCATCTGAGTGAACGCTCGATTATAGATTCGTAGGTGAGCCTTTCTCCGCATCTGTCAAAACGCCGGTAAGCTTTTCTCCGCATCGGACAGTTTTGAGGTGAGCTTTTCTTCAGTGAGCTTATCTCCAGTGAGCTCTTTTCCGGTGAGCTTTTCTCCGGTGAGTTTTTCTCCGCCGCCCGCGCCATGGCGCTGCTACTGATGGGCCCGTGACGTCAGGTATTCCAACAGAGCTCGACCTCGCAACCACCAGGTGGTATTGGGAAATCGTTTTATTGGTCTTAAAATTGCTTTTTTTTTTTTTAGTTTACGGAAGAAATACTGGTGTTTTGCGAGCTGCTCTCATAAAATAGGCCACCTATTCACAAATAAATAGGTGCTAAAATTTCGCTTCCCTACCCTTTCAAGTAGCGAAGCCAACGCCATCCAGAGAAATTGCACTCCACGCCATTGCTTGGACACCGTCGCAGACGATAAGTCCCGACGGACTGGGCCAACGCTGTCATAACACTTCTGTATCCTGAATCACCTCCCTTTGACCCACTTTCGGCAGCCCCTCTCCTTCACTACCTTTTTCTTTTTTTTTTTTTCCCCGATCTCTCGAAAACAGGAAGGAACAGTTGGGACGAGAGTCACTTTCGGGACGTCTCGTTCTTGACAAGAAGTGGACGGACAATGCGTCGTACTTGCGAGGACGCGCTCAAAATGTAAACACGCCTGCATCCCCAATTTTGTTTTCTAGAATTTTGATATTCGTGTTGGTTCGTGCCGCTTTGTCCTGATTTTTCCTCGGTTTGTCAGATTTCTCCATCTTGAATGCAAACAGTCTCGTTTTTTTTTTTTTTTTTTTCTTTTCATCGTTTTTTTATATTAAGCGAAGTCATTCACGTTAGTGCACCGTTTCCACATGGTTAAAGTAATAGAAACAAACAAAAAAACAGCTGAGAATACAACCGCGTTTCCTTTAAAACTGGAAAACAAATTGACAGACCAATAAAAAAATAGTAGAAAGTTTATTTCACAAAAATAAGCACAAATACATATAAAAGGAACATCTGTAGAGCAAAAAACCTTGCACTAGACGTCGTGACATCTGCGATGAAAAAACGGCACGTCTCCGTCTCCGTCCATTTCCATTTAGGAGACGTCTAAAATATAGAAAAGCGTAAAATGTGGATTTCAAATAATTTGTGCTTCTAGACGGCGTTTGTGTGAACGGCTTTTTCTCTTAGTGTTTCGTTTTTGTTCACATTCTCAGATGACTTCCGTGTTTACGTATGAGTCTGGGAGTGAGGTTCAGTCAGCGTAAACTTCATTTCGAGAACAAGATGGCGATTGCTTCTGTTCTATACAGGCTGAGTATTAAAAAAATATATATATTTAGTCTCGGCAAACGACCCCTCGCCGTAGCTGGTGCGGAACGTGTCTATCAGACACGCAAAAAGAAAGACTAAACGTGATTGGACAGTATATTTGGTTCCATGTTTTTGTGTGCCCCCAGACACTGATGTTTCTGTGTCTTCCTCCGCCTAAGTTTAAAATTTAAACAAAAATTAAGTAAAGTTGAATTTAAGGTCGTGTACTCTAAGGGAGCGCAAAAAGAATAACCTCCCACACCCGAGGTCTGTTGTACTGAAGATTATTTTTCTTGAATCAATTTTCCTCTAAACTTTCTGTGATTACGACGACCAGCTAGCTCAACTCTCTACATCTCTACATTACCATAACTTATTTTATGAATTCAGTTAAAACACTCCCAGGAATCACGTCATAGAAACGCCGTATTTGACCCCAGTTCGGCGATCATAGGAACCTAATTTGGGTCTTGTAATGTTTTGCTCAAAGGCGTTAGTCAGTGCCATATTACTTTCCTTTTGACTTTCTAAGGCCTTTTTTCCTGGTTCGCCACTGAATTGCAAAAGTGCCAGCCTTCGGTCAAAAATGCAATGTATCAAGGCATTTGGCCATTTAGGCCCAAAGTGTCCAGGCGAAAAACCTAACATCCATAAATGAAGCTTTATCCTGGCATTTCCTCGAAAACTGATGCCCGAAGAGCCCAGGGAATCAACCGAACAATCAGGCATTGAAGCTTAAGTCTGGCTCTTGTGGGAGCAAGTCTCCCACCACGGCCAGAGGCCGCTGCCGAATGCCCAAACTGGACAACGGCCGAGGCGCGCAATAGCGGACGTATAGGAAAGCACAAAAGCCTATAAAAGAAGGCACACGCCCACAGAGAAGAGAGGACGGACCGTGGCCACGGAGGCGTGCAGTTCGAACGCTCCGGCAATGTTTTACGTTGAACTTGATACTAACAATCCATTCCTGCTACTTTAATAAATGTAGTTTCTTGTTTTGGAAACCCCGGCTCCGGGTTGTTCCTCCCGGATGGGCATGCAGCAAGGCAACCCTACCACACTCTTTAACAATCTCAAACCAAAATAGCCAGACTTTGGCCAAAGAATATATAGTTAAATTTTGCCTTTTTTTTCAGGGCCCCAAATTGCCGGACAGAAGGCACATTTTGGCCCAAGGTAGTCTGCTACCTCGGCTTTCAAGGATAAGGTGTGGTAATCATGTTGTGTGTATTTTTATACAGCCGGAAGTTAGTCAGCCTTAATGGGCGTCTGGTGTCTCAGCTGTAAATGCGAATTTCGCCAGTGCTGTACAACCCCTAACGTGGGGTCCTTAACGTGCATCACGCAGTAGTTATACACAACCGCACGCCGGCAGAATGTTTATATCCAAACGGGCAGGGGTTGGGATTGAACCTAGGATCCCTGGGTTCTGCAACGCGAGCCTTTGCTCCACGTGCTCCGAGCTGTGGTGCGCTCACACACTCTGCCATTGATCCCCCCCCCCCCCCGCCCCCTATAAGACGTGCACAAAAATTCACGTTGATAACTTATCACTGCTACTAAACGCCCTCCCCCTCCCCCGCCAACCCGTCTTTCCCTTAAATCGTCCCCTGACTTGGATCCTTCTATCGCTCCAGATTGAAATAAATAAGGCCCCAAGAAACAAAAAACTGTCACTTGTGGTTGCAGCTTAAATTACACTCTGTCACCTCATCTACAAATATAAAATGTCCACTTTTATCTACACATACACTTCCCGTTAAGCGCAAGCGCTGTGCTTCTGCTTTCTTCGTGCCAGATATAAACGGGCTATAGAGTCGTACCACATCTCTAACCGGACTTCGTGCATCACATTCGAGCTGGATAATGTTCTTTCCGTACTTCATTCTATTAGATGGGATCAGCAGTGCTCGAGATTCAGTTGTCTGTACAGACTCCCAAGCTACCCTTGTCTTTTTGCAAGTCATCGATCAACACAAGTGGATTGGATGCTATGTTTGTCTACTGAATACTTCAGAAACTTTCAAGCCCGACCCGACAGAAGTGGGCCACAGCACTGCGCTTAACTGGGTTCCCGGGCAATGCGGCATTCCTTGGACTCCGGCGAATTTTTGAGATATATCCAAACTAAACACATTTTCGGGATACCAATTTTTTTCCGACATGCTGTTTATTATTTCTAAATGAGAAATAGTTACTGAAAAAAAAACGGCGAATGAAGGTGAGGCCATAGCAAACATTTGAAATTTCTCGCGCCATTCAGTGAGGTGACGTCACATGTATAAATTACAAGTCGAGTACGTTGTCCAAGAAAGAGCACAGCATCTTGCACGTGCTTGTTTGTTTGTCTTCGATTGGGCTCGCGTCAGGTTAACCAGCATTCATTTCGCACCATCAAACGTCTTGTAACCTCTAAGGGACAAGCTGCAATGGCCCCAGTAGAGCCCATATTACGATATCTGGCGTCGCGTGTTCAGCGTTGACAGCAGAGACTTTCAGCTCTTTAGACCGATAATAAAACTTCAATAACTTTGTAAAAAAATAATATTTGTGAATTGTAATTTTCGTTACTAATTCATATCAGTCTAATATTGAGTTGAGCAAATTTTAAGGCAAATCAGTGACTATATCAATATTTCACCGTAGTTTCCCTTTATCTGTTGAGAAATTCGCAATGCTAGTTCTTAAAAGTGAGGATGTTCAAGAAATTTCAATTTCCCCGGATGATATGTTTTATCTTATCCTGTGTTTTCTTATCCAGTGTTACCTTGTTCAATGAGCACTCCAAAGCGTCTCTTCACTACAGAACATGAATCTTCCTTTCAACGTTTCGAGGAATTCGGACTTACGAAGATCTATCGACACATTAATTCGCACTCTGACCAAATGTCGTACTTAAAAAGCCGATTCTCTTCTATACATCTCGACCAGCATCTGAAGACTGCTCGAGTTCTTGTGGTCGAAAATATGGAACAGCTCAGTACCCTTTCCTCCTCCTCCTCAAGAGCTGCGCTCTAATTCGGCATTACAGGGAGTTGTAAACGGCTTTCATTTTTTTTCTCTAACGCCAGCGGCAAAATCGGTGGATTCGAATAATTAATTCTCAACCGATTACATATTCAAAAGTACTGGGAGCCGTCTCCGGTACTTTAGAAGCAAGGATTGCACGTTCTTCATTTTTTCCCCATTGGAACTCATATTGCAGAAAACTATTGACTGTGTGCGATCTAATTATTTATTGACATTCGAGAAATGTTTTTATATATGATTGTGTATTCGTGTGCGATTAGACGCAATAAAAGTGTCAGGTATACGCTGTTAGCCTTGTTTTTTTAAAGGATATTGATATATGATCATGTTTTCCACGCCAAATTTGAATACGCATTTCTATTATAATTGATTAATTTTCTTGCCACTTTAGGAAGTATCCTGGCACTGTGAAGTCAGGGCCAAAATCTCCATCGATTGCCACAATATAAAAAAAAAATACTTGAAATCAACGACAGGGTGGTAGCCTAGATGTCTTTGTAGCTTAATATTTTCACCTTGGTGAACTTTTCAGGGTTTGATTCAACTATTTTATTAATGATATTTCGGTATACCTCCAAAAATAAAACTGTTGCAAAATTAAAAACATTTCGTGTCTTCTAATGCTCAAAGTCATTCATGTCTGACACGATAAAAAAGGTTGGGATTCACGGCTTACTTTAAAATGTATCTATATAAATATAAAAATAATAACCAATATATAGAACATTTTGAATGTCATTGAAAATTTGTGACCGACGACTTATCTTTTATCACCCCAAGGATAAAAAATACATTAAATACATCCGTTAAGCGATTTCTAGCACTCCAAGCGTTGTTCATTGTATTGCAACAACCGCGGAAGAAGCGAGAGAAAATATTTCGGAACAACGATGAGCCACCAACTCATTAGGAAACCGATCAGCATCGGTGGACTCCACCAAAAATAAAACGAAGTAGTTCCATAATTTTGTGGGGTTCGTTTTGAGTCTCCACATTAGAGATCCGTTGGCCCGCACAAGACAATTAAAATTATTCATTAGGCGACGAAATGAGAGTATGTAGAAACACTCCTACACTTACTTATTCTTGCCCAGTCTAGCACAAAATATAAAAAAACACGCCGTTTCTTCCCTCTACCCCCGACCGCAAAAAAGAATCATAAATGTGGCGAGGGTATGGTTTTTGCGGCACATCTGCCGTCCTAATTTTGAGAACGTGGGATGTAAAACTATCCGTCTCCCGAAGTGAAAATTATTTCCAGAACCTATAGGCAGCTTTCTGGTCGCTACCTTTATGGGGTGAAAAGAAGGAAGAGGTGTGTGTGTGTGTGTGTGTGTGCGTGTGTGTGTGTGTGTGTGTGTGTGTGTGTGTGTGTGTGTGTGTGTGTGTGTGTGTTTGTTTGTGTGTGTGTGTGTGTGTGTGTGTGTCGGGGGGCGTCACGTCCTGGTTATCACTTGAAATCGAATTATGAAATGTTTCGATGCCGTTATGGTTGGTGGAAAAAATTAGAGATCATACGTATCGCTCAGCTTAGAATTCTTGGTATGCGCATCTTAGACAAATACACGCGATTGCAATTATTTATTTTTGGAAAGAATTCGGAGGGTCTATGACAACGAACCTCGAAAAGGCTTCTCCGAAATTCGCTGCTAGATAAGGCTGCCAAAAAGCCATTAAAGAATCCGCAAGCTAGCTTTCAGCGAATACTGAAGCGAGGCATGAGAGCCCCAAAAATACGTTTCACATGTGTCGTGCTCAGTAGTGTACAATTCCAGACTCATTTTAGGAAAAAAAAAATGTCATATTTGGCATGTTCATTCACCAAGTATCTCTTGTAGATCGAAGATGGCGTTCTGAGTAACTTTTTTTTTTCTTAAGTTGTATAACAACCTGTGGTAGGGTTGCCTTGCTGCATGCCCATCCGGGAGGAACAACACGAAGCCGGGGTTTCCATAACAAGAAACTACATGTATTTGAGTAACAGGAATGGATTGTTAGTATCAAAGGAAAACATTGCCGTAGCGTTCGAACTACACGCCTCCGTGACCTCGGCCCGTCTCCCCCGGCTCCGTGGCCATGTCCTCCTTTTATTAACTCTTTCCTCACGCGCTGTTGCGCATTTCAGACTGTGTCCTTTTTGGGCGGTCGGTAGCGGCCCCTGGGCGGGGTGGCAGACCCTCGCTCCCATAAATCTAGCATGACTAACATCTTTGCGGAAGTGAAATACTGCATGAAATACAGACCTTTTTTATGTTTGTTGGACGCCATATGGAATTTAGACGTAGCTGAGTTGGGCAAAAATAGTAAGTCACTTTATTTGCCGGTTGGAAGGAAAGGGGTTTGTGCCAATAGCTTTTTTTTTTTTCTTGACTATACCTTCTCTATTATACTTACGCTCAAACTATTTAGTTTTTGTCGCCTGTCCCAACTACGTCATATTTCAACACTGCAACCGTCACACGAAAACGTTATATACACCTTTTCCACAAGGGCGCCAACACCTTGAACGTTGTCACTTCCAGTATGGGTGAAAAGATTGTTTTGCAATCGTTCCGCCAAAAACAATACACTCAGAATATAGGCGTAGCCGTCACCCATGCTCGTTTTGCCTCACCTTTATTTTGTTTAATTTTTTTTATTTATATTTTTACTATCAAAAGTCGAAATGTTTCATTCGTTTTTCGTCGCCCATACCGCACATGTGTCTACCAGTTGGCTGTCGACGAGAATAAACGAAAACTACCTTTACACCTTTTTTCGCTTACTCCCGTCCCCAGCCTCCTGGTATGCATGAGCGACAAAAAAAAACAAACACATTTCAGTCTGCAAATAGCAATAAAAAAAAAAATAGATAGCGGAGAGACAAAACGAGAATGGGTGACGCTTGTATCCTAAATGCGTTCCATTGGCGTGGTAACGGCAAAGCAATGTTTCCGCCCATACTGGAAGGGAGGATATTTCAAGATGGCGGCGGCCTCGTGAAAATAGGTCCATAATCAGTTTAACTTCAAGTCCAAAAGTAGCCGACGCTACGAGCTGACGAAACCAATCAAACTGCGTAAAAAATGCATCGTGACGTCACTCGTTGTCTCTGTGCCCCCGGCTAAATTAATCACGCGGAGAAGAAGAAGGAAAAAAACGCATGATCGCGGCTTTGACGCTGCTGGAATTACAAATTCTTGGGCCGACAAGACTGTTTACACTCCAGCGTCTATAAAAACTCAAAGCGAGCCAGCGCAAAAACAACGCGACAACGCGTGCATAGGCGCACAATTCGAAGGGGGGGCGGGCCGGGCCATGATCAATGCAAAAATGTTCCAAAAGCCGGGATTCATGATTAAAAACAAATACCTCCGACTTGCATAACAATACCAACAATTTATAAGACGTTTCGTCTCCTATGCGGGAGACATCATCAGTGCAGCCTAGGAACATTCTCGGTAAGAGCCATGATCCTTACCGAGACGCTGCTTACGTGCCATGTAACGAGCTTCTAGTAGTGACATGTAAACAAAATAACGCCCACGTTGCCTTTATTGACGAAATACATGGGATATGGAATCCCAGTGTACTTTCGTTAACTTCAATCTCCAGTTCTGGCGAAAAGGTAACCCGCAGCCACCCCCCCCCCCCCCCCCCCCCCTCCCCGGAGAACTTCTCAGTCTGTCCCCCCCTCCCCGGGAAATGGAAATTCTATGCCGCTGAACGCGTGGCAACCGCGACGTCTCGCGCAGCGTAGTTTCATTTTCTGGTCGGTAAAAATAAAGCGATCGGTGTGCGTGTGCGTGTCTTTCGTCCTTGCCGTGTTATCGTGCTTCGAAGCAGTGATTTAGAGTAGTGGTTAGCAGTTCGAAAACAAAAGAATGATGGGGATAACGAGTGCACATCAGCGTTTATTTTCTCAGAAATGTCGCGCGAACGTCTACGAAGAAACAAAGAATCGCAATATCGCGTCCGTCGACCGGAGTCAAATCGACTCCGGTTGCTCCGCCGGGATACTTTGAGGGAAGCGAAGCTCTCGATATTCCACAGCGGCCTCTTTCTGGCAGATGACCAGTGTGCTATCATCATAGATAGCCTTCCACGTTGCCTCAAGAAACAGTACGGAAGGCAGCGCATATACATGCCTAAATTATTGAATGTATTGCATTCGAAATTCTAGCGCACTTTGCGGAGCCCATACAAACAATACAGGACTCAGTACTATTTTCGTCGACTACCTCTGCTATCGTCTACAAACTGAGACACCTCAGTTAAACATTTCTGGCCAGCCAAAGAGCAGATGTTTCCCGAGGTTCGCCGTTCCCGATTAGACGGCGCTTGTCCTTTCGATCGGGAACGGCTGCCGGTGCTTATCACTAGCACATGATCATATATAGGACACACATTAGGTCATCCTTAATTCTATTGAACTCTACCTTCGGCGTTTTTTCGAGCTTCCAGCTCTTGCCGGCACAACGGGCATTCGAGTTTGGCGCCTTAAACCCATCGAAGCGTCTCGGGGGCAGCGTATCCTCGGAGTTGTACAAATCCCCGCAAACACTCGCCCTGTCAATCGCACGAACATTAAATATTCACACCAACAAAGGAACACGATAAGAGAACACGACATTCACGGCAAGAACGAAACGTTCAGATCGCAAAAATCCGCGTCTCACACACTCCGACTGCCCCGAGGTCCCCGACATCCACATTCCCGAATGAGGCGCTCGCTCGAGGGCTTCTGGGAAAGCCACCTTCGTCGGTGTGCGGATGTGAGGTTTGCTTTTCTGTCGTGAGCTACGCCGACGCGCGCTGGGCTACTTTTCGCTACGTCGCATTGTGCATGACGCTGGAGTAAAAGGGAGGTTTCGTAAACCGTTTTCCATACTCCGCTACGCTTTCCGCAACGAAGACGCCGCTTGTGCGCATGTGCGCCGCTGGCCTTTACTGCGCAGTTCTGGGTCCTGTAGTGGTTTGCGGAGAGTGTTGCCGGACGGGAGGAACGATCCACGAAAGCTCCCCAAGACTCCCGTTCGCAGCTATCGTCGGCAAACGCGATCGGGCGCGGGCGCTCGTCGACGCTACGACGCGCGACGCCGACGAGTGGAGCGCGTTGGTGACGAACCGCGACGACCCGCCGCGGCTAGGTGGCGTAAGCTACCGCACGTTATAAAGAATACGATCGATATCCATTGATTCATCCATCCATCCGACGGAGTCGGGTGGAAAGATCATTCTGGGTCTGGCGAAAAGCGTGGGAAAATATAGTTCGCTGGTTTCAAAAGTAAAATTGCAGTATTACGCCTCTAGCGCCATTAACATTTTACGTTTTTGTCAAAATACAACGCACAATGTGCTCAAAACTAGGTATAGTGATAAGCACCGTAATCTACGTTGGTCCAGAAAAAAATAGCTGGCAAGAAAAAAGAATCTACATGATTTTTTATAGCGGTGAGATCAGAAAGCGATACTGTAATTGTAATCAATCAATAGGCATATATGTTAACTGACACTTATTACACAATATAGCACACACAAAAAAAAACATTTTTGTTTTGTTTCGAAAAGCACTTTACCACGTTTTTAAAGTGAAACTGAGAATAGGCCAACTCAACCCTCTGACGTCTCGCCAATTCGGTGGCGCTGCTGTTGGCACTGCGCATGCGCAGGTGCTTTGCCTCACGCGAATCTGGTTTTCTTCATGCCCGAAGCGTCCACATCCGGTGTGGGCAAAGGGGAACTTCTTTGTAAAGAGTAAGCCTCAGAAAAAAATTCTTTACACAATCTAACGCCCTGAGAAAAGAAGATAACAAAAAGAACAGGGGGAAATGTGGGGATTTTCGCGCCCCAACTGCGTGGCCACGTCATCGCAACGTAGGTGGATCTCCAAATTCAAGAGGCCGTGTGCGTGAGCCCGAGTCTTGGGGCGGAGCCGCAAACAAGAATCTTTCTAGTTTGAGGCTTCGCCCCAACGTTCTCGTTGCGTCACGTTCTTGTTTGCTACCAGGATAGCACCCATGATAATAAACGCGAATGTTCGACTTTCAATAATACACCTCCCCTTGATAACCGCGCGCTCCCATTGGCCGGAGCGCGCGTGATAACTCGAAGCTGTGTCCATATGAACGTTCACAAAACACAAAAGCACACGTTTGCCGTTACAGTCGCTTTTCGAGTTCGGATCGTGACGACAAAGTGACGTATGACCACGTATGACTTACACGGCACATAGAGGAAGTCGCGTAGCTAGATTAAATGCGGCATTACTGGACACACCCACTGATCTCCACTTGAGGGCTGGAAAGAGCATTGAGCAAACAAGTATGAAGCAAGTAAGCGGCTTGTCACAGAAGTGAGCACATGACAGGTTTTTCAAATCTTCCGAGTGTCGGTCCAGTGTCCAAGGCAATAAATTTGCTTTTGTTAACTCAAGATGGCCTGCTTGCTGCGCAATAACTGCTCATTCAGGCCAAAGACGTACTCTGGGAAGCGACTGGTTGTGTGCGAATTTCGAGATTATAGTTGATCAACTGTGCATGCCCCACGTACAATTGCCTCATTCTCAGGACTGAATATTGAAAAGAATCATTCAGATCCACGTAAAACTGCAAGAAAGCATAACTGAAAGAAAAAATTGTAAGGTTGCAGGCGAGCTGGTGAATATCAACCAGGTTGAAATAACCTCAGACTGCGGTAATGAGGAAACATCATAACGTAGAAGAGAGATATAATAGACAGGACGACATCTCACTTGAGACGTCGTCCCGTTTATTTCCTGTCTCTTCTACGTTTTGATGTTTTCTCTCTACCCCAGTCTCGGTTTAATTCAACATCGCAACCCAAAATAATAAAGTAATCGATAATGAAGCCCAGCAGAAACTTGATTTCTCGGACAAGCATTGAACATCCATGAGCCTGCAGCCGCCGGTGTGCGCGAGCACACGCTGCGATATTGACGTCATAGTCCTTCGTTCAGGCTTAAACTGCAAAAAGGGACGAAGAGAACCCAATGCTGCTTCGAAGGGTGTGCCTATTTGTGCCAAACAAGAGTGTTCAGTGACGACATTGGTCTTGAGCGTCAGATAATGACGATGTATAGTCGTAGACGTACGGCGGTTTGAATAGGTGAACCTTACACCTTCTGGTGGAAAACTGTACCTGTTAGAAATAAATCGGGGATTCCTCGGAATGGCTTCAACGAGCGAACAACGCAAAATGATATCAGAGGGGGTATATTTTATTCCGCTACCAATATCTCAGTAATGCGAGTGTTTCTTGTTTTTGTTTTCCATGATATTCAGAAAGTATAATGTTAGAGCTATGATTTTTGTAAAACAAGTCCCCAAAAGAGTAAAGTCAAAGTGTAACAGGCCAGATTTCGAGCGTTTATGTTCCCCCAAATCTAACGAAAAATGTTTTCTCGCTAAATTTATTGAATAACCTAATTGCTTTTTAATTACACATCAATCGAATTTCTCCCCTAATGTATTTGGCCAAACACTGGCTCCTAAATTTAGCCACGTGCATCATCGCGAACAGCATACCGGGGGCGGCGGAGCGCATGTCTTTCGACACATGGTGCAGTAACCAAACAGTGGGCAGATACAAAGGCATCCAGCTTTGCGCCTACCCACTATGCGTTCCAACCACGGTGTAAGGTATTATCTTACACCGTGGGTCCAACCAGAGCTTAGCGTTCCGACGTCCCCGCGCGCTGCCTTCTCCTCCTCTTCCTCAATTTTTACCCGTATAGTTGCTGACTAGGTGAGAAGGGCGGGGAGGAACTTCACTTGTCCCGCCTCCAGCGCGAGCTTCCTAGCTTTTACGACGCTTCGGCGTAAGATATTATCTTACACTGTGGGTCCAACCAGAGCTTAGCGTTCCGACGTCCCCGCGCGCTGCCTTTTCCTCCTCTTCCTCAATTTTTACCCGTATAGTTGCTGACTAGGTGAGAAGGGCGGGGAGGAACTTCACTTGTCCCGCCTCCAGCGCGAGCTTCCTAGCTTTTACGACGCTTCGGCGTAAGATATTATCTTACACCGTGGGTCCAACCAGAGCTTAGCGTTCCGACGTCCCCGCGCGCTGCCTTTTCCTCCTCTTCCTCAATTTTTACCCGTATAGTTGCTGACTAGGTGAGAAGGGCGGGGAGGAACTTCACTTGTCCCGCCTCCAGCGCGAGCTTCCTAGCTTTTACGACGCTTCGGCGTAAGATATTATCTTACACTGTGGGTCCAACCAGAGCTTAGCGTTCCGACGTCCCCGCGCGCTGCCTTTTCCTCCTCTTTCTCAATTTTTACCCGTATAGTTGCTGACTAGGTGAGAAGGGCGGGGAGGAACTTCACTTGTCCCGCCTCCAACGCGAGCTTCCTAGCTTTTACGACGCTTCGGCGTAAGATATTATCTTACACTGTGGGTCCAACCAGAGCTTAGCGTTCCGACGTCTCCACGCGCTGCCTTCTCCTCCTCTTCCTCAATTTTTACCCGTATAGTTGCTGACTAGGTGAGAAGGGCGGGGAGGAACTTCACTTGTCCCGCCTCCAGCACGAGCTTCCTAGCTTTTACGACGCTTCGGCGTAAGATATTATCTTACACTGTGGGTCCAACCAGAGCTTAGCGTTCCGACGTCCCCGCGTGCTGCCTTCTCCTCCTCTTCCTCAATTTTTACCCGTATAGTTGCTGACTAGGTGAGAAGGGCGGGGAGGAACTTCACTTGTCCCGCCTCCAGCACGAGCTTCCTAGCTTTTACGACGCTTCGGCGTAAGATATTATCTTACACTGTGGGTCCAACCAGAGCTTAGCGTTCCGACGTCCCCGCGTGCTGCCTTCTCCTCCTCTTCCTCAATTTTTACCCGTATAGTTGCTGACTAGGTGAGAAGGGCGGGGAGGAACTTCACTTGTCCCGCCTCCAGCACGAGCTTCCTAGCTTTTACGACGCTTCGGCGTAAGATATTATCTTACACTGTGGGTCCAACCATAGCTTAGCGTTCCGACGTCCCCGCGCCCCCGCAGGGGGCACCTGTGAAAGCAGGTGTTTGGAGAGTGGCGTCTCCACGGACCCCGAGCCATGCGGGTTCGCCCGCCCACGTCTGGCTGTGCGTGGCTTTCCCGTGTCTGGGGAAAAGGGCATCCTGGTGGTTGAGCCGAGCCCGGGGTAAGTTTGGACCCTTCGGGGCCCCCCGGGCGAGGCAATACACCACTTCGGCCCCCGCTTCCCGTAGACGGGTGTCCTGGTTTGGCCCGACCAGGATGATTCAGTCAGTCGCCACTTCTACTATCCCCTCCCTTCTTTCGCCCCTATCTTCCCATACTCTTCACTCTCCTCATTTCTCTGCTTTCCTTTTTCAACTCCTTTGACGGCAAGGGCTAACCTTGGGTGGTGACAGATACTCTCGTCCGGATCCACACTTGGTTATAGTTTCTGGGTAGCGCTAATAGAGTAATGCTTCCAGCAAAGCCATATTTGTTATGGGGTGTTACCTATTCCCTCGTTGGGCTCCGTGGTGGGCGGCGCGCCACATATTCCGAACACTCTTTGCCCTCTTATGGCGCCCCTCTCTTCCAAACCCCGTTCGGGGCACGCCCTTAAAAGGCGCTGTCCTGAACACAAGACCATCGAAAAGGAATCTGAGATAGAAAGTTTTACGAAGTTTTTCGTTGTTCATTCTCTTGATGAACAGAAACCCGTGTCAAAGCTATCACCATTTGTTGAAGCCAAAGTACTTGAACAGCTTGTAGGGTTTTCCTACAAGGCTAAAAAACTCCACTCTGGAGACCTCCTAGTGGGAGTAAACAACAAAAAGCAAAGCGAAGCAATTCTCAAGCTGAACACCATCCTTGAAGTAAAAGTGTCGGTGAGCCCTCACCGCACACTTAACACCATCCGCGGAGTCCTCTCCGAGGACGACTTCTCGCTCACTAGTGAGGAAGAACTCCTCGAGGGACTCCAAGGTGCCGGTGTCGTTGCAGTAAAACGCATTATGTTTAGAAAAGATGGAGAAGAAGTCCCTTCAAAACATGTCATACTTACTTTTGAGAGGCATACACTGCCAGAAACAATCAAGGCTGGATACCTGAACTGCCACATCCGCCCTTACGTCCCCAACCCCCAGCGGTGCTTCCGTTGCCAGCGTTTTGGCCACGGAACACGCAGCTGTCGAGGGAAGGAGACATGTGCGAAGTGTGGCAGTCAAGATCACTTCTCTGACATTTGTGAGAATGTTGCCCACTGCATTAATTGCAATGGACCACACCCCACTTATTATCGTGGCTGTCCCATCTGGAAACAAGAAAAAGAAATGATTGCTATTAAAGTCAAAGAAAACATCAGTTATATCGAAGCTAAGAAACGGTATTCCTTTATGTCGAAGGGATCCTACGCCGACGTGGCGCGCAGGGGTCTTGCGCCACGTTCGGAATCGAGGGCTACCCAGGTCTCACCTGAGGTTCTGGAGGCAGCCCTCAAGACCCCAACCCCCCAGCTGGGGCAGCAGTGCCCCCCTCCTCCTGGAGGGAGTGCACAGGCTGCTTCGCTGGTTCCAGACAGGCCGGCAAATGCCGTACCTGTTCGCACATCGCGGTCCTCTTTTGGGGAGAAGGGGCGAAACTCCCGCCCGACCTCCTCAGAGAGGACCTCCTCTTCGAAAGAGCGGCACAACCCTCGTGCCGCTCCCTCAGTACCCAAGGGGCCGGAGGAGGCAGAGTTGAAAGACACTCTGCCCAGCACCTCCGGTGCCTCTTCGGCTGGTCGTGGCCGGGGCAAGCCACCCCGTGCAACGAACCAGCCAAAACCTTCAGGTAAAGACTCGCCTCCAGAAGTGGAGGCGATGGATGATACCTCCGAGTCACCCACTCTTGCATCCGACCAGGATGACAGGGAGTGGCAGACTTTGAAATCCAAAGGGAAAAAGCCAGTGGTCCTTCCCAAATAACCATTAATTTAATACTCTCAATTTTTCATTGCCTCTCTCTTTTTAATTTTACATTTCACCTTTTTAGATAAATGAAGAATTTACATTTTATGCTGTGGAACTGTCGTGGTCTTTTACCTAATATTGATGACGTTAACTATTTTATGGATGATCTTCGGCCTATTGCCCCCGCGTTACAAGAAACCCATCTCCAAGCTTATCATACACAGATTTTAAGGCGTCATCAAGTTTTTTGGAAAGATCGTGTTAATTCTAATTCTGGGGGCGTGGCAGTGATTGTGCAGAGCGGGGTTGCCTGCTCCGAGGTCCCACTGTGCACCCCACTGGAGGCCGTAGCGGTACGTGTTCTTTTAGACCGTCTTATAACAGTAGTTTCTATTTATTTGCCTCCAAATGTTCCCCTGCATCTCTCTGAGCTCCAAGGACTCGTGGGACAACTCCCTCAACCCTTTTTAATTTTAGGTGATTTTAATGCCCATCATCCTATGTGGGGCAGTACTCGTCTCGATTCTCGAGGCAGAGTAATTGAGCAGTTTTTACTATCATCTCAAATATGTCTTTTTAATAAGAGGGAGCCTACATTCTTTAGTTCAGCTCACAATTCATTTACATCTATTGATTTATCTATTGCGTCACCTTCATTACTGCCTTGTTTTTCTTGGCAGGTTCTTAATAACCCTTTTGGGAGTGACCACTTTCCTATTACTTTAGAGAGTGACATTTGTCTTCCCACTCTGTTAAAGCGAATGCCTCGGTGGAAGTTGGACAAGGCCGATTGGTCTCTTTTTAAGTTAAGCTCCACGCTGGATACATCCCTGCTTTCCTCCATGACTGCAGATGAAGCCACATTGTATGTGACAGAGCAGATAATAATTGCCGCTCAGCAGTCAATTCCCCAAACTACCGGTAATCTGCCTCGTAAGTGCAAACCTTGGTGGAATAAGGAGTGTGCGATTACGCGCACTGAACAAAATAAGCCATGGGGCAAGTTCAGGCGGTATCCCACCTCAATAAACCTGGTTGAGTTTAAAAAACGAAAAGCTAAAGCCCGGTGGACCCGTAAGCGATCGAAACGGAAAACCTGGATTAAATATGTGTCGTCTCTAAGCAGCTTTGTAACTGCTAAGGAGGTCTGGGACAGATTCAAGAGAATCAAAGGGGACTACAGGGGGTTCACGATTCCCGTTTTCAACCCTCCATGTGCATCACTGAAAGATACTGCCAACGTTCTTGGGAAGTACTTCTGTTCGGTGTCCAGCTCCTCTAGTTATTCAGATTCCTTCAAGTTGTTTAAACGACGTGCAGAGCAACATAATATAGTCACAACGGGATCAAACGCTGCACCTTATAATCAGCCCTTCACACAGTACGAGCTAAAGAGTGCCCTTGATATAAAAAAACTCTCTGCTCCTGGACCCGATGGACTGCATTACGAAATGCTGCGTAATCTCTCTCCAGAATCTCTTAAATCCCTTCCTAATTTCTTCAATTCATTGTGGAAAAGGGCTAGCTTTCCAGCGGCTTGGAAACGGGCATACATTATCCCTCTCTTGAAGCCGGGTAAGGATCCATCTCTGCCTTCTAGTTACCGTCCGATCGCTTTGACCAGCTGCCTTGGGAAGACATATGAAAGACTGATAAACAGGCGGCTGATGTACGTTCTAGAAAAGGAAAGTATTTTGGATAACAATCAGTGCGGGTTCCGCCGAGGACGATCCACTTTGGATCATTTGGTGCGCCTAGAAACGGCCATACGTGAAGCATTCGTGAATAGGCAGAATTGTGTATCGATCTTTTTTGACTTGGAAAAGGCCTACGATACAGCATGGAGATATGGCATCCTCCAAGACCTTTATGGCTATGGAATTCGTGGCCGTATGCTACAGTGCATAAAAGATTTTTTGACGGACATGACGTTTCAGGTTAGATTAAGAACTGTTTTGTCGGATCCATTCGTTCAGGAAAACGGGGTTCCCCAGGGAGGTATCCTGAGTGTTACACTTTTTGTAATCAAAATGAATTCTCTCGCTCAGGTTTTGCCACCGTCCATTACATACTCACTTTATGTTGACGATATCCAGATCTCGGCATCGTCGTGCAATCTCTCGAGCTGTGAGCGCCAGCTACAGCTGGCCATAAATAAGCTTGCTAAGTGGGCGGACCAAAATGGTTTTAAGTTCTCTCCCGAGAAAAGCGTCTCTGTCCCATTTTCTCTACGCCGTGGTCTATCACTGGATCCATCCTTAAAACTGCAAAGAACCTGCATCCCTGTCAGGAAAGAGCACACGTTCTTAGGTGTTACCTTTGACAAAAAGCTCAATTTCATTTCTCACCTGAAGTCACTCAAAGAAAAATGTCTCAAAACTGCGAATATTTTGAAAGTCTTAGCACATAAAACTTGGGGATCTGACAGGAAATGCCTTCTACGGCTGTACAACGCTCTTGTTCGATCCCGTCTCGACTATGGGGCTCCAGTTTACGGTTCTGCACGACCGTCCGCGCTCAAGATGTTGGATCCAGTCCATCACCTTGGACTGCGACTCGCAACAGGTGCTTTTCGGACGTCCCCCGTCCTCAGCCTGTATGCTGAATCAAATGAGATGTCACTCGAGAAAAGACCCCAACATCTAAGCTTAACATACCACTACAAGATACTTGCGAACCGTAATCATCCAACCAACAACTCCCTCCAGAAATCTAGATATTGCCGCCTCTTCCAGAATAGGCCAAGCATGGTAAGGCCCTTGAGTTTCCGAGTACAGGAATCTTGTTCCTCACTTGATCTTTGTTTGGACAAAGTTAATCTGATGCAGAATGTAGAGTGTGTTGCCCCCTGGGACATAGTGCCATTTGCCTGTGAATGGGCTCTCACAAGGTTTAATAAACATAGCGTCTCTGCCCTTATCATCCAACAGGAATTTTCTGAGCTTGAGAAGAAGTATGAAGGCTACACACATTTTTACACTGATGGTGCTAAGACGTCGTCATTTGTTGGCAGCGCCGTACATTCTGATTGTTTTATTAAAGCGAAACGTCCAAATACTTTCTCCAGCATTTTTACAGCTGAAGTTTATGCAATATCTATGGCCATAGATTATATTCTCCGAGCTAAAATAAAGCAGGCTGTCCTATTCATAGACTCCCAGAGTGCTGTTACCGCAGTATGCTCTTTGAGAGTTACTAAAAATATGCTGGTGCAGCAACTACGAAATAAGCTCAATAAAGCTGTACATGGAGGCCTAAATATAAAATTTTGTTGGGTGCCCAGTCATATGGGAATAAAAGGTAACGAGGAAGCAGACAGACTCGCTACATCCTCAGGTAATCTTCCCCCGTCTCACGCCTGTTTGCCACACCAAGACATTAAACCTGTAATAAAGTCATCCTTTCTTCGTTTATGGCAGTCTGAATGGAACATGGAGTGATAAACTTCATATTACAAAGCCGGTTCTCGGGCTCTGGAAGAACTCTTCTCACAGGAACCGATTCCATGAAGTATTGTTGTGTCGACTTAGAATCGGTCATTCTTACATATCACACAAATATCTCCTTAGTGGGGAGGACCCACCGGTGTGTGAGCATTGTGGGGATACACTTACCATCATGCATATCTTGTGGCTGCGTCCAGCTTTGGACAATGAACGTCATACCCACTTTCCTGAATTGTTTCATTTCCAAATTCCATTCCATCCTGCTCTTTTACTGGGAGAATATCCCCTCATCCCATTTGACCGTCTATTGACTTATATTACTAACACAGGTTATATTAATCAGATCTAGTTCCGCATAGCTAATTATTATTTTGTAGCACAGTAACAATAATAGCTTGTTTTCCTTTTAACTTTGTTTGGCGCAGTATGGCCTCCGTTGCTGTTGCGCCATAAAACCCCCAAACAACAACAACAACAACGACGTCCCCGCGCGCTGCCTTCTCCTCCTCTTCCTCAATTTTTACCCGTATAGTTGCTGACTAGGTGAGAAGGGCGGGGAGGAACTTCACTTGTCCCGCCTCCAGCGCGAGCTTCCTAGCTTTTACGACGCTTCGGCGTCTCGTTCACCTCGAGCGCGTGAGCGCAGCCAAAGCACGACGGAAGGCATGAAGCGCGTGCTACAGGACACGGCGTTTGAAAGACACGCCCTGCCGTTTTCATTTTTTCAGTGACCATGATAAGAGTCAAAACTTCCTGAGCGTTATTAAAAAGAGTCTTAGCCGAATAATGTGTTGGCAGATATAAAATTATAATGAAAAGCGTGACGTAGGTTTTCGAAAGCAAAATCAATGCGTAATTGAAAGTTTCCTTAACCAACCGAAGTAGCACAAAGTAGGCTCCAAAAGGGTGCCGACGGGGGTCCCGCGGTGGCAGCCCACGTACGTTTAAAGTTGGTTTTGCCACTCGGGCCGAAGTGCGCCCGATTTGGGCTCCCCACCGGGCGTCCCTCGTGGGACCCACAGCGCGGGCCTTCTTGGGCAGCCCGCCTCGGCTTCCCTCGTAGTACTTAGAGGAGGCCTACCATGGGCAGCACACACAGGTTGCCCTCGCGGAAGCCACGGAGGTGTGGCTTACTTGGGCAACCCACGTGGGCCCCCTTGTGGGACCTGCAGGGAGCCCACACCGTTGGTAACGTGGCCCACGCACAGCCGAGGTGGGACCCATGGCGGTTTCACATGGGCAGCCAAAGTCGGGCATGCCCACGCTTTGCCACCGCAAAGCCCACACCATTGCTAACGTGGCCTTCTCAGAGCCGAGGTGGGACCCACGGCGGTTTTACATGGGCAGCCCAAATCGGGCGTGTCCACACTTTGCCACTGTGGAGCCCGCACCATTCTTAACATGGCGCGCGCACAGCCGAGGTGCAACTTTCGGGGGTTTTACTCAGGCAGCTTAAGCCGTTCACGCCAACGTTTTTCTGACAAGGAGCCCCATCTTCTTAAACTTGGGCCTCGCAAAACCGAGTGGGACCCACAGGGGTTTCACATGTACAGCCCATCTCGGCACGCCCATGCTCAGCTGCCGTGGTGCCCACATTAATGCATTTGACCCCCGTAGAGCCGAGGTGGATTCCACGGTGGTTTTAGATGGGCGCTTCAAGTTGGGCATGCCCACGCTTTGTCGCCGTGGAGCCCACCGTTCTGCTTATTCGGCCCCCGTAAAGACGAGGATGAACCCACGGGGTTTTACATGGAAAGCTTGAATCGGGCAAGCCTAAGCTTTGCCACCGTGCAGCCCACACTATCCCAACTTCTCCCTCCCATATCCGAGGAGGCATCCACGAGTGTTTAAATGGGCAGCCCAACTCGGGAGCTCCCACGCTCTGCCACCGTGGAACCCACGTCGTTGCAACTTCGTGCACGCAGAGTTTTACATCGGAAGCCTACGTTGGGCACGGACAAAATTTGCTGCGGTAGAGCCCCATCTTTGTAAACTTGGCCCGTGCAGAGCCGAGGTGAGACTCACGGGGGTTTTACATGGGTAGCCGAACTCGGGCGTGCCTACGCTTCGCCGCCATAGAGCCCTCATATCACATTTGGCCCCCGTAAAGATATGGTGGGTCCCATTACGGGATTACATGGGCAGACCAAGTTTGACATGCTCAGACTTCCCCACCGTTGAGCCCACATCCTCTCAACTTGACACCCGCACGCCTTAGGGTGGAACCACGAGGATCTTACATGGGCTGCACAAATCGGGCGCGCCCATGCTTAGTCGTCGTGGAGCCCACATCATCGTATTTGGCCCCCGTAGAGCCTAGGCGGGTCCCATGGGAGTTTTGTATGAACAGCCCTAGTCGGGCACGCCCCCTCCTCACCGCCTTGGAGCCAAATCATCGTAACTTGGCCCCCGCACGGCTGACGTGGGACCCACGGGGGTTCCCACGCTTTGCCCGTATCTTGGCTAACTCTGAACCCGCATTAGTATGGGCATGCCCAAGTTGGGCATGCACATACTTTGCCCCCCGAATCCCACATCCGCACTAACTCTCCCCGCCGCATAGCCGAAGTGGGACACTTGGCGGTATTGCACGGGCGGCCGCAATTGGACGTGCCCTCGCGAGCCGAGGTGGGACCCACAAGAGTAGGGATAGCCCAAATTGGGCGTGCACACGCTAAGCAGACTTGTTACCAACGTACGTTTCGTAGGGGCTGCCCGAGTCCGGACAGCGCACGTGTTCCACACATGGGCACCACCTCTGGTGCAGCCTGCAAACTTTTAAAACCAAATGCATATCGAGTTTGTTGGTGATGTCTGATTACTTATCAGGAAAATGTTACGGTGAGACCAAAAGTGAAAAATCCATCTTTCCAGCGGATATGGCGAATAGCTCTGCACTTAAATACATACGAAATAAAATGCTGTATTTCTTCACAATATAGCTCAGTCCCAAACAAACCATTTTATGAATCTTACCATATTATATCCCAAATATTCTTCCACAACCGCTTTCATGTCATCCTAATATATTTTCAATGTGAGTTTTAAAGCTACATCTACAAAACTAACTCACTGCCTTAACTGAAGCGGACACTTGGAAACTATTGGAACGCTTCCAAGTGCGGGATATAGAAAATTATATAACAACAAGCTAATTTTTTTTATCTGAACAAATCAAAAACTCAGTTTTTTTAGCTGAGTCAGCAACTTTACAATGCCACATACCTACATACCCTACTCGACATACCGAATACTGGAAAGATTCGAAGTTTGTAAATAATTATGGATATCAGATTCACGCTTCCCAAACGTCTTATTTGACGAGATAAAAAAAAACATTGATTTTGAAGGCATTTCTTTCTCTGAATTTCGCGATATTTTCCTAAAACCATAAGAGTGTGCTTATTTCTGTTTGTACTGAGTGCTTATATTATGATTGTATGATTTCTTTCTGATATTCTTGTGTATTGACTATTGCGCCACTGAGCTCTGTTTTTTTAATGAGGGGGCAAAGGACCTTTCAAGCTGCCTCAACACAGCTTTTTTCCTTCGTCTCCTCCATTGATGTACATTGTTGGAAATCAGACGGATTATTGTTTTCAGAAGTATTTTCCTCTCTATGCACATTATACTGGAAATTTATGAATTAATCCAAATGACTGGTCTGAGTCCATGATCTCGTTTATAAAACCGTCATGAACTCGGATTTTTCTTCGCAGCATGTGGGAAGTCATGAGCGCACCGACCAACTATAACTCATTTACCTATGCGCCTTTTAAGGGTCCCGCGCGAATACCTCGGCAGGTCCAAAAGCAATCTCCGAACCCGGCTGTCGCTGAAAAGTTTGGAAGCGGAAGGCATAAAATATTCTGTTTGCGCTTCTTGATTTGCCTAAACCTCACTAAGCTTAACTTTTCTTTTCACTGCAAATCGCGTGTATCCGATTGAACGGAAAGCTTACGCAATTCGGAAGCTCGAAACAAGCTGTACTTCACGCACTGTTCCTCGCTTGGGGTTTAAGTCGCGGATACCGTTTGTGAGGAGCTTGCAAAAGAGAATCAGACAAAGCGAGATCGCCGCTCAAGGGCGTCGAACGACGCACGCTGTCTCCGAACCGACGAAACAAAACTAGAGAGGAACGACGGGGCATAAAGGAAACAACCGCCATTTTGACGTAAGCCCCAAGCGTGAATACGTAATTATAATCTTGAATCTGTATCAAAATTGCCTAGTCAAAAGTCTCGAAGCACTGCAATATAAAGCCGCTCGGTTTATCTCTGGAAATTATTCGTATCATACCAGCGTGTACATAAAACAAAATATCGGTTTGTCTTCTCTAGAGGTGACAAAAAATATTTATCGTTCGTGTTTTTTTTTTTTATTTCTTCATTGTCTTCATTACAGTGCTTGCACCTTGAAACAGTCATTTTGTAGACCCGCAGTCCATATTTCAACCAAAATAGATAACGCAAATAAAGTGGAACCTTAAACAGCTCGTACTCTTTTTTTCTTCATGACCGTTGTTATTGTGCATTTCCGACTGGAACACCTTCATGATGTCGAAAACCCGACAGTATGGTAAAAGCAGGGAAACAGTCTCGTTTCCCTGCTTTGCTCCTTACCACAGTCTCGGGTTTTCGACATCATGATCAACATCCACCAGCTCGCCTGCGCACTCACAGTTCTTTCATGGAAAACCTTGCCAGAATTTGTTACAGCCAAACAAGGTGAGGTGTTGTTTCGAAAGAAGTGCGAACATATGTTTTTAAATGTACTCCGAAACTCGAAATTATTGAGCGTGGCCAATAATGTTGTGCTATGTGTTGACCAGCCAACGTGAATTTCTGACGCAATATTTGTTTCTGTTGCTTTTCATGGCTTTTCCCTCTTAGATCTACCATAGGCTTTTTGACTTTTCAAATTGAAAATTTGCCATCTTGATTAAGTTTTAATGCGAATGATGATGTGGTAACATGTATGAACCAAATAACGTGAACTTTGTTACACTTTCGCTCTTGTTTTCCTTATAAAGTTATTTTTTATATCTTGGTTTTTCCTTCACTGCAAAATCCTCGCTCATGTGTTGCATCCGTAAGGAAGTCTTCGAGCTAAAGAAATAAAATAAAATTTAATTAAAAATTAAACACACTCTTGGGGCAGAGCACTCTTGAAGCTATGCGTCGTTTTCTATCGGTTGACTTTTTTTCCCCTGAATCAAAATTGGCGGTCGAACGTCAATAAAACTTCATTCGTTAGCTTTTTAACCCTCCGAAGAATAACACTATATTATATTCTTGCCTGAGCCAGCGAAATAAAAGGAAAGAAGCGAAATTTGAATGTCGATCACGATGCGTTCAACCGGGAGAATGAATGAAAATTAGCGGCTTTCCCCGCACAGCTGGGAGCAGCCGGAAGTTCACACGCATGCGCTCGCGCCTCTTACTCTGCGCCGCGGCCTGATTGGTTCATTCGGAAGGGGGGCGTTACGGCGACGATATCATCAACTGGCCCAACCCTCCTAATATACGGCTCTGCCACTGTAAAAGAAGGAATTTGCATTACATATCAAACATTTTATGAACGGCAGAAGTCAATCCCGAAGGCGAACGACCAACGAAATTTTCGAGACTGGACGTAAATTGTCCAAGGAGCCTTCAAATGTTCTTTATTACAAAGAAAGCGTTGACACCGCTCAGATGTCCTTGGCTTCAGGGGGTCTCTCCAGTAACGCTCTGGATCCAGTCTACCTGCGTTGCGACTTTGGAAAAGACAGACGGATGGTCGGGCGCGCCACAGGTCGTGCCAAAGGATGTGACTCCGGCCAGCACGTAGTGACCGTCCGCTCTCGGACATTGCAGGGGTCCTCCAGAGTCGCCCTACGAAGCAGACCATGCGTGTTTAAGAAAGGGCCTTGTAACGTAACCATAAACTGAACCAACAATAGTTTCACCTAATCAAAATTTTTCGTATGGCGTTACGTAAAGTATGGTATAGGCACATGCGAAGTGAGAACGTCAGGGGACGTCTTTCGAACGTCCGTCCTCCAGCATACGCATCGTAGATTACGACATGTTTTAGTTGCGCCGCACGCTCCAGGTGCACGAGTCGCCCAAGCTTTGTCGAAGATGGGAAGCTCGCGCTGTAGGCAGCACAACTGAAGCTCCTCCCTGCCGTTCTTACCTTATCTGTAACTATAGGGGGCGGCCTGCTGAAGTATAGGACGACCAGAAAGAATCTAAAACCAGAGTACCGCAAAGTCTTTTATCACCCTCAAGATGTTGTGTCATTGCTACGACGCATATCAGCACAATGCTGCTCTGGTGCAACTCTAAACGTTTAATAAGTGATTATAACTGCTGATTTGTTATAGTATTTTTGCTGCTTCTAAGGATCTGCAGCCCCACGACGTGCCCTCTCGTGCTGAGTTTCTATAAGCATGGGGTAAATTTGTATTAGCCATTACCAGAAGATAATATATCCGTTTTTTTTTTAGTGCGTGTGCTGAGTGAGAGGATTTTCAAGCATCTCCCCAATGGCTGAATGATGGTCAACGCAGAACACAAAAAATCTCGAAGTTTATAAGGTGACAATGAAGTGGTATTGTTAGTCTCCCTGTGATTTCGGCTGTGATGGTGTCTATTGTTTACGCCACTGTGTTAAAGCGCGCGCTTTAAAATGCCAACGAACCTCAAGAGCCGCGTAAGCTCGAAATGTGTAATCCGGTCAGTCCGCAACCACTAAACAATCTTGAAATAAAACGGCGACCGGTGCGAGAAATCAAACCACATTCGCCGGCGTGGAAGCCGAGTACATTGCTGACTGAGCTACGGACCCAGCACGCAGGAACGGAAGGAGCCAAAGCAGGTGGTGTGACAATGCGCGCTGCGCGGAGAAGATTTGAAACTGCAAGAAAGAGCGGAGCAGAAACAGGTGGACCAGAAATAGCTTGCGGAACGAGGGGGAATGGAAAGGGCACGAAAGATCGTTTTTCCTCTATTGGTGACCCAGCAAATTTAGCGCAACGGCTTCGTATCCAAGTGGTGCTGACGCGAAGCGCGCGCAGCGTCACGAAGAGACAATCATGTGACGTAATCTGTTCCCATACAAAACCCTGCCTAAGGCAACACCTGAATTAAGACCGCCACCCACCCCAGGTGCTCAAAAACAGGGTCATTTTGCTCTAGGCACCACACAAAACTAAGGGCACACATGCAGCCAATTTTTTCGCAACAAAATTCCTCTGTGGTACAGTAGCCGTATAGAAAACTCGAGAACAAGAGATTGTGCAGGATTCGCTTTTGTAGCCGCTCCATAACAACAAGAAAAAATTGCTGCGAGTCAAATTTTATTATGCTACAAATCTTAGCAGAGCCCATGGAAAAAACCACTAGAGTCAGTTCCAGGTGAAGGATCCAGGAGATTCTCCGCACCCAGCACGCGCTCGTCGCGTTCCGCCCCATCTTTGCTGCGCGTGCGACAAAGTGTTATAAATAAAAATAAAAAAAGCTTGCGTCTAAGGTTTTTACCATGTTAAGAACCTAGTAGGTTCTTAACCTGTTACCAACTGTAACCTTGGAAACTAAAATCTTGTATAAGCCAGGAGAGCTCACCGAACACGTTGATTTTCCGACATCCTTGTAACCGGCGCAAATCATTGCCTCCTCGTTATCCACCGAAGCGATGAGCTGACTGCATTCTTCAAAAGAAATGATAGGCAAGTCCACCTTTTGGAGAATGGGAGCGAGCTCTTGACCATCTGCGCTCAAGAAAAGTCAACAATTATATGTTTACACTCAAAAATATATCCAGCGTGTCTCACATGACTCTAGCCTACGTTTTTGTGTAATTTTTGTGTCACCTTAAGGTGTTCTCATGTTACACCAATTTTTAACGATTCTGGTATCATATCTTTTCCCTGAGACATTCACGAAGCGAAATAGCAAATTAGACGCTTTGTATTTAGATAGTGTGAACTAGGTCTGCCTTAAGATGTATCAACGCTGTACCAGGTTGTAGGCATAAACATTAGCCAGCGCAGTAAAACGGCACTTCTGGGGTCTTTAAAATTTTATTTCTTGACATTTGCTCTAATACTGCAAAACGCACGCTACTTATAAGTTTTTGTCGTCTCTTTTTAAAGCAATTATTAATTTTAAATCCTGTGTTCAGAGGCAGAAACAATTACATAAAAAACGTTTTGTTGAGTGCACATTTAGGCACACCCATTTTCTGTGAGGAAATCACTTAAATGACTAATTTTGCATTTGTATAATACAAAGTGCTAGTAAAAAGCCACAAGCTTTGTGCTTTTTTTTGTTATTTACAAAAGTAAAATAAAGTCTTTATCAAAGCCTTTTTTAAATCCCTTTAGGAATCTGCTAAATTTGCAAAACCATAGTAAAGATATCCCAATTCTATATAATTAAAGGAAATCTACGTATTCCCAAGATAATACACTAGTAAATGTTATATTGAAGGAAAAATTTTAAGTACCAAACACTCAGTTCAAAAACTCAAAAGAAAACACAACGTCGAAAAACGACAAAAACGTATTTGAAACTTCTAAAGTTCTATACTCTTCAAATATTGGCTGCAATTGCATAAATAAAGAACAGGACATATATATAAGGTGTTCAGAAGTCATCCAAAGTAACTGAAGCTGTTCATAATAATATGCTGTGACTTTTCTGGGCCCTCTTGTGCCATCAAACACCGTTACGTTCACTGCTCTCACGTCAGCTTTTCGGTCTGTACAAGGTTTTGGCTGGAGTTTTCGCGGCAGCTCATAAACTTTCGTGCTATAATGGTGAAGGTCTTGTGGTACCTTGGTGTATGCAGACTGAGAATGGCACGCAGACGGGCAGAAGGTAACGGTTTTCAAGTTGACGCTAGGCAAAACTGGTGCGGTTGGTCTCCCTTATATAGCTTCGTTTCCACGTAAGCGTAAAAACAAAAAGAAAACACACTAGGAACTTTTTTTTTTTAACTGTACTTCGAAATACGATGGAAACATCTTGAGTTTTCCATCCTACTACCAGACGCGTAGAGAATTTGCACTCGTGCCAACCACTGCTCAGAAGTATCGTCAGCGTGTCGATGTGGCACATCAGTGGACTCGCAAATCGAAAGAAAAAAAAGAAGAAAGAACTCGTTTTGTAAACGTTTTTGAAAAAAAACGACCTTTCTTTCTGAAGCGCTAACACACGTGAACGGGGAGCCGATTGCGTCGGAACAGTCGCCGCTGCCGTGGTTAGGCTTGACGCCCAAGAACATAAATGAGTTTTTCGCGCGTTCGGTTGGTGTACGCGCCTCTCCGCGTCAACGACAACTGCCGAGAGAAAGGGCTACCAGCCCGTAGAGACGCGCGCCAGCCCGCTTCGGTCGGGCACTGCGCAATGTCGCCAAATCGACTAAGCCTAAATCATGGGACGACCGCTGCCTATCAACTTTTTACAATGTATTAGTGCTACACAAAAAAAAAAAAAAAAAAAAGTTTATTTAGAGTTTTAAAATTTTTCCTTTTAATATTACGTTAAAGATAACTACCTGTCAATCCCGAGACTGTCGTGCACCTTGTCGTACACTTCTGCCCCGAGTGACTCTGACTGGTAACAACCTGGCAAGCCACTACCGGCGCGACTCCGTTATCTGTCCGTGGCAAACATCGGCGCCTCCCGCGCGTCACGTTGTTGTGTGCTATCTCGAGCGACCCCCTCCGACTCTGGGAGGCGCCGACGAAGCTCAGACGGGTCCAAGACGCCTCATATATGGGTGCGGCTTTAGCGCGCCGTTTAAACTTTTCTCCGCCGACGTTCACCGCTTTCGTTTGCGTCACCTTTTTTTAAACGTGTACTTGCTTCGGCAGTCGGTAGTTAAAAACGCGGGAATCGCGCTTTTAGAGCGCAGCTCTTAGGCGCCCGTTTCCGGCTTGAGCGGCGTCGGCGTCGCCGTCGCCGTCGGCGTAACCAAGGTCACCCTAAGGTCACGTGACCCCTCTCAAGGTCACCCCAAGGTCACGTGACCCCTCCCAAGGTCACCCCAAGGTCACGTGACCACCCAGGTCGCGTGACCCCCAGGTCATGTGACCCCCAGGTCACGTGACCCACAAGGTCACGTGATCCCTCCCAAGGTCACGTGATCCCTCCCAAGGTCACGTGACCTCTGAGGTCACGTGACCCCCCGAGATCAAGTGGCCCCCCAGGTCACGCGGCCCCCCTCCCCGAGGTCACGTGACCCCCCTCCCCCCCCCCCCCCCCGAGGTCATGTGACCCCCTCCCCCGAAGTCGGGTGACCCCCCCGGAGCATATTAAAGAATGAGGGGAGGAGGATGAGAAGGAGGAGGAGGAGGAGGAGGAGGGGTCTACCCTCCCCTCAGTACCCTTCCCTCCTCCTCCTCAAGAGCTGCGCTCCAATTCGGCGTTACAGGGAGTTGTAAACGGCTTTCACTTATTTAGTCTTGTCTAACGCAAATCAAGTCGAAGAAACATGGAAAGAGCCGCTGTTTCTAGTGACAGCTTCTCGAAGATGGTTGATACTCGAAAAACACATACGATGTTTCGAGCCACAGCGAATTAGTCAGAAGCAAAAAATGCCTGTCTATTTCTTTACTCACAATAGTTGTATTTTTAAGAAAATGAAACGAGCAAACTAAATAAGAGTCTAGAAGTTCTGAACTAAATTTGGTTATTGCACCCGCATCTTCCTTTGAGGATGGTTCCCGTGTGCGGTGGAGCGCTGACAGAACACACTTCACGCGTCGTCAGCCATTTATCGTCTTCCATGAGCAATAGTTTTGAAGGTGCGATGCAAATATGTCAGCGCTTCCGTCAGCGCGTGCTTAGATCAAAGTTTGTGCTTATAGCGCTGGAATATATGTGTGAACACATATTTAGTGTACTTTATGTGACAGTGATTGTGCAAACATGGATATATTGCACAAACGGGGTCACAATAAATACACGGTAAATCAATCACTGAAATAAGGGCACTATACTGATTGTTACAAATATTCTTGTATTCCTCGTACTCTCCATGACTGGAATTCATTACCCAAACAAATCGTCTCTTCAAATTGTATGACATTCTTTTTAGCCGTGATAAATGTGTCGTCCGTTTTGATGTTTAACGCCTTGACACCCCATAAAAGAATACCTTTCTGCTCAATGTGCGTTCCTGGTCTATATATGTGATGTGTCGGCTGAGTGGTACGTTACAACACCCTTTGTGTGCTTTATTTAGAACATTGAACAATGTGTCTTCGTACCTCGGCTGCGCCATAGCTGCCGGTAGTATCAATCCATAAATAAGCACGAGCGGCTGCCTGTACGATGTTCATCAAGATTCAGACGGGCAGAGGAGGAGATTGAGCACTGGATTGAACTCTTTTCAGCTTTCTCTTTACCTGCTCCGAGCTGTGGTGCGCTGAAGTTAATGACACCCTAAAGACGTTAAGACGCGAAAATGAAGCGGATAGATTATTCTTGAAATAGAATTCTCATAGGCTACTTAGTATATACACTAAGTTTCGCGGGTTTTAGAGCTCAAGTAATTGCGATATTCAATTTACAAATTTCGATAAATTTCATCTGTCTACCAGTCAACACTTCCCATGTTAGTCAAACCCCCATGATGCCCATAAACCCCGTAATCAAAAACGCTCTTCCATTCTGGGCGCCCTCATGATTCCCCTAGGTCGCCCCGCCACGGTACGATAAAAACCAGAGCTGGCCAAATTACTCATATTTTGTAATTAAATTACATTACTAATTACTTTGCTGAAATGTAATTAAATTACATTACAAATTACCACAGCCAGAAAGTAATTAATTACCATTACAAATTACTTTTAAAAGTAATGACATTACTGTCGCATTACTTTTGTATAATTTTAAATATAAAGGAGCTATTGATAACTTCCTTTTACAGATAACTTTATTTACATTATTTACACAGTTCATGGCACACAGCTAGAACTCTCTGTTGCATGTTTACCGATGGACAGAGGAACGCACGCGACTGATCCGTTTCCCACCCCAACCCGGACAACTATTTTTGGAGATGACTGAGGACCCTATGCAGATTATCTCTGGGTGGGGGGAGAACAATTGTCATTGTTCACAAAATCGCGTCGAGGGCCGTTCCACCAGGGGCCTTAGTTCGACCTACTTTCCCTCCTTCGTTTCCCGAGAATGTCGAGCAGAAAAGCTCGAATGGCAGGCACTTACCAGCCCTATTTCTCACAGTGGACGATAACACAGAGAGGGTACGCAGCATGCATCAGAAAAAGTAAGCGGAAACTTTCAAGAGGGGCCAGAAAACGTCGAATGCAAAACCGCAAAACATAGGTATAGAATCGCGCTGAGCGGGTTTTCACAGTTCAAGAGAGTGGCAGAAAATGTCTAGCTGATGGCGGGCGCGAGAGTCGCACCAGCCGCATGAGCATCAGCAACGTAGCGGCGGCCGAAGAGTGTTTTTTGGAAAGGTGTAGAGGAAAAAGAAAAAGTAAAATAAAAAGAAAAGCGCTCTTGTGTATTGTGGACACAAAAATATGCCTGGTGCGAAAAAGTAATTAGGTAATTTAATTACAATTACCGTCGCTGGAGTAATTCATTACATTACTAAATTACCTGCTACAAAAAGCAATGAATTACATTACTAATTACTGGAACAAGTAATTAAATTACTGTAATTTCATTACAGTAATTACATTACTGCCAGCTCTGATAAAAACCGTTCATGAAACTCGGCTACCCCCTACGCTATTCTCGCTCTCGGCCTAGGTTGCTTGACCTTCCACCCTGACTCACGGCGAGCACATCCGTGACCGGTTGCCTTGAGGCCGGTTGCCTTCAGTGTCTTAGTAACGTTGGTCATATTATGTAATATATAATTACATAATATATTTATTATGTAATAAAAAATATGACACATATTATCACTTCGGCAGCGTGACCAAAGCAGACGATACTGTTATCTACTGTTTGTTTTGTTTTAGTAACTTCTATGCCATTGGCCTGTGGCAGCGCTATATATATTTCAACGCGTGCCCGGAATAAACCGTTCTTACCCTGGTAGCCGGCCTGCCTGTTTGGTCTTTGCGGTTCTGTCCTACCGCGAGATGGCTAAGTGACAACAACACAGAAAGTGTGAACCGATTTACAGTGGTAGATTGCGTTGAGAAGACGTGCCCTATCAGATTTGCTTGTACAAGCCAGGTTGGACTCTTAGCTTTTTTGCGAGGCCAACTCGCATGTCGCGCAACCTTTGTAGCTATGCACGTCTTGGCCGGGGAACTCTCGAAGCAGAACAGAGACGTTCTTGGATTGCGCGGGAGTCTCTCAGGGCTGGTTGCACCAACGCCGCTTAGCGCAAAGCGGAGCTTAGGCGGGAACTTAAGCTTAGTTTCGGTTTCGTTCGGTTGCACCAAACTCGCTTATCGCTAAACCTAGCACTAAACTACGCTTAACTTGAGCGCTCAGCATTGGGCGCTTTGCTTTTGGTTATTTCCAACGTTACTAAAACACTCAGTTGGGAAACTCGCCGTCGGAACCTGGGCCGCTGGCGTCCACCGAGACCGAGCTAAATGCGACAACAGCGCCACTCTTTATCATTTGTCGGTACTGTGGTCAGCTTGAGCTTTTTGAAAGCCTGTTTTTGCGTAAAAACAAATAAAAAAAGACTCTTTTTGTATGAAATTTATTTGAGTTTAGTACAAAAAGGGGGGCGCGTTATGTTTTTAAAATCTTTAGTTTGCAGGGTTTTGCGGCACAATTAATATTGTTTTTAGTCAACCATGCCTCAGCCGGCCTTTCAGGTAGCGCGTCCCGCCCTAGGTGCATTTTGACTTTGGTAGTTGAACGCGGCGCGTCCGCCGGGGCGATGGGGGTGGCACCCCTGTAACCTCTACCGCTATATCTGTTCTAAACCCAAAATGGATGTCACGTGCACTTCCTCGAGTGGCCGCTGCGGGAGAAATGGTGGCGTTGTGTTCGTCATTAGCTCGGTGCTCGGAGACAGATTCGGGCCACTTTTTCAAAGGTGTCTCTATGGGAGTTTCCCAACTGAGTGTCTTAGTAACGTTGGTTATTTCTTAATCCTGAATTAAAAACATGGCGGCTGGTTTGACGCGGTGGACGAAATTGGTTGTGCAAAGTGTTTTAGGCTGCATCAGCGTGAAAGTCTCGACAAAATGACCTTCAATTGTGACAAGGATGCAAAATATTGTCGCGTGAAGTGTTTATCGACCCCTGTTTTCAAGTTGGCTATCCACTCTCAGGGCGTGTTAGCCCTAACCGAGATACGTGCGGAGCTGTGGGTCTGTGGGGCTCACGGGGCTCACGTCTGTCTTCCCGTTGGTTCTTCTGTCAACGAGCTTATTCGTATGTACTTACTAATTTTCGCATAACCGTAACGTATTGTTATTTACCACCTTGTTCATTTACACTTGCAGCGCGTATCCTTCAATTCGATCAGCGCGTTGAATAGTGGCAGTACATGATCTCGGCGATCAGCTGATTGTCGACACCTCTGCCGTTCGCATTAGATTGCGGCGCTTTTAAGTAATAAAACAACGAAAATTCAATTTCTTTCGTTTTCTGAGTTTTGAGACAATCTTCAGTGAATTTTCCTAATCTCGCGAGTAGAATCTTGGCTTCAGAAAACTGTATCGTTCCATAACCGTAACTTTTTGGTGATCGCGATTTTTTAGGAATATTTTGCTTTATATCTTTCATTCGTGGCGACGACAAATCGTAACGAATACTATGATAGATTCGTTCATTGCTGTATCGGGGCAGGCTGGGGCAGGCGATGCGAAGAGACGACTGTTCTTATCGGCACGATGTGATGTACTAGTGGGAGTTTTTTTTCCTGAACTCGACAGTGTGAAACTGAAGTCCGTTTGAGGCTGCAGCGGATGTTCATCGACGGTACAGTGCAGTTCTGTCACCTTGCTGATAGTAACGAGTACCGTCGATGCAAGGTCTCGTGACCTGACCTCTCGACGACTTCTATTCGACGATTTCCGGGCATTTTCGCAGCTGCCGTGGCGAGTTCGTCACTGTTTTGAACTTCATCGGTCTCAGGCTTGACTTGATTTTAGTAGTCATCTTACCTGCCTCTTATATGGATGATGTTTTGTCTTCAGCGATGTAACGAGTAGAGTCCACGATGGCTCCTTCACCTCAAAATGTGAGCACGAAAACTACTACCACTGCCAAAATATCCTGTTATCAACCGATATTAAACACACAATCACAGATGTAAAGAGCATTCGTGTTTATTTGAAGCTTTGACTTCTGTTATTGAAAGTTAAACGAAAAAATGATTGAATTTGGAGACCTGTAATTTGTTACTCACCGAAGAAATACAGCGAAAAGCAAACGCCAACGAACTACGGCAGTTTTTTTTGTTTTTTTTTTTTACATTACGTGATTCCTCTTCGCCAATCGTATTCGTCCCTCTGAGCGTTCCCTAATTCGCTCTTTTTGTCCCTAGATTCCCTACGCAAATCCAGCGTTTAGGCAAGGGCGCGTCTGTAAAGCCGGCTTAACGTTGGTGCAACCGGAATTTAAACCCGTGCTTACCTGAGCTCGGTTTAAGGCGCTAAGCCGGCTTAGGAAAGCGCCGCTTTAGGTTAAGGTAAGCGGCGTTGGTGCAACCGGCCCTCAGAAACAACAACCTGTCGCAAAAGCCGCGCGAGTACACGAAGGGGATGTCCAGAAATTCCCTCTGAAATTTGACGGTAGCCGCAGCAAAGGGAACGACGTCGTGCCCATCCCGCCGCCTCCGCCGCATTGCACTGCTTGTCGTTTGCGTATCACCGATGGCACAATCTTGTTGCCTTTCTTAGACGCACAAAATTCATTCAAGAACGCCGCAGCGGCGGCCGATAGGATGGAGGGAGTCGAGAATGCGTCTAGCCAGAGGTGACGTTGTTGAGCGAGGGGCGACAGTGATGGCGGATTCATTGGTCGTTTTGGAGCGCGCCGGGATCAGTACATAAGATCCGAAATGGAGCACGCGATGCGAACGGAGTCACGCCGCCTCCAGATCCCCAGTAAAACACGACCACTCCTCCAAAATCGGCGGATGCCTTCTTGTCATTCACCTTCCCGGGAATCCCGCATCTCGAATCACTTGTTTTCCGAATCTCGGCGCTAACAACACCCGTTCAACGCAAGAGTGAAGTTAATCATGATGTGAAAGATGCGTGTCCATAAGCGATGTGTATCAGCGCGGCCCACTTGCCTCTTCATCGGAATGCTCGCGAACGGTGTCGACGTGCGTCTCGATTTCCGGCCTCTTCTGCGGAGGTTCTAAAGGACAGTCGAATTCATGCGGGACATACAAGCAATCCTCGTCGTCGCCACTACTGGAGACGCTGCTGCTGGAGGAGCTGCTCGAGCAACTTGACGACGAACTGTCGTAAACCAACAGCAGCAGTAAAGCGAGCGGGACTTCGCGAGTGGTCATTACGAATGCTTCCGAGGCGAGATGTCCGGCGAGAAAGAAAGTTACATGTGCACGCCGAGGGCTGGCCAGGCTGGCTTCCGGTCGGATCCGCCAAAATCGGAGGAGCGACTTTTATTGGATCGGGAACAGAATCTGGAGTGGGAGGTGATAACAAATGACGAGTGGAACACGTCCGTCTCGATCCCGATCGCCAAGTGAAATATCCTCGCTCCAAAAAGGTCGATCCCGGCACGCTCCAAAACGACAAGTGGAATTCGCCTTGAGATGGAGGAAGTGACAGCGCGGAGGAGCGCTGTAAGCTTCTCCCTCTCATCGTCGTCCCTCTACGCCGCGATCACGTAGGTTTTTGCGCTCGAACAACGCAGGGTTTCACAGGAAAGGGGCGCTACTACCCTCCGCTGTAAAAAGGAATACACTGACTGTTTTCAGGCCAACGACTTTTACCCCTTGCCATATGATGACTTTCGCAACGCGAACATCTGCAAGGCATTCACTGAAATTAAAAATAAAGACTGACCATTTACTGTAGTTCCCCATCCGGTGGCGGTACAGGTCTGATTCTCGAACGTCTGGTCCATCTCAGGAAGGCAGATGGGCATCACATTCTTGTCTACACCACTGAAATCCAGGGGCGTCTCCAGCTTTAAGAGCGCGTAGTCGTACTCCAATGTCGCTCTCACAAATTTTGGATGTGTTATCACCTGCGTTTGTCACAGAAAATAACATAAAAAACGGGATTCAGGAATATAACCAGCGAACCGAGCAACGAAAAAATTAACTTCGTTTTTTTTTTCGGAAAGAGGGAGGGGGGGGGGGGGGGGGCTGCAAGTTTAAGGGTTATATCGCCTTTCAGTAGGTTAATTATAGTTTGAAATTCAACTAGTTTCGGAGCAGTTATGCCTACATGGTTAACGTTAAAGCAGAGTCTTTAAATTTTGCTTCATTCAGATTTTAGGCGTGATGAACGCGCTATCGTAGCTTTAAGAAAACGGGTTCTAATTCAATAAGTGTCTCGATACGGGAATTCAGACTTCTGCCAATCTCATATACTATACTGAAGATAATGTATTCCAAATACATCTGGTAGTACTTCGAAATCTTGCCAATGCATTTCGCTTAGAGTATTCGCTAGTCTATCTTAAGCATATTTCTCACTATCTTGTGATCTGTGTCTCAAATACATTTTTCATGCTTCGAAAATATTTGTCCCTGGCAAAATCTACGGAAGTAGAGACCGTTAGACTGCAGGGAAAAGCTGAACCGATTGCAGACTGGGAGGCAAGAGACCAAACACAGGAAAGGAAAGCAGCCACGAGCAAAACGCAGTATCTGTATGCAAACAAAAGACCAATTGGATAGCCCCAAGTACGCCCGCTTTATGCGTTCTCGTTTTCTTTTTTTAAGTTGTTTTCAAATGGCACGTTACGCTTGGAGCTAGCAAAGTACTGGTGGCGTCATCGGGATTTTACATCTTTTTGACTGAAGCTAGAATGGCTCCGTCAGCGGAAGCTTGGGCTGCCAACGCTTGGTGCGGTCACAGTTGAGCGTCTTCGGAAACTGCCGGCTCAGCAGGTTCTAGTATGAAAATGAGCGATCACGTTTTTAAGTTAGTGCGAATACAACCTCGGCCAAGGAACCTAGATCGTGCTGGCTGTATTGAGCTGCAGTGAACTATATTGGGCTTCCCCAAAACTCCTTGTGTACCTATCCTGAGTTGAATTTGGCCTCCAAGCTAGTTCAAAGGTGCTTTTTATTTTTTTTTTTTATCTTTTTCAAGATGCACACATTGTTTCATTCTCAGAATCTTCCAACCCAGTTTTCCGCCAGGTGGAGCCAGAAATCAAAAGCGGTTTTGTGGACACTTTGTTGTGTTGTTAGTGCTTTCCTCTTGACGCTTCTAATAATTTTGTTGACAGTTTGAAGGTGCAGACGCTTTTCCTCGCCCTTGGCTGGGGAGACAGAATACTTGCATTGGTTGCTAATCAGCGACAGAGGCTGCTTTCCTCTAGTCGATGATTTTTTCTGCGCGTGCTCGTTCGTCATTCACTCGCGTACTCATCATCAAGTCTGACTGATCGATCAATTTCTGGTTCGGCTGTTAGGGATAGGAAATGCCGGACTATGTTTCAAGTCTGCCGAATCGACTCATGGCATCTTACGAACTTATTGTGGAGTGCGTCATGAGCCGAGTCAGCCGCCGAACTAAAGCAAGGCAGGTGCCATGTCTCGAATACCCGAGTCCTGTTTGTACCTAAAATATTTCGGCAAGCATTATGTTGCATATCCCGAATTATTTAAGAGTAAACATCAATTGACGTAGATAAGGCGCTTCTTAAAACACATAAAAATGACAGCACATCGTGATTTTAAGCAAAGTCATCACCAGTAGAGCACCCCCTTTTGATTTTGTTATCCTTATATTACCACTTTGCAACCTACAAGCCGAGTGTTTTCGAATGTGATTCAATTACTTTTTCAAAGTACTTGTCAAGATAGTTCGTAGTAAAAAAAACTTAAGTACCACTCTAAATACATCATCAAAAGGGTATTCAGTATCTGCGTGAAAGTAATTCCTCTTACTTCTGAAACCGCAAGTTTTCTTTCGTTCGGATCCTGCTGGTCGGAGTGGTATTTTTCAACCGTGACTGAATAGCTAGAGGGAGGCGAAGATCTGAAATAAAAATACAAACAAACACCGACGTGGAAAAAAATGCAATTGGCGTTGAGGGAAAGCCCGAGTAAAGCGACGTCATAAGATGCTGTTTCATGGCGCATAAAATCCCAGCACCCTCTTTGAAAACAAGCATCGAGTCACCTTCGATACACCGTATATGTCCTCATTTCTGCCGAGCGTGCACAGTGCTTGTATACGTCCCCTCCCGAAGGCCAGCGCGTGGCGGTGATTGGACACGAGTATCGCGTCAGAGTTCGGCTGGGACTCGTGATCAATCAGTGAGAACACGAATCCCAACCGAACGCTGCCGCAGCACTCGCGTCCAATCAGCGTGACGCGCTGGCCATTGAGGAACGTGGAGACAGTCATTCGCGAGGAATGACTAAGCTGGCAGTATAATTAGATGAGGAAAATGTCAAGTGCGCAGGAACAATGCGCACGATGTTTAAAGTGTTCGTAGTCCACGCGCATATCCAATTTTACTGGCCTAATAAAAATATGAGCGTTCTCATTAGCCGAATTTTTTTTTTGTTCTTGTTCCCCGTGATTCGACGTGCCTCCGTGTTCTGCCTGAAAGGGAACTCGGAGACATCCTAGAGTGTAAAAGTTGCATTCAGTACAATATAGAATATTCGCAATTTATGCATCTATCTTTCCATCGTCAAAGAACAAGCCATGTAGCACACGCCATGTCTTTGATCGAAAGGTTGCTCATGCCGCTTGGTTAAATTCACGACAGCTAGCTGGGAGACTTTAAGGCCCGCTTTCGCGAAGACCGCCGCCCGGCCAACGCCGGCGCCAACCCCTGGAGCCCCATTACCGAGATGCTGGACTCCCTGAGTCGCCGGAAATTTGGACGGCTCGTCCGCGACCCGGGCAGGGGTTTGCAACCACGGCACTCTCCTGAGCCAGTGAGGATTACTATGATTATGATTACTATTATTATTTTGTGTTATTATTAATATTATTCATATATATTGGTGTTATCATCATCATCATCATCATCATAGCACGCTAAAACGAGGCGACAAACTTGACGCGTCAACATAGGAAGCTCAAACTTTTACCGAATGGGCATTCAGTTGGTAGATTTTAGGTAAAAAAATCTAGAGGTGGAGCTTCTTTTTCTTTTTTTTTTAGAACAATGAGATTAACAAATTTGCAAGGGTCAATAACGGTCGTCGCAGGCCACCGAGTTATGGCCGGACCAAACAGGACACTCCAAAAATCGTGAGGCGACACGAATCCGAGAATAGACGTGCTGCGTTCCGCCTCCGTCCTGTTTTTTTTTTTTTTTTTGGTGTGTGTGTGGGGGGGGGGGGGGGGGCTTTTTTTTCATTTTGGGTACCTTGAGCATGCTAAACACAAGGGGCTGGATCGCCACTCACAAGCTATTGGCTCCCGGTCAGTCGCTCAAGGCCTCCGCTGCTCTTCGAGGTCCCAAAAACGGGAAAAGGAAGGGACGTGTTCTAAATCTTACCAAAATAGATCCGAGCCACCCTCCGGCGGGTCGCGCAACGTGATTACGCAGATGCAGCGACGCTGAACGCAGCGAGGGTTTCGAACTCAAAGGTACAAAACCCTAACCCTGGAGTAAAATCGAGTCAATTTTGGAACACGTCCAAGGATACGAGGGCCCGGCAGAGCAGATGGACAGCATTGGCAAGTGGCGTGTGACGTCCAGTGTGACGATCACCCAGGTCACCAAAGAGCGGAGGAAGCGAGGAGGAATATCGTGATATTGGCTACATGGTGTTCAAACAGGCATCGAACTGCCAGACTGCCCGACGCTTCAACTTCCAGGATGTTTGCCGAAGTCGTGTGGCATCACGGTTTCTAAGGGTCCTGTTTGGACATGCCTTTAGCGAGGTAGACAGCTTCTATTGCAGAGACTTTGCAACTGGCTCACATGGTTTATTGACAACGTTTGGTATACTAGCTATGAGGGGGCACCGAAAGCGCTGACAGTCTGTGAGCGTCTCCGACCCTTCCCCCTGCTTTCCTCCTCACCACGCTAAGACGCACCGTATGCACACTTGAGACCAATCGGCGCGGGAGGCGCCCACCATTCTAGTGCACACTACCCCCAATCATGGCTTTCTAAACGACGGTTGTAACTTCTGGTGCCATCTCCAGATAAGCGTAGCCAACAGATGACGCTTTCGTGTCTGCTCACTGAATCTTTCGGGAAATGGCGCCAGAAGCTAGAACCATTGCCAACTCGGTGGTTTCCGAACGGATTTGCCGAAGAACCTGGCAAGTTTGTTTATCTACTGGTTAAAAAGCGCACCGGGACACTTGACAGAAAGGAAGACACAGACACAGCGGTGTGTCTGTGTCTTAATTCCTTTCTGTCCGTTGTCCTGTCGCGCTTTTTATCCATTAAGATTCACCAATTCGCCCAACTCTCCACCCTCCTTGTTCATCTAATTTGTCACAAGAAGAAAGCAAAACCCCAGAGTGCTGTTGCGTTGAACCCACCAACTCCATGCGAATTCGGTGAAAGTTTGAGCTTCCTATATGGCGACTTCAATTTTTCCGCCACGTTTTACCCCACTAGCATAAATTGTGGCTACCCGATGCATGCAAAGAAAGTTCGAAGAGTGTAAAGTAACAACCAACTTAAAGCGATCTGTTTTAACCCCGCCCCTATAACAGCCCGATTGAACTGTCCCTTTTTTAAATTTTAGCGATAGACATTGCAATAGGATATGCCTCACGTGTTTGTACAATGCCCCGCGGTTATGATGTATTCCTTGTTGATTACGGAGCCGCCGCAGATGTGAAGGTGTTCAGCTGTCCGTACGACGAAAACCTGCCAGGGAAACTCCAGAGGGGCGGCGTCTTCGCCACCCACGATCTGAGTGCTGGGACCCTGGGTGCTTGAACCCCGAATTCCGCAGTCTTTATGTTGCAGCACCCGAAATGAAAAAAAGAAACACAACATTTACCGTGAAATCCTTTTTTTATGCACAATCTGGCACACTGTAAATAACAAAATTTTTTTTTTGCAAAATCTTTTAGTACCAGCATTTCGGCCTCCCGTCTATCCTTCCGTGAGTGTATTTTTTTCGGAAATTGAAGCCTTGGCGTCACATGCACGTTCAAAATACAGGAATATGTCCTCTATTTTCTTTGTCTCTGAATGCGGTGTTTTGTTGGTGGCACGTTGAAGTGACCACCTTCTGTTTTTGCCTTTTGGACGATTAGTTTTCATATCAACTACTTTACATTAACAGAGCGTGAAATAAAATTCACACGCACATCTGTGTCCAACTTCAGGTCAATGTTTTGTACATACTTCAAAATGAATAACAAACGTGTTTACCCCATGCAATATATGTCAAAACAAAATCTTCCAGACTCGTTTCGCACCTCTAGTGTCAATAAAAATAGCATAGCTTTTTTCACGTGGGTTTCTTTTTTTTCGCGAGATTATTAAATAGGTATTGATAAAAAATATATTCATCAGACGGCGATGTACGTGTAGTAATGATTTTCCAAAAAGTACCTATGATCTTTATTACGTTTAAAGTTTTCTTACTTTATTCCTTTGCAAGAGTTACTCATCCCTATTCTTATTAATGTTAAGCACACACAGTTACTATTTTTATATCAATTGAAAAAAACAATTCACGAAACAATATCCACTTTGGATTTCAACTTACCAGAGGCCGACGCAGACACACGAGAATAACAAACTGATATAAAGATTAGAATTGAAAGGACAAACACCATTATTGAGGTTAGGCACAAAATCTGTCTCCTGGGTCAAAAATATCGAAGTGCGAGATTCGAGTTGTGTTTAAAACTTGGAATCCTGAAAGATGAATCCGGTAGCTGGAAAGCGAGGCACGCGTCGCAGTGGTTGGCAACGAGTGGTCCGGTTACAGTTCGTACTTATATACACACACAGTGTAACTGGTAAATTCTGGATTCTCTTCCAAACTTTTCAACAACAATGCCTCTACCAATCAGTTTTTGCTTGTTTTTACACTTCTTTTTGTTTTCATTTTTCGTTCACTCGAATGCGAGCGGACGTACTGAAAGCAACAGGTGTCAGAGAGCAAAGGAGGAAGGATAGAGATGGAGTTTAGAGAAATAAAAAATAAATTATGTTGAATGTTTTGTAGCGGTTAAAAGCAGCGCCGGCTAGTCCATAAACAAGTGTCACTTAATAACAAGCTTGATAGATGATTAGATTATTTTGTGATTTTGTGCTTCGGCCCAGTTACCCTACTGAAAACCGCAGCTGTCAGCGAGCAGAGAAAGAAATACTGAGTAAGAGGGGAAGAAACAAAAACAAAAATTATGCGGAATGTTCTGCAGCGTTAAAAGCAGCGCCGACTACTCCACAAAGAAGTGTCACTTTAATAACCGGTGTGATAGATGATTAGGTTATTTTGTGACTCCTCACAGCATGCGAAAAACAACATCCCACAGAGCGATCACCTGACAAAGGGATGCAATAACAACTGCCAGGTGTCGTGTTGCTTATACACGCCTACAACTCCGCACGGTTGGCTGCGTAGATTTCGTGCAAGCAACAAATAAGAAAGTCGGAAAACGTTCCAATTTATAAAAAAGAAAGAAGTTACGTTTGTTTCGACACGTACCCGACACTTCGTGTTACGTTAAGTCCGACCCCTGCCGACCCATGGATCCGGTAGAGTCATTCAAGTAGTGCCAAAAGTGGAATGTCACGGCGCTCGTAGCGTCTGTGCGTTTACTATTACCGATTAAACAAATCATGCACGGGGAATGAACAGCGAGCTTGTACTTTCTTTCGGTGACCGATTGGTTCAGCCTAGAGCCACTAAACGAGCTGCGCTTAGAGTATACCGGCATTCCGTTCCCCGATCTGCTAGGGGCGGCCGCCATCTTGGTGCTTAGTGCGGAGCAGCTGTCCGTCACCGTTAAAAAATGCGAGGTTCTCGGCTTTAAATGCGGTGTAAGGAAACTCACGTAATGTCGTTTTTTTTTCTTTTTTTGCCGGGTACTGTTCGAACGCGACTGGAGCACGGAAAATCGTTTGCTGCGATTTCAGTTAGAGCTCCAGATGGCTGGCCACCATGATTTTAAGCATCAAGATGGCCGGAGTGCTGTTACTCCGGAGATAGCAAACCTATACAAAAAAAAAAAAAAAAAACGAGCGCAGTGACGATTCATTATTGGCTTAGCTTCAGGGGATGTCGGCTACCTTTTGAAGGGAAACGGAGAATATATGCCAATTTCAGCTTGCCTATATATTTTTCCACCGAAGAATACCGATATACTCTGTCTGAAACCTACGAAGTGCCTTCGAATGAACAACGATTAGACCCTCAAATACGGTTTTACTCAAACCGATCTCTACACAAATACATTTTGTTTTGTTTTCCTGATTTGACAAGAGTTTATTTTTAACTGGAGGCATAGTTGCCGTACGCTCTGGTCAATGTTTGCGAGCTCGGCTGGAGTTTTTTGTCCATAAACGATGAGTGCGCACACCATTAAGCAAACCAACGGGTGTGTAAAAAATATATATATACTTATATATAATACAGTTTTGTTTTTTGTTGTATGGTAGATGGATGGCTGGATGTTAATGGCTGTACTCTTCGTAACGGGCAGTAGGTTGCGCAACCTAACCTAAGTCTAAAAATACCAACATATCATTCCTCTCGCCCTTCTGAGACCAATTTTGTCCGCCTAACTATCATCAGGCAGAGAGGGATATCTTCAGGATGACGTTCGAGGGATCGGCAAAAAACTGAAAACATCACCCCCCCCCCCCCCGCCTCTTTTCCCCGGGGAGGGAGTCGCCAATTTTACCCTGGTCAACACCTGTCGGCGTTACCACAGCACCGGACCCACTGGCAGACAGGGATGAAACTTTTGGCCAAAGCCACGTCGGCAGGAGCCCCAAGTTTCCTTTGTCCCGCCTGCCCCCAGTTGTGCTAGTTAGTTGTGCATCCTTCAATTTTGCCTCGATAATTTACAGGATTCTTCTAATCCCCTCTTTGCGACTGTAACCCTTTTCTCGTCCGTCCTTCCATCGTCGCCAGCAAAACCCAGGTCTCCAGCCAAATTCCTAGCCCCTTCAAGGAGGGCAGGGTGAAGCCCCGTGCATTTCAAAAACCAAGTTCTCTAGTGTCCCGCTCTCTTTATAGAAGGCGGCAGATAATGTGTCCAACTCCTGAACTTTAGCCCTATACGTCCTCGTCCTCAAAACTTCCGTTCTCGCTTCAAACAGTAAAGAACTCCTCAGTGAGTTGTCAAGCATACACTCCTTTCTTGTGTCCTGTTTTTTTATCTGTATATTGTTAGAGCTGATTTTTCCGGCATTCTTCCCTCCCAGATTTTTCTTTCTGCCCTTTCACTCCCTTCTTTACTGAAATAATCTGCTCAGCCCCAACCCTAGTGTGAAGGTATTTAAATCTAAGCTTTCGGGTCCGGTTTATCGATTTTGTGTTGAAACGTTTCATTTATAAATAGCTGAATCCTTCCGTGTCCACCACGTACCATCCATTTCGGTCAACTTTTGTTCAAATTTCACCTTACGAATTGCCTCCGTGCTCTCATAAAACGACCAGCCCATGTTACCCTGTACTCTCTCATTTGGTGTTTTTCCACTTACTCCCAGTGACAATCTGCCTAAGATTCTTTGTTGAACCTCTAATCCTGATTGAACCTCTGATTTCATGCACAGTACCCCATTGGCAAAAGACAGCCCTGGTGCAATCACTCCTTTCCGTATACCCTTGACTACATCATATTGTCACGAATGACAATTGATGAGACGAAGATAACTGAAGAAACTAAACGTTTAATGGGGCGAACTTGTGCCCAAAACAAAAAGAAAGGAACAGAAAAAAACAGCAGAGCGTCGCGGGCGTCAATGTCGGCGAAACCGCAGGATCGAGCGCAGGGGCGAGACTGACTACGACTAGCCACGCGGAGCCCCTTTTGCATACGCGTGGGCTTCTCGAACAATCGGTGTAGAGGGTTCGCGCATAGAACATTCTAACCTCGAACATGCAACAGGGTTCTCGAATTTACCAGAGCAGTAAATTTCAAGAATAAATATGAGTTTCACTATTGTAAGCATCCTTATCAAACTCAGTTACTAGCAATCTTTCTGAACCCTCTCCATTTACCACATCTTTGAAAGCTTTGAGACAAACAGGTACATGAGAGAAAGGTTACTGCAGATTGCTCATGCCGCAGACACATCCTGCCAAAATAAACATAGGTTCTTGGAGACCAGATAGCAATCCTTTCCTGTGTGCTATTATCTCGGCAGGACAACAACAGGACTGGGTTCCAAATCTCACCTAGCTCGGCTGTCTGCTATGTCAGCGGGTAACGCGAACCGACAATAAAAGTAAAATACAACTTGATTATGAAATCTTTGGATCAATTACTGGATTCGATTCCTTCTCAATTAGCTTCGCATTCAGCAGAAAGCTAACATAGCAGCCGAGCCCAGTTCTCACACTTTTCTGTCCTTTCTAAATTTCTTCTGCCTCACCTTGACTCTGTTATAATCCATTACGCCTCTATGGTTGCCGATCGACACTCAGAAATAAAAAGGCATCTTATGACTGCTGTAAAATACCGGGCAAGCACCCACTTTCGTACAAGCGCCCACTAGTAACATTTCCAAAACTTGTGGGAGCCGAGGGTGAAAGACGAGGCAGAGAGCATGTGACAGGAGGTCGGCGGAGAAGTCACGAGCTGGCGCGAAGCGGTCCACCAGCGAGGTCTGGAGCAAGACCGGTGGAAACGGCGAGCCCTGGCCATATGACCTGGGCTACTACGATCCTGGGGTGGTTCCGCAGCGAGACTCGGGCATTGATAGCCGGGACAGCCAGCCTACGCAGCGCTGGCGTGGGAAAAGCGATCCGCAGGCCTGGACACGGACCCCGACTGCGAGCTCTGATCAACGGGCGACAACAACAGTCGGCGGGCCCGGACTACCGGCTCTCGACGACGGGCAACCGGGAGGTACAGTAAACCCAATCGCTGTCTTCTCGTCACTCCCTGGGTGACGGGCGGAGCGCATACCGATCGGGCGGGATTATTAATTGAGGGATCTTCATAAAGAAACCCACAAACTTCAGACTTTTGCAAATCATATGTTAAGTACCCACCCCTCCAAAGCGCCGGCATCAGCAGAAATATTCACCCCCTCCGCAGCAGCTATGAGATTGCATTTAGGATATAAAATTGGCTCAAAACTGTGGGGATTTCTGTGATCTCCCTTCCCCGATGGCTGCGATAACGGCCGCGGGTCGGAACACTCGGCCTCCTTCGCCGTGAGCTCCGACCTGTCCGTGAAGCGTAGGAGAGCCGCCTGGCTTGGGGGGCTCTCCTCCTCACTCTCTCCCGGGGACCTTTTCCGTCCCCCCGCTCGGATGCGGATCACTGCTGACAGGCGAGGAGTTTCGCCTCTTGTTTTCCCGCTTTCGGGAAAGAGACTCGTCCGGGTGACCGCGAAAGAGATAGGACGTGTGTCGGCGACTTCTCCGGCGCTTCCCCGGTCTTGGCTCTCCGGAACCCCGCTTCTGGCCAGGTAAGGACATTTTCTTACCTTGCCGGCGCGGGGGGCATTTTGGATGGGGACATAGTAGTTCATTTTAAGAGTGTTCTAATAAATGCTCTTGGACTCTGTCCTTACTCTGGTACGTGTGTCTTCTCTTCCGCTATATTTGAGAGAGTGAGACAAGGTAGACGATCATTGGCACCGACGGAGGTAATTAATCGAACCGACCCGCGGTAATGTGGCCCTTAACGTTCGTTTATATTGCCGCGGAGATGTGGGGACCGCGGGCTACTAGGTTCGACGTCTCCTTTGAGATATCGCCGCTGTTGAGACAACCCTTTGGTTACTCTATCGGTACCTGTGTTAGTTGGTAGCTAGCGAAAATCCCACAAAACATACTCACCAGAGAGGATATTCTCAGCATCCAGGCTGTCCGGTAAGGTGTAGAGCTACCGTGTGGTCCTCCTGGCTCGCAGAAAGTTGTGAAGAGTCACTGTGGCCAGGACAATGTCGATGGCTCGGTTTGGATTGTGGCGTAGAGGAGATCTGAAGATCTGCCAGCGATTGGCAAGCACGCCAAAGGCATTCTCTGATGTGCGTCGTGCACGTGACAGCCTGAAAGAAATTATGAGGTTATAACGAGGTTATTATTTAGGGTTGTGCGAATATTAAAATCTTTCGAATATCAAAGCGAATAACGCCACATTCAGTTCACACCTTGAATAGAATATGACTCTTCGGCAACTTCAAATGTTTTCAAAGAATTTCAAAGATAAAAATAGATATGCGAGCCCCGAGAAAAAAAAAATTGAGATGCTCCAACGCAATGCACTGGCATAAAGTGGTGAAGCTTGACATATTCGCGAGCGCGCCGGTGCAAACCATTAAAGCTTGGCGCGCCCCTGCGCAGCAGAAGTCTTATGGCATGGAGGCACGTGATAATCGCAAGTTAAGTTTTCACAAAAAACTATCTTTTTAGTATCATGGCGGTGACGAGAGTTTCTCTAAATAAACTAGTAATATTCGAATACTGCGACAGTTTTGCATGGGCTTTTAGCTCACATGTAACTGATTCTTACTTTGCAACCGTGCACCTATCGTTCCAAAATCTCAGTGAATTTAAGAGCAAGAAGTCTACATTATACCTTTTGCCCATTGTTTTTCTGATGGCCTGGAAAAGCACATTGAGGAAGTTTTTGATAGCCAACCCTTCTTTCAGTGTATATTATTCAAGTTCTATATCTGTATCTGCTATTTTGTCCGTTTCCCTAGTGGTGATTACAATTGATCATTTCTATGGAAATTGTGCACTTTGCTTCGAAATTATTTGCTTTGATTTAAAATTATTCATACAAATTTACTATTCGCTTCGTATCCGCTTTGAAGTTAAAAATCACTTCGCACATGCCTATTATTATTGATCCAAATAGTGTGTTGGAGTCCTCCCTTTAATTTATGAGATCACTTATGGAGCTTGCCCAAGATGTATAGTTTAGAAACTTGATAATGCCATTCAGGCATGTGCAGGGTTGCGCTTACATTAAAGACAATGTCATATGCGCGATACTTCTTGTTCATGCATGTGACTTCATGTCTTGATGCAATCATTTCCTCGAACATATCATGCCACCTTTGTATGTTGTTGTCTGACCCTGCACAAGCCTTCGTCAACCAAAGAATCTGCACACTTCATTTGTTTGCTTATGCCTTGCAGATACTAAATGCTTCTAGAGCAATCCAAGTAAGGCTTCAAGTGCATGCACAATAGTAAGCTTAACCATATATAGGCCTGTCAGTAACACAAATACTATACAAAGCAACAAATATATTGAATATAATGCATGACTATTCAGGACTTTATTGTAGCTTCATGCTCCAGAGGCCTACATGGCGCGAGCCTAGGCCTCATTTTGTTGATGGGTTCAACATAAAGATTGTACTTACCTGTAGTTGAAGAGCCGCTTGTCTGTGGTCAAATCAGACACGGGGTATGGCCTCATCAGGTAGGGTTTGAGGCCAAAGCCCTCATCCCCTATGATGACGTAGGGCGCCACCTCTCTCGACCGCGGAAGCAGCTCTGCCTGAGGAAGCATGAGCGGCTGCCTGTCCAGCGCCTCTTTGAGTCTGTAGGTTCCCCAGATGCCACTGTCATTCGTTCGGCCGTTGCGGCCAACATCCACAAAGATGAAGTTCAGGTCCGCATCTACCAATGCCATTAGCACAATGCTAAAAAAGCCTTTGTAGCTGCGGAACTGTGCTCCAGATTGATGAGGTGGCACAAGGGCGATGTGCTTTCCATCCAATGCTCCCACGCAGCGAGGGAACTGCCAGAGGTCCTGGTACCCCTGTGCGACAGCCTTGCACTCAGCAGGGCTGCTGGGTACCTGCAATAATAGGTAATTTGTGCGTGCGTTTATTACAGCTGCTCATGTGTGTTTCGATTCCCATCACCCGGCGGAACACAAGCGCGCCGTGGTACGGACACTGTTGTCGCGTTGCGATGTGTTGCCTTCGAACGCTGACCTCCGGTCCCAAGAACTGACAAGGATCTTCACTTTTTTGGGCGGGCGCAATTATCCAGGATCCTTCATAAGTGACACGCGTAAGTGCATGCCACTGTGCAGAGTAGACACTGGAGGCAAAAGGAAGCCGATAGTGTGTATTCCCTATGTCCGGGGAGCCTCGGACTCGATTAGAAGAGCTTTGACCTCTTTGGGCATCCGGACTGTGTTCAAGCCTGCGTACACTTTGCCGAACGCGTTTGCTAAGCCAAAAGACATTACGCCCACCAACACCCAGACAGGTGTGGTCTACAAGGTGAACTGTGTCGACTGCGATGCCACGTACATCGGAGAAACCGGCATACGGAGGAGCACTCGGCTTAAGGAGCACAGAAGGGATGTGGTGAAGGCCACGCATGCCACGACAAGCAAGTCTGAGCTCGTCGACCACAGCTGGACGACTGGGCATACGTTTGACTTGGACAATGCGGCGACCTTGGCTCGTGAGCAGCGTTGGGGCCCGAGGAAGTTCGTGGAATCGTGGTTTATCCGCCAGGATCCCAAGGCGTGCAACAGAAACCGGGGCCTTCTACCGGACGTTTACGGGGACTGGTTAGATTAGAGTCGACTGGTTTTGACTCTCCTCACCATTGGGCCAGTTCATACTGATGATGCCATCCGGATAGGTGGCGAAACGTCTGTGTTGTTATATTTTTTTGTTGTTGTGTTAAGCCAGTGTAAACTTATTTCATTACGACTACCCCTGGCTTTTGGAACATATTTGCGCCCTCGAGGGAGGAAGGCACTGTGCATTCCTAAGCTGACAGTGCCGAGGTCATCACCTCACCGCTCTCTGAGCGTGGTTACGGGAGAGAGCGTGATCACGTGATTTAAAGTAGGCCTGCAATTGGTTCACCGAGCTCTTTAGCTTCCTCTACACTCTCAGCTTAAGGTGATGGAGTCCAGCCCGCGAAACACACGCATGCACCAAGGCCACACGCAGGGATGGGCAGTATTTCAAATACAAGTATTTGAAATACATATTTCAAATACTTTGTGTATTTTGCATTTGTATTTAATTACAAATTGGGTAATGTATTTGACGTGTGTATTTAAATACTAAAACGTGGGTATTTCAAATACAATTGTAATTAAATGCAATTTTGTGGGCGAAAATACATCCCTCAAATTTATTGTCACGACAATTCTTGTTTTTATCCAAGTGGTAGTAAGATATAGTCTCCATCCTTTATTAGGCCGTGGGGCTTTTTCCTTTTCTTCTCCGGCTTTATTTTAAAGGCACTGTCGAGAGCAGGAAGAAAACTATGTTCTGCACCGAATGCAGTGTCTCTCAATCAAGCACAAGCGTTTAGTGACTTTGTGATTACGGTGCTAGTCCAGGGCAACAATAGTGACGAAATCGACGCTCACAGGCCGACTGGCTAAATAAGTGCCTGTGACAACTTGTGATACTTTCCAGCCTGATTTCCATCCATATTTTTGCCTGGAACATTCTAAATACGCGGGTCGTCCAGGTTTTCGTAAAAACGTCTCTAGCTAGTGCTGCGCGTCTTGGTCGTCTCGGTTCATTGTTGGTCTATACCAAAATGTAATCGATAAAAAAGCTGGTTGAAGCTCTGTACTTTTTTCACCTATTACGTCCAAGCTGATTACATTGTTTTGTGATTATATTTCTATTACGTTACTAGAGCCTCGCACACTAACCCCCGAGTGTGCGATGCAAAATTGAAATGAGATACCCAGAAACCCGTTGCAGGTGCCCTGATGTCGCTGACGCAAATTTTGAAAAATGTATTTGGAAAAGTATTTGGAGAAGACCAAATACAGTTGGTTGTATTTGTATCCTGTATTTAAGTGCTTTTTTGGAAATGTAATTAGATTTGTAATTAAATACATTTTCGACGAAGTATTTTGTATTTGTATTTCGATACATATATGCATGTATTTTGCCCATCCCTGGCCACACGATAAGGTAGTGACTGGAAAACGGTGGGGACGGCCTCCTCAATTTCCAACACGCGTATCCGCGAACTGTAAGTGGGCAGGTGCGCCTCGCATTTTATGCATGTTTTTTTTTTTTTTTTTTTTTAGTGGCTGAAATAGCTCTTTGCTCCAAGGAACAAGAATGGCAAGATAATCATGCGCATATCAGGACACCGTGGTGTCCGTTTCTAAGTTTTCTGATTGCATTTAATTGTTTAGCAGACCGTTTTTATCGGGCGAAGCTTTTCGGCATCTCCGCCATCCACGCTACCCTATACTGAAACCGGCAAGAACGGTGCCATAAATGTGTGTGGTTCAACAATGCTATTTCCATGGCCTGCAGGAACTGTAAGAAACGGCTCATGGAGAGAGGGCGTGACTCCTGTTGGAGCCATGAGGCAGTTTCGAAGAGGAGGCAGTAACAGCAGCGACGACGCCAAAGCAGTGCGGGAGCTCTACACACGGTACTTTGTCAACGAGGGACAATTCAGCTGGCAGTGGCGAATGGTCGCCTAAGAAGGTACTAATTAAAAACAGTTTGCATGCTTTTATTACTCTATGAGGGTTGCACACAATATTTGTAGGAGTCCATAAATAACACACTTGGATGACACCTGTTATACCCGATCTAGGTATTCGAGAGGGGGGTGGTGGGGGGGTTTGTGGTGAAGAATTGTGTAGAGGAGGTACATGTTCCTGCGCACGGGTATTCATAGGTTGGATACTAGTATGCACAGGCAATGCCATTGCACACTGTCATTTCTTTGTGGTATTCCATGGGAAATTTTCTCAGTACTGGGTTTGTGAACGTGGGTGCAAATCAGCAGCTTACCTGCATCGGTCTTGTCATTAAGGGTAGACCCATCGAACTACTATTTGCTGTTCCGTGTGGTGGCGGTGCGGAGATGTACAGCATCACACGCCCCGTCAGTGCTCAGGGGCATTTAAAAATAATTTTACTGTCTTGAAACATGCAAGAGAAACATAATTGTATGAGATTTAGAAAAATAAGCATGAGCGATAAGTTTATTGCATGCACAGTGCCAAAGAAGCTCATATTGGCCAAGGAACGCTTTCAGAATGATGATGGTCCGTAGCGATCTTGGTGCGACTGGTTTTAACGACCCCTTCGAAGCTTTGAAAGGGTTCAAAATGGCTATCACCATGGCAACCGACAGCGATGAGCCAATCACCTTGAGAGGTTTTGTCGTCTGTATGTTGGTAGTTGTTTATGTCCGGCTAGCAGGTGGTAAAGCAATGGGCGCTACTTTCCCAGACCCAGTGACTAGTTTTTAACAGTGTTGATTAAAATTGATATCCTTTTTCGGTAATGATCATTTGTGGGACTTCAAAGCGTCTGACCCACATTTCGATCCGAGTGCGAGCCGCAGTAGTTGCTGACGACCAGAACTCGGGGAAACTTCTTGCTCATAGTCATGGCCCCCAATACCGTCGGGTTCCCGGGAGAGCCGCTGTCATCTCAGAATCTCGTAATATGGGCGTGAAGCTTCACTCGCTGAGGGACCGCGAATCCAAGGCAGCGTAGTGGGTGAAGTCTGGTGTGGCTTGGTTCGGACCATCAGTATGTATAGGCGAAACTTATCTACATTTATTTACATTATTTAGTCAATAACTGGCTTGATCGTCGAGCTGCCTTTCATAGAATCCCCAAAATTGTACTGCCTGTGCACCTGCGCTCACGTGCGACTTAGCATGCAGTGTCCCATCAGCTCAAGGTCACCACACCTCACAGCAAAATGCTTGTAATAAAGAGAGCCCTCATGTTGACTACAAGTTTAAAATAAGGCTAAGATACGACTGTTGACTAATTGATGCAGTGGCTAATAGATGGCATCTTCTTTCTGCAAGTTATGCAAAAAGTTTAAGATCTGTGCTGCAGCAGTGCATGCAATACATAATTTGCAAGCACCATGCAACTGTAGCCCCAGCCTGCATCCTCTGGCCATAGGCCTAGCAGTCTGTATTTGTACATTGTTGATTTGTGCTGCCTGATGGGAAATGCCTGTATTAAGAGGTTTCCATTTCTCAGCCCAACTGAATTTGTAAATCTAGTAGGCAATTTAGTAATGACCAAAGCTACAAGATGTGTGGGACAAGCAGACAGCAATATGCAAGGAAGCAGAGACCTTTTTCAATAGCCAATTTGAGGCAACATACAAGCATAATATGGCAGCAACTTTCGTATCAAGGAACAGGCTCCAGCCCACTGTACCTTTATTTATTCAGGTGCCACCCGTACAATTTCTGGGCTAGTGTTGAGGTTGAGGTTGTACTTTACAACAGCCTCATATGCCAGCAAGCCTGCCATCTGCCTGTGAGGGCCTTGTGGCACATGACGGAGTGCGTGGGCGATCGACACGCCAAAGTCGTCGCACTCGTCTCTGGCTGCTGCTGCCGCGCAGCTCTTATTAAATGTCTGCACAGCTGTTTCCAGCAGCAGTTTCTTCTCGGCCATGCAGTCCTCGGGCTGCTTTCTTTTTGGGGCCCGGCTTTGATGATCACCCCCTCTGGTGCTCGTCCCTTCATTGCAGGATCTACGGGGGCTACCGGTAGTGCCACCCTGACTGGTCCTTTGGCTGGTCCCCTGACTTCTCCCTTGGTTGCTGGCCTCATCCTCCAGGTCCAGACTTAAGGGATCGACCGGCTCACTGCCCTCCAGGTGCCCCCAAGGGCTGTCGTCATCTTCTGGTGGAGATTCTGATTCTGCCTGTGAATGTGGAAAAACGATCACATTAATGAGACAATGATTTTGCTTGTAGAAAATGAATGTACATAATGCATAGAGCAGTTTCTTGACCCTAATAAGTTTCTTCACGTGCATTGAAAAGTATTTGTTGTTGAGTGTTTTTTTTAGATAAAAAAACAGAAAGCAAAAAAAAAGTACTGGCAATCAATTTTTGGCTTTTAAAAAGGGCTTATGACCCAGCTCCGCATGCTATTGAAGGTGTTTATTGATCGGGGTTGATGACGTATAGTGCCTAGCGAAACTCTTGACATGCATTACGTTCTACACCCATACATGTTAATTAAGAAAATTCTAATTGTGCTACAAATTTTTCTGCTGCACATTAGCACCTGTAATTCCATAGCGCAAAGCTTTGGTCTGAAAAGTAATATAAACCTGGAATTATATCCTCCGATAGTTGCTGTAGTATGTAGACGCTTTGCACATATTTTTGGCAGTTTGGATACAGTGCTCAATTTTTTAGTGAAATATTTCTTTCCCAGCACTGCTATTTCAAGCAAATAAGTGAAGAATGCCTTTTATCTCATTGTACTTTTCATGAAATTGGTGCGTAGTGTGTGAGCACTGTCTGATTTGAAGATGTGGTTTCTAGGATTTTAAAATTTTTACGGTAAAGCCTTAAGTTCTGCATTTGTGACCATTGAAACGACGAGCAATCATTCTCAACCATGGAAGTGCCTGAACAAAGAGGTTCTCTATGTACTAATAAACATGTGACTAAATGCTGCTCTTGTATATTACTTACACCTGGGGGAGCCATATTCGACTCGCTGCCGTGCTGGGGGCATGCACTCTGCAGAAAGAGCATCTCCCTGTAGTGAATCCATCTTGGGACGTACACATCCTCGGTGCCTTTCCCGGATTTTTCGGAGCACTTCACTTTTTTATGTTCTCTGTTGAATTGGGAGCGCATTTTTGAGAAGCGGCTCTTGATTGCCTCCCCTGCATAAAACGAAAGCCTTTATACATTAAACAGATCAATGAGTACAATCAAGCCTGTCATTTATAAATGAGCTTCATGCGCTCCGAACTATCAACATGTGAGTAACCTGTAGAATTCTGCTGTCGGCTCTTTTTAGCAAAAAGACTAATTTGCTAGAAGAAAAAAAAAAACTACAGAGTAGCAGAGGATATCAGTATTTCATAAGGCGAGTTTCGCAAATAGAGAAGTCTGCCTAGAAGGCAACGCGCTTGCAGGCGGGGAGGCGACCAAAACCGCCTCCCGCTTGCGGGCGCGCACGCACGCACATAGTCCAGTACAGAAGCACACGATGTGCGATACTCTAAATAATAGAATGCAATATCGTATCATCTCGGTCGCAAGCACCGTTACGTTGAATGTACGCTTTAAAGACGTGAAAATACGGGCGCGATGTGACAGTGTGAATGCACGTGGGATTATTTCTTTTGTACATACCCGTGAACTTGGTTGCCATCGCTTGAGCAATGTCACTGTAGGCTCTTTCCTTCACGTCGCGACGATGATAACATTTATCCTTCACGTCCCACAAGAATCTTCTTTCTTCAATCATTGCGATAATCTCCGATTCCTCGGAGGACGTGGTGCTTGACGGCGACGGCATCTTGAAGAATGACTTCGTAGCAAAGAGCGGCAGTGCGGCAAGCAAGTTCGAATAGCGATATCGATATGGTTGGGACAGTTGGGAGTTGAGAAAACGCATACTTAAATATTAAAGTAATATCTCGAGTCTCTCTGCCTCGAGATATATATATATGTTGCCGTGTTTCCGGCCCGAAATTCGCACAGCCAGCGATCAGGGCAACATGCGTTGCCCAACACAAGTTGCTGCTGTTTTTGTTGCCGAAAGCTGTCATACCGAGGCAACATTTTAGTTGTCGTCCATGTTGTGCTGCTGTTGCCCCGATGTGACAGGTTTGTCGGACAACACGGGGAGCGAGCAACAAGTTGCCCGACTGTTGGACAACGTGTTGTGTTGTTGTTGCCGTCGTGTTGCCTCAGTGTGACAGGGCCTTAACGTCACGGGCGCGTTGAGACTTGTTGCCGCAGGCCCCGTCACGCAGGCGACGGTCCCGGACTCGTCGGGACTCGTTTCGCGCAGGCCCCGACATGCGGGCGACGGTCCCGGACTCGTCTTGACACGTTTCCGCAGCGTTGAAACTCGGAAGAAGGTCGCCGAAGGTTCCATCCTTAACAACTCTTTCCTTCCTCTAAATCACAAATTGCATGGCCCAAACGAACGATCTGTTGCCCTGAATGAACCTTGAAGAGACAAGCGGCAAGACCCCTTTTGACGGGTTTACTACGGTTGATAGAATGCCATTTCGTCGAAGCACGTTTTAGAGAACGGGCACGTTTTATCGAAGCACAGTTTAGAGAAAGCAGAGCCTCAGTTTAGAGAAATGCCGTTTATCGAAAAGGGGACGCTATTTAAAAAAAAAAGGGTTTTCTACTTCGCGCGTGTATCACTGCTGTGCGTGTTAACCCAAGCCCCCCGCTGCGCTCCCGCCGCTTCGCGGCGGCAGTCTCCGGCGGCTCATTACAAAAATGTTAACTCACCTGACTTATCCGCACACGCCGCTTCGCGGCGGCCGAATTCGCTAAAAGGAGGCTCATCGCCTTTTTCTCTAAACTGGCTTTCTCTATAAAGGAATTCGATAAACTGGGGTCGGTAAAACGGCGTTCGCTAAAACGAGCTTCTCTAAACCGCAGGACTCCGCCTTTTGGCAACGGTTTGAGATTTGAAAGATAATTATAGTTCCATTTTCCCAGGTCCTTTAACACCGTGCTGATCAAACTATATAAAAAAGTATTTTACTTTTTTTCTTTTGCCGGGGGGGGGAGTGCCATTGACACACAAATATTCGGAATTTATCGGATAAATCCGAATTTACCAAAATTTTACCGGCTGGTGTTTTTCGAAGTTTTTTGGATTTATCCGAAAACACGGAGCCCTACCTATACTGGAACCGGCAAGAACGGTGTTCCGATCACCAGCAGCGCATTTCGTCATAGTGCCAAGTGCGATCTTCAACATACGGATTGCCAAGACCATGGCTATTCTTTTGGCAGCGCCTACTCACCGGTGATCTTCCTTTGTTGCGGGTGTACTTGTGACCACTAGCTTCGACGGACCGAAGACACGACGGACCGCCTTCTCTTCCATGTGAGTGACAAGCAGAGGTCCTCTTCAACATTGGGGATAGGTGTGCTTGCTACGAAATGTACGTTTGGTCGCTATCCGATGAGTTTGAACCGTATCGAACTCTGTGCCAGGAATCTTCGACGAGTTCAACGTGTAATCTACAGCGATCGGCCCCAAAGGCTTCAGCGCTATTTGTAAGTGTTTTTTTATTCTAATAGACCGTGAGAGACGTTCGGAGTGGTTATTTCTGTGTTCGAAGTCAAACTGGTATTTTAAAATATGGCTGTCGTCTTGGCGGTAGATGTGTGCTGTAGTAAAAATTCCTCCCGGTATGTCCAAAGCCGAATACCACAGAGCGTTGAGTAGTCTTTATTTGCCAAGGTTCGGCTTGTTGGGTGCGAGTGGAGCGTCCGTTATGTCACCGCGATCTGTGGGTGTAATTGCCAGTGATTGTATTTACACGGCAAGCTATTTTATGTGTGCCTTTAGAGTGCTTTCCAAGCCTTTAGAGTGCTTTCTTTCACCCAGTCTCAGCTGAGACACTGATTCGAGCAAGCCGGTCTTACCTGCGCATCCATTTATTTTAGAAGGCAGTACTAAGTTTTTTACATACAAAATAACGAAAAATAATCCACTGGAAAATAAAGTTAATAGTATGGGAAAGTAAACATAAAAGGTCGGTAGGCCTTTTCCTGGATTTTATACTTGAAGAGCAACTGAGCCGATTAATCGAATAGTTAATTAAAGGGCAGCGATTACTAATGAAGCTATATTTTATTTTGATATTCATTATTGACAAGCGTAAGAGAGAACTGAGAGCCTCTGAAAACCCTTCACCTAAGTGCAAACCCCTGCATCTGTCTCTTTCAGAATACTGTGGCAAGGCCCCTGCGTGGAATCCCATCAATTTCCTGCCCGGTCCACAGCTTGCAATGATGGACCCTGGCACTTATTGTTGTTTAAATTTTCCTTCGATCTAAGTTTTTAATATAATGTTTTGGTGGGGAGGCACTCGCTTGATCGAGTGACGTTTTAGCGAACGCCCACGTTTCACCGAATGACACTTTAGCGAACAGTCGGACGCCGCGAAGCGGCGTTTTCGGGTGGGCCAAATGGGTTCACATTTTTGTAATGAGCCGCCGCCGACTGTCGCCGCGAAGCGGCGTAAAGCGCAGCGCGGCGGATGGGTTAACGCGCGCCCCCGTTATTCGCTAAAACGTCGATTCACTCAAATGTCGCTGTTCGCTAAAATGTCATTCGCTCATCTGATATGGACCCGTTTCGGTGGTACACTTTGCATTGCAGACATATATATTTACGTGCATGTAATATTGACTTAAAATTTTCCAGAGTGAATGTGGCTTGTCCACTGCAGCTTTCTTTTTAGATCTATATATGGTGTTCTACTGTTCTACTGAACACTATAAATACATCTGAAAAGAAATCTGCATGCCCGCTTAAATGGCTGCCGAAATAGTGCAACCCGAGCTTAAAATCGGATGCCGAAATCAAACTACCCAGAGCGTACGGTTGGAAGCAAATATTGGATAAGCCAATGCTTAAACTTGGATGCCAATATTGGTTTTAAGACCCACAACCAATAGTGGTCCAATGATGGCTTAGGTGTTGGTTAAATTGTAGCCAAACGTTGGCTTAAATGTTGGTTGAAAGGCGGTATGAAAGGCATGAATGACGGTCCAATATTGGTTCAAATAGTGACCGAATCTTGGTTTGACATTGGAATTATTGAATGGTCCACCATTGGATCGGGTAGCGCTTTCGTTAGTCAACATTGGAGCGAAGATTGGCCAGTGGCGGGCCCATAATGGTCCAACAAGGGTGAGCTGCTTGGGGGGCTTTTGACATCGAGTGCTTTCGTGCACGACCCGATCATTCATCGCAGACCAACTTTCTGTAAAGCGGTATTCTTCGGGAAACTTGGAAGTCCACTGTGATAAGAGTTTCTGTGATCCTTTACTGTATAAAACACAAATTCCGGGCAACTGGGAAGCGATAACAGAGGGTAAAATTTTCTTGGCGTTCAAAATCAGTGTAAATGAGGATGACGGTTGCATCAGTCCGTCGTCACTCGTTTTATAAAATACGGAATTCGGATTCATCTGGGCCGAGGTGTAGCAGCGTGTTACATTTTTTCGTGTTTTCTAAATAAAATTCAGTTGCCAGTAGCGCGCCGAGTGTGCAATCCTACTTTTGTTGCTCGTTTTTTTTTTTTTTTTTTTTTTTTTCTTTGTTTTTTTAAGTTTAGGTTTTTAGCGCCTGACTTCACTTTCGGCTAGACTTTAAATCAAGACCAACATTTTCGTCTGCTATCAGTGCCTTGGCGCCATGTTAGAGGTATTAGGGCTCTTATTGTGGAACCAGTAGTGCCGTAAAGTCATATAGCCGTTATTGTATAACCACATTTCAGAATAGTGTCTTGTTCGAGTCAATCACTAGGAAGTTCTTCACCTGACACCAAGTGCAGTCCACAAGCCCGTACTTAGGGTACGAAGTTTTTCTGTCGAGATGATAGAGTCCACATAATAATCTATTACGTTGAATCTATAACGCGGACATCGTTTTTCTTCTTTTTTTCCAGTTGACGGTCTTGATGAGCCCATATTGCTGGCGACTCTTTAATATGCACAGTGAAGGAGCAAAACATCACCATTTAGTTCTGTACCTTGTTATTGTCTTCTTCACTTTGCAGAAAAGCACCTGAATCGCGCTTTGACAAAATTAAATAAAATTGACAAGCGCTCGAGCAATTTCAAGTTGTTGAGGCGAAACGAACACGCTTAAACCAGCCTATTCCAACATGCTTCCACTATTAAGCCAATGGTATTGTCAGACTAACACACACTGACCATTATATGCCACTGTGTTCTTAAAATGACGATGAACCATTGGTACCAGCAGGACCACAGTAACCATTATAAGCTCGTGTTTATCAAACGTTGGCAAGCCAATGCGAGACAAGCAAACACTGTCCATTTTATGCCAGTCCCATCAGATATTGGAATGCCAACGGCACAGACAGGCCAACGTTGACCATTTTAATCCAGTGCTCATCCAATGTTAGCAAGCCAAGGGTACTCAAAGGCCAACATTGTCTGGTTTATGCCAGTATTCATCCAATATTCGCAAGCCAATGAAACTGACAGACCAAGATTGCCCATTTTATAGCAGTGTTCATCCAATATTCACTAGCCAATGGAACTGACAGGCTAACATTGCCCTTTTTATGCCAGTGTTCATCCAATATTCGCAAGCCAATGGAACTGTCAGGCCAACATTGCCCATGTTTTGCCAGTGTCCATCCAATCTTCGCAAGCGAATGGAACTGACAGGCAAAGATTGCCCACTTTATGCCAATGTGCTTCCAATATTGGTTGGTCATTGGAGGAGCTGGGCTATCACTAAAGATTCTATATAATCGCATTGACAATATTGGGAGCAGATTAGCTAAAGTGGACCATCATTGGACCTTTTTTTGCCAATACTCTTCCACTATTGGCCCACCACCTTGTGCTGCCTGGGGCACTTCCTCAAACAAATTCCCTTATTCTTGAAGCAATGCAAGACGTTTTGTTAACTTATCAGGGCATTCTGTAACTTTCCTGTGAGCTGAAATCAAGCTCTGCCACCGGTTCAGACTGCATTCCTTCTTACATCTGAAAAACGTGTGCGCCTATTATCGCTAAATATCTTGCTGTCTTGCACAATCTGTCTTTATCATTGCAGAAACTGACTGTAGAATCAAAAACGGCGAATGCTTCTCCAGTTCATAAAAATGACCGTTGTTCACGGCTTTCGAACCTTGGACTAATCTCTCCAACCAGTGTGTGATGTAACACTTGAGCATATAATATATCTTAACTCTAACGTATCGCGCCACTTACAAGCGAATACTTTCTTTGTAAGATATCAGCATCAATTTAGAGCAGGCTTTTCTTGTATCACTCTGTTAGTTGAGTTGTCCTATGATGTTTTTTCTTCATTGGATTCTGGGAAAAAAAGGTTGACTGTATGGTGTTAGACTATCCAAAGAATTTTGATACTGTGTCATACTCTTTATTGCTCCATACAGTTTCATCGTTAGGATTACCCGACCACGTTATCGGGTGGATACGTTGTGTATCTCACTTGTCGCGCACTAGAGATTGTCATTAATGGGTTTTAATGCCATTCTACTTAGGTAATATCCGGTCTTCCGCAATATTCACACATCACTGACACAGGCTCTGATATCGCTTCCAATCCTAGGTTATATGCATAAAACTTTTTTTCCTTTTTATTTCCTTCTTTTTTTTATGGGACTGTAAATACCCAGATAGACACCACTGCTCTAATGGTCGACCTGTATAAGATAATCTCTCAGTGTCGCAGATGGACAATGACACTTAATGTTGCTGCAGTTGTATCCGCTTTATTAGGAAGCGTCTTAATATACATACGGACTTTTAATTAGATACTGAAGAGATTGCTCTAGTTACGGATTTGAAATATTCGGGTGTTATCTTTTCGTTGAACCTAACATAGAATTGTCGTGTTAGAAATTTAACTATGAAATCATGTCGTGTCCTTAAATTTATTTTAAAAAAAATTCAGTGACGCTGTTAGGGACGTTAAAGTAATTCTATACATGTCTAATGCGCATTTTATTTTAGAGTATGCTGCAGTTGAATAAGATCCTGACACTCAGACACTAATTAATAAAGTAGAAGCGATTCAGAATCGTGCTGCTAACTTTGTCACAAACTCTTATAATTTTAGTGCTAGCGTTACTGCAATAAGAAATACCTATCTTGGGACTCTCTTGAAGTTCGCCGAAGATTATCGAGGTGTTCGTTTCTAAATAAAATATCACACGAACTTAATATTATCTATAAAACAAATATTTAAATACACCCATTTTTATAATCTTCTTAGACTACACCACTCCAGAAAGATGCGCGAAATAACATGACGTACTTTCGTTTTTAAATCATCCATTTTCCCCGTAAAGTAATCCAAAGGAATGCACTTCCGGACGCCTGTTGAAAATTTAGAAGGTGCTCTGAAGAAGTATTTTCATGAAAGCGTGCTATGGTGACTTTCTAAGTAGCTTATGCATTTATTTTATGTATTTGTATTCGAAAAAAGTGAAGTATTATTCGATGTGGTTGTTGTTGTTGTTATCTGTGAGTATTGTGTTTTGATGATGAATTGTTAGTTAATGGTTTTGTTGCTTATTTCGTGTGCTTCGCTGCTGTAGTGTGCCCTGCTGGTGTAGCAGATCATTTATGTGTAGTCTCTATATAAGCACGTTAAACCGCAAAACACCCCCCCCCCCCCTTCCCTACGATAATGCCGCATGGGCAAACTGTAGGTGAAAAATAGCTAAAAAAATTTATTAGCTTTTCAAAACACCATCATTTTCGTGCCAGAGACAGCGAAATGAAATGAAAAAATCTAAATTTCTATGTCGATCCCATGCATTCCTGCATGAATGAAAACAGCGTCCCAGCACAGCTGGAAGCAGCCGGGAGTTCACGCTTACGTGCTCGCGCCTCTCCCTCTGCGCTGCGGGCTTATTGGCACGCTGGGAAGGAGGGAGTTGCGGCGGCGAGATCATAAACTGGCCAAACTCACCCAATATACGGCTCTGTCGCCATAAAAAGAGGAATTGACATTACGACTCAAACACTTTACGAAAGTAGTAATTCCCGATGGCAAACGACCAATGGAAGTGTCGAGACCTGAAGTAACGTTCCCAAGGAGCCTTCAAAAGTTCTTTATTTCAAAAAAAGTCCTCGACACAACGCGGATTTTCTTGCATTCAGGGGGTCTCTCCAGTAACGCTCTGGATCCAGTCTACCTGCGTTGCGACTCTGGAAAAAACAGACGGATGATCGGGCGCACCGCAGATCGTGTCAAAGGATGTGATTCCGGCCAGCACGTAGTGTCCATCCGCTCTCGGACATTGCAGGGGTCCTCCAGAGTCGCCCTGTGTTGCAGACCATGCGTGTTTAAGAAAGGGCCTTGCAACGAACCACTATCTGGACCAACAATAGTTTCGCCTAATCAAAGATTTTGCTTCTGGCGTAACATAAAGTATGCTGTGGTCACAGACAAATCGAGAATGTCAGGGGACGTCTTTCGAACGTCCGTCCTCCAGCACAGGCATCGTGGATTACGGCATGCTTTAGTTGCTCCGCACGCTCCAAGTGCACGATTCGCCCAAGCTTTGTTAAAAATGGGAAGCTCGCCCTGTAGGCAGCAGAACTGAAGCTCCTCCCTGCCGTTCTTACCTTGTCTGTAACTATAGGAGGCGGCCTACTGAACTTTAGAAGGACGACCAGAAATAATCTAAAACCAGAGTACCGCAAAGTCTTTTATCACCCTCAAAATGTTGTGTCATTGCTACGACGCATATCATCACAATGCTGCTCTGGTACAACTCTAAACGCCTGAGAAGTACTTTTAGCTGCAGACTTGTTTTAGTATTTTTGATAATATAAAGGTTCTGCAGCTCCACGACGTGCCGTCTCCTGTTGAAGTTTCATGAGCCCGGGGTAACTTCGTACGACCCATTTCCATGAGATAATATACCCCGTTTTTTTAAGGCATGGGCTGATTGCGAGAATTTCTGGGCATCTCCGCAATGGCTGAATAAGTGTCAACGCAGAGCACACGAGTCTTGAAGTTCACAAGATGACAATGAAGTGGTATTTTAGTCTTTTTATGCTTGCGGCTATGATAGTCCCTTTTTTTTTGCGCCACTGTATTAAAGTGCCAGTTTTATAGGGCCAACCGACCTCAAGAGCTGCGTATCAAGAAATGTGTAGGCCGGTCTGTCCGTAACCACTAAACGGTCTTGCAAAAAACGGCGACCGGTGCCAGAGATCGAACTCCGTTTACCGGAGTGGAAGCCGAGTGCACTGCTGACTGAGCTACGGACCCAGCACGCAGGAACGGAAAGAGCAAAGTCAGGTGGTGTGAGAAAGCGCGCGGAAAGGAGAAGGGTGGAAGGGGCAAGAAAGAGCGGAACAAAAACAAGGGGTGTAGAAATAGCTCGCGGAACGAGGGGGTAGTGGAAAAGGCAAGAAAGCGCGTTGTCTTGGTGTCTCAGAAAATGTAGCACGAAGGCTTCGTGTCCAGGTAGTGCTGAAGCAAAGCGCGCGCAGCGTGACAAAGAGACAAACGTGTGACGTAATCTGTTTTTATTTTTAAAAAAAACTTTCCCCAGGCACCACCTGAACTCAAAAAAAAACCCCGCCCCAGACGCTGAAGGACAAAGGGTGATCTTGCTATAAGCACCACGCAAGCTAAGGGCACTGCCTGCCCTATAAAGCTACACTATTAAAACGCATTTGGCAGAATTACCAAATATGCAGCCAATTTTTCAGCAAAAAATGCCGCTGTAGTAATCTAGCCGTGGCGTACTCAAATCTAAAAAAAATTGTGCAGGAACTGCTCTTGTAGGTAATCCATTATAAAAAAAAAAGCGCTGCGAGTCAAATTTTTGGAAGCTACTAATCTGAGCAGAGCGCATGGTAAATCCCCCTATAGTCCGTCGCAGGTTGAGTATCCAGGAGGTGCTCCGCACCCAGCACGTGCTCTTCGCGTTCCGCCGTATCCTTGCTGCGTGTGCGACAAAGCGTTGCCAAAAAACGCAACCTCATGTTCAAGGCTCTTAACATGTTAAGAACCTACTAGGTTCTTAACATGGGGACAGGTTAAGAACCTACTAGGTTCTTAACCTGTCCCCAATTGTAACCTTGGAAACTAAATTCTAGTATAACCCTGGAGAGCTCACCGACCACGCTGATTTTCCGACCTCCTTGTAATTACCGCATATCATAGCATCCTCGTCTACAACTGAAGCGATGAGCTGACTGCATTCTTCAAAAGAAATGATAGGCAAGTCCACCTTCTGCAGAATCGGAGCCGGAGTTTCACCATCTGCGCACAAGAAAAGTCAACAATTTTATACTCAAGAGATATGCAGCGTGTCCCAAACGAATCTAGTCCACCTTATTTCGGCCCTTCTTGTGTCTCGTTAGGAGTTCTTATGTTCGTACAATTTCTGACGATGCTGTTATCATATCTATTTCCTTCGCCCAGCATTATTGTGTCATGTTTTGTCGTTGTACTTGATCCCATTCCCAAAGCGAAATTGCAAACTAGACATTGAGTATCTAGACAGTGTGAAGTAGGTCTGCATTTGAGATGTAGCAACACTGTTTCAGGTTGTAGGTATAAAGTGCAGCCAGTGCAGTAGGACGGCACTTCTGGGTCTTTAATATTTTATTTATTGACATTTCCTCTAGTATAATAAAACTTACGCTACTTATAAGTTTTTTTTCTTCTCTTTTCAAAACATTTATTAATTTTAAATTGTGTGTTCAGAGGTAAAAACAACTACATGAGAAACGATTTTGTTGTGTACACGTTTAGGCACATTCATTTTTTTTTGTAAATAAATAACTTAAATAACTCACTTCTCTTTTCTATTATGTAGAGTACTATTCGCAAGCCAAAAGCTTTGTGCGTTCTTTTAATTTACAAGAGAAAATAAAGACTTAATCAAAGCCAATTTTAATCGATTTAGAAGTTTCTTAAATTTGCCAAACCCGAGTTGCCGTGCCAAACCAAACCCGAGTTGCCGTGAAGCTAAAGGGAAAACGGGCCGGACGGCAAGCAGCGGGAAAGAGGGGGGGGGGGGGGGGGGGGGGGGGGCGGGAGGGGTAACATTTTAAAGGAGCGGTCCAACGATATTCAATTGGAATGTTTTTCACTTGACACGAGCTTACTGGCACACATGGGACTCAAGGATACTCGCACGTAACGCCACTGGCCAAGAAACTCCTTTGTTGCGGTGTAATTTCAAGGACAAAAGCGATCATTTTCATTCAATCTCCCCTTCGCAAAATTTTATGGTGTAACGTGGGGATCGCAGTACACCCAAGTGACGATATTTGAATGCCGTTCATAGATTGGACCCGAGCATTGCGTGGGCACTTGACTTGGGCTCGTGATAATTGTTAGCTCGAGAACCATTCGGGTTTGCCAACCCGTGTCCAATCGCTGCAACGACAACAACAGCCGAGCCATAACAATGTCTGGAACTCAGCGCGTGCCCTGCGCTTTGCCAACCCCAGCGCGTGGCTATGATCAACACTGGCGGCATATAATCGGCTCCAGATCACGTGGCCGCTTGTTCTGGCTGCGAGTTGAGGGGGTGAACGCTGCTCGTTTTTCTTTAATTTTTTTTCTGGGACTTCTATTGCGTGGGGTGAAAAACGAACGCGTGTTTCATAGGTTATTAACGTTAGGGATCCGTTTTAAGCGGTATTTGCGCAAAGTACAAAAATTGTTGCATCGCTCCTTTAAAAAAGAACACTTGCACGAACTCACACTGACTTACATAAATCGAAATTGAACAGTTTCTTCATTTCACCGACACACGACATGAGATACAACATTTCCACAAAAACCTAGAGACTCCTTTAGTGAGACTTGTGGTGTTGAACTGCGCTCGCCAAACTACGGACATCCACATTCAAGGTACTAACTGCGAGTCGCAAAACATTTTGGAGGTTCTCGTCAGTCATTCGTGAAGGCAGGCAACGGGCAGCGAATTAAACTTCTTTTTTTCTTCTTTTTTAGCTGACCGCGTTGGGGAAAAGGGGGGGGGGGGAGGGGGGGGCTAGGAGCCGCATAATACTGCCTCGCGGGCCGGATCCGACCCGCGGGCCACTGGTTGCCGACCACTGGTCTCGTGTATTTGATACTTTCTTATGCAATCTTGTGAGCAGCAAGGACGAGGACAAATGGGAGAACAGCACACAACAACTCTCTGTTAATTACATTTCTCACTATCTTGTAGTCAGTATCTCGAATACATCTTTAAACCTTCGAAAATATTTGTCGCCGGTACAAGCTACGGAACATTCAGAGACTGCGTTTTGCTCGTGCCATCTTTTTTGTCCTGTGTTTGGTCACATGCCCCCAAGTATGCAATCGGTTCAGCTTTGCTCTAAAACTGTGACGCCAACGCATGGTGCAGTCTCACAATAGACTATTTTCGGAAATCGCGGGTTCAGCGGGTTCTGGTATGAAAATGAGCGATCACGTTTTTAAGTTAGTGCGAATACACGCTCGGCCAAGGAAGCTAAATCCTGCTGGCTTTATTGAGCTCCATTGAACAAGATTGGGCTTTCTAAAACTTCTTGTGCGCCTATTGTGGATTAACTTTGGCTCCCAAGCTAGTTTGAAAAGCGTTTCTTTTATCTCCTTCAAAATGCGCTCATTGTTTCATTCTCAGGATCCTCCAACCCAGTTTTTCGCCAGGTGGACCTTGAGATTGAACGCGGTGTGTGGACACTTTCTTGTATTGCTAGTGCTTCCCTGTAGAGGTTTCTAATATTTTTTGACAGTTTGAAGGTGCAGGCGCTCCTCCTCGCCCTTGACTTTGGAGGCAAAATACTCGCTCTTGGTTGTTGATCAGCGACAGTGCTGCCTTCTAGCGGGTGTGTCTCCTGCGCGTGCCTGTTTGTCATGCACTCTCGAAGTCATGATCAAGTCTGACTGCCTGAGCAACTTCTTGTTCTGCTGTTAGGGATATGCAATGCCGGACTATATGCCATGTCTACCGAGTCGCCTCAAGGCATCTTACGAACTTATCGTGGAATGCGTCATGAACCGAGCCTGCCGCCAAAATAAATTACCCCAGTTACCATGCATACAACGTGAGTCCACCTCTTTCCTAAGACATTTTGGTGCCGATTATGTTGCATATCCAGAATTATTTGAAGTAATCTTTGATTGCAGAAGCTAAGTCGCTTCTTTAAAGTCAGAAAAATGATAGCAGAATGTGATTTTCAGCAAAGTCATCACAAGTAGAAGACCCTCTTTTGATTTTTTGATTCTCACATTGATAGCTTGCAACCTACTTGCCGAGTATCTTCGAATGTAATTCAATTACTTGTTCAAAGTATTTGTCAAGATAGTTCGTAGTAAAAGGAACTTAAGTACCTCTCTAAATATATCGTCAAAAGGGTATTCAGTATCTTAACTTAAATACAATTGTTGAGTACTTGGCGCAACACTGCTTGAAATTAATTCCTCTTACTTCTGAAATTGCATATGTTCTTTCGTTGGGATCCTGCTGGTCGGAGTGGTATTTTTCAACCGTGACTGTATAGTCAGAGACAGTCCAATTTCTGAAATAAAAATGCAAACGAACACTGACGTAAAAAAAACTGGCGTTTAGGAGCAATAGAGACGAGAAGGGTAGGGGGGGGGGGGGGGGGGGGGCAGGTGAAGTGACGTCATAAAATACTCTCTCATGCCGCTTATGGAATATCCACACGAAGGAGAAATCCGCCCCTTTCCTCCGCGGAGCGCGCATCACGTGAGACATACGCCATTCCTTTTTGACGCCTCGCGCCGCCGTTCTCCTCCGTGGCGGAGGCGCCGAGGCTTCGTACTGTTAGCACGAAAGCTCCGCAGGTTGGCGGCGGAGCAAAGAACGGAGTTTCCCGGGTCGTTGACGTCACGACATCCGTCCGCGGAGTCCTCCTTCGTGTGGATACCGCTTTAACGGGGCCATAAACAAATTTTGGGGCTGGGATAAATTATTTTAAATTAATACTTTACTAATCGCATATCGTTTAGTGGTCCAAAATAAATAGGGTAAGAAGTCAAAAGCCAGCCTCTCGGTACAAACATGTGAAAATATAGCGGACTATTTCGTACCTCCTTTTCTTCGAAAGCTCTCCGCCTTTTTACTATGATCCATCCGCGGTTTTCAAAGCGCGTCAGCGGTGCCAAAATTACGTCAGCCGACCCCAGCTCACGCATTGGACACGAGAACTGCGTCACTCAGACGTATCCGCTCATCAACAATCAATCCGTCGACGAATTTGTGTATTCGCGTTCGTGACCAATGAGTGCCTTGACGAAACGTGTCGTCCCTTGGGAATGAAAAGCTGTGTGGTGGTGCATAGAAAGCACGGTGGAAGCTTGAAGTCATCACACCGGTGTTCAAGAATGTCACGACGACGTGATTTCACAATTCCCCTCTGAGTTGAGGATCAAAGCTAAGGAGGAAGAAATAGAAAAATCGTTTCATGACCTGTTTAAAATACTAGCACCCTTTTTGAAACGAAGCATCGAGTCACCTCAAATATAGGTCCTAATTTATGTCCAGCGTGCACCGTGCATGTCTATGTCACGAGTACCACGTCAGCGTTCGGCTGGAATTCGTGTTCAATCAGTGAGAACACGAATCCGAACCGAAGCCAACCGCAGCACAATTAGACGAGAAAGATATCAAGTGCGCAGGGACAACGAATACGACGTTTAAAGTGTTCGTAGTCCACGCGCAGATTGAATTTAATGGACTTATCATAATTTGAGCGTTTTCATTCGACGGAATTTTTTTTTTTTTTTTTCACCGTGATTGGACGTGTTTATTTTTTCTGCGTGAAAGTGAACTCGCAGACGTTTGTAGAGGGTAGGTAGGGGCTGCACGCTGTACAATATACAGGGTGTTCACAATTTATCTATCGATCCTTCGATCGTCAGAGAGCTAGCCAGAGAAGTGGCACCAACCATGTCTTCGATCGACAGGGTGCTCACGCCACTTAGTTACAGGCTCGACTACAAGCTGCCAGACTTAAAGGCCCGCTTTCGTGAAGACCGCCTTTCGACAAACACCGGCGCCAACTCCTGGAGCCCCACCACGGGGGTGGTGAAGTCCCTGAGACGTCGGAAATTCGGCCGGCTCGTCTGCAATCCGGGCACACAGGGGGAGCCCTCGCCAGGCGCTCGGCACTGGCCTGCTAGAAGTCAGCGCCCCATGGTATCCCTTGAAGACCACCATTGCGAAGAACGCTGCTAGGCCTAACGCAATTGTACATCTTTCATAATAACAATCATTTTCATATTGTATCTTCCATCATCACGTAATCATCATCCCTAGACGCCGGTAACGCGGGCCTCCATAGTACGGGCTCTTGACTTTCTGCGGTACCGCGACTCTTCTGATCCAATAAAAGTTAATATTATTCTTAATATTATTATTATATCCTTTTATTATTATTATTATTATTATTATGATCATGATCATCATCATCACAATCATAGCGCTGTAAAACGGGCCGACAAACTCGACGCCTCAGCAAAGAAAGCTCAAAATAATACCAAATGGGCATTCAGTTATGGGGTTTTACGTAAAGAAACTTAGAGGGGTAGCTTTTTGTTTCTTTTTTTCTTAAAAAGTTGAGAGAGGAATTGAGGTTTTGTGGCGCGGCAGCATCCAAGGCCATAATACGCCAAAAACTATGACTATTGCAGGAAACCAGGGTTATAGAAAAGGAAGAGCTGTAGTAGCTTGTGGGTTATAAAAACTGTGAACATAAAAGAATACACACACACACTTAAAATTTTTACACCCTTATTCGTGTAAATGGCTCGTCCTCTGGCTAACGCCTTTATTCGTGTAAGGGTGTTAAGGCTGGTTCAGACATGTACAACGAGCGCGATGCGTCCGTTGCAACCGAAGCGACCGGAACGACCGCTCTGCGCCGCGCGTACACACACCTGCAACCACTGCAACAAGCGCAGCGGGTCGGCAGCACGGCGACCGCCTCTCCGTTGCCGTCAGCTGTTTCAGCGGTGCCTCCAAAAAGAAGGAGACGCGCTGCCACTCACTTGCGTAACAGAAAATAGACAGACCGTCTTCTATGACCTCAAGCTTTACTACTCTTTTCAGGATAAGCTTGCAGGGTAGTGCATTAAAAAAAAAAAAGAGAGATGCAGTACGCCGTCTTGCACGATCACGACTTTAATACACGACTTTGCCAACAGTACAAATCTCGCCACACGCCTTTTCTACGGTTATAAAAGACGATGTAATCTTAGCAACGATATAGCAACGTAGAAATATAATTTGACAGACGATGCGAGCGTTCAGGATTGCTAACACTAATCACCTTTTTCGGGCGATGAAAACGAGTGAAAAATTCGCATCCTTTATACGGTACGCACCAGTAATACCTTGAACTTGGGCACACGCAAGGAATGCGCCAAATCAGAAATCCGGGCGATGTTCGAGGACACAAATGCTTAGAAAGCACCACTGTAGTCGAAGTAAACAAACACGACGGCACGGGCGTTTCTGCTGTCTTGAGAGTACAACCACGACATCGCCGCACGAGTAGGTGGATCTTGCCTTCTAATACGTGCTGGGTTATCATAGCGACACACGACGAAAATTCACAGTCAAGGCTAGCGCTTTTACGCGGAACGATGAACTTTCACCCCGACGTCGACGATCACCACCGACGCCATGTTTGCAGACAGAAGGAGTCGGCCCGCAACCGGCAGACCGGCATGCAACGCGCTCGACCCATTCTCCTCGACCTGTGAATGGTCTGTCGTTGCGGTCGCTTCGGTCGTTTCCAACGCATCGGGGAAAGTTGGGCTCGCTCCAACTCCTTGCGTCGTGAACGACACGTGCGTGCGTCCCTCCGTCGCTATGGCAACTGACGGTTGCAGACCGTTGCAACGGTCGTTTCGGTTGTTCCGGTCGTTCCGGTCGCTACGGACGCATGTGTGTGAACGGGCCTTTAGCCGCCGGAGGTGGTGAAAATCGTGTTAACTGCTAACACCCTAAAAACAATATGGCGGCCAGTATGCGACAGGCGATACGAGCCTGGCGAGCCGTACGCGGCTTCTCGCCGGAGCAAGAGCATACGGCTCGCACGCTCGTTTGGTGTCATCTGTAGGCGCAAAAAACTTTCCAAACATCTCTATGTCAAAGCGCCAACACCGCAAATAATACGAGTAAGGCCGAAACCGCTGGAGACTGAACAGCCGAGACTGTCGCCGAAGTCTCGCTCGGCCTGCTCAATGCCGGTCGCATTTTCATCGCATCAGAAGCGCTTATAAAGAAGGGATAGCTTTACAAAACACTGACAGGCTGGCTTTATTGAACAAAACGCCCACTTGCCGTGGACGACAAGTTGACAACGAATCGCTCCGACACCCTCTGTCGACAGCGGCTAGGAGGTATCGCACTCGCGCTCCGTGTGGCTCTCGATTAACTATCGCCTGTGCTCACCTCTGTTACGTGCGTTATCCACTCATGAACGTTTGTGCGTGAACAGCGGCATTCAGCACCTAGAACACGCGCTGGGGAAGCCGCCTAACCTCCTTTTGTTGCAATCAGGCAGCATACAAGGCGAAAAAATTGTAAGGGTGCAGGCGAGCTGGTGGAAGTTAACCATAGTTTTGTTTAACCCGAGACTGGGGTATTTCGGAAAAGGGACGAGAAGAAAAGAGGCCACAAGGAGGCGACGTCTCAAACACAGCTAAGGATTTTATTCCATCGTATGCACTTTTATACACACCACGTCCACACACCACCAACCAAGTCGACCAATGACAACATAACACCCGGAATACACTAAGCCAAACATAGGCCCAAGACATTACAAAAGAAAAATCTTTCAGCCAGACAAAAGGACAAGATAAGCCTCCGACTACACAAAGTCAACAAAGAACCGTTAAAAGGTTTTTTCAAACCCGCAAACACACGGAACCAAAGGGAAAGAGGGCATACAAGACCTAATTACACAAAGCCAAGCAACAAACCATTAAACTAGCCGGTACTTAGGCACCGTAAAGCAAAAAAAAAAAAAAAAAAAAAAACGGCAACCGGTCATTCTAACCCGCACTACACATTGAAGGAAAGCAGAAGAGGGTAACCATGAACCAAAATACACAAAGGGTAGAATGCAAAAGTTCCAACCTCAACTACACTCAACTACTGTTTCCTTCACTACCCTTTTTATCTCATTTTCCTCTCGATGTATTACCTCCGTTTCCGACCAAAACACCTTACAATTGTTGCACTCAGACACGTGCTTGGCGATCTCCGAGTTCGGTGCCCCGTTTTTTACATTTCTTTTATGCTCAGTCAGTCTGTGATTAGGGAGTTTTAGTAGATCGTTCCGATACCTCCGATAGCCCCGATAACGATACTATGCATGCACAAGGGAGGCGGCGGCGAAGTATCGGGATATCGTTATCGGAGTCATGGGAACGATCTACTAAAACTCTCTATTCACGCACCGCGAAGTTTGCCCCACATATCTAAAACCACATGCTAAGGGTATCTCATAGACTACACCTCCTTTGCAAGCCACTGACCTGTCCTGATGTTGCCGTCTGCATTCCTTTGGAGGTGCAAGGAATGGAGTCATCCTGTTTAATTTGTAATCAGATGAAAACACTACGTCAACTCCAAATCTGTGAGCACTCGCTTTAAGGTTATGCGAAACACTGTGGTAGTACGGGACTACGGCAACCTTTTTACTTCTTTCTCTCGTTGTTCCACTTCTCTCGCCGAAACTTGGGGAGAGCTGCCTCGTGATGAAAACTTTATCATAACCCGCATCCTCTAACCTCACCCACTGCCTTTTGAGGGCTTGGCCTACATAATGAAGACATGACTTCTTTAGAGCGTTTCCGATTATTGATTTGACCACCCCAGCCTTCACAGTTTTTGAATGGCAGCTTCTTCTACTTAAAACTGGCTTTGCCGATTCTTTTCCGTACTCCCAGCACACTGCTTCTTGCACGTGAATACGTAAATCTAAAAAGTGCAAAACTCCTCTGTCTGGCCCTTCAACAGTAAAGGTAAGTTCCGGTGCTGAGGCTCTCACCAGACTCTCTATTGCTCCCGTATCCTTCCCATGAAAGCTCATGACCACAATGTCATCAACATACCTTCTCACTAAAACTTCACCCGACCCCCAAACTGCCAGCCTTTCCGAGATCGCGTTATCCAAAGAGTTTAAATAAATTTCTGCCAAAATAGGTGCCACCGCAGACCCAATACACACACCCTTCTTTTGAATCCACATGCGTTCCTTGAACTCCACTACCGTGGCTTTAAGATAAAGATCCAGGATCGCTAAAAAACTATCTACCGGAATCCCCGTACCTGATTGAAATTTTACCAAATTACGCTCCAAAGCCTCTCTAACCCTACTCATCAACAGCTGTTTTTCAAGAGAATAGTACAGATCTTTAATGTCCATCGAGATCAACGAGCATTGCCTCCCATGGTGAGCATCCAAAATCTGAACAAAATCGTCTGAGTTTCTTAACGAAAGACTGTTTTCCAATCTAGCGAAGTCTAAACCTGTTTGAAGAAACTTCGAAACCATGCTTTGCCACGTTCTGTTCTCATTAATAACCGTGCGGAACGGCATTTCCGGCTTGTGGTTTTTTAAGAAGAATTTTAAACTTAAAGTGCTTCTCGGCTGATTCAGAACTTTCCTGGCTAAGGTCTCTAAACCCTCGTCTTTAAGTGTAGCTGAGATGTCCTTCCTTAATTTTCCCAACTTGCCTTGCCATGCCATGAATACCGAGTCCAATGCCTCTGTTGACTTTTTTCAAAAACCGCCAATGGAAGGACGGCAAACATACCGCTCTTATCGGTCTGTAACAATTCCAGTGATCTAGATTTAAAGTCCTTTCTTACTTCCGTAATAGCCTGAAAATTCCTCCTGTCTTTTTTATACGAATCATCCACAACTCTTTCCATTCTACTGACCGCGTAGTCCACAAAAGCAACCCTTTCGTCTAACCCTACTTTTCTAGCAATTGTCTGGATCGCGGAAAAAACGTCTACTCTCGACGGTTTTACATTTACACAAAACTTCGGTCCTCCTCTCAACAATTCCTCCGTCCTCTCTGTAAATGCGACTTTACAAGGATTCACAATACCGCACCTCCGAGCCCCAGCGGATTGGTCACCATTCACAAAACTACAACTATTTCCAAACCAAACATTCGACCTTTTTACAGCGTCCAACACTAATCTTCGTCGCACATACCAGTTTCGTTCAAAATGCTGTCTTCTTCCTGTGTCCCACAGTCGAAACCTCTGGTGGTTCCTGTAACCCTCTCCGAGTAGAATCGTCCAAAGCCGAACCGATGCCCTGTTCAGCTCAAGCACCCTGGCACTTGTGGCATCCCTGTACGCCTTGATACCAGCGGAACCGAACAACTCGGCATCCCTGTATGTCTTGATACCAGCGGAACCGAACAACTCGGAGCGATCAACACGACGGATGGACTAATGGCATCCAGCCCTCTAATAGTTATAGATCACCAACCGCCACACTTTTCAAATTGGGCGGCGACAACCCCCATCTAGCGACGAAAAAAAAGTGATAAACATTTGAAAAAAGAAAACAGCAGTTATTTTTTGCTGCCCGCCGCGCGGTTACATCTATTCACGACATGGACATACGCACAACACTGTACATACACACGGGGATACAAGCACCGATCAATAGCACAACACACAACACATAGTACATACATCCTACTTATACAAACCAACAAGTGCCCCGAGCGGTATATATGCCCTCCTATTTCGCGCATCGGTTAGCCCAGTGACCACGCTAGTCTTAATCAAGATATGAAAAGATTACGCCAATTTTATTTTTCAATAATATTTTTTCTGCATTTGTCTTAGGTAGGTACACGTATCCCTTAATAACTTCTTACAGCATAATGTATTATAATGATACGCGCCTAGCTTCTAGTAACTCAACGTGAGTGACGAGGGAAAAAAAAATCGTGAATTCTGTCTGGCAACCACACTCGCGGCGTGGTTGCTATGGCGACGCTGTCGGTACGCGCGCCGGCAGCCGTCCAGCTGGTTCGGCCGTTCGGCTACGGCCGAGTGCGCGAGTCCACGGTGAACGCCGCGAACGCAATCGAGAAAACAAAGCGTCGACTACTGAAGCTGTACGTAATCGAGTTTCCGCCCGTTCGCTGCCGAATTCTTCGTAGTCTTCTTCCGCCCGTTCGAAAGGGAACAGCCTACCAGTCCGATTACCGCCGTGGCTTCAGTGGCTTCATCTTCGGAGGGAACTGTCAACTGAATTAGTTCCAAAACGCGGGTGCATCAGGCAGCGCAACGTGGCGCGGTCCACGCACTAAGTCGGTAAGTAAACAAAACACTCAATGCCGTTCCATTCTTTTCTTTTTTTTTTTAATTTACGGGCGCGCGCGGTGTTTCTGGGTGGCTCAAGGTATGGGAAAGCAACTGGAAAAATCGGCGCCTGATCGACCATGGGGTGAAACTTTCAAGGCGTATCGTATGCAAACGACAGCGTTTGCCGGCGGAAGACTCGGTCGTCCGTGGCGAACGCATTTTTAGTATTTTTAAGGAGGTTCTAGCTGCAAAAGAAAGGAGCGCCTTAAAATTTCACGAGGTAAAATACACTGCTGAGGAAACGACGCCCCTTTGCGTGCAGGTGCCGATTTTTCCGGCAGAGTTTAGCGCGCTGTGAAATGCAGTGTGCACTTGGGGAGAGTTTTGGCATAATATAATGTTGCTCATTGGAAATAAAAAAAAATAAAAAATAAATGCTGGCATCATATGTTTACACACTCTTAGTCATTTTTGGAATCTTAAGTACCCTTTTTGTGGCAGGTATTGGACGCCAGCACATTTTACGTAGGAACGAAGAGTGGAATCCGGCAAATTCCCTTCCACATTAATATCAAATGAGTGCTGTGAAAGCAAAGAAGAAAGTGAGGGTGAAACAGTTCCTGCAGTAGTAAGTGCCAGAAACAAGAAAAGTGCCCTGAAGTGGCAAATATACTCCCTTGAAAAGGATCCAAAAGAAATAGAGGTTATCAGGTATACCGCCGAGCGTCACAGACCTGGACACTCCATTTCAGTTTTTTAAATGCCCATGCCCTGATGAGCTGTTTACAGCGATATTTGAGGGGACCATCCTGTATGAACTCAATGCCACCATGAACACCATTTTCGGGTTCTGGTCACACCTCCACGCAGGATGTCCTGCTTCAGATCAAGGAGGATATCCTTGACAGAATCTCCTGTACGACAACACGGGCGGTCCTGGCCCTGGATATAAAGGGCGCCTTGGACAACGTCAGTCACATGCTGGTGTTCGAGAACTTGGCCTCAACTGGGTGCGGGCCCCGGATGTATGATTATGTGCGGGACTTCCTGAGCAACTGGATGGCCACCATCGGAATCGAGTCCATCCGCACAAGCACCATCCCGATACCGAGCAAGGGCAACCGGCAAGGCTCGGTCCTGTCACCCACCTTGTTACCTGGCGATGTGCAAGCCGCCTCCTCTACTGGAACGGATTCCCCGGATGAAGCATACACTCTATGCCACTCTACGTGGACGACCTGACGATTTGGGCTACGTCGGGATCGGACAGCGGGAGGCAAGACTTCCTCGAAGAAGTCATCGAGACGGTGCAGAACTACCTCGAGGCCGGCAACCTCCAGCGCGCCCCCGATAAGTCTCAGCTGTTGCTCCTCCGCGCGGGCTAGCCAATTCCCGAAGAAGAAGAAGGCGGACATCCGCCTCACTTAAAAGATGGTGCCCCCGTGCCGGTGGTGAAGCGGGTTCGGAACCTGGGGCCTTCACCTCCAGCGGGACGGCGGAGCCAAGTACACGGTCGACCGACTCGTCAAGACAACCACGCAAGTCATGCGCATGGTGAGAAGGATAACGAGTCACAGACACGGGCTCGAGGAGTCGGACCTGATCCGGCTGACCCAACCACTCGTCGTGAGCCACATCGCCTGCGCAAATCCGTATCTCAACCTGCTGTCGAGAGGTAAGGGCAAGATGGACGTGATTATTCGCAAGGGGTACTAGCTGGCACTGGGGGTGCCGCCGTACGCGTCGAACGCCAAGCTCCGGCAGCTACGTGTAAACAACACCTTCCAGGAACTCATCAACATGCACCTAGCCAGTCAGTGGGAGCACCTGGCCCTCACACTGAGTGGGCGGCATGCCCCGAGCTCGCTCGGCATCCCCATCCCCGCATCGCAATGCGAGGCTATCCAGCTGCTGCTGGCCCTTTGGGACAAGATCCAGGTGGCACCAATCCCGTGGAAGCTGAACCCATCTTTGCATCCAGGTCGCTGGATGGCTCCCGGTCCCTTGATTCCGCTTAGTCCCGTCGTGTAGCATAGCGCCCCTGGTAGCAATTGGTTGCTAGCCCAGCATTTAAGCATACTCCAGAATTTTTTTATGTAAAGCAAAACAATTACTGCAACTGAATACTTCTTACCTGACAATAATCATAGTTTGCACTGCTCAATGCCCTTCTGTTTTATCTAAAATACCGCAAGTAAGTACTCCGAGTACCGGTCGGAGTACTGCGGTGCAGGTGAAGTTTCTACTTCACCTGTTGCCCTTCTGTTTTATGTAAAGTACCTCAACTAAGTACTCAGAGTACCGGTCGGAGCTCTGCGATGGCAGGTGAAGTTTCTGCTTATAAAAAAGTGTCTGCCCAAAAGCTTGCTTCGGTACCGCGAGCTGCAACAGGAAGCCTGATGCAGAGGCTTTAAGAGCAAGCTCCATGCTTTGAATGTTGCTAAGCATGCGCGCTTGTGCAGTGCAACTGTCGTTCAGGACAACGTGCTCATTCTCGGCATTTCAGTTTCACTTGCACTTAAAGGGATGTTGAACCGAAACCTGGATTCCATAAAACACGGCGGCAAAAGCGTGTAACAAGATGCTACAAACACTAAAACATCACTCATACAGCGATATTTCGATTGGATGACCTTATTTTTAAAAAAAAGGAGGCGCATTTGACAGATTTGTTTATCTTGTTTCTCCGAGAAGGAGAGGGAACGACTTCGCGTCTTCTCCGCCTCGCCGCCTTGAAAGGGCGAAGCAGAGAGAGGAGGAGACTAGGTATCTCGACGTCACGCGCCTCATCGGCCTCGTTCAATCTCAACCTCTTTCTCCAAAAATACGGCCGTCCATTCGAGATATCGCCTTGTGACTACGAGTAGTGTTTTAGGGATTGTAGCGTCCCGCCTACGGCTTCTGCATCGTTTTCTGAAATCCAAATTTCGCTTCACCAGCCCTTTAAAGGGAAACGGAGTGTGGCAGCGATGGGATGATTTCTTGTGTCAGCCGGAGTTGCCTACCATTACCGCTGTAGGGCAGCAAAGGCTACAGGCATGCAAGAGCGACTTTGCGAAGCGCTTTCGCAGAACAAGAGCTTGCGATAGAGCGAGTACTAGCTCGCACTTGTCGCCTTCGACCGCGCTGTCACCCTGGCAAGCCTTCGGCAACACCTTCAGAATGCCCGCATTCTTCAAGAAAGCCACAATGTTATGAATATACCACAACAATGCCTGGCTTTTATTTTTTTCTAAAAAAGAGCATTTCTGAAACTTTGAAAATGCAGCAGTGCACGCTCATTACCTTCGGTACTGCTTAGTACGTGCTCACTCACGCTCACCTTATCCAGGCTGAAAAGCTTGTGCTCGGACGGGGCGTATTGAACACTGGTGGTGTCTTTTGACTGAAGTAATATACAAAGTATGAACAGGAGTGATAAAGAAACACAACATTTAATGCCGGTCATCTCCACTTTTAAAAAGTATCTCAACGTGAGATTAATTTGACATTTCGTAGTAAAGGTGATGAATTCCAGACAGGGTGACACAAACCGTTTTGATAAAAACGTAAAAACAAAATGTAACTACTCATACAGGTGTCTAATAGTTTGATGACTAGGAAACGACACGGAGGACTAGAGAAATGTGATGAATATAAACGAATAAAGCTGGTCATGAATTGAAGCATACTTAGGTATGTGAGCCACACAACTTGCAGCTGCCATCTCAAGAAAAACAAACAAAGCCTTTAATGATTTCGAAAATCGGAACAATCCTGACAGGAGTTTCACAGACTTTGGCGATTGCACTATGTGATCAGCAATCAGGCTACAGGCGTTTTCTTGATTGTATTAATCACCTTGATTGCAAATGGCCGTAGCTGTGAGTAGATTAGAATAAGACAAAGCCTCTCAAGAAGGCAGCTCGTATTGTATGTCTTCTGGCCATGGGCGAAGCCGAAAAGCCAGTAGGCCGCCATGACCACAGTAAAGCCTTCGAAAAGCCAAATGGTTCCCTCCTGCATATAAAAGCAGAATTGATTCAGTCAGAGAATAATAAAGGCCGCACTGATGAGTATGATTTTAAGCATGAAATGCTTTTAGCTCCCGGCCACCAAACTGATGACATATCTTTTCGGGAACTAACGCCAAAAATCACTTCAAAACATCCCAGGTTTCGAAGTTGACTTTTGCGTTGGTTTTCTTATTTGAAACCGGCTTTGAAACCTACTGGGTCTCGAAGTCAGTTTTGGATCAGAAAGGTGTGCGCACTAGCAGGGTTCAAAATTTGCTGTCAAAATTTTGTTTCCTTGAGACAAGGAAACAAAAAGGAACATACACACCACCGTCTCAAAACCAGCACAGCATACAGCTGTCATTTATTTCCACAAGTCTTCTTCCTTGTCATTCCACACGCTACACATGCTATGGAACCTATTTCTACACACGCTATGAAACCTATTAATTCCGAACTACAGCTTTAAAAAAATTATCCAACATTCAAATTACTTTTTTGTATGCCATCTCACTACCGAATTCTAAACCAAGAGCGCATCATTCGTTTAAACCGTTTGAAGCAATCGCCTGACGAGCAGCCCGTTGTCGTCACGCTTTGACGGCGCACTTTAGTTCACCTTTCTGCCGCCGTCTTGGGGGGGGGGGGGGGGGGGGTCTCAGGCATCGTCCCCGCGCAAACATTACCACAACTGTTTAATTGATTGGTGCGGCACACAAACTTCTGTTCGGGCTGGAACTTGGTCAACAGTGTCTGAGATGAGCCCGACGCCCATTTTAGACGTCAAATAAAATTTCGAAATTGCTTTTATAATCTCTTTAAGAGTTTGAATGCATGCGTCTGGAATTCGCAGAATTTAGTGGCCGCGATTATGTCCTCTCCCAGGTAGCACGCCAGAGGAATGCCCAACTTGGGCAAAGGTCTGGCAAACATAAGGGCCCAACTTTGGCGCAGTTAGGTTTTTGCACCATGGCACTCATCAGTGCCAAAGTACGGTGCCTAACTATAGCCTTAGTTGGGCGATCCTAGGGCATGCCAAAGTTTGGCTCTTCTCTGGTACGCCAGAGGAGTGCCAAAGTTGGTGCCATACTTGAGCCATAACTGCCATAGTAAATCCTAATCTGGGAATGCGGGGCATACGAAGGTTTGGCGTTTCTCTGGTGCGCCAGAGGAGCGCCAAAGTTGGTGCCATACTTCAGCCATAACTGCCAGAGAAACGCCTAATTTCGGTATTTGGGACGTGCCAAGGTTTGGCGTTTCTCTGGTCCGCCAGAGGAGCGCCAAAGTTGGTGCCATACTTCAGCCATAGCTGCCAGAGTAACGCCTCATTTCGGTATTTGGGACGTGCCAAAGTTTGGCTTTTCTCGGGTCCGCCAGAGGAGCGCCAGAGGAGCGCCAAAGTTGGTGCCATACTTCAGCCATAGCTGCCAGAGTAACGCCTAATTTCGGTATTTGGGACGTGCCAAAGTTTGGCTTTTCTCGGGTCCGCCAGAGGAGCGCCAAAGTTGGTGCCATACTTCAGCCATAGCTGCCAGAGTAACGCCTAATTTCGGTATTTGGGACGTGCCAAAGTTTGGCTTTTCTCGGGTCCGCCAGAGGAGCGCCAAAGTTGGTGCCATACTTCAGCCATAGCTGCCAGAGTAACGCCTAATTTCGGTATTTGGGACGTGCCAAAGTTTGGCTTTTCTCGGGTCCGCCAGAGGAGCGCCAAAGTTGGTGCCATACTTCAGCCATAGCTGCCAGAGTAACGCCTAATTTCGGTATTTGGGACGTGCCAAAGTTTGGCTTTTCTCGGGTCCGCCAGAGGAGCGCCAAAGTTGGTGCCATACTTCAGCCATAGCTGCCAGAGTAACGCCTAATTTCGGTATTTGGGACGTGCCAAAGTTTGGCTTTTCTCGGGTCCGCCAGAGGAGCGCCAAAGTTGGTGCCATACTTCAGCCATAGCTGCCAGAGTAACGCCTAATTTCGGTATTTGGGACGTGCCAAAGTTTGGCTTTTCTCGGGTCCGCCAGAGGAGCGCCAAAGTTGGTGCCATACTTCAGCCATAGCTGCCAGAGTAACGCCTAATTTCGGTATTTGGGACGTGCCAAAGTTTGGCTTTTCTCGGGTCCGCCAGAGGAGCGCCAGAGGAGCGCCAAAGTTGGTGCCATACTTCAGCCATAGCTGCCAGAGTAACGCCTAATTTCGGTATTTGGGACGTGCCAAAGTTTGGCTTTTCTCGGGTCCGCCAGAGGAGCGCCAAAGTTGGTGCCATACTTCAGCCATAGCTGCCAGAGTAACGCCTAATTTCGGTATTTGGGACGTGCCAAAGTTTGGCATTTCTCGGGTCCGCCAGAGGAGCGCCAAAGTTGGTGCCATACTTCAGCCATAGCTGCCAGAGTAACGCCTCATTTCGGTATTTGGGACGTGCCAAAGTTTGGCTTTTCTCGGGTCCGCCAGAGGAGCGCCAAAGTTGGTGCCATACTTCAGCCATAGCTGCCAGAGTAACGCCTAATTTCGGTATTTGGGACGTGCCAAAGTTTGGCTTTTCTCGGGTCCGCCAGAGGAGCGCCAAAGTTGGTGCCATACTTCAGCCATAGCTGCCAGAGTAACGCCTAATTTCGGTATTTGGGACGTGCCAAAGTTTGGCTTTTCTCGGGTCCGCCAGAGGAGCGCCAAAGTTGGTGCCATACTTCAGCCATAGCCGCCAGAGTAACGCCTAATTTCGGTATTTGGGACGTGCCAAAGTTTCGGTTTTCTCGGGTCCGCCAGAGGAGCGCCAAAGTTGGTGCCATACTTCAGCCATAGCTGCCAGAGTAACGCCTCATTTCGGTATTTGGGACGTGCCAAAGTTTGGCTTTTCTCGGGTCCGCCAGAGGAGCGCCAAAGTTGGTGCCATACTTCAGCCATAGCTGCCAGAGTAACGCCTAATTTCGGTATTTGGGACGTGCCAAAGTTTGGCTTTTCTCGGGTCCGCCAGAGGAGCGCCAAAGTTGGTGCCATACTTCAGCCATAGCTGCCAGAGTAACGCCTCATTTCGGTATTTGGGACGTGCCAAAGTTTGGCTTTTCTCGGGTCCGCCAGAGGAGCGCCAAAGTTGGTGCCATACTTCAGCCATAGCCGCCAGAGTAACGCCTAATTTCGGTATTTGGGACGTGCCAAAGTTTGGCTTTTCTCGGGTCCGCCAGAGGAGCGCCAAAGTTGGTGCCATACTTCAGCCATAGCCGCCAGAGTAACGCCTAATTTCGGTATTTGGGACGTGCCAAAGTTTGGCTTTTCTCGGGTCCGCCAGAGGAGCGCCAAAGTTGGTGCCATACTTCAGCCATAGCTGCCAGAGTAACGCCTAATTTCGGTATTTGGGACGTGCCAAAGTTTGGCTTTTCTCGGGTCCGCCAGAGGAGCGCCAAAGTTGGTGCCATACTTCAGCCATAGCTGCCAGAGTAACGCCTAATTTCGGTATTTGGGACGTGCCAAAGTTTGGCTTTTCTCGGGTCCGCCAGAGGAGCGCCAAAGTTGGTGCCATACTTCAGCCATAGCTGCCAGAGCAACGCCTAATTTCGGTATTTGGGACGTGCCAAGGTTTGGCGTTTCACTGGTCCGCCAGAGGAGCGCCGAAGTAGGTGCCATACTTCAGCCATAGCTGCCAGAGTAACGCCTAATTTCGGTATTTGGGACGTGCCAAAGTTTGACTTTTCTCGGGTCCGCCAGAGGAGCGCCAAAGTTGGTGCCATACTTCAGCCATAGCTGCCAGAGCAACGCCTAATTTCGGTATTTGGGACGTGCCAAGGTTTGGCGTTTCTCTGGTCCGCCAGAGGAGCGCCGAAGTAGGTGCCAGACTTGAGCCATAACTGCCGCAGTAAATCTTAATTTGTCGATTCGGGGCATGCCGAAGTTTGGCTTTTCTCTGGCTACCCACTGAAGTGCCAAATAAGTGCCAAAAGTGGCAAAGAAAGCCGAGAGGCCAGCCCAAGTTTCGAATATCTCTGGTGTGTCACAGAAGTGCTCTTTCACGCGTCCCAGAAGAGAAATAAATTAAACAAGCGTTGGAAACACGATGGTAAGATGTCGTCACCTCCGTTCCCAAGCAGCACGGCAATACCTTGCAGTATCGTGCCAGTGCCGGCCGAAAGTCGGTTCCAATATTGCTCAACTGTCCAGTTTTGTACCACCGTTTGATACCCGGCAGGTATTGCCGTACAGCTGTTTCGCCCCGGCCTCGCGTTCGCGCAATATTGTGCGAAAACTCTACGATGCGTCTGCTTCGTATTGGCCGAACGTCGTGCAAGTATGTGTACGTTGCATGTCATTTGTTGCATATCCAATCACTTATACGGACAAACAAATTTTTTTCGATCGCTCCCAGAAGTTTATTAAACAACTATCATTGCACACAGTGTATTCTCAACATATTTACAAAGGTCACACTTCTCTGTAAAACGAAAAGCAAACTATAAAATACAATTAACACTGTCCTCATGCCAAGCAAAACTCATCACACAAAAACCGCGGAGATTGAGAGGAAAGCAGGACGACTATCAGAATCATGCTTGCAGTGCACTTACTAATAAAAGAGCGATATCATGTAATCCTTGATAGATGCATAATCCAACTCAGGCACCCCACAAACGCATTCGAGGATTCGAGGACTGACGTCTCGTCGTCGGCGAAGAGCAGTTTTTGTCGAAGCGTGTCCAACAAACACATCACAAGTATTCCACGAACTCCGTTGCAAAAAATGGCTGTTACCGAAAAATTGGCATGGACGTATTCCGACCGTTTACGACGAAAAAACACAGCCGCGTCTGCAGCGCACGAAAGCAACAGAACACTGAAGAGCAGTTCGAAAACCGGACCTACGTGGCCCGCTTATTTCTATAACTAGGCAAACGGCGAAAACGACAGCCCCAGAGATCCCATCAGCGTGACAGAGAAAGTCACGTGAAAAGTTTCGTCCAAACGTTTTTGTCCTACGCGTCCTACGTAGAGAGGTCACGCTGGGTCACGCGTTTCGCTTCACCCTTTTGATTTGCTTAAAGCGGCTGTCGCGCTCGCTGACAGCCACACGAAGACACAAAAGCAGGTGGGGAGGATTTGCAAAAGGCGAGGTCGAAGGGGAATCAACAACGCATAAAAGGAAAGGCCGCTTCTGCCGGTGACCAGGGAGGAAGTGGCCGAGTGGGCTAACGCGTCTCAGCTCGGAGCGTGGAGCGAAAGCTTGCGCTGGGAACCTCCTGGGTTCGATCCCCGCCGCCCCCGCCCGTTTCGATCTGGATGAGTTTCGTACCGGCACGCGTTCGTGTGATCACTACTGCGTGACGCACGTTAAAAATCCCAGGTTAGCGGTTGTACCGCACTGGCTAAATTTCTCATCTACAGCTAAGAGACCGATTACCCGTTGAGGCGCATCTCCATCAAGGCTGTATAAACATAAAGAGCAAGCCAATTTTTTTTGCCGGTGACCTTGTCGCCTTGCCTAGTCTGTCAGCGTTCGGCTTCCATTGAGGGCCTCAGAAAGATAATCTCCTTTCTTGAGAGCGAAATGGACGGGGTGGTTATGTTTTTCGGGCTTGTCGCCATCCGATAAGCCTCAATTATTTCTGTCCCCACTCCCTCGCGGCAGCATCCCCCCTGGGCCGACTTTCGCGGAAGGGCCGAGCGTGGATTAGGGCCGAGCGAGCCGGAACTGCCGAGTGCGGGGGCTAGGCCGACCACTGCGAAAGGGCCGGGAGGGGTGTCGAGGCCGAAAGAGGGGGGAAGGCGGGGCACGGCGGCAAGGCTAAGGGAAGCGTAAGGGCCGATAACAGGGGTGGGGATTAGAGCGATCAGTCCACGCGTGGCTCCTTCGTCGAGGCGGGAATTCGTTGGAAAGAAAACCGATAGATGGCGCGCCCTGGTTTCGCTCCTTTTTGTTTGGAGATCTGTTTGGTTTGACGAGTCTGGCGTGGAGCACGGTGGAGGCAAAATGTGTTTCTTCCACCGCGGCCTAAAAACCTTTCTTTTTTTAACACACATTTTGAGCGAGCGAGCGAGCGATTGTCACAGCAGAGTGAAGTCTGGAAAAGCGAAACAACGTAATCCCGCTGCATGAGCTCTCGTGCATCCAGATCCTCTTGCAGTGCTATGAACTCGTGCTCTAGCTTTCGCTATAATACACGGGGCTCCTAAATTGTCTCAACATCTTTGTCTTCTATGTGCTTGCCCAAAAGGGCACGGGCACAAGCCCTGTTTGCATAGATCGAAGCCTCTTGGCTCTCCTCTAGGCTGACTGGAGCAGTGTCTTCACGCGGCAAGGTCAGGAGCTTCATTTCGTCGCGTACTACTACTTCCGACTTTATGAGCCCTCACAGTGAAAGGCAAGAGGTAGAACCTCAGTTTTTTCTGCACCCCAGCCAACAGAAGAAAAATAAACTTACCATGATCCGAAGGATAAATTCGGAGCATACTTGATGTGTGGTGTCTGAGGTGGCCAAAAAAGAAAAATATTCCTACGAGGGAAACTAAGCCTGTCGCACATATTACGCATTCTGTGCACTCCGAATCATCTGTGCGACCGATCTAGGTAATTTGCAAAGAAAAAGTCTACTAAGCAAACGTTTGGATACAATACAAATGAGAACTACGGAATAGGATTTGCTCCTTTTTTATCCAAAGGCCCGACAGAATTCTAAATTGAAACGCGGATCACACCGCTTACACCTCATACAAAAGACAGTCTGACAGACACGATCGAGGCACCGCGAGAACCGTGTTTCGAATTCCGCGTGCCATGTTTTTTTCTTGAACTCATTGCCCTGCAGCATTCGAAAAACGGACCTCGCGGTGACTCGCGTTCAAACCTGTCTGCATACCGTCCTTCGTAGGATTTATGAGCAGTGTGACCCCGGATTAACGTTCAGGTATATATTTTATCATGAAAATCCTGAAAGATTACGTAGTCGGGGGCGGTATGTCATAAAGCAAAAGCGACGGGATTGCCATGGTGGGGAAGAACAATCAGAGATGCTTAAAAGAGAAGTAAAAAATTGCAAGGCGATTAAAAAAAAAAAAGAATTAACATTAATTAACCGCGTTTCTATGAGAAAGCAATTGACGTTGCACTGAGTTTCTATTTGTGCACGAGCTCACTAGGTAGCCGGACAAAAGCTCACCGGACAAAAGCTCACCGACAAAAGCTTACCTATTTTTTTGGCTAAAGACAGGCTGGGATAAAGTGCGGGCACGATGGACATTGCACCATTTTTAGGAGAACTGGTACCCCTTACCGTACAAAGGTGTCGACAGATAAGCCATAACAGGCGAAGCGACGATTTGGGCCAAAATTTAGGTCACCGATATTGAGTGGAGCTGATAACATAAAACTTGCCGGAGCACCCTTGCGCCACGCTGAAGGAACTTCGTGGATCGAAGTTTTGAACCCGCTTTTTCAATGTTCTTATGTCACGCTAAACGCGCACATAAAGGTTATGCAGAATCTACTCATCGACATTGCAAGAACGCAGTGGCATATAATGGTCAGTGGTAAGCGTGTTTCACATGCAGCGATTTCGGCCCTAGAGCGGCGCGATTTGTGCCGTCGCGGCGCTCGTGCCGCTCAACCGCTGGTGCTGGCCAAAGCGCCGGGACGGCAGAAATCGCGCCGCTCTAGGGCCAAAACCGCTGCATGAGAAACACGCTTTAGTCTGGAAATACCTTTAGCTTATTACTGGAAGCATGCTTATATAGGCTGGTTTAGGCGTGTTAGCTTTGCCTCCAGAAGTTCAAGTTGCTCGAGCGCTTGTAAACTTTGTTTAATTTTCTCAACGCGCGATTCAGGTGTATTTCTGCAAAGTAAAAAAGAAAATAGCGTGGTACAGAAATTATGTATGTTTTGCTGTTCCTTTGTGCATATTAAGGCGTCTGAACCAAAATGGGTTCATCGGGACCGCCAACTAGGGCCGCCGTTATGTCCACGCGTCTATATGCCTCGCCATTCCGTCGTGGCCAAATGCATGGGACTTTCGCTCTAGATTATTATGCTAGACAAGCTTCGTACCCCAACTACGGGTTTATGCACAACATTTCGTGTCAGATGAGAAACCTCTTTGAGATTGACTAGGGAAAAATATATTCTGAAATGTGATTATGAAAAGACGGCTCTCTGACTACGGCACTACCGCTGCCACAATAAGACGCAGAATGCCTCCAACATGGCGTCAAGGCACTGATAGCAGACGACAATGTTGGTTTCGATTTCGAGTCTAACCAGAAGTGAGTTAGGTGCAAAATCTTATACTTAAAGGCGCAAAAGAAATGAGCACAAAGAAGTAGGCGTGCACACTCGGAGCGCTACAAACAAATGAATTTTAGTTTGAAAAAAAGAAAACGAACATATATACACACTTTATTATACCTCACCCCAAAAGAACCTGAATTCCTTATTTGATGAAACGAGTGACGACGCACTCATGCAACCGTCATACTCATTTACACTTTCTGCCGCTTTTTTGGATTCCTACTTCCCCGGAATCTGTGTTTTATCCAGCAAAGGATCACACGAACACTTATTACAGTGGACTTCGAAGTTCCATGAAGGAGACCGCTTTACAGAATGTTGATGACCTATGTACGATCGGGTGGTGCACGGAAGCACCCGATGACAAAAGCTCCGTGTGAAATGACCACGACTGACACACCGTCCTTTTGCCCCGCCTTAAAATGGCCAGTTTCATCAGGAGCGAATGACTCGAATCCCCAGATAAGGTGGCCGGGTCCTCACCGTGACGGCGGAGCACTTTGCTTCTAATTAAGCGACAATAAGTGGGCACGCGAGCGTGTGTAACGTAATCATGCCGTCATTGGAACAATGCTGGTTGAAGCTTGCACAGGGATTCTGCACGTGGGGCTATCATGCTACATACGTATACGATCGCCCATATGTCGTTATCCCACATGTTTGTGTGAATGTTTTTTTTTTTTTTGTGCGCATGCTTTTTTGTCTTTGTTTATTTTTAAGCATAATCTAGTTAGCTTCAATGGTGCTCTGAGGGAACGCCAACAAGGCCGACAATTTTCTTGAAATTTATATCGACCCTTTTTCCTTTTTTTTCCTTGGTAACCATTTTATTTTTATTGTCTCTTTAATTTTGGCAGTAGGCTTCAAGTTGAGTTTCGAGCTTCGTGTCTCTCAGTCGCTTTTTGTCCTTTTGCTCTAAAATTTTCTTTTATATATATATAAAATTGGGTTGTGTGTGTGTTTATACAGCCTAGAACTTGGTCTGCCTCACAGGGGCGACGAGTCTCCCAGCTGTAGATGAGAAATTTAGCCAGTGCGGTACAAACCGCTAGCGTGGGGTCTTTAACGTGCGTCACGCAGTAGTGAAACACGACCGCACGCCGGTACGATGCTCATCCAGATCGAAACGGGCAGGGGTAAATATATATATATATATATATATATATATATATATATATATATATATATATATATATATATAAGCAAACTTTACCTCATTCGTTTTGGAAATTGGGACACCCGGATAGCAAATTTGAGCAGAGACAGACGGAAGTATTTGAGAAAGGGGAGAGCACAGGGGAGGGGCGAGCCTACGGCCTCGGAACGGATTGCTTACCAAGGTCGCTCGGCTTAACTCCATGGCGCACCCTCTCTTTCCCTCAGAAAGGACGAGAGACGTGATGAGAGAACAGTTACCCTCCCGTTTTACCCACACAAATCTCCTTTGTGGGCGAAGGGGACTCGGCATCCTTGAGCGACAAGGAATCCGTTCAAGCTGACAGTACATGGGGAGCTACGCGCCCGCCGGATCAGTCATCACCTGCCCCGCTCTCTGCGCGTGGTTACGGGAAGGAGCGTGATCACGTGATTAAAGTTAGACGTGCGATTGGTTCACCGAACACCTTGGCTTCCATTATCCTGTCAGCTCAGGGGTGACGGAGTCCAGCCCGCGAAACACACACAGAAAGTGAGGTCACGTTGACCAAGGCCACGCGATAAGGTAGGGGTCGACTGGAGGACGGTGGGGACTGTTCGACTGGTTCGGGGAACTTTCGGCAAAATTCGACGAAGTTCGCCATCGTGAACAGTGTTGTGCAACCGGGAACTGAAAATGGGCAGAAACAGCTCTTTCCTCCAAGAGAAAATAATTGCAAGCTCAACGTGCGCATATCAGGACATCGTGGTGCCAGTTTTTAAGTTGTTTTAGTGCATTTTATTGCTTAGCGGACTGATTTTATCGTGCGAAGCGGCTCGGCATCTTCGCCATTCACGCTACCTCTACTGGAAACGGCAAAAACGGTGTTTTTAGAGCTCCGATCACCAGCAGCGCATTCCGTCTTAATACCAAGAGTGATCTTGAACATGCGGATTGTCAAAACTTGTGTCACTAAATAAGCTACGCTTCAGAGTAACGGTATCTCAAAACGTCCCATTCGCATTTGAACCCTGCACATTTCGACCCCTTCTCATTTGGTCCTTCTCGTTTGAACCTTCTCATAAGATCCGAATCGTGTTTTTCGCAACTGGACCCCATTCTCTTTTCGCCCGTTCGCGCTACGACCGAATGACACTGGTTCGGCATGCTTCTAACGTTGTTACGCCTTCGCGGCCTTGTTGATGAGCCTTACCTTAGTTGGGTTCCCAACATACCATCAGATATATGTTATGTGTAGAGGTACGCACTGAGAATCGTACATTGACGCCTGCTTCCCTTCATCTAAGCAACCAAGAAAAAAAAGCGATGAACAGTTAATTCGGAAACTTTGCTTGAACAGAAATAGCATACATAATAGCAGTGCTTCTCAACCATTGGTGTTTCGCAGACGCCTTGTAAAAAGGCGGAGATGATGGAGGACCCTTTTGGGGAGCGGGGAATAGAAAGGTATAAGTTATCATGATAATGATTTAATAAATAGATATAACTAACTGCTGATGTAAAGTAGACTTACCTCATTGACATACACACGAGGGTACTCTCCCGAAATTTGGAACGTTTCTTCTCAATGTGAAGAAAGACAACTAATATTGCCGTGCGTGACTGATGAGACAGGGCTTCGCGGACCTTTAGGATGTCTTCGCAAACCCCCTTTTGAGAACCACTGCATTATAGAAGTGGTGGTATTGTCCCAAGTCGAGAGACCTCGAACAACGTGACTTTTCGGAATATGATTTGGCTGCGATAAATAGTTGGTCTGTTTTATTGTCAGCTAGTAGCCTTTTAGGACGACCTCGACGCACTGCTAAAATCCTTAGCAGAGAGAGTATGCCTACAGTGTGGCACACACACACACACACACACACACACAAAGTATATCAATGTATTAATATTACCCTAAAAAAACGATTTTGGTATAGAAAGAGTCAAGTGCGACGGGTCAAAGCGAGATATTTTTGAGAATGGCTGTTTTGAAAAGGGCTAGGTGAGAAGGGCGAAACGAGAACGGGCCCTAATCAGGAGGGTTGGAATGCGAAAGACAAAACGGGAAAGGGCCAAATACGACGGGTCAAAGCGAGAAGATCTTTTTGAGAATGGTTGTTTTGAGAAGGGCCAAGTGAGAACGTCGAAACGAGAACGGGCTCAAATGCTAACCACCCCATTGGCCGTATTGTGGCTTAAACTCATGGTTGGCAGTTATGTGAAGCTTTATCTGAAATCACAGAAAACACGTTTTTGTCCTCCACAAATGTTCGGTTAACCCTTATTTTTCCAAATTCGGTTTGTTAGCTGGAAGTGGAGTGCCAGTAATTTTCTTTACTCGTCAAGCTTTTCTTACGTGCGTGATTTATTTGAAATTCTTGATTGATTCAAGCGTTATGTTCTGTTCAACTGTAATGTTCCTCTCCTATAACAGACTATTTATTGAACTGTTAATTTCGTAGTATAGTCGCCGGCCATATGAGCTCCCCCGGCCGATTGCCGACCGGATCAGCGAAAATCCCGCACGCGGCGCGTCGAGCGTTGCCGCGTTTTGGGAGCCGGGCTATTGGGACCAAACCATTCCGTTATCAAAGGGGTGGACGCATAGCTTTTATCGGGATTCCAGGCTTTCGAAGTGTGAATTACAAAAACATGTAGAATTGCCGTCTTCGGGTGTTGGCCCCAAGTGTTCGGAGATGATGTTATAACTGCTGATAAACTTGAGCTTACTTTAGGCGTAGATAAAGCAGCAGTGTTCGATAGATGCTTACAAATGTAAAACCCTATGTTTGATATGATATTAGGCATGACAAGAATGAGCCCTCGGCAAGCGAGAAGTGGCCGACCAGGATCTGCAAAATTATCGTGTAGAGAGTCACCCTTGGCGAAGCAACACGCTACTGAGCGCAGAACAATAGAGGCTTCTCGATGAAACGCGATCATGAAAAGTCCCTGAATCTTTATTCTGCTTCGACACAAATCGATTTTTTTGTTATCTATAGCATATCCTTATAGATTAAATAAATTAGTTCAAAATCGCTTGTCATTGTCTAGGTTTAAGAAAGATTGTAAGAAAGGGGGGCTTGTGCGTAGGATTACTCTTCGGGTAGGAACTATTTAAAATGACGAACAGATTTTTCAAATAAAAAAGTAGCATATAACACGTCAGAGATATTATTCAGTGAAGAATTTCGATAAGCCGTCTGTGTTTACCTAAAACCGGAAGCGGGATTGTAATCGGCCGTGCTTCAGATTCACATTTCGAAACGCGTAATGCTATTAAACTTTCCGCGTCCACCCTTTTGATAGCGGAATGGTTTGGTCCCAATAGCCCGGCTCCTAGAACGCGGCAACGCTCGACGCGTCGCATGCGGGATTTTCGCTGCTCCGGTCGGCGTTCGGCCGGGGGAGCTCATATGGCCGGCGACTGTACATTTGACACTGGTGAGATTAAAAAGGCCAGTGATTTGATTTATAACTGGTAAATATTATGAAGGAAATATTAGCACATTTGTAACTACATATTTCTGTGCCGCAAATTCCGTAAATGTAAAGTTTTTTTTTCCAAATCAATGTAGAGATATAGGTGTAATCTTAAATGGTGAGATTGTAATTAACAGGTCTTAAGGTTAGATGAAAAGTTGAGGAACCCTATGATATTGCAAGAATAGGGCAAAGCAATTTATGGATTGATATCTTTCTACTATTTTATTAATTTCTTTAATCACTATCAGTATTTAATACTAGATCGGTAGAGCTCTGAGTTAGGACAAGTCGGGCGAACAAAACAACAGTTAACGCCCATGCCGACTTGCTGGAAACAGCGTCTCAGCTGAGACTAGGGAAAGCACTGCCAAAGCAGCGCAGACGCTGAGCGCGACTGACACCTCGTCTCAAGACGCTCGCGCGTCCCACCCTTTGCAGTGCTTTTTTTCACCCATTGTCGGCTGGGACGCTGATTCCAGCAAGTCGGCCCAGGTGTCTTACTTGCTCATCTATTTGTCATATAAGGCAGTACTGCTATCTCCTAGAATACTCAAGTTTATTGTATACAAAATAACGAAAAATATTCGCTGGAAAAGAAAGTTTTCATTATAGAAAAGTAAACATTAAAAAAGTCGGTAGGCCTTTCTGAGATTTTATGTTAGAGAGCAACTGAATCGATTAATCGAACAGTTGATTAAAGGGCGACGATTAATAAAGCTATATTTTATTTGGATATTCATAATTGACAAAGGTAAGAGAGAACTGACAGTGACTGAAGATGAAAGGTAAATGAATATTTAAAATTACAGTGGTATGAGGTGGCCTAGCGGGAACTGGCACCTGAATCGAGGCCGCCGATTCTGTTTCTTTCAGAACTGTGAGCCCAGAACTCTGCGTGGGATCCCGGCCATCACGTTCTTGCCCGGTTCACAGCTTGCAGGGGTGAATCCTGGCACTCATTTTTACTTTAATTTTTCTTTAATCGCAATACATAATAAAATGTATAGACGGTACACTTTGAATTGCATGCTTCTATATTTACCTGGATGCGATAAAAAAAATTCCACAGTGAATGTGGCTTGTTTACTGCAGCTTTCTTTTCAGATGTATATGTAGTGTTCAACTGACCACTATAAATACATCTGAAAAGAAAGCTGTATGTCCGCTAAAATGGCTGCCGAAAATAGTACAACCCGCGCTTGAAATCGGATGCCAAAATTTAAATAGCCAGGGCATAAGGTTGGGAGCTCATATTGGATAAGCCAGTGATTAAGGTTTGATGCCAATATTGGTTGTAGGATTCACAATCAGTAGTGGTCCAATGATGGCTTAGGTGTTGGTGAAATTGTGGCCCAACGTTGGGCTTAAATTTTGGTTAAAAGGCAGTCGAACCATGGCATAAATGATGGTCCAATATTAGCCTAAATATTGGTTGAATCGTGGTCCTACATTGGCATTAGTTAATGGTCCAACGTTGGATCGGGTAGCGGTTTCGAGAAAATCAACATTAGGCCAACATTGGAGCCAATGGTTGCCATTTGCGGGCCTATTTGGTCAAACAATGGTGTGCTGCTTGGAAGTTGGGGCGCAGTAATCGTGTAAAAGATAACGCACCATGCTTTTTTTTTTTTTTTTTTTAGAGGTGATATGTGTTTTGTTGTCTGCTTTCAAGCGCGTTCTCGCTGAACTGAATCATCGGTCTTCCTCGCGCAGATTCCGTCTGCGACGCAGGTGACTTCTACAGTCATTATATAGAGGTGTAACTCTAGCGTGCAGTGACTTCCAAGCATGCTTTGCGATCCGTGATCCCTCAGTTTTAGCAGACCGTTTTTGCACCTTCGATACGATACTTCAGCGGTGCGGTCGGCCATGGAGTAGTTATGCCTGGGCGCGTAACGGGCCGGCTGGAGCCACGGCTACTGTTCTCGCACCGATTACAAAATTTTGATTCCGGTGTTGTAGCGGGACTCAACAGTTTTAATCATGACGGAAAGTAAACATCTTGCTGTCCTTTAGCTGCGGCAAGTATATTTGAGATGGCTAAAATTCGTGATAGAGAGAAATGAAAAAAAAAAATAAAAAAGAAAAACGAGATGTGCATTTTTGTTTTTTCTATTTATATTCCTAAAAAGTTGACGCAAAATACCTCATGCGTCCATGGCCTAGCGGATAAGAGGGCTGCTACTTTGGCCTACCTTGCGAGTGGATTTTCAATTAAAAATATAAAGGAAACCAACCCGTCCTGGGTTTCGAAACCAAGGACGGGTTGGTTTCCCTCATATTTTTCCTTATGAAAGTTTTGCTAATAAACTGTGCGTTAAAGAAAGAAAAAAAAAACAGGTTTCCAAACTAAACTTGTCCGATCAAACAGGTCCCCAAACAGAAAGGAGCGAAAACAGGGCGCGCCATCTATCGGTCTTCTTTTCAACGAATTCCCGCGACGCCGGAGTAGCCACGCGTGTGCTGATCGTTCCAATCCCCACACCCGCTCTCGGCCCTTTCGCCTCCCTTAGCCTTGCCGCCGTGCCCGGCCTTCCCCCCTCTTTCGGCCTCGACACCCCTCCCGGCCCTTTCGCAGTGGTCGGCCTAGCCCCCGCACTCGGCAGTTCCGGCTCACTCGGCCCTAATCCACGCTTGGCCCTTCCGCGAGGGCCGGCCGAACTGGTAGTGACCCCTCGCTCGCAGTGGCCTCCCAAGGCTGTCGTACCGGTGAAATTAGGAGCGCAAACAATACTCCAGAAGCCGGGCGAAGACATGATAAATGTAATAACAAAAACGGCTTGACATCACAAAAATAACAATTTAATTAAACGTTTCACCTCCCATGCGGGAGGCATCTTCAGTAGAGCGCAGAGCGAGTGAGAGTCGCACAAAAAAGCTCGGCTATTTAGGCATAAAGTTTGTGTACACGTCCGGCAGGGGGCCACGGTTCTTGTTTACCAGCGATGAATCACTTCCGCGTTTGTCGTTCTGGATGAACCAAGATTCCAGCAACTTCCTCAGTCCCCACCTTTTATCCCTCGCCTTGTCATAGTCAAATTGGTGTCCTGACGTCCATGCATGGTCGACGAGTTCGGACTTGAAGCGGGTGGCGTTCGTGGAATTGGCGACATCCCGTGCGTGTTCTTTTAGTCTTGTTTTTCTTTTTCGTTCCGTCTCTCCAATGTAGGAAGCGTCACATTCCTTGCACTGCACCTGGTAGATCACGACCCTTTCTGCCTCTGGCGGGGTCGGGTCTTTTGGCTTGGAGATAACATTGGCAATTGTTCTGTAGGGTTTGTATACAGTTCGTACGCCAACGGCCTTAGGGCGCGTCCCAATGCCTCCGAAACCCCCTTACCGTACGGGATACGGGATGCACACGACGTCACGTGTTCGTTCGGCTCGATCCGGGCGCCGACGGGACATTTGTTCCTTAACGCGATTGATAAACCGGTCGGGGTAGTTACGTTTCTTCAAAGCCTCCCGCACATGGCTAAGTTCTTGATCGCTAAGTGTTGAGTTAGATGGGACTGTTTCTGAACGATGAAGGCAACGATCTTACAACTGAGCTTTTGTGTTGAGTAGGGTGATGAGAGTGGTAGTCAAGAAAGTTTTGTCTGTCACATGGTTTACCATATACGGATGTCTCCATCTTAAAGAAAGATTAACTAGTTCTATGGACACGTACATATAAAAATGGCGAGGTACTATCGGTTTCATGTTCGCAGGTGAACTGAATTGAGGGGTGGACACTATTCAAATTGCGGTGAAAATCGGTTACGTTCTCTCTGTTAACTATTACAAAAGTGTCATCGACATAGCGACGGTAGAACTTCACGAGGAAATCAATGCCAGACATTACCTTTTCCTCAACATATTCCATGACGAGATTCGAGACGGTTACGGAAACTGGACTCCCCATAGGGCATCCGCTGACCTGATGATATATGTCCCCATTAAAACTAAAATTACACTGGTTGAGACAAAAACGCAAAAGGAGTATAACGTCATCAACAAGGAGGGTTGTGCGAGTGGACAACGACTGGTCTGCCAACAACTGGTCACGGGCGACATCAACCGCCAGGGCGTTGGGGACATTCGTAAATAATGAAATCACATCAAAGGATACCATAGCCTCGTGCGGTAGCAGGGTCTGAGCGCGTATAAGTTCAACAAAGTCACGGGAATTCCGGACGCTAAACTCATTGTTTCCCGCAAGAGGGCTCAGAATCATAACCAGATATTTGGAAAGGCTGTAAGTGGATGAACCAATAACATATACAATCGGGCGTAGGGGGCAACCCGGTTTGTGAATTTTGGGGAGTCCATACATCTTGGGTGTCGCGGCGTCAAAGGAGAAGAGACGACGGTATAGGTCGTCACTGATGCGTCCTTTCTTTTTTAGCTCTCGAAGGTGGTCAGCTAACTCTCGGACTTAGCAGTGGGATCTCTTGATAGCCTCACGAAATAGCGACTGTCATTTATAACTTCATACATCTTCTTCATGTAGTCATCCCTATCAAGCACAACGGTTCCTTTTCCTTTGTCGGCCTTTAAAGTCATGATGGAGCTGTCTGACTTCAACTCATTAAGAGCAATGCGTTCTTGTTGATCTAAATGTGACCCGGCCGGTTTCACATTGTTCGAAACACTGACAACGCGGCTTCTCGCGAAATTTACGCCTGTGACATCGTGCACATGTCTGAGTTTCTCTTCAATTTCAATTCTGAAGTCACGTTTTGGAACGTACCGTGGAGCAAGGGCATAGTCCAGTCCTTTGGATAGCAGAAATTGCAAGCCAGGGTTGGTAATAGTAACATAGGGTACGTACGGCAGAATTCCCTGCCATAAAAAAAAATGATTTGGCTAACGCCAATTTAACGCGAAATAGGTGCAAAGAGTTTTGCGATAGGAAGCGTAAACCGAAAAAAAAGAAAAAAAAAAAAAGAAAGACTGAAGGAAAGGAGAAATAAGAATAAAATCTGGTGACGTAGCCAAAAAAAAAATTCTGTTCATGTGATTTTTCTTGTTACGTGACCAAACAAAGAAAAAAATAAAAAATAAACGAAATAAAAAAAAGGACACGAGAAAAAAAACCAGCCCGGTTTCGAAGCTAGGCCCGCTTGATCCGCGCTGTCCGTTGCGCCAACGTAACTTTTTTTGTCTTTCTTTATTGCAAGTTGCGCCAACATAACTCTGCCTGTAATGCTCACGCATTCTCCCATCATAGGAGAAAGCTTAGTTGCCTTCGTAGTTTTTCATGCATGTGTTATTTTTATTTGTGGCAAGAGTTCACGTCCAGAATGCTTTCAGAGTTTTCGAGCAAAACGAGTTTTCTTCATCCGAGTCACCTTCTAGAACCAGTAGACCGCACTGGGTCGTCCGGCTAATCAAGCAGCTTTTTTCAAATTCTCTAACGTGCCCGTCCTCGGATCCGAGGTCGCCGTTGGAAAAGCTTATCTTTCTTCCACCTGGTAGCCGGAACTCCCACGGCCAGCTTTGTTCCGTCCCCACTCCCTCTCGAGAGGATGGCTCGCCCCGAGGCTAATCCCATTCTCTAGACGCTCTTTCCACCCAACGATGGCCCTTTCCCTCCCCGTCCCCTAGCTTCGGGAGACAAGGTTCTTCTCTGTAGAACGTCCCGTTTGTACAGCGGCCTTTAAAGTTCAGATTGTCCCGTCTGTATCGTCCCTTTTGTGTCGCCACTTTTTAATGTTTAAAAAGTATCAACACGCTAAAATAGTACAATTTCCGGGATTTCATTTTCGTTCCCCAAGTGAGATGCGGGTGGCGCACCACAGAGCCCCGGTCGTTTAAGCGCTTTGTCACTTTGTTATCAGTAGGATTTGACAGCGCTCAATCAAAATGCAAGACACGCACAGAGCCACGCTCGCTTTTGCAATGCGCCGCCTAATAATGATATTTCTTGTGGAGACGTGCGCACATCCGTCTTGCGCAGTGTTAGCTCAATGGCAGCACTTTCTGTAAAGGCGGATTCACACCGGGGACGTAAGCAGTCGTGCGATCCAACTAAATCGCATCGCAAAAAAAAAATAAAATAAAAAATAAAAGTAATTAGTTGGTCAATTTGGCGTGCGCGATGAGCGAGTCCAACGCCTTCGTTGGCGAGTCGCTTCTCAAAAACTCTCGCACCGAACGCCGTTGGTTGGCTCGGCCTCTCCGCGACTAGAGTGCATCGTAAAAAGTCGGGTCAGCAAGCAACTGCTCAAAACCCGTCACTTTTTGCCCGCGATGGTCGCTTTTGCGATGAAAAGTATGGCGCGAGTAGATCGGATCGCCGGCGTGAACGCGCCATAATGTCGAACCAGTCTCACGGCGCGCCCCGATATTGGCTTGTGTACCTACGCGCGCTACGCGCGAGTGCAACCTCTGGCACAATTTATTTGCGTTTGCAAAGCCTGCTCCAGCCGCGTCAAAACATTCAGCCAACCTTTGGACTGCAGAAATCAAGAGACACCCAAAATAAGATAAAGTTGCGAGCCGAATAAAACTTGATTTCTATTTAATTAAGATGAAGACCACCCGCGTACATCAAATACCTCATCAGCCGAACTCCAAGGCAGTAAGCCTAGTTCTGGCACTTGTTTGGCAACTTTGGCCCGCAGCTGCCAGATCACAGCCAAACTATCGGGAAGCGAAGCCTAACTTGGGCGCTCGTTTGGTGACTTGGGCCCAAAGATGCCAGATCTCAACCCAACTACAAAGTAGTAAGCCTAACTCTGGCACATTTGTGGCGATTTTGGCCCGAATGTGCCAGGTGACAGCCAAACTGTGAAAAAGTGAAGCCTAACTTTGGCATAAGTTTGGCGATTTTGGCCCGAAAATGCCAAAGCTCTGCCGAACTACAAGGTAGTAAGCCTAACTCTGGCACATCTCTGGCGATTTTGGCCCGAATGTGCCAGGTGACAGCCGAACTGTCAAAAAGTGAAGCCTAACTTTGGCATTAGTTCGGCGATTTTGGCCCAAAAATGCCAAAGCTCTGCCGAACTACAAGGTAGTAAGCCTAACTCTGGCACATCTCTGGCGATTTTGGCCCGAATGTGCCAGGTGATAGCCGAACTATGAAAAAGTGAAGCCTAACTTTGGCATTAGTTTGGCGATTTTGGCCCAAAAATGCCAAAGATCTGCGGAACTACCGGGCAGTAAGCCTAAATCTGGCATTTTTTAGGCGATTTAGGCCCGAAGATGCCAGACGACAGCCGAACTACCCGGCAGCGAAGCCTAAGTTTGGCACTTGTTTGGCGAATTAGGGCCAAGATACCCAGACTGTTGCCAAGGGAGGTCAGGTTTGGCACTACTTTGGCTTCTTCGGGCTTTTTAATGCCCTAAACTGCCAGACGCAAGCCAAGTTTTGGCCCAGAACTCGGTGCTGCCTGGGCTGTGACCGATTTGCAAAAATAAATGGTTTTACAGTAATGATTCAGATTGTGATTTACTGGGAATTAACCAGTGCTGTTAATAACATGCTCTGTATTGTCCGCTCTGCTGGTGTTTTTTCTGCCGTCATTGCATCCACGCAGCTTGAAAGTGCACTGCTTTATGCGACATGTGGCACGCACACACCGTGGCACTCCACTTCATAGCGTGGCATGTGGTGGCAGCAAAAGCCTCTGCCAAACACATACTAAGCACAGCATTTGTGGCGGCAGAAAAGATACAAGGCTATTATCTTGTTTCCGAGAGTATAGTATGTCGCAGGTTAAGACGGTACGGTGAGGGGAAGAAGCTCCGTCTACACTCTTTCCACTTTAGCAGAAAGGATGCTATAGAGCAGGGGTGGCCAGGCTGACCCGATCTAAGGCCGCAAACGAAATCACGAAACTTCTAAGAGCCGCGGAAAAAGGCGGGTCAAACTTAAACTTTGTTCAGAGTCTGACTGTACGTATAAGGGCACAGGCTGCACGACTGTACGTATGGGGGTACAAGGCTGCCAAACCGCGAACCGTGCTTTATTCTGAAATCCTTTCTTTTTTTCCTGGGGAAACGCACAAAGTGTGTGTGGGGGGGGGGGGGGGGGGGGGGGAGGGGGGGGGTCCCCTTACGAGGGATCCGCGAGCCGCACTTGGACCAGCAAAGAGCCGCATGCGGCTCGCGAGCCGCGGTTTGGCCACCCCTGCTATAGAGGGAAGAAGGAAACCGCCAATCGTGGCAAGCAAACCCTTTTTGGACTGGCAGAAGTGATGGGAGACGCCAGGCAGTGTAAAAAAAGGGGAAGGGGGGGGGGGGGGGGTGGACTGCAAACGTGTTTACCAAGAATAAAAAGGGGGAAGAGTGAAAAGAGGTATTCTTCTGTAGATTCCTTTTTCTCCCGGAGCTGTGAATGTGCCATGGCCGGACTGGGCTCAACTCAATGCCCCAAATCATATTTAAAAAAAAAAAAAAATTATTGCCGGCAGAGTTCTGCGGACTCCTAAAATGCCTTTACGGAGAGGTTCCACAAACCCTCTTTCCAAAACCATTGGCCTAGATTGTGGGCATGGGCATCTGCAGTACGTTTTGCAGGAAAAGGAGGGGGAGGGGGGCAAACCTCGTTTTCTTTCAAAGTTATAGGTTTGAAAGCTACACCCCTTCAGAATAATCCCCCCCCCTTTTCCGCCACTTTGCTGACGCCCATGATTGTGGGCACCTCATCACTTACAAAATGATTCCTAGGACCCATGTGTAGAAAGTAGGAGCCACCATTCAAGCCCCTGTCATGACTACAGTGCAGACATATCACAATAGCAGGGAAGAACAATAAATAATAATGGACAGTCTGACCAGAAACAATATTGGTACAGTTTCAGACTCGCCGCTCAGCTTGCCAGCTGAGCCAGGCTAGAAAAACGAAATTGGCAAAGTGAATGAGTTGCGAGTATAAAGATGCAACAACAAAACCCTACTGGAGTTCTTAGAAAATGTTGGGGCCTTCTTGTCAATGGAAAAGGCACTCAGTAATTAAATCCAATACTCTTTCGGATAGTGAGATTGATATCGTGGTAAGGTGGGTGCTTGTCCCAAGCTCTTGTTTTAGCACCAGTAGGTGTCAAGTTACACACAGCCAGAAAACAAATCAGCATAGCCAAACGAAGCACAGGACAATCGCATCCGCAAAATAGCCGATGTTCCATATTTCAATTAGTTTTTGATCTCGCTCTGCGCAGCACACAATTCATAGCAGACGATTGTCCCTTTTTGGCTCTGTTCGCAGATGACTTGCCAGTCTGTTCGTCGTTTTGTTTCTGTCAGAGAATGATACCTACCTAGTAGCAAACAAACTCATTATTATTCCCTCATGTTAGCAGACGATGCGTCTGGTAGCGGTATTTTATAGCGAGTTCGTTTCACACGCACTGGCACCGTTCGAGTTCTCTCCCAGAATGCATCGCACTCGCAGAGTGTTGCACGGAGAACTGGACTCAAACGAATTCGCCAAATGCACCAAGTGCGGAAGACTGATGCTGCCGCCATCTATGTTGTAGAAAGAATACCGACCTCAAACCGAAACTGGCGCCTTGCTGTTCGGAGTGTTGAATGGGAATGCGAAAGTACAGTCGCTACCAACGTTTATCTACAAACGCTGGTCGCTGCAGCCTGTAGTTCATAGTTGCGATGACTTCAAGCAACTCGGCTGTCATAGGGATAGTTACAGACGGCGTAAATTTCCGCAACCAGCTGTCTACAAAGCAGCTGGTTGCGATCTTTCAATTCTCATAACCGTTTACACTGAAGAAAATGGATGATGCTGTCCGAGCAGAAGCTTGATTCATTTGAGTATGGCATTATGCGTGGACCACTGAAAGGGTACGCCTTAAAACTAGTCTGCTGGAATACCCAGCAAAGCTTTTCGATTTCGATCGTCATTACAGGTGGATCAGATATTAGCTTTGGTGAGGGCGTCAAGAACGAGAGCTTTCTCGAACAAAATATGACGGGGCAAGTTAGCTGAAGTAGGTAAATGTTAAACATGATGATGTTGCCCAAGCCTCGGGTAAAATCACTAAATTTAGCTTTCTCTGATGCTTATTGGGCAGTCAAAGTTTCTGCTGGGGCAGTTTTGTCGACAAATGTTCAATTTTTCACCCGCACACGTTGGTAATAAACATCTCGGGGGCCGCTGATGCATTTGTTCTGAGCATTTCTTTACACACTGGTATATTTCAGCGTTTTTACGGCAACAGAGCGACTCAAGACCTCCAAATAAAGCACGGTTTGTCAACTGCTTCCTTCATGAAATAGGAGACGCTCACAGTTCAAGCTCGCGTTTGATTCCGTTGCCCGCGGGACGCAATTTCTATCAGAAAATCTACTTTTTTTCCTTTCAGTTCCGCGACACATCGTAGCAGACAAACTTTCGTCATCTGCTCCAGCACCTTGCCGGCCTAGCCGGAGCGAGGCACGACGGGATTGCATTTTGGCGCAATCTCGATTTTCTCAGTGCAGCGAGTGCATGCACGCGTGGGGTGTCAGCAATGAAACGAACTCGGAGAGTGCAACCACTCGTGGAGTGCCGGCTGAAACGAACCCGCTCCACGCTGCGAGTGGACACGCGTGGGCACGAGTGCCGTGAAACGAGCTCGCTAATACTTCAGTGCAAGCCGGTTGAGACCTCAATGACCAAAATCGGGCTCTCGGTGAGATGGAATGGCAAACTCAGAATGATTTCATGACCAGGGGCCAAACAAATAACAGGTGCATTGTATGGTGAGAGTATTAGCACCGAGAAGTTTGGGTGGCGACCTTTTACAGCGAGTCGGGGTGACGTCATGCTGAGGACAAAATTTACCCCCTCACTCGCCCTACAAAGGCCGAGACGGCGCTAGCTGTCGGCATATTACTTTCGGTTTTTTTTTTTTTTTTTTTGTGCGCATTTTACGTAGGAAATGTGAATTATTATATGCGGCCTTATTGAGGTATGGTCTGTAGCTGCAGGCGAAACTTCAACCAACATTCCGAGCATGGTTTCCAGGGCAGACAGTGCATGAATCACAGATGGTATATGAAAAGGAAGAAATGCCACCACACTTGCAGGAGCATTGCAATATATTTACATCTCGCACAATCAACGCTGCTGATGATTTGAATAAATTAAGAGGTTTTTTTCAACTTTGTTTCTAAACAAAAACGTCTCAGCGAAAAAGCTGCACTCTGCCCGAGCAACATGTTAAATATATTCTGGGCCATGGGGAGAAAATTACAAGTGAGACCGCCCAAAGGCCTTTGACTTAAATGCCATTTGTATGCCCGCAAAGCGGGGTCTGATGTTCTCCTAAAGCGCGAGACAAATGGACGGCAGAATTGTCCGATGCGACAGTCCGAACGCCGCTCCGAATTGAGACACACGCACACGCTTCCGACCTTGCAAGCGACACAACGATCCGTTCGGCTCCGCCCAGGAGATCCAACTTCCAAGCACTCCAGCGGAGGTCCGCGTTCGTAGATCTCTGGTCCCAGATTGATGGTTTAGCTCGCACGAGCGAAGCTAGGAGCTCGTTCTTGTTAGCGCGTGCATTCTTTGCCGGGGCCATCTTTCTCGAATGGATCAGCGGGATCCACGCGTCCCGCTTCCCGTCGCCGGTCCCGTTTTCTTATTCGTCCCGACAGACCAAGTACGTCATCATGACGTTCGCGCTAGCTGTGCTGTCATTGGCTGGACGCATCCGACAATCCGTCCGCCGTGCGAAACTATCTGGGGCGTTTGACGCATGTCGGATCACCGATCTGACGCCTGAAGCGACCAAATTTTTTGGATCAGGCAGTAGTACTGTCGGATCGGACGTCGGATCGGATGGATTTTTCGCGCATGTGTCTCGCGCTTAACTCATGAATCTGCAAAGAACAGAATTTCAGTGTCTGAAACACTTACACCGCCGCTTCCACAACCCCTTGCACAACCGCCTTATATCGTGTGGAGGGGGCGGGGGGGGTTCATCGACGGAGTTGCCTCCACCGATAGCTTTCCATACTTATAACCCAATTATAAAGGTAAACGTGACAAAAACGGTTGGAAAAGCTATGAAAATTCTGTCGGCATAAGTCTCACCCAGCGCCTTGTACACTGGGTAAACGAAGCCCCGCTTCTCAACGTGCTTACAGCTCACAACGGCCGATGTTGACGGTGCCTTTCCCATCCTTAGTCTGACTGTCCATGCTCTCTTTAATCTCGAAGTTTTCGGGTGGTAGAATATGATACCAGCTTCTTTTTGGAAATTGCATTGCAGCGCTGAACAGTAGGTCAGCATGATCACAAACCTCCGATCGTGAGGAAACGGGCGCAGGGAAGCCAGTCAGATGCCAGAACGCGAAGCGGAGTCCATCACCAGACGTCACGGTACACCTCACCCAATCAAGACGTGGCGACCGCAGCGACACTTGTGTTTGCTCTGAAGACTAATAGTACGCCGTGCAAGCAATACCATTGATCTCCACGACAATTTGCTGGGTCGCGTGTCTCCGCTTGGTCGTTGCAGCTGAAGTGCGGCCACCGGATGGCCACCTTGGGACAAAGATTATCAGTCAACCTTTTGGAGCGTTGCGGAGGCTGGGCGGCAGTAAGCTGAAGACATGTTTTCTGCTCGTTCGTTGTCATTTACCGAAGAAGTTTGTTAAAACCCCGAACGGTGAGAATTGCGTTTGAAAACACGTGGAAATTTTTACGAAAGCTCAGCACCGCAAGAAAGAGGGGAAACTCGTCTAACGCAAGTCTTACCGTTCTGGCGGCATGATCAAAGCTTCCTTGGCATGCCAAAGTGCTGCATCTTTGTCTTCGCACGCTTGAATACCGATCAAGAATTAACGCCGTGTGGATTTGTTTTGTGAGTGCAAAGTGCATGAAGATGCATGTGCCTCTGGTGCAGCATTTTACTTTACTCTTACGACTGTATTTGTAACTTGCGGCACTTGCAGTCCAGAAACGGGCATGATCCAGTGGCGACAAAGGAGGGGTAGGAGGCTATGGCGACGGCGACAGATTGCACACAACCATATGGACGGGCCACGTTTGACAAACTTCAGATATCGCCGCTTCATACTTTTGCCTTCGAAAACCTACCTTCTTCCACAGCATTGCTTTATTTGTGCTGTCATGTGATCCATTTGAGTAGATTTGGAACACAGCCATGGTTAATACATAATAGCAACCACCGATTTCGTTACCTATTGATAGCAACTCGCTGAAACAGCTGGGTGATAGAGAAGACGCCTATGTGCGACATACCTTCAAAGCTCTGCCATGGCATCGATTCTTGATAAGTATCCAAGCGTGAAAAGGCACAGAGACGCAGCAGTTTGGCAGGCCAAGGAAGCTTTGATCACGCCGCAAGACCGGCGAGACTCGACGTTCGACAAGTTGTGCCTTTTTCTTGCGGTGCCGCGCTGTTGCAAAACAATTTCATGCGTTTTCAAAGGGAATTCTCATTTTTTACACATTGCGAGCGTTTGGCGCTCCTTTCACTAAACAGAGGGGAGCGCCGCCGGAGACTGACGCTCGAGCGTGCTCTTCAAGCTCCGAGCATTTCTTGGAGCACAAGTGACTTCTTTGCGCTCTGTGATGTCACGTCCACAAACAAGATGGCTGTGCTATTGTTGAGACTGTTGAAACAAAAGGCGTAGCCGGACAGCTGCTCCTTTTCAGTCCATTAGTGGTTAATCCAGCAGGTAAAAACAATTTGATTTGAAAGCCAAGACAGCAATTAGCATTCCGGAAAAGGTTTGTTCATCTGCCTTGCCTGACAACAAAGTGATCTATCGAACGAGCGTGCTGATAGCTCGGCGACAGAAAAGTTGCCGAGAAGACAGTGGGACGGCTGCCCTTTTTAAACTGCTTAGTCCAGCTGCAGCGAATAAAGATACTCAGATTGGAAAGCCGAAGCATCAGTTAGCATTGCGGGAAAGGTTTGTTCGTGCATCTCGCCTGAAAACGAATTCATCTATTGAACGGAAGGTTACCGACAGCACAGCGACAGAAAAGTTGTTGAGATGAGAAGACAGGCGGAGCGCTGCCCTTTCTAGGATGCTTTGCCCAGAGAATCAAGATACTTCGAATGGAAAGCCGAAACATCATGCTCATGTCTCGCCTGAAACGAATTGACGTGCTATCTATTGAACGACAGTGTTCCGGTATCGGCATAGCACATCAACAGCTTCCATCGCATTCCGTCTCGCTGCAATACGGAATTACAAAATATCTGGCAAGTGTGAGGGTTTCGTGCGTCGACAAACGGGTTCAAGAATGTTGTCTTTAATTCAAATATAAACAGCTTGCACGGTCAATAAATATATCAGCCAAGGTGCCTTTCCCCGCACGTGCTCGAAGGGAGTCTCCAAACCTCTCAGAAATACTTAAACGTTCGTAGAAACTTCATAACGTCGCCGTCTCTGTTACTTTGTACCCTGCCGCTCTACACTGGCTTTAATTAATTTACCACCGAAATAATTTTGGCTTCTCCCGCCCGTATCCACGGGATGCCAGGTTCGTCATAACCGTGCGGTGGGAAGGAGCTTGTGCGGCTCGTCAATAGATTCGGTGTGTCGCGCTCCTGTACGCCATGCGCCGTTTAGTTGCTGTGCCTGGAGTATGAAACTCGGAGCGTCAGAGTAGGAGTAAAGGAGTGTGGACTTAAAGGGGAGCTGCAATCATACTTAAGCGTCTACCTCTTTTGCGGTTTCCACGTCTCTTTGGGTTCGGGCAAGCCAGCGGGCACGGAGAGAATAACTAAATATCAGTTAGTCATATTTTAACCGGACGACGCGGAAACCTCCTCCACCTACGAGGGCGACCCGCGTTGCCGAAAGCGCGGAATATGTGACGTCTTTGGTCCTGGGCTTACTACTGGTCAGAGCCGCTAAAAGCTTTTTTTTTAGTCGATACAAAATATAAGTGTCGCGAACCGTTTCAATTATGTATGAAAGTAGTTTTTGTTCAGTATTTTAGATCAGAAAAGAAACAAATGCAGTTTATAAAGTACGGAAACAAGAAAAGACCCGTCGACAAACCCGCCACCAAGCGGTGAAAAAAACGGCGCATACGTACTAGAAAGGCGTAGTGGGATAAGGCTTCGACAAACAATGGGCTTAGAAAGGTCCCGGATGTACGCGGTGGCGCTGCGGTCGTATACCGGCTCGAGGATCCGACCGGTTCCGAGCGTTCCCAAGGCTTTCGGCGCGGGCTTGGCTGGCGATTTGACCCTTTGGCGGTATGGCAGCGCGAAGTGGCTCCCGTTCTGAACTGATCTTTACCCCGTGTTTGCCGTCGTTTGTGGCCAATGAAGTGTTATGCCGAATTAGTCTTTAATCGCGCGGCAAATGCAATGCGAGCTGCCCTGGCCGCCCGCTTCATACAGCCTATCCAACACGTGCTTTAGTGGCACCCTCTCGAGCCGTCGACACTGAGTGCGGCAGCCGTGAGCGCTCGATGAGCTCACTACTTCACTCGCGCCAGGACCTACGACGTCATGAAGGATGTTATTTTTTGCTTGTTTTTGTAAGTCTAATTTGCCTATAACTTTTAAAATGAAGCGAAATTTGAGAAAAGAAAAGTTTCTTTAAATTACTACGTGCAGTGCGCTCAGGTTTGGTCCAAATTAAAAACCAGTCAAAAAGTTATTGCAGGGCCACTTTAACGCTCCCAATGACGACAAACGAGCAAAAAACATGTCTTCAGCACGCTGCCGGCCAGCCTCTGCAACGCTCCAAAAGGTTAATTTTCCGTGTCCCAAGATGGTCGTCCGGCAGCCGCAATCACGGAGCGGGGAAGCGCAATTTAGCAATTGTCGTAGAGATCAGTAAAAAAATATGGAATGCATACCCTCCTAGCATCCATCAGGTAGGGATAAGCATTCTGCGCAGTCTATATGCCCATCAATATCAACGCACGTAGCCATTTGCAGGCAGTCACATCCATTCCAAGATCAATCTGGCCTTCGTCAGGCACCAGCTTTCGCTCTCAGCACACAGCCACTGTTGGTGGGCGAGGCTGCTCGCATCTTCACCCTCCACAGGCGGGGCAGCCCCGGTCTGTAAATGTAGAATATGAATATGGCAGGTATTATTTGATAACACTTTATGTTTTGGCCGTGTAAAGAAAATCTGCATTCCATTTTCTAACATATCTGTTATGGAATAACGAGGTCAGGTGGAAAAGCTCGAGTTCGCTGACTGAAAGACAGAGGGCTTAGCCTGAACCAATATCCTAGCAGCCTTCGATATTGGTGTGGGGGGAGAGAAGGCTGAACTTATAAAGATGTCTCCAAATGATTCTCTAATTGCTTAACTCCAAAGTTTCAGGCAGCTGCACTTCAATATTCTGAACTTTTTCCAACATATATTTGCGCTGTCGCTAACCATGTTCCATTTGCCAATTTTTTACACGCCCCTTCTCCTCCAATCAAAACAGCACGAGAGTCCGCCGTGAACAGACTTGGCATCATCGTGTGTCATATTTCCCCGGTGATTGCCTTCCCACTAAGATGCATCAAAGCCAAGGCTCGAGCACAAGCTCATAGCATCGCTAGATGGTCGCACTGCACGAACCCTCGTGCAGCTTGAGTATCTACTAGTACTGGTAAAAGCGAGCGAGTTGAAAATGAATACTTAAAATCGAAAAAATAAAGCGCGAGGGACAATCACAGGACAACCACGTAAAGTCTGGTTCAAACAGTTGCGTTTGACCGCGTTGCGGCTGCGAGAAACCAGGACATCCCTGCTGCTTATATCGCGCGCCAAGATGATTCTTTGAATTTTAATCCACGCTTTATACGAAGCACAGATGTGCCGGTGACTCGTTTTCGGTTCTAAACGCAACGCAGACAAACACACTCAAACGCAAGTGTCGGAACCGACCTTTACGGTACAGGCTCACAGTAAAGCTGTGAGCCCAAACCGTCTCGCACGTCTAGCCTTCGCTTTAGTACATCTCAGGATGAGACGGAATGTATCATAATAGAACCGATGTGGTCTCACCATTCTGAGCAGAAGTGCGTGAGTAACCGATGCTATTTTCGTGGTCGCTTGCACGTAAACAACCAAGGAGCTTGTACACAACGCCGGCATTCATCTGGCTTGAAAACAACTTGAGCGTTGGCTTGGCTTGGATGTCAGCTGCCCATTGTGCTTACTTGAACTTCACGAAATCCTCTAAATTGAGCAGGCTGCTTCTTGACTTCTGCTGTCGGCGCGTATGTCTGCAATTCGGCGGTTTCCGAGTTCGACGACTCGGAAATCATGGGTGTACCACCGCAACACCCTCTTAACACGATTTTGGTAGCCGTAGGGTGTAAAAAGGATGTACGAAGGGTGTAGGCCTTTCCGTACACCCTTGGATATACAAAAATCATGTAAAAATGGTGTAGGAAGGGTGTGAGCTCGGAAAAACACCCTTTTAACACGAACATGGGTGTTGAAATTTTTAGTGTGCATGGCCATGATTCCAGGAAACATGTTAAATTATAGCTGGTCTAGTAGTCGAATATCTTTAAAAAAAAATTAAAAAGCGCACTTGTGTGGTATTAGCGGTTCGTCGCCGAGTAAAATAACCAAATGTAATGGGGTATGCTCTTGGTAAATCCGTGCAAAATGTCTGTGACGTTCACGGTCATACATAGGGCATACACGTAAAATGTGCAGGATGCTTAATAGTATGTGACGTTCACACTCTGGAGCACCCTCCCCTCGCAAAAGGTGCCCACGGGTAAGACGTGTATGATCGATTCGGAGTCGACATAATACCACCTCATAAAATCGCTCACAATAACGTGCACTCTCCCATTCTTGAATTAAAGGTTTTACGTCATGCAACTTATTGTTCATTTCTTGGTTCCACTCCTCTTGCCACTTGCACTTTGTAGATTTTTTCAGGGCATGTCTACAATCTCTGTAGGGTATCTTGTGCAGATCCACTTGTCGACCCCTAGCAGTGCTCGCTGCACGGTCAGCATCCTCATTCCCAGGAATTCCTACATGGGAAGGTACCCAGCATAATGTTATTTCTGTCTTCCTTTTTGATGCTGAAAGTAACCGGTTTCTTATTTCTAGAACAAGTGGATTTTGAACATCCCCCGTTGTGTCCAGAGCTCGTAAAGAACTAAGTGAGTCAGTGTAAACAATTGACTTACGGATCTTCTTTTTAAGAATGTGGTCTATGGCAAGGAGTAAGCCATAAAGCTCTGCGGAAAGTATGCAGGCGTTATTGTTAATTCTCTGGACACACTTCACAGAAAGCCCTACCACTGAGCAGCCTACATAGGAATCAGTTTTGCTCCCATCAGTGTAGAAACTTGTGAAGTCTCGGTACTGGTCCTGGAGTTCGAAACATTCTTGTCTCAGAACTTCATCAGGGGTCTCTTTCTTATTGTATTTTGTTAGTTTCAACTCACAGTGGATGGGCGTGAGGTCCTAAGGAGCTACTGAGTTCAAGCGTTGCACAACTGAGGGTAGCACATCCAGCCCTAAGGACTCAGCAGAAGAACGAATTCTCATGGCGAGAAGTGGAACAAATGAAGGCTTATTTATGAAAGTCTGCTCATAGTTTGCTTGTTCTATGCAGTCCAGGGTCGGGTGGCCAGGAACAGACCTGCTTCGCAGACAGTACATGAAGCCTAACTCAAATCTCCTTTTCTCCAGCAAGGGCTCATTTGCCTCTACATATAGGCTGAGTATTGGAGATGTGCGAAAAGCACCAGTCGAAAGTCGGAGCCCCTGATGATGAATGGGGTCCAGCATCTTGAGAACCGATGCCCGCGCGGAGCCATTCACAATACAGCCATAATCAAGTCGGGACCGTAGGACTGAGCGGTAGATGCGCAATAAACAACACCGATCAGCCCCCCAGGATACATGCAACAAGACCTTTAGTATATTAAGTGATTTTACACATTTCATTTTGAGGCTCTTAACATGTGGAATGAATGTCATTTTAGGGTCAAATATAAGACCTAAAAACTTGTGTTCGTTCTTCACTGAAATAGGGACTTCATACGTAGTTAAGGAAGGCTCAAGTAAAATTCCGCGGCGACGAGAGAAGCACACACAAACGGTTTTTCAGGAGAAAACCTAAAACCATTTACATCCGCCCATTTGACCAAATTGTTGATCGCAAGTTGAAGTCGACGTTCACAGATGGACGGATTACAAGATGAGACTGAAATTTGTACATCATCAACATAGAGCGAGTACTGAACAAATGGGGGTATAATACCAGAAATTGAAATCATTTTTTTGATAAAAAGTGTGACGCTAAGCACACCGCCTTGTGGGACTCCATTTTCTTGCGAGAATTCTTTAGAAAGAGTTGCCCCAAGCTTCACACAAAAAGTGCGATCCCGGAGGTAACTATGGATGGCACCTAGCATTCTGCCCCGAAGACCAATGTTGAACAAATCCTGTAATATGCCGTAGCACCAAGTTGTATCAAATGCCTTTTCCAAGTCGAAAAAGACAGAGAAGCAATGCTGTCTATTTACAAAGGCCTCTCGCACAGCAGTCTCAAAGTGGACCAGACGGTCAACCGTCGATCGAGCTGAGCGAAAACCACACTGGTAACGGTCAAGTAGGTAGTAGGGCTTTCCGCCTAAAGCTAGATGTACAGGTAGGATCCTTAGCGGGCTTCAGCAGGGAAATTATGATGGCCACCTTCCAAGATGAGGGGAAGCAACCTTCAAGCCAAATGCGGTTGAAGAAATATAAAACAAGCTCAAGAGTTGATGGATGGAGGTGCTGAAGCATTTTGTAATGAATGCCGTCTGGCTCAGGAGCCGTCTGTTTGGACGAACCATGTACCAGCTGTAGTTCAAAAAGTGTAAATAGTGAATTATAGGGCTCCTGCAAGTCACCTGACAAAGGAACTGCCTTTTTCCCTGCCTGTAGCTTGTGTCTCTGAAATGACCGAGTGTAATGTTGAGAACATGGAACAAATTCAAAATGCTCACCAAGTACATTCGCCTGTTCTAGGCTGGCAGGGCATACTCCATTTTGCTTCAGGGGTGGGGCAGAAAATACCCGGTAGGAGCCCTCAATTTTATGCACACGGTCCCAAACTTCCTTCGAGGACGCACTGCTATTAATTGAGGAAGCATATACCCTCTAAAGCTTTGCCGCTTGGCTTGCAGTCGGATATACCTTGCTTGCGCTTATTTTTTCTTAAAACCGATCAGGTTATTTGCCTTGAGATAACGCCTAAGAATACCCCATGCACGATTCTGTTCTTTCTTTTCCTGGCGGCAGTCTTCGTTCCACCACGGCTTTAGCCTTTTTGGAAGATGTGAGGATGTTATGGGGAATGCAAGCATAGCGGCCTGCAAGATGTGCTGAGTATTGCGCTCGGTGACATCGTCGATGGAAAGATCATCAAGGGATGAACATGCCATAAGTGAGGCTACTGTAAAGATTGACCAGTCAGCCTTTTCAAGCTTCCAACGAGGGGTACGTGTTAAAAGACCAGCAGGAGGATTGTTGAACTCTAAAACGAGTGGAAAGTGGTCACTCCCATATGGATTTGGGATGACCTTCCATAAAAGCAGGGGGTACAATGAAGGATGACGAAACGAAAGATCAATGGAAGTAAAACTACAAGTTGCCGAACTAAAATAAGCGGCTTCTTTTGTGTTGAGCAGATACAATCCTGTCGAAAGAAGAAACCGTTCAACGAGTGCCCCTCGAGAATCTCTCCTACAGCTTCCCCACAAAAGATTGTGTGCATTGAAATCACCCAAAAAGATGTAAGGCACCGGAAGCTGGCTAATTAGATTATCTAGCTCCTCGTACTGCAGCCGATATCCCGGGGAGATGTACACTGAGCAGACGGTAATCACGCGGTCAAGCAGCAAACGGACAGCCACAGACTCGAGAGAGGTTTGCAAAGCCACTTCAGTGGACGGGACCATGCGTCGGACAACCACTGCAACACCACCGGAAGCCAGAAATGCCTCTAACCTATCTTTTCTGAACACTTTGAAGTGTCTAAGAACATTTGAGTGACTTTCTTTAAGGTGCGTCTCCTGCAAACAAAAGGCAGCAGGGTGGTGTTCATTCATTAAAAAGGTGATGTGGTCATAATTGGAAAAAAGTCCACGACAGTTCCATTGTAAAAAACATACATGATTAATGGTAGGCAGTTAGCTTTTCACCAGAAAGTCACAAGCTTCGTGTAATGGTAGCTAGAGTAAAACTAGGCCAGTCACAGGAGGCAAATTTGGTAAAATGTGAAAATGGACATGAATGATGATTTATTGAGTCTGCAAGAAGGCAGCTCCGACCAAACCTTTGGGGAAAAACAATTAAAAATAAAGCCCCAGGCGAGGGAGTCGCCAGTAGTCCTCTGGTTGGTCTATATGGAACTGCTCCCTCCAACCTCCAAGGGCATCGAGACTTTGGGCCGAGGGCACTGGCGAGGGAGTCGCCGTTACTCCTCTGTCTCGGCTGGTCCCTAGGAGTAGGTGGAGCAATGGGAATGAGCAAGATAACTTGGTGCCGTGAGGTTAGTGTAGTGACTGAAGATGCAGGATAATATTCCTGTTGAGAGAGCATACCAGCCTTGCAAAGTATAATTGTCACTTTGGCGGTACAATTGCTTTTTTGCTCTTGCGCTGCCCTTGGGGACCTGCCACTCTATGTCGTCTGGGTCAGACGCAGGAGTGGGTGGTTCGGCACCCTCCTCCATTAGTTCTGCCTCCTGGGCGGAGGCTGTTCTAGCCGGTTTAGGGAGGCTCTGGGCACGAGGCGGAAAACCCCGGCCCCAACCTCCACCAACCGGAGGAGCAGAGGTACTGGGCAGGCAGTCGCCCAAGCCCACCTGCTCCTGCCCCTTGGGTGCTGGAGCAGTGGCACAGTATCGTGCCGCTCCTTGGATGAGGACGCTCTCTCTGAAGAATTCGGTCGGGAGCGTGGTCCCCTCTCCTTGGAAGGAGACCGCGAAGCACTGACAGGTGCGGACACAGCCCACCCATCTTGGGTAGGAGAAACAGCCTGTGAGCCCTCTACATGAGAGGGGACAGGCTGCTGCCCCGTGAAAGAGGAACAATTCTCGCTGGAGGAGGATGTAGGCCAACCAGCCGAAAGTGAACGCCCAGGATGCTGAAGCTTCAGCTGGCGTGTTGGGGACTGCAATGGCTTCCTCGCATCCGGTAAGGATGTCTGAGTTGCCACCGCAACCTTCAGTGGTGCAGGTCCCCGCTGCACCACCTGTGCAAAGCCACCCTTGCGCAAAAACGCGAAGCGGCGACGCGCCTCTGGGTACGAGAGGTTTTCTTTAACTTTAAGGGTAAGAATTTCCTTCTCATCTTTCCACGTCTTACACAATCTGGAGTAAGCGGGGTGGGGTTCTTTGCAATTTACACGGACTGCGTCATTGGAGCAAGATTCTGCTGCATGGTCAGTTTTGCCACACTTAGCACATGTGGCTTTGCCGCGGCAGTTCTGTGAGCCATGTCCAAATCTTTGGCAGTTGAAGAACCTTCTGGGGTTTGGAACGCACGGACGAACTCTGCAGTAAAGGTATCCAGTTTTCACAGACTCGGGAAGTGTGGTGGCGTCAAAGGTAAGCACAATGTGCCTCGTCTTCAGCTTTTGGCCGTCACGATGCAAGGAGATGCGCCTTGCAGCTACAACCCCCCGGTCAGAAAGGCCCTCCGCTAATTCGCTCTCAGACGCGTCCAGAAGGTCGTCCTCCGAGGTGACTCCTTGGATAGTGTTCAATGTCTTGTGGGGTGTCACGGTAACATTGTAGTCCGACACAGAGTTGTGTTTAAGGAGCACAGAACTCTGATGACTGGTCTCAATTTCAACAAGTAAATCGCCAGATGCCAGCTTTTTAGCCTTGAAATTCTTTCCAATCACACTCTCAAGGACTTTTGCAACAAGAAATGGTGACATTTTCGAGAGCGGTTTGTCACTTTCAGAGGGGAGTACCAAGAATTTCGGGAATCTAGGTGGAGTAGAATGTGTCTCGTGCGAGGTAGGAGCTTCGGTGCGTCCCCTTTTTGGGGGCCGATCAAGAAAGGATTTTTTGTGCAGACCCATAGAGATGGGGGAGAAAATTCAGTGCCCGGGTGCACCGCCAACCACGGAGCCCAACAAGGGGGTAGGTAATGTGCCATAGCAAGAAAGGCTTGGCTGACACAATTACACTACCAGTGCTGCCGGGCACTATACCCTAGTGTGGTTGCAGGGACAGGTCCTGTTTCCACTCAAGGTTGGCCCTTGCCGCCTAAGAAAGAGAAAAGGGAGGGAAGAGAGTGTAGAAGAAAAGAGAAAGAGGTGGGAGGAAAAGTGAAAGAAGGAAGAAGAGGGTAGAAGAGGCGACTGACTGAATCATCCTGGTCGGGCCAAGCCAGGACACCCGTCTACGAGAAGCAGGGGCTGAAGCGGTGTATTGCCTCGCCCGGGGGGCCCCGAAGGGTCCAAACATACCCCGGGCTCAGCTCAACCACCAGGGTCCCCTTTTCCCCGGACACGGGTTAAGCCATGTACAGCCAGACGTGGGTGAGCGAACCCACATGGCTCGGGGTTCGTAGTGACGCCACTCACTAAGCACCTACTAAAGTAGGTGCCCCCTGCGTGCGGGTATGGTGGCCCACGTGGCTGGGGTCCGTGGTGACGCTACTCACCAAGCACCTAGCACACAAGGTGCAGGCGCCCCCTGCGGGGCTCGGGGTACGTGGAGACGCCTCTCTCCAAACACCTGCTTTCACAGGTGGGCCCTGCGGGGCTTACAAAGTTGAGACTAACGAATTTGCAAGAGTCAATGACGGGCGTGTCCGTAGACCACCGAGTCAAGTCCCTTCCAAGCTTGATACTTAAAAAATCGTGTGGTGACACGACTCTGACATAAGTCGTGCGGCGATCCGCTTCCGTCCGCCTATTATGTTGTTTTGTTGTTGTTTTTGTTTTGCGGCTTTTGTTTGCCGGGAGAGATTTCTTTTTTTCTTTTTTTTTTTATTTCGGCCGTGTTTTTCGCGGTCATCCTCGGGGACCTTGAGCATGCTCATCCCGAGGGTCCGTACAGCCACTCACAAGCACTGTTGGCTGGCCGTCCGTCGGCCAAGGCCTCCGCTGCTCTTCGAGGTCCCAAAAACGGGAAACGGAAGGGCTGTATTCGAAATCTTACAAAAATAGATCCATGCCTTTCTCCGGCGGGTCATGCCACTTGATAACACATATAGTGCGACGTATGTTTCCGAACGCAAAGTTTCAGAACCCTTATTTTGGAGTAAGATCGAGTAAATTTTGGGAACAAATCTAAGATTAAAAGGGCCCGGCAGAACACACGGACAGCATTAGCAGGTGGCGTGTGACTAACGCCAAGTCTGACGAGCACCGAATTCACCGAAAAGCGGAGGAACCGAGGAGAAAATTTGTTATGTTGCCTTTGTGGTGTTCACACAGACATCGAACTGCCGGACCGTCGGACGCTTCAACTCCCACGATTTTTGCCGGAGTCGTGTCGCCTCACGATATCTGAAGTGTCCTGTTTGGACATGTTTTTAGCGAAGGTAGAGAGTCTGTATAGCAGAGAGTTTGAAACCGCCTGATCGGGGTCAGATGGTTTATAGGCCGCGTTTGCAATATGAGCTACGAGGGGGCGCCGAAAGCACTGCCAGTCTGCGAGTGCCCCCCACCTTTCCGCCTGCTTTCCTCCTCACCATGCGACAACGCACCGTATGCACTCTTGCGACCAATCGGCGCGGGGGATGTCAGCCATTCAATTGCACCACTACTCCTATTCTTGGCTCTCTAAGCGATGGTTCCAGAGCCATATATAGGGGAGAGTTTGGCCAGCCGCCGCGGCCTCGTTTACAGCTCGTCAACTACACGTCACTGACACGTCTCGCGAACGCCATTTCCACTCCCATTTCGCCATCTTTTTGGAGTTTGTGTGTGCCCGTGTACATGTCAGGAACAAGGATTTTATATTTTGCGCCTGCTATCGACCCCCCCTTCGTCGAATACATTTTTCTCTGAGCTTCACGATGTTTAAAATTGACTAGGGCCTCTAAACTCGTCAAACACAAAGTTGGGGCCGAAGTTGACGGAGCGCACCGATTGGATGATCGCGACGATGACTTCGCGCTTTTGTCGCCGACGTCCAATCGGCGCGCTCCACGAACTTTGGGCTCCAACTTTGTGTTTGACGAGTTTAGGGCCCTAGTAGTACGGTTTCCTTCTTCGTCTTTGCTTCTACTGGGTGATTTTAATTTTCCCACAATTAACTAGAAAAGCGACACTCCCACAATAAATTATCACTCATCACAAGCTTCTTCGTTTCTAAGCCTTTGTCTTGATTTTAATATAAAGAAACTTGTACAAGAGCCTACGCGGTGTTCATCTCATTCTTCCAATGTATTAGACCTCATTCTCACTACAACCCCTGAGCTTGTGTCTCCCTTAACGTATTTGCCAGGTTTAAGGGACCATTGTGTTATTCAGATTGGCCTGCAGGCATCTGCTTCCTCATGTACATCATTTAAGATTATTCGCGACGACAAAAATGTCGATTTTGTTTCAATTAATAATGAACTAGACGCGTTTCTAACCAAGTACATCTCACGTTTTCATACGCGAATGGTTGAAGAAAATCGGTCACTTTTATAGAAACACGTGAGTGACCTAAATAACCAGTACATCCCTCTGAAGCTCATCCGCTCTAATTCACAGGCACCTTGGTTTCACGCACGCCTTAAGCGTCTGCGAAATAAAAAGAAACGGTTATTTCCGCGCGCAAAATTAACAATATGCGCTGAGCGCTGGCACGCTTACGAAGCTGCGGATACATAGTATAAACAAGCTGTCTCCCAATCAAAGCAGGAGTTTTCTCAGTGTACATTTTTTTCTCTTTCAAAGGATAACCCACGTAAAGTTTGGAGCGTGGCCAGCGGTAACAGATCCAGTGCAGTTGAGCCTTGTTATATCCGATTAATGTTCCTGTAGATCTAAACAAGTGTTGCAATATCCTGAACAATGTGTTTGCTTCTCATTTTCCCCATACGACTTCTACCCGTTATTCAACTGTTTTCAGCGTTAATTTTAGTCCTATGTTTCCTGTTATTATTGATGCATTCGGTGTCGACTCTTTGATCCAAAAGTTTAACATTTCCCCGCGTGCTGGGATTAATGGCATTAATTCAAAGTTCCTGAGGAACACCGCCACCTATTCATCTTTGATTCTTTCCGAAATTTTTCAGTCTTTGCAGTGTTCCACGTTACCCAACGATTCTAAGGTAGGGAAGGTGGTTCCTTCGCATAAATCAGGTACTGCTCACTCCCCATTTAACTACAGGCCCATATCATTGACTAGTGTGCCGTGTAAGTTACTTGAACATATTATTTACTCTCACCATATCGCCTTTCTCGAGTCAAACTCTTTTTTTACTAATTGTTAACACGGGTTTCGAATGTTGTTTTCTTGTGAAACACAGCTCGTATAGTTTACTCATGACCTGTCAGTTGCTATTGATGCCGGGCTAATAGTTGACTGCATTTTCTCAGGTTTGGCTAAGGCTTTCGACTCTGTCTCGCACGACCTACTTCTCTTGAAACTGAGTAAACTTGATATTGATCCTAACATCCTGGCCTGGATTAATTTTTTTATCTATCCACTCACAATATGTTTCTGTCATTGGGCATAATTCTTCTACTACTCTTGTAATGTCCGGGGTACCACAGGGATCTGTCCTGGGGCCTATCCTGTTTCTAATTAACGACCTACCATCCCAAATTGTGTCCTCTAATAAATTGTTTGCGGATCATTGTGTACTGTATAGCGTAATAACTAATGCCCAAGATTGTGCTGTACTACAGTAAGATCTTGATGTAGTTTCTTCCTGGTGCGCTGAATCGCTAATGAAGCTTGCCGTTACTAAATGTAAAAGCACGCGTGTTTCCCGACTCTCTAAAAACATTGACTCTTCCGTATACGTCCTTAATGATATACCATTAGATGCTGTTGCTTCATACAAGTATCTTGGTATTCATATCACTCATAACCGTTTCTAGAATATGCACGTCGAGCTTCAGTTGTGCTGCCTACAGCGTGAGCTTCCCATTTTCGACAAAGCTTGGGCGACTCGTACACCTGGAGCGTGCGGCGCAACTAAAGCATGTCGTAATCCACGATGCCTGTGCTGAAGGACGGACGTTCCAAAGACGTCCCCTGACGTTTTCACTTTGTCTGTGACCATAGCTTACTTTATGTTGCGCCATACGCAAAATCTTTGATTAGGCGAAACTATTCTTGGTACAGATAGTGGTTCGTTGCAAGGCCCTTTCTTAAACACGCATGGTCTGCAACATAGGGCGACACTGGAGGATCTCTGCAATGTCCGAGAACGGATGGTCACTACGTGCTGGCCGGAATCACATCCTTTGGCACGATCTGCGGTGCGCCCGATCATCCGTCTGTTTTTTCCAAAGTCGCAACGCAGGTAGACTGGGTCCAGAGCGTTACAGGAGAGACCCCCTGAAGGCAGTCGAGAATCGAGCAGCCCGTTTTGTTCTTTCTAATTATTCTCGTACTGCTAGTGTTTCATCAATGAAGACAACTTTGGACTTACCTGACCTCGCTTTACGCCGTAAATACTTTCGTCTGTCTCTTTTCCATAAAATCGATTATACTAACCCAATTCTAAAAGATCAACTACTTTTTCATGCGTCATATGTGTCACCTCGCAACGATCACAAGTGCAAGGTTCGCACGCCGACATGTCACACCAACATCTATTTTGACTCTCTTGTTCCAAGAACATATAACCATTGGAACCACCTCCCTGCCTCCATCGTGTCCATCCAGGACGCCACATATTTCAACAAGTTCGCCAAGGCTTCATCTGTATCACCCACTCCTCTCTGTAGAGCCTCCGGGCCTTGAGAGTATGAAAATAAATAAATAAAATAAATCTTCGATCCCAACCGACGCCGGGGACCTATGCCCGTATGCTTGGCTCACGTTTTTCTCTAAGGCATGACTGTTTTAAGTCATTCTTTAGCAATTATTGGGCCGTCTAGTGTTTACTCAGGAGACATATAGATTAAGCTTGTTCCCGGTTAGTTCCCGGTAAGTTCCCGCGACACCAGCCTGTTCATACGCTTTGAGGACGTTCGGTGCGTCGTGCAAGTCACGCTCGCAAAACTTTCGCAATCTTGAGTTCTAGTCGAAGCCTCTTGTTATTTCAGCGGTGCACAGCGATAACAACTTCGAATTCGCAGCGGAGGGGCTTTCCATGAAGTGCTCTGATAAGCGAGCGTAGAGAATGCCATCGTTGCCCACGTTTTCGAAGAAAATTGTTAGTTTGTAAAGCAAGATAAAGCCCGACGTCGGAAAGTTTCCCGCAGCTTTGTTTCTTCCTAATTGCTTTTCCTTTTGATCATGCGTCACTGTGTCGAACGAGGTGGTTTGATCGAAGCGATCGCTACTCCTCATACGGGATGGTCATGCCGTGCATTCTTATGCCCGAGTCCCACTAGTGCGACAAACAGATACAACAGACACCGACAAGCCTCAAGACCATGGATCATACACGCGAAGGTATCTTTGGCAGGCTTGCAACCACTCCTGCTCACTTGATGAGGACATAGACTGCAAGCCTATCGTGTGAGGCTTGTCGGTCACTTTTGTTTCGGTTTGTCGCTCTAGTGGGATTCGGGCACCTGCCTCCACCGAACTCTCTCATCACTGAAACAGCGGTCTTGCTCGCCGAACATCTAGGAAACCGGAAGGTTTCGAAGAGAGAAAGAAAATAAAAAAGGGTTGTCCGAGTTTGAAGTCATTAAAAACGGCTCCGGCACTAACGCTTGGCGTAACGTCAGAGTCGTCTATTTCGTAACGAAAGGTTACGAAATAAACATCAAGCGACTCGGCGTCAGGTGGCTCTTCGCGAATAGTAAGCTTGCTCGTTTTATTAGATTCCAACTCAATTGCTGGGACGTTCCTAACGGCGCTGAAATTCCAGCATCCAACGTCATGCCATTATATAGAAATTAATGGTAGGAACACAACAAAACTAGCTTTTTTATGCAAAAAATAACATTTATTGGAAGGCATTAATTCAATAATAAATGCACTCACTTCGAGGTTTGGAGAAGAAGGCAGGGAGAAAAGCTTCGAGGTCATGGCACCGCCCTGTCTCGTGCTGCTGCTATTCATATTACACATTACATGCGAGCTTTGTGTAGCAGCTAGTTCGCTAGGTTTGCTTGATTTTGCAACGAAAACTCTATTTTATAAAAAGAGAGTTTCAAGATGAAGCAAGAATTCTTACCTCACAAAGACGAGAACCTTCCGTGGGCGTCCACGATTGTCGCGCTTGATTTATTCAACCATATTTTCCGTAATTTTTTTTAATCATAAAAAACGAGAACCGTGACGACTGTGATTGGAACATCCAACCGCACAACAACCGGCAATTTTCTCACCAGAAACGTTATAACACAAGGGTCTGTACGCAGGATACCATGCGGCTTTGCATACGCGCGCGTTGGCCTGAGATCGGCAATGGTGGACGTCCCCGCGCCATTCGCCCGGCGTTTTCCGTTGCTAGGTGGTTGCTAGGCCTGACGTCATTTCTATGCGAGCAGTCTGGGAGGAGCGAAGCAACGGGGAGAGGTCACCGGGTACAGTAGATGCTCTCGGTGACCTCTCGGTTACTCTACAACAATGCTTGTAGAGTAACTGCATAGGCTCTGCTTGCAGAGCCAGAGTATCACGTTCCTTTTCCCTTGGCCGCCATACCTGTATTGGCAGAGGCGTGGTCACGTGAGCAGAGCTGGATCCAACCTTCATGGGGGAAAGCGGCCTTGCATAGTGTCGAGTTTCGGAGAGAACATATTTTCCGCTTTGCGTTCGAAAAATATAGATCCTAAACTAAAATCGAACAAACCGAAAGCTTTCCAAATCATTGAAATTTATGTGTAGCAACTAGGTACAGTAGGATAGCGTTTTTTTATAACTCGAGCGATCTTTTAGAACATCCGTTTCCAACATGTGGGAAACAGACGACACGGACGACGATCGCGTTGCCCACATTTGCGGCTCTGGCGGAGTGATACGCAATGCGCGACCGGCACATCCGGCCATCTTGGCGAGTCAGCGAGCTGTCATTCGAAAGCGCAGGGACAGCGTTTTTGTCAGTCGCTGCACTGTTTACCGCAATGAATTTCGCACGCGCGGAGAAAGAGCCCCGTGTAAATGAGAGGCTGTAGTGTTACGAAGTGCACAAATCGTGCGGACAGCGGCAACAGCTCCGACGACGAGAAAAGATGTGAGACGCCACCTCGTCAAGCTTCTGCGTATGGAAAGGTGAGCGGCAACAGCAACTTGACAATACCATGACACGACACTACCACGACCGTGGAGCGGTGCACACCACACACTACGACGCGCGACCCGCGGGCGCGATTTTTGCAATCGAGAGGGAAAGAGGAAATGACGGGACGACAATGACGGCGCATAAAAGGCCCCTCGCTGCACGCCGCACTATTTTCCTTACGCAGCGCACCGCAGCACGGCCCAGCACGCCGCCTCGCGTCTGCGCCTTCGTGCACCCTACAAAACCGATCGTGGCTTCCCGCAGTGCTAGGCTCTAGAATTGCACCATTGCGATACTCTTATATGCAAGCGTGGCATATACAGTTACTCTAGATTATTGTAACTTGTGGCGCCATCTCCAGATAAGCGTAGCCAACAGATAAGCAATCGTTGGCGAACACATTTGTCGATGAACCTGGCAAGTTTGTTTATCTAATTTATCGCAGAGAGAAAGCTAAACCCCAAACTGTTGTTAGGTAAAACCCACCCACCCAATGCAAATTCGCTGAAACTTCCAGCTTTCTAAATTTCGGCTTCAATTTTTCCGACATGCTTTACACCTCTCGCGTAAATTGTGGCTACCCGATGCATGCAAAGAAAGTTCGAAGACTGTAAAATAGCAACCAACTTAAAGCGATCTGGTTTTATTCCACCCCTATTAAATCACTATTGAACTATGCTTCACTCACGGGTTTGTACAGTGCGCAGCGGTTATGATGTACTCCTTGTTAATGACGGAGCCACCTCAGAAGATGGCATCTGACCGTTGGACAAACGCTTGCCAGGGAAACTCCAGAGGGGCGGCGCCCTCGCCATCCACGATCTGAGCGCTGGGACCCTGGGTCCTCAAACCCCGAACACCGCAGTCTTTGTGTCGCAGCATCGAAACGAAAAGAACAAAACATCGACATTGAAACCTTTTTTTTTTTTTTTTCATGCAAAATCTGGCACATTATGAATTATAAAATTATTCCTCTCTGTTTTCTTTGGCGGGTTCGAATCCCGACCAAGATGCCCGCAATATTTTTTTTTTTTTTTTTTTTTTTTTTTTAGTTTCAGAATTTTAATCATCTGCACGTGTGTGCATTTTTTCGCTTATTAAAAAAAAGCCCTTGGCGTCACGTGCACGTTGAAAATACAGGAATATATCCATTATTGTCTCTTTCTCTGCGTGCGGTGTTTAGTCGGTGAAGCAATGCGCGTTCCAGTGACCACCATTTTTTTTTTTTTGTGATTTGTGCTTAAATTCAATAATTTATATTCCCAAAGCGTGAAATAAAACTTCCCACCTACATGTGTGTCCGACTTCAGTTGAATGTTGTATAGATACTTCAAATATTAATAAGAAACGTGTTGCCCCACGTGCAATATATGTCGAAACAAAATTTTCTAGATTCGCGTGGCACCCGTAGGATCAATAAAAAAAACATAGCTCTTTTCGGCTTTTTGTTTTTGTTTTTTTGCGCCCGATTATAAAATAGGTTTTAACAAAAAAAAAAGTTATATTCAACGTATGGCGTTGTTCACGTCATAATGACTTGGTAAAAAAGGTCCTATGATATTTATTACTTTTAATGTTATCTTACCTGATTCCTTTACAAGACTTAATTACTCATCCGTATTCTTATAAACGTTAAGCCCACACAGCTACTCATTTTGTATCAATTGAAAGAAACAATTCAGGGAACAATATCCACTTTGGATTTCCACTTACCAGAGGCCGACGCAGACGCTCGAGAATTACAAATTGATATAAACATTAGAATTAGACATTAGAGGGCTCGGCACTCACCGGGCGGCCGACATGGCTAACTTCCTGCAGCTGCTCATGCAGGTGGTGCCGATGCTAGGCACAGCGAAACTGAACACGCCGTTCTTCGTTCCCGAAGATAACGCCGGACACGACACGTCATCATCACCAACTGGGATTGGTTGCATTTTCGTCAAGGGTCATCGACGTCACCCGCCGCACTTCTAGAAAAGGAGCGACCGGACCCGACCCATATATGCCCGACCAACGTCCGAGGGCTCGGCAATCACCGGACGGCCGGCATGGCTAACTTTCTGCAACTGCTCATGCAGGTTGGTTCACAATACGATCAGTGTAGTTAGAGAAGTGACTGCAGATTTCTGGTGATAGTGCCGTGCCCTCAAAAGTGTCGTGCCATTTCAGCGGACTGTTGGAATGTCTTTACGTTGTTGCTGCTTTCTGGGAACATCGAGACAAACCCAGGTCCAACAGAAATAGAGGTTACTTTACAGATGATTCTGGATAACCAAAGCAACATGAGTAAACAACTTCAAGAGGTCAAGGCCGGACAAGACAGTCTTAGACAAGAAATGACAGGCATTAATGCCAAAATTGCTGGGTTTAAAGATGCCCTAGCAAATATTGAAAAGGAAATGGCGCAAGTTACAAGTCTAAAGAAATCTGTTGCGATCTTGGAACGAACCGTAAGGCAGCAAAATTATAGGCTTATCGACTTAGAAAACAGAAGCAGAAGAAATAACCTTGTGATATTTGGCTTACCCGAGAAAGATAATGAAAGTACTGAGGAGCTCAAACAAACAGTAACAAAAGATGTATTCCAGAAAGTTATCGGCGTGACCGTAACTTCTGTTGAACGAATTCACAGACTTGGGCGAAAGCGTGATGAAACTAGTAGGCCAGTAATCATGAAGTTCTTCGACTACAACGAAACAAATGAAATCCTAAAGAACTGTAAAAAGCTAAAAGGAACGACACTGAGCATAAGTAGTGACTACACAAAAGAAACAGTAGAAATCAGAAAGCAACTTTGGAAAAGCGCGGCATCAAACAAAGAAAAGGGTGATAAAGTTTCTCTTGTGCACGATAAGCTCAAGATTAACAAGGAAACATTTGTGTGGGATTCTGAACTTAAGCAGCGACGTTCTCTTCTGCAGTCTAGGACTGAAATGCATGATTGACTCGTTGCTACAGACCGAAACGATCCTCCGGAACTGAATGTTATAAACCTAAACGCGCGAAGTGTGGTAAATAAAATTGACACTCTGGAATTTTCGTTAATTGCTCAGAGTCCTCACGTGGTGGCGATCACAGAAACATGGCTTTCGTCTGATATTGCGAGCGACTGCATTGTTCCCCCTAGTTATAAATTAATAAGGTGTGATAGAATCACCAGAGGCGGAGGCGTAGCAATTGCTTTCCGAAATGACATAAACTGTGTAGAACTTGAATGCGAGTGTAATGAAACTGTCTGGTGCCGAATATCTTATTGCAATCGTGTGTTTCTTATAGGGGTTGTCTACAGGCCACCAAACGCTCCAATTGACTTCTTACAATGTCTGAATGATTTTCTCTGTAAACATGTAAAAAGTGACACCAGGGTAATTCTAACTGGAGACTTTAATTTACCGCATGTGGATTGGGATCTATTGGTAGCTGGTGGTATTGATATTCCCAACGGAGAAAAAATGCTCGAGATTATGTTTAATCACAATCTTACGCAAATAGTCAAAGACTGCACTAGAATTACTGATCGATCTCAGTCGCTATTGGACTTGGTCTTTATTTCAGACAGTATATCTGAGTACGAAGTTTCAGTTAATGAAGGTATCTCAGATCACAAAATGGTTGTGTTCTCAACCCCCTTACCACGCCATGGCCCTTGCCGGGCCTCCATGCCCATTACTGTTAAAGACTTTGCTCGCGCAGACAATACAAGTATTTTAGATTACTTAGAGACATTGTTGGAAGCATTCGAGCAACTTAGCACTACTAGTACAATTGACGACCTATGGAACTTTTTAAAGACAACTATTAATTTTTGTATAGATCATTATGTACCTAGCAAAATTAAACATGTTCATCGTACAAATCCTTGGATAACACGCGAAATGATTCACTTGAAACGACGAATCAGAAGGCATAGAAAAAATAACAAACAAAACGTGAACGCCTTAAAGTGCAGTTTAAAAACGGCACTTAGAGAAGCCAAGGAAAGCTTTTTTTCAGTAACTCTGCACAATTTTATAAAAACTGCCCCCGAAAAGTTTTGTCGTTTCTTAAAGAGACGAAAGGAGCCAATTGAACAAATCGTTGACGGTGACATAGTTATTACAGACAATGTAGAAATGGCAGGACACTTCAATCGCTTTTTTTTTTCAGTCAGTTTTTTCAGCGCATGAGTCGCATGTCATGCGTGAAGCCTCAAGTGACGATACTGAAATAAGCCCACCGGGCGTGTTGATAACCCAATCAGGAATATTCGCGAAGTTGTTATCTCTTGATACGAAGAAATCAACGGGACCGGATAAAATACCGAATGAATTTCTAAAAAGATATGCTGAGTGGCTATCCCATTATCTTAAAATTATTTTTGACACATCATTACAAACGCACACTCTTCCACAAGAATGGTTATATGCCTGTGTTGTACCAGTATTTAAAGACGGAAGCCGTCTCAGGGTAGATAATTACAGGCCCATTTCTCTGACAAGTGTTTGTTGTAAAGTAATGGAGCATATTATTTCAAAACACATATTCACTTTCCTAGAGGACCGAGGCATGTTCTATCCCCACCAGCACGATTTTAGATGTGGCCTGTCAACGGTAACCCAACTTGTAGAAACGTTTCATGATTTTTCTTTTGCCGTTAATAATAAGCAACAGGTAGATGTTATTTGCGTCGATTTTTCAAAGGCGTTTGACCGTATACCACATGAAAAACTGATATGGAAATTAAAAGCACTAGGTCTAGGTTCTATTATTACTAATTGGATTGAAGCCTATCTATCAAAATCGAAGTCAAAGAGTTGAAATTAATGGAAGTCTATCTGCGCCATTACCTGTGTCCTCAGGAGTCCCTCAGGGCTCAGTCCTGGGTCCATTGTTGTTTTTGATTTATATAAATGATATCGCTACTTATATTCATGCTCCAACTAAACTGAAGCTCTTTGCAGATGACTGCTTGCTATATGCTCTCGTAAACAATTCCGTGGATCAATGGAACTTAAACAGGAATTTGGAAATGTTAAGGCAGAGGTGTAATGATTGGAAAATGCAAATAAATTTTCGTAAGTCGGCATACATGCACGTAACAAACAAGAGGAACGTTTTAAAATTTTCCAACAATATGGGGGATGTGAATTTGAATAATGTGGACAGTTTCAAGTACCTTGGTGTCACGATCTCAAATGACCTACTGTGGCGGGCCAATATTGAAAATGTTTGCTCTTCGGCCTATCGGAGTCTTGGTTTTATACGACGGAAATTAAAAGATGCTACTAGAGACGCAAAGTTGACTGCCTATAAAACGATGGTACGTCCTATACTGGAGTATGCCAGTGTGGTATGGAGTCCCAACAAAAAAGTTGACAAAGAAAAATTAGAAAAGATTCAAAGGTTGGCTGTACGTTTTATTCTATCTAAGTATAAAAGAACAAACTCTAACTAGAATGTTGCATGAGTGCGGCTTGCAGCCGCTAGAAACTAGACGGAAGATTGCAAGGTTAAAGTTGTTTTTTCCCTCTATAACGGACAATTAAAAATTGACCCAGCATTGTATTTGAAAGAAGTGCATAAGCGATCAAGAAGACTAAATCATACGAAAACGATCCAACCTTATTGTAGTAGAATAGACGTCTTTAAATACTCTTTTTTCACGCAAACAATTGCATAATGGAATAGTCTCCCGGAGTGTGTCATAAATTTAACAGACGCGTCTCATTTTGAGTCTTCCTTGGAAGAGCTGTTTTCAAATTAAAAGAAATAGTGGTTGATTGTTGTTATTTGAAAATGTAATAGTATTTTGTATGTCCTCATTGCTGTTAAACGTTAAGATTGTATGTTTTTCCCTTTTATTTCTCCCTCTCCTGTAATAGCCTTCGAGAGAAAGCTGACAGTATTGATAAATAAATAAATATTAAATAAATTGAAACGACAACAACCATCATTGACGTTAGGCACGGAATCTGGCTCCTGGGTCAAAAATATCGAAGTGCGAGATTCGAATTCTTTTTAAAATTTGGAATCCTGAAATATGAATCCGGTAGCTGGAAAGCGAGACACGCGTTGACGCGGTTGGTAACAAGTGGTCCGGTTACAGTTAGTACTGAAATACACACAAAGTGTAAGTGGAGAATCCTGGATCCTCTTCCTAACTTGTCAACAACTATGCCTCTACCAACCAGTTTTTGCTTCTTCTTTTTTTTCCTCGAAAACGGGCGGCCTTACTGAAAGCAGCAGGTGTCAGAAAGCAAAGGATTAAAAATAGAGATAGAAGGCGAGAGAGAAAATGTGTGGTGAATGTTTTGCAGAGCTAAAAGGCTGCGCCGGGTACTTTATACGCAAGTGAAACAATAATAACCAGTTTGATAGGCCATCTTGTGCCTCAGCCCAGTGGCCTTACTGATAGCTACAGGTGTAAGAGAGCAAAGGAGGAACGACAAAAATGGAGGGAGAGAGCGAAAAAATAAATTATGTTGAATGATTTGCAGCTTTAGAAGCCGCGCCGGCTACACTATGAAGGAGTGTCATTTTAATAACAAGTTTGATAGATGATTAGATGGTTTTGTGCCTCAGCACAGCATGCGAAAAACAACAGCCCACAGAGCCATCACCTGACAAACGGACGCAGTAACAACTGCCAGGTGTCGTGTTTCTCCGACACGGGTACAACCCCACACGGGTGGCTTCGTACGTTTCGTGCACACAATAAATAAGTCAGAAAACTTTCCAGTTTTAAAAACGATGTTAAGTTAGTTTCGACACATACCCGACACGCCGTGTTAAAGTCCGACCGCTGCCACCGCAGGGATCCGATGGAGCCATTGAAGCGGCGACAAAAGTGCCCCGTCACGGCGCTCGTTGCCTTAGTGCGTTTACTATTACTACGGCGCCTGGAACGCGTCTCTCACTGGTGTGTTTACCGGGTCCAAAAAAGTGGTCCATCGATTTCCGCCTGATGACGTCATAGAAGTGTCATGTTGTCGCCAGTCGCGAACCTGACGGCGTCCCAATAGCTGTGGTGTATGTGGCAGACGCCTGTTCTGCTGCAGGTCGCTCTTCATTGTGACAGTCCACAGAAGCTAGAGCAGCCGGACGTTGGGACGCCTGGAACGCCGTGACGACAGGGACACTCGCGTTCGCCTGTGGTTTTCGCCAGCATTTCTACGACCAACCGCCAGGATCGCGACATGCAAGAGCATGACACTCCGGCTTCTGTGACGTCATTTGTTGCCACTTCGTAACCACTTTCGATGTATGGGCGGGTGAGGACGCTATACATACCAGTCGGAGACGCGCTCCAGGCACCATACTATTACCGACTAAAGGAATCACGCACGGGGAATGCATCGCCAACCTGCGCTTCCTTGGGGTGCCCGAATGATTTAACCTAGAGCCACTAAACGAACTGCTGTTAGGACGTACTGGCACTCTGTGCCCAGAACTGCGAGTTGCGGCCGCCATCTTGGTGCTTAATTCGGAGCAGCTGCCCTTCGTCACCATTAAAAAATGCGAATTTCTCGGCTTTAGATGCGATGTTAGGAAGCTCAGGTGATGTCGTTTTGCTCTCTCGCGTACTGTTTGAATGTGTGTGAAGCATGGAAAAGCGTTGCCTACAAATTTTGGTAGAGCTTCACATGACTGACCACCACAGTATTAAGGACCAAGATGCCTGAAGTGCGGTACTCTAAAGCGTAGCTTATTTAGCGACTCTAATTATTCCGCAAATAACGAACCTATACAAAAAAAAAAAAACGAGCGCCGTGACGATGCATTATTTACTTGGCATTTGGACCTAAAGTGAAACGGAGAATATATACGAATTTCTGCTTGTCTATATGTTTTTTCAACCAAGGAATACCGAGATACAATGACTGCGACCTACGAAGTGCCTTCGAATGAACAAGATTAGTCAATAAAAAACGGTTTTACTCGAGCAACCCCCAAACGAATACATTTTGTTTTGGTTTCCTGCCATTGGCAATAGTTGATTTTGGCTTGAGGTGTAGTAGCCGGGCGCTATGGTCACTTTTTGCGAGCTCTGCTAGAGTTTTTCCGCAGAAAAGAGTAGTGCGCACACCGCTAAGCAAACTACTGAGTCTGTGAAAAAAAAATATTTGTAATGTTTTTTTACGTTTTTTGTGTCTGCTTTTGTTTTTGTTTGTTTTTGCCAAGAAGATATATTACGCGCGTTCCTGACGTTTAGTCATCTTCCGAATACAGAGCTAACGGTTGGGAACAGATGGCAAAGTTTAAAACCTTAACGCTATCTCATTCAAACGGCGAGTTTCTGAAATTTTTAATCAGAAAATGGCGGCCAACGAAACCACGAATGAACGTCTGCTATCGGGAAAGTGTTCTATTTTCTCACTGAAAATTTCAAAAATTGTTTGTTTCTTTGAATGAGATGAACGGAAGGCTGTGAAACATTGGCTGGATCCTTCTATAACTGTAGAGGAATATCATTATCATACAAGCAGTTTTTAATCTACTTTCTTTTCTCAAACTATCCGGGATTGGAAAGTACTGCCGGAAGACGTCATTACTTCTGCCGATGACGCTCGCTTTCACAATATATAACAAAAACACACTGTACAGTGAGACAGTTTTTTTCTTTTTGCTTGCTATATGGATGCATTTTTTGTATGTTTGCACTTATATACCCTGTGCATAATGCCTAACGCAGGAGCAAGTATAGATGTAAACAAATCTATAGTAGGTCCTAACCCTTAACGCTACGTGTGGGTCCAAACTGAGCGTGAGGTGTGTAGTCAATTTCCTGCTACAAAAGAAAAACGTGTATCTTTGTTCTATCAAAAAGAATACTTTAACACAGTGCGTGCAGCTACAAAATAAACGTCAATTTGGCTTCTTTTATTTTATGTTTGCTTTAGCTATTCCCCCAAATAGTGTTACTAATAAAGTGAAATGGGGTCTATTTTATTGAACTATTTGCAAGAAAATATTTTAACTAAATTTCATCGAGATCATTGAGCTGCCATCACTAATGCTGGTTTCAAAGCGTGCACTGTCGGTTATGTGTTTTTTTCTATATTTTCTCTTTTGGTCTGTGGACTATCGGCTCAATAAAAAAAATGAAAGACGTTTAAAAAATTTTGTAATGCGAAATTAGAGGGCAGCTCTTAAGAAGGAGGAGGGGAGGGTATGCCCCTCCTCTTCCTCCACTCCCATTTAGCGGAAAATATTCACTATATTTCCCCCCAAATTTTCCCGTTAAATTTAGAGGGAAGTTTAGCGAAAATTTCACCGCTAAATTTAGCGCGGAAATTTTGCGTAACTTTCTCCGCTAAATTGAGCGGAGAAATTGATGTCACGCGACTTCAACACTATTCAGTTTTCCGCTAAATTTAGCGGGGAAGCTGTGTCGTCCCATAATGCAACGCGCGCGGCTACGCCGACGCCGACACCGACGCCGCTCAACACGGAAACGGGCGCCTAAGACCTGCGCTCTAATATATTGCTGGTGAAAATCAATAGCACTGTTTTTTTTTAGACCGCAGCTCTTAGGCGCCCGTTTCTGTGTTTCGCGGCGTCGGCGTAACCGCGCTAAATTTAGCGGCAAAATTGACCGTCAAGGGACCTCAACACCAATTCAATTCTCCGCTCGTGACTTCAACACCAATTCAATTCCCTGCTAAATTTAGCAGAGAAATTCAGTTGCTTCGCTAGATTTAGCGGACAAATTCAGTTTCTCCGCTAGATTTAGCGGGAAAATGGACGACACGTGACCTCAAAACCAATTCCATTCCCCGCTAAATCCTCCTCAAGAGCTGCGCTCTAATTTCGCATTACAGAGATTTGCAGACGTCCTTCATTTTTATATATATATATATTTTCAATCATTATTTACCTCTCTATTGAATTACATGAAACAATCATTGCTTGCTTTCCAATGCTCATGTGAAGGTCGAGGAAGCAAGTATAACGGGTGAAAATTCTGAAATTTCTGAAGGTAGCATATCTGCAGTGCATATTTTAGGAGATTTCAACACTTACTCGCACGCAGATAAGTGAAAATTGGAGTTCAAATTGATCCTCAGTCTGATTATAAGTGCCACACGTTGCAGTTTCAGTTCAGACACGGTTAGAAACGTAAGTGGTGTGTTGCATCAAAAATGTATTTAGCCGCTGATATTCCTCATCTTTCTAAACTTAACGGTAGGTCAGAAAACACTGCATTCAGATTGCGTTTATCCAATGGCATTTTGCATGATGCTATAATGTTACTCGGTTACTTTTAATGGACACTTGTAATTTAAGGTATTTTCAAAATGATAAATGTTATTGTAGCTTATTTATATCTGAACTCAAGTATCCGCAACCGTGGCTTAAACTACATTTCACCTGAAGAAACTGTAACTGTGGGTCAAGTTACTTTTCAAGAGTAATGTTAGCCAAGAGTAACAATCGCTCACACAGGCGGAAAAAAGTAACAGATGCTTTAATTCTGAACTGACTTCCTGTTATTTACAAAAAGAGGCTCTCGTAATTTTCCACTCAATCTTGTTTCGCGACATCTCTATTACCTGCTTTTGGCACACACCTTCAAAAACACATACACACGCACACATATACAGACATACGCATGCCTATGTAGTATGTGCACACGCATATGTACATACGCACACACACAAGGACAGCTGGCTGATGAAAATGCCAGTTCTGTCTCTCAAGCTTTAATTTTTGTTTGGCATTGCTATAACATTCGCTGCTCTATTTCGCCATTTAGTTGACACATGTGGATTGGTAACCCACTCTACGCAGCAGAGGTCGGCATTTTATGTCGCCCTCACTCACCCTCACCCTCACAACCACACTCACCTAAGCCCGTCACTCATCCTCACCTTCACAGCTACACTCACCTTCAGCCCCTCACTCACCCTCATTCTCACAGTCACACTCACCTTCAGCCCTTCACTCACCCTCACGGCCCTCACGCACTCACCGCCCTCACTGCCCTCACGCACTCATGGCCCTCACGCCCCTCACCGCCCTCACGCACTCATACCCCTCACGCCACTCACCACCCTCACGCCCCTCACTCACACATGGCCCCCACGCCCCTTACGCGCTCACCGCCCTCACGGCCCTCACGCACTCATACCCCTCACGCCCCTCACGCACTCATGGCCCTCACGCCACTGAGGCCCGCTTCAGATGAGGATATTTCGCCCAGAAACTTGACGTCGCAACACCATGCAGCAACACGGGCCGCCCGCGTTCACACGCAGCCACCAATTGCTGCAATTTGCCATCATCACCATGAAATTTTATTTTTCTTGCACCATATAGACACGCCATTACGCGCTATAAACGTGTTTTTATGCATCCAAATCTCGTTGAAAATACTAATGAATCTTTCTGAAACAGTTTATTTCCAAAAACGATCAATTTCAAACCAGAACTAAGTCTTTTGTTGTCATCATCACCGGCACGAGGTATCACGGGAAAATTTCGCGACCCTGATTGGATGCAGCCGCTTCAAACATCTTCGAATTGCTCCGAGTCCAACTATAAGGAGCAGTCCAACTCTAAGGAGCAGAATACAGCCACGAATGACGAATTATGAGGCGGCGAATAACTGAAGAAACTAAACGTGCAATGCGGCGGACTTGTGTCCAAAACAATAGAGAAAAGCTAGCGTCGCAAGCGTCAATGTTGGGTGTACGCCCATTCGTCATAGGGCAACTGGTAACAGGCCTGTTCGTCACAGCGGAACATTCGTCATAGGGCGATTCGCCACCCGGACGACCTGCCACACAATAATTACAAGAAAAGTCTCTTTAGAAGAACTTGTAGTTGGGCTAGTTGGTAAACGTTGGTATTCATGTTACAAGGCGCAAAAACACGGACACAAGAGAGAAAGAGACAAACAGGCGCCTGTTTCGGACAAAAAAGTCTCTTTGTCCGAAAAGTTAGGACCCCCCCCCCCTTCCCCCCCGAATACAAAAAAAAGCTAAATTTTTTTTTTTTTTTTGGGGGGGGGGGGGGGGGGGGGGACGGTCAGAGGGCGTGATAGTGACCTTAGAGAGCCCCTTCTCCATTCTGCGGAGTCTGCAAAGATAAAGACCTGACAACGTACAGAATTAGAATATGCTGCTGCTGTGCGGGACCCCGCTCACTCGTCACTAATTTGTCTTAATAAATCCATTGAAAACCGCTTAGCTTGTTTTATATTGACGAACTATCATCGCACTGCCAGCGTTACCACCATGAAAAATACTTCAGGTCGGCCGTTACTAATTCACTGCTGCAAAATCTCTCGTTTGTGTCTTCTTCATAAAACATTTCATCAAAATGTTACCCTTCGTCTTAAACTAATCCGTTCGGTCTGAACGGTTCGGACAAAAAGACTATCTTGTATTGTTGACTATTGTGACAGGTCGTCCGCGTGGCGAATCGCGAATGTTCCGCTGCAAGAGCTTGTGACAAACGGGTCTGTTACCAGTTGCCCTATGACAAATGGGCATGTGTCTCCTCGGCGAACCATCAGGATCGAGCGCTAAAAGAAGACTAACTCCGGACCAAAAAAAAAAAAGGCTTGCTTTTCTATGTTTAGACAGCCTTGATGCCAGTACGCCTCAGCTGGGTGACTTGTCTCTTAGCTGTAGGTGAGAAGTTTAGCTAGTGCAGTACAACCGCTAACCTAGGGTTCTTAAAGGGGCCCTGCAATCATATTTAAGCGTCTACCTTTTTTGGGGTTTCCATGTCTCTTGGGGTTCGGGCAAGCCAGCGGGAACAGAGAGAGTAACTAAATATTATTGCGTCATATTTTAACCCAACGACGCGGAAACCTCCTCCACCAACGAGTGCGACCCGCGGTACCGAAAGCGCGCAAAATGTGACGTATTTGGTCCTGGTCTTACTACTGGTCAGAGCCGCTAAAAGCTTCGTTTTAGTCGAAATACAAAATATAAGCAGCGGGAACCGTTTCAATTACTTATAAAAGTAGTTCTTGTTCAGTATTTTAGATCAGAAAAGAAACGAATGCAGTTTATAAAGTACGGAAACAAGAAAAGACCCGTCGACATACCCGCCACCAAGTGGTGGAAAAAGTGGAGCATACTACAAAGGAGTAGTGGGATCAGGCGCCAACACGGAAAGGTCCCGGATGTACGCGGCGGCGCTGCAGTCGTATGGACAGGAGGATCCGACCGGCTCCGAGCGTTCCGAAGGCCTTCGAAGAGAAGTTTTGCCTTGCGGTTTGGCCGTTTCGCGGTATGGTAGCGCGAGGTGGCTCCAATTCTGAACTGATATTTACCCCGTGTTTGATGTCGTTTGTGGCCAATGAAGTGTCATGCTGAATTAGAGTTTAATCGCGCAGAAAATGCAATGACAGCCGCTCTGGCCGCCCGCTGCATACATCCTGCCCAGAACGTGCTTCAGTGGCGCCCTCTCGCGCCGTCGACACAGAGTGCGGCAGCCATAAGCGCTCGATGAGCTCACTACGCCTCCTCTAGTTCACGGCCACTCAAGCAACCATGGACGTCATGAGGGAGGTTATCTTTTGCTTGTTTTTGTAAGTTTAATTCGCCAATAACTTTTAAAATAAAGCGAATTTCGAGAAAATAAAAGTTTCATTAAGTTACTCCGTTCAGTGCTCTCAGGTTCGGTGGAAATTAAAAACCAGTAAAAAAGTGCTTGCGTGGCCTCTTTAACGTGCATCACGCTGTAGTGATTACACGAACGTGTGCCGGCACAAAAGTCATCCAGGTCGAAACGGGCGGGGGCGTAGGCGGTGGGGATCGAACCAAGGAGGTTCCCGGCACAAGCTTTCGCTACCGCCACGCGGAACACCTTTTGTACATGCGTGGGTTTCTGGAACACTCGGCATAGAACGTTCCGCGCGTAGAGCATTCGCAACTCGATCAGACGACAAGGTACTCGAACTTACGAGAATGTCAAGTTGAAAGAATAAATAAAAGAGGAGTCCGCTCCATGGAATCGAACCCGGAGGTTCCGCGCGAGAGCAAAGTGCGGTAACCATTCGTTTCCTGTCCTGCTCTCTGCTTATCAATGTTCGCGAGAGCAATAAGTGATGGACTGACGACAGAAAGAAAATAAACAAACGACAGCCTAGACGTTTCGCCATAGGAGGGTCAAATATACAAGCAAAACAGTTTTTTTTTTTTAATTTTCTTGACACTTAAAGGGGCACTGACACCCCAAAGGTCGTATTTATTTTTATTGTCTAAAACGATGCAAGTTGTAGTCATAGACACGCAAAAAAAACCGCATCGCGAAAAAAAATTTTCCCGCGCGCGCGCGCGCCTTTTTATTTTTGGCGTTTGATTTTCCCGCCTCTCGCCTCCTCGCTTCTTTTGATCGGTGACGTCAAGAATCAGGAAATTTAGAAGCTTTGTAGGCGACATCTCTATAACATTTAATTACGGCAATCCTAAAACATGTTTTTTAACGCAATTGCGAACGCAGTACGGCCCTTCTTTTTGAAATACCAAAAATCGGGAGTTCGTTGTGGTGCCGTCTCCTGGATTTGTATCCTCCAACGGAAAACAGGCGACACCGCTCAAAACCGGTCCGCCGGCGTTCGCTTGCGCTCGCTCCTTTCCTCCTCGCTTTGGGTCGCCATGGCAACATGGGCAACAGCAGGGAGTGGTGAAAGGAAGTGGACTCTCAGGTCTCCTCAATTTTTGACGTCAAGGCACCGGCGCCGATCGCGCGGGAACTTCGAATTCGGCATTTGGAAATTGTTTTTTTACTTCACGAATACTGAATTCCCAAATCTCAAATTTTGAGGGTAATGTCCCGGCATCGTTTTCAATCGTTTCGGATAATAAAAAAAAATATGATTTTGATGTGTCAGTGCCCCTTTAAAGGGGTCATGAAACGCTTTTCCAACTTTTTCCTGTTTAGCTTTCCTCCTCAACTCATAAATCGCGCATTCCACCAAGCAGTTAAAGAAGCCGAAAAGAAGGGAGGCCCCTCTCGCTCGGAATCTGGTTTGTGTAACCCGACAGAGCCATTGTCCCCCTAGAAGATTAGCCCGTCGCTCAAAATTCAGACAAAAGTTGCTTTCCCCACCCCGTTCATTCCGAAGCTGACAGTGCTTTCGAAGCTACGTGCTCGTTGGGCCAGCCACACGTACTACGTGAGCGTGGCAAATGTGGCTGCAGAGAATGAAGTCAGGTGATGAAAGGGAGGCGGCTGATTGGTCGGGCAAGCGCGTAGCTTCCAGCACAATGTCAGCTTAGGGGTGAAGGGATTAAGTGAGGTCCGGTTGCGTGTGACGTCAGTTTGGACCCGATGACGCGCTTTTGGTTCCGCGGATGTATCACAGTGAAAAGGCAGAGAGGTTGCGAAGGTGAGGAGGTACGAAATAGTCCGCTCTGTTTTCAAATTTTCGCACTGAAAGTCAGGCTTTTGACTTTCTACCTTTTTTCTTCTGGTCCACTGAACGATGTGCTATTAGTAAAATCCCAATCTAAAATGATTTATCCCAACCCAAAAATTGTTTCATGGGCCCTTTAAGTTTACACTGTTGTCGTAGGTTGATACCCGGTCTGCGTTGCGCCTCAGTTTGGTAATCCTAACTTACGTAAAACTACTCCTTTTGTTTCAGGATTTTTAGGAGGAAACTTTAGGAAACAAAAGGCGCATTTGGGAACGCGAGGGGAGAACCTTCTTTGTACGAACTTTGGGGTGAGATATGAATCACAATCAGCAAAAAAGCGATTTTTTTTTTTAACGAGATCAACCAAATCACCGTAGCTAATCGGAGCTAGCAACAGGATTTGCTCTTGCCACGCCCACGCCACTTCACACTGAAAAACTCGGAAAATGGCGGAATGTCAAAAATGTATTTGAGATAATAAGTACAAGATACTCATAAATGTAATTAAAATAGAGTATCGAATACTCTCGATCAAAAGTATTTGCAAGATACCAAGATACTTTGAGAATTATTTAAAATACAGTATCTTGAGTAGACTATTTGAGATAGGCACAAGTCTGTTCTGTGTTCCGTCTTTTATGCGCCACTCTTTTGCCATGTCTGTTACAATCCTAGTTTGAAAAGCCTAACCAAATTATTGATATGCTTGCGTATCTAAATGTGAACATAATAAATATTTCATAACTGTAAAAGAAACGTTAAGTTATTTTTTAACTGTTCATTTTACAGACTCCTGTGAAGTTATAGCGTCACAAGCTTTGGCCTTTGGTTCAACCTGCTCTCGCTCACATAAGTAAATGAAGAAGACGTCATTAGTCAAGGTCCCGACTTGGAGGGCAACTTTATCACTGCATCAGAAAACCGCTATAGATTACTTAGCACGCGGTCCTTAAACCTAATAATATAGCACCAAGATGCAAACACGAATGATGGCGTGCCAGGGAAAGAAGTTGAATCGCGTTTCCAACAAAACAATCTTACTCTCAAAAGTACAAAGTTGGTTTTATTTTTCCTGCCGAATATAATTAAGGCTTTAACACACGCGCCAACTTACAGCCGCCATTGCTGACCTTCTCTTGTCTTACGGAGATACCGAGCCACTGAAACGGGTGTTGACTAGCCACCAGAAAGGCCAATGCTGGGAAGAAGCACATAATGAAATTTAAGATGGCAAAAACTTGGCCTGCTATGGTAATGACGAAGTGAAGAAAATGAAATGAGAGGAGACAAACACTGGAAGGTCAGTTATGGCGGCGCCCATGCACAGCTGCTGCAAAGCGTCTACGTATATTGTAGCGACCGGCATTGGTATACTGCGCCGGCCGCATAGCGGTTCCTCTTAGGCGTCCGTTTCCGGCTTGAGCGGCGTCGGCGTCGCCGTCAGCGTAACCGCGAGGTAACGTGACCCCCCAAGGTCACCCCAGGGTCACGTGACCCACCAAGGTCACGTGACTCCCAAGGTCACATGACCCCCAGAGGTCACGTGGCCCCCCAAAGTCACGTGACCCCAGAGGTCACGTGACCCCCAAGTTCACGTGACCCCCAGAGGTCACGTGACCCCCAAGGTCACGGGACTCCTTAAGTCCCGTGACCCTTTCCCCGAGGTCACGTGACCCTCCCTCCCCCGAAGTCACGTGACACCCCCCCCCCCCCCCCGAGCTCACATGACCCCCTCCCCCCGAGGTCAGGTGACCCCCCGGAGCATATTCAAGAATGAGGGGAGCAGGAGGAGGAGGGGTCTAACCTCGCCTCAGTACCCTTCCCTCCTCCTCAAGAGCTGCGCTCCAATTTGGCGTTACAGGGAGTTGTAAACGGCCTTCACTTTTTTTTTTATTATTATTGAAAACCAAGGCCACGACTAACAAAATGTTCCCAAAGTCTACGTTTTTTTTTTTTTGCTGTGGGATTGGAACAACATGGCTAAATTGTTTGTTGTCACCCAAGGCAGTCAATTAGGCTGCTATATGTTAATTGTGCTATGTTATTAACCCACGCCGCATATCTTACAAGTAGTTTGTGATGGGGTTTATGGTAGTAGTAGTCAAAAAGGACCTTCTTTTTACTTAGAGTACAATAATGAACGCATGTTTTTGGACTACCATGAGAATAGTCCATAACCGGGAAGCCCCCTGGCTCAACCCTTACGCCAGGGAGATTCCAACAAGTGTACATCATCAAGTGTCTGCGCCTAACAAAAACCGCCCAAAGAAATACGTCGCTCTCTGTTTGTTTTCCTGGCTTTTTTAAATTTTCTTCTCACTAATGCACTAAAGAAAATGACGTCAGGGGAAGTATTCTGCAGAGTGTCTCTTTAACCATAGATATGTTTCCCCTCACACCATGGACACTTGGTCCATGCAGTGAGGCGGGAGAGGAGTAGTTCGTGCACCTTGATGGTTAGTATAAGTGTAGTACTGGAATCCTCAGTGCAACCACTCGAATATAATTTTATCACTGATTTCATTTATTTAGATTGTGCACGGTACCCACCCGCTGACGCAGCAAGTCCTCTGCCTGAAGAGAAAAACAACTAATATAATAAATAATAATATTAACCCTCATGAGGCGCGCCGTAAAACTAAAATCAAAAAGTAAATATCATCTCTGACCTTTCTAGTGGAGGGCCTTCCACTAGAAAGGTCAGAGATGATATTTACTTTTTGATTTTCATCCACAATTCTTCTTAAAGACGTACGGTTCAATGACTTCCAATTGAGATATTGAATATTTGCCAAAATTTGAATGCATACATTGGTTGTCAACACTTCTTCGGCAAAAGAGGAAAGCCTAACTAGACAGCGTAAATGCCTGTATTACTAAATGTTTCGTTGATAATTAAACACAAATATGAAATCGATTCCTTACGAAAATGTCACATGTGGGCGAGATAGATTTCATATACGGCCATAAATATATATTCATATAAAGAAATAAATAAGGCAATAGATTGCCTATAAGGAAGCAAATAGGAGCATATATGAAAATGGGACGGCTATGCATTGTAACAGATATGTCCCTATAGGGTCCCAATTATTGCTATATATGGCTATATGTAGCCCCTTAAATGGCGTGTTTTTCCAAAAAAGGATAAAAAAGATGCAGCTTGGATGTGCGTAACCCGTCACAAGAGGCTTAAAAACTGCTCTTGTCTCAGTCGATCTTGGTCAACCGCAAGTGGTGAACGAGCCTTCACACGGGCGCCGTTATTAAATAAAATTTAAGATGAACGAATTCTTTCTTCATTTTAACATTATTATTGGAGACAATATTATTATTATTATAATAGTGGTTTGCAATAAAACGTGTTTCTCAATGCCAGACTGGCTATAGTTTTGAAATATAACAGACTAACAGACTCTTGAAAACTGCACGACCATCGCTATTGCCATAAACTTTTGTTTGGGGCTCTGGAAAGTTCGATTCTCGAGAGTCGCCTTCATTCCTATTTTTTACCCGTTTTAGACTATTTTTTGGATATCTTGGTTACAAATACCGTGCTCAAGAATAGCAAACGATGACACAGCTGGGAAACACTGTGTCTTGCCAACGTCGTCTATGGACAGCCCTTTGACGACAAGTGCAAGCACCCGTAAGCGTTTTGCCGCTTTTTTATGCTTTGTCGTGTACCGTGTACTCGTTGAGCTAAAATTGATCCGAACTATGCGTCTCCTCGTTGTTATTTCGTGATTTGAAAAGAGCGCACCTTCAAAACCTCTGGATCGCTCCGCAGAGAGAGGAAGATTCACGTGCGCCGAAACCGTTGGCCTGTTCTGAGCGCCGCCCGACGGCGTTTTTGCGGGGCCTTTAAGTACGGTTTACGGCAGTTCAAACGTTCAGTGGCCGTTAAGCGCAGGTCACACTAGTTCTTACGTGTGGTCCCAACCGCCGCTCGCGACTGATTTTTTTCAAAAAGCGGGATCTAGACAAACGTTACAGGAGCGAGCAGCATGCTTTCTTGCCTATGTTATGCCTGTGCCGTAGACACGCGCGATCTCTTCGCGTTTTTACAGTGTTAAGTTATGCGTTTATTATTTCAAATTTTATTTTATATGTTCATTATTTAATCACGTTTGGGAGCAAGGGTGACCTTATCATTTGGTATTCCTACTGGAGAACAGTGATGTCTGTACGTGTGTGTGACGCGTTGGCTACAAGCAGATTTGTTTTTGTTACTTAAAAGAAGTAATTAATTACAATTACTTGACCGTAAAACTAACCAATTTCCGTTACAACTTCTTGTCTGTAAAAAGTAATCGGTTCATTACTTCGTTATTTTTTCTACTACTTTTCAATTACTTCCACAAAGAAAGTCAAAGATTTGATTTGCACTTCGTATCCCTGTATGCGCTGATAAGATGACCTTTTCGATCTGTAGATAGCTACTAATTTATGTTCGTCTTCCACACAATTGAAGTGAACTAATAGCGGCCCGACAGTTCGACCTGTCCACAAATATTTATTCTTGATTTTCGTCACGGCGGTATTTGGCTCCGAACGCGAACCCAAATAAATATCCGGTGATAAATTGATCGTTACCGACCGCAGTCTGTTTCCCTCGTGCTCGTATCGAATTCGACAGTTGATTTTCAAGTGCGTGCGTGAACACTGCTGATCATAGCGGTATACACGGCGGATTATAGCAAAGCTAGAAAACTGCGAATAGCATCACGTGTAAGATTGCCATGTATCGGGCTGATACATATTTATTTGGCAGGTCCAGATATTTGACTACATGAAGTGGAACAGATATGGGCATATAAGGAATTGGTCATATATGGCCATATATACGTACAAGGGCCATATATGGTCTTTATAGGTTATCTGACTCGCCCAAATCCTGATATACCCATATCTGTATTTTTAATATAAATACAGATTTGACATTTCTGTAAGGTTGGTGACGCTATTTCGGAGCGGCAGAAAATGCGACCAGCTATATCAATGCATTTTTTTTCATCAAGCGTTGGACTTGAGACTTTACGAGCATTATGAATCGCAATAAAACATCTGAACAAGCAGGACACTCACGCAACCAATTTTATGCGTCCAAGCTTTTTCTTTGCGCAAGCGGGGTAAGGAGATTAGTACGGCCACTCATATTTTGGGAAATCAATGACTGACTGCAGCGAGCTCAGATATCACTTTCATGCATTTTTATTGGTTTAAGGTAAAACAATATACATTTCTGCAAAAGTCACCGTCATCTCTACATTGAGACCACGCCCTCGTGTCCATGGCTTTGTCAGCAATATGAATGTTTGAGCTGCAAGTGAGAGCAGGTAATTTCAACTGCTTTAGACAAAGCGTTAATTTCCAATTATCTAGGTGAGTTACGCTATTTACAGAAAGTTAAATTGATTCTCGATACAAACCAACTGCCGCCGCCCAGAGCTTCCACTAGGGAGCTCTTAATTTTTTATTTCCAGAAAGGTGTACGGGGCTTGCCTTTGGGGTAAGTATTATGGTCCGGTATACCTAATCAGCTGGCAGGAACAACAAGCAGTTGTTCCATGGTATGTATCGAACATGCGTTTTCCTGAGAGGTTGGGTGTGCAGCTGCAATGTTCGCAACTAAGTCGCTGGGGCACTCATTTATTCCTAGATTTTCATACCTATTTACTTATAATAACAACCGTCAGGTCCGCAATATCGTTGTTCGTGCTATCAGCAAAATGCAAGCATTTCTTCTAGTAATTACTTCTCCTTTCGTAATGAGAGCACACTTTCCGCTTACAGTGTGTCAAAACCCCAAGGTGGGTGAAAAGTGAGAACGGTTTGGTGCATTTATTACGCAGATGCTACAAAGGAATCGATCGGAGAAGCGCAAACAGATCTTTTTAACGCGTTGACGTAGCAAGCCACCGAAGACCAACAGGCTATATCCTTAATTTTGAGCACCGCATGTCGCTAGAAACAAAACTTTTCTTAAGGAGGAGCTTTATGATTGCCGTTGCGCATAATTTGTTTTAAGTATTTTTATTGTGATAGTTTTGGGAATGTTGTTGAAAGAATTTGGCCTCACCCTCTTCTCCCCTTCACTTGGCTGCGCCACTGCCCAAGGAAGCGCCCCAAAAGCTCTGAAACAACTACGGGGCGGTTTCTAGTAATCGGAAAAAGATCACGAGGTTCCCGAGTCCTGAAACTTTCTTAAACTGAAATTTAAAAACCGCGTTGCATGCCATGCTTAGATTTCGTTTCTCGCGTGACGCCCACGGGGGACACGCCAAACATGCATGTTCGATGTCACGAAACAAAACGAATCCGCTTCGCTGCGGCGCATTCAATCTAACTCCCAGCTTGAGCGCCAAGCAGGCCTTTACTAAAATGGCATCCCGTTTTCACGCGATGCACAGATCGCCAACTAAAACCAAACAAATTTCTCAGGGGCAAAGCCTTAAAAAAAAATGCAAGCGGGTTTGTGTTCGTTAGTAGGTAAGTCTATTCAACTTAGCAAAAGGATGCGTATGTTTTCGAAAAATTTCATATTTTTGTTTATTCCTGCTCAGGTTCGACGTTGTAGTAGTTTTCACTGCAGATGGAGCCGTGCCTTATACACAGCGTCTACCGAGACTAGTGGAAAACGTTTTGATTGACCAGGTGCGGACGTGGTCTGGTATATATGTCATTATTACTTTTATTCACCACTCGTCACTTTCGTGATGATACATTTCCGGTCTTGTTCCTCTGCTCAAATAAAACTCTTTCGTAAGGAAGTCAGTTTCGGACGTGTTATATTCAATGTGCTGCCGATACAATAAGTGGGACACTTGACAGCGCTGTTCGATTATTATATCTGATGTTCCATAACTTGTTGTTACTATCGCGTTCAATGAGCTAGAGCAGTCCTTCGTGTTTTTCTTTCTTTTTTTTTTTCGGCATACCGGTCAGTTTTTGAAAAACCTGTAATTCGAACTTTCAAATTCAATCAATAGAAGGGAGTCGTATTGTTGCTTAAGTAGCACTAGAAACTTCAATTAAGCTCGTAATAAACTCATATACCAAAAATGCACAGTGTTTCTTTACGTTGTTCATGCCTGTTTTTGATCTAAACAAACTCATTGTTGAAGTTATTTCCTTTTTAATTACTTGATTTTCGTAACATAAAAACTCCACTCTTTATTAGGTCACGCGTTTTTTTTCTTTCCGGGGTCACATTTAAGTCAATCATGCCACACAATGGCAATTCAATTTATTTTTAAATGCATTTTAAGATAACCAAAAAGCCAATATTGTATGTAAATTTTGTATCTAATTATCATTTTATAAAATGACAATCAATTTGTATATAAATACACTTTCTTCTAAATAGTTTGTATTTCTATTGTGATAAAAAAAGTACTCGCCCCATTCTTGCTCGGTAACATTATTGAAATTATTTTAGAAATCTTATTTTTACCAAAACATTTTCATGAAATAATTTTGATGCGACAGGTAGTTTAACACTGGAAAGAAGAGACTTACTCTAGAAGCGCAGCATCAGGTATTCATGGTACCGTATCAGAGCCAACACACGACAAAGAAGTTCTTAATAAGAGCACATGACGGAAACCAAAGTTATTTTAAAAGCACAAAGTGCTCCACACATTGCCGTTTTTCGTTCTTTTGAGTGCTATAGGCTGCAAACAAAGCTATGGCAATGTACTCCGTTCAGCTGTAAGTTGGCGATGGATGCTAGCTCCTTGTTGGACCAGTCAGCCGTCGGTCTTTTATCACGTGATCACGCTATGTGCGAATACTCAAGAGCGAATAGCGAAGCCAGGAATTGAAAGACAGGCGATTTATTGAATTTAAAGTTTAATGTAGTGAGCGTAAAGTCTGAAAGGGACGGCGGCAACTTTTTTGTTAAAAGTATGGGGTTATATGTGAGATTAAACTGGAAAGAAAAACCAAACGTTCTGTTAACGTGCGAAGTCCACCACTCGGACACTTTCCAAAAAAAAAAAGACACAAAATACAGCATTCGCGGTTGCTATAATATTAATTTTAGTAGTATTTATTTCCACACAAAATTTAAAAAAGGCACAGCACAGAAAGCTGCAAAGAACAGCTCTACGAATGTTTTTAGCACTTTGCGATCTCGTACATATCCTAGTGTTTTAGCATCTGCTTTTAACCAGAGTTCCCTTCTTTTAAAAAAACCTTCGAGCATGAAAACAAATTTCCTGTGCATTTTCATTGTTTTAGTTTTTTACTGACTTAAGCTTTTCTACATGAGGCAAAACTAAATAAACTTTGTGAAAACAACTTAGAAACAAAACAAGAAAAAAAGATATTATCAAATTACCACTCGAACTGAACCAATCAACGCCCTTTTGTGTGGAACTTCTTTCCTTTTTCTGCTCCTTCACAGAATTACCTTAGCCGAAACCGACGTTGAATAACAGAAAAAAACTAATGTTTGAAGTTGGCCGTCTCAGTAAGTTCGGCACTCCATAGAACGCGCCTGAAAATGTACCGGTGGTCGGACTGATGTTCAGTCAGTTGAGAGACAGCTCGAGCTGCTGAACGCTGAGTGGCGCTGTCGTGTCGTTCAATTCCTCTCCGCGACTTCCCCAGAAACTGTTTCCGTGACTCGACTCCAAATCGAAAAGCGGAGAGCAGAGTTCCTTTGTCTTGCAGCTTCCGAGTCCTGTAACGTTTTGTTCAACCGAATTCACTCGATTCGCAGTCGAGCAAGGGCGACAGAGTTAGTTGTTTTCGCGTCGAGAGAGTCGAAATAGTCAATTCAAAAACCAAATTTCCGATAATCTGTTCGTGTTGGAAAACTCCCCTTAGACGTGTCGAGGGTCCGTGAGTGAACTGTCAATAAGTGTCCGAGAACTGGCTTGTCTTCGGGTTCTGCATTCAGTTAAAACACCGGTGCTGGAACAAAACGTTTTACTTTGAATGATGTTCATGACTTGATATATAGCTGTGCTGACAGTCAGATTAATTATTGTTATTTATTGAGGTATTTAACGCATAAGTGGATAATCAGAAGGCATTTATTCCAATTATAAAAGAAAAAAACTGCACGAAAGTGTTTTATTCTAAAAAGATATACCAGCAAAATGAGGCCACGAAAGCAGTGTCGGTCGCAAAGGGTTGCTGTATGAAGAAATTGTGTGGGTAAAACTATAACTGAAATGTATACAAAACGGTTTGCGTAAAAATGATCATTACAACGTATTTTTGCATGTTCTCTTTTAGATAATTTAAAAAGGTTAGAGTTGTTTTCTAGTTAGCTCCAATTAGTATTTCAAATTATCAGACACCTTGTATTCAAGTGAGACATCCTGTATTACAATTTAAAAAAGCATTATCCTAGTATTGAGTTTATATTACTTTTGCTAATGAAATATAACTCGATTGTACAGACGGGCGGCTATATGGCTAATATACCAGGTGCAATAAGAATGTTCCGAGACTAGTTCCCCAGCGTAAAAAGGAAGGTCTGCATGGTGATGGGCGCGCATTTTTCAAAGGCAGTGACCTTCATATGTCATTACACTAAAGGGCGTCTTTTTTGTGAACATCTACGGCAGCGCTACATGAGGTTTTGTGAACAGTTGCATGAGCACATTGACGATTTCCGCATAAACTGCAAACTGCAGCAAAGAGCAAGTTTTAATTCTACGCCAAACTTAACAAATCTTAAACCAATACCTTTTAAATAATTCGACAGAGATCTGGCTAAAAGGTAATAAGTCGTGCGACGTGTTTTCAGTAGCATTCGTGCTACAAGACTGGCGAAACATCTTTGGAAGACAAAGGGAGGTTATGTGAACTTTCTACAAGCGCAATTCCAAAAATAATATTGACAGAATTAGGTAACTCGTGCACGAGGTTCGTCGCAGAATCATTCAAGACAATGTTAACATTGTCAATGTCTTCTTTCCCTTCTCTCTTATAACATTCAAGCTTAAGAACTTAACAAGGTGTTTAAGACGCTTCAAAAAGAGGAGTTCAAACGAGCTTTCCAAAAAGTGGCAAAATATCTACAATAAATATATCGCTGCGTAGAGAGCTTGCTTTCGGAAAGATAAGGGTTACACATAAGTAATATAAGTAATTTGTTGTAGATAGCACTAATCTCGAAACGTTTATATTGTCTTTGTTACCTGCCTTACTTCAAGGCAGATGTTCTCTCATCTGAACATTTCACCAAGCCTTTCTGGGTTAAATACCACCTACCAATATGCAATGTGCAAACTTGTCACCCAAATATCGACCAATTTCATTTAAAATTCAGTGGGTTCTGTGCCTAACTAGGCGTTCTCCATCGCGGGACAACTGAATTAGCAACTCAACTACTCAGTTAGAGCAAAGGAACGTCATATAATGCTCAAAATGTAAACCAGATTTCACTAAACTTTTTACGAAAAAGATTACTTCCGCAGTAAAATTTGTATTGAATGTTTTCTATTTTTTCTAGCCAACCCCAACATTCTTCGTACCTTGTTTAAAATTACACAGTGAGCACTCACCATGAGAATATTAGGTAATGTCATTCTAGCCACCACGTTGTTCGTCTGTGTTTTTTTAGAAAGACATAAAACAGGGACAGTATTTTATGGCGTTAAAAGGAAGACCCTCAATTTAGTCGCGTTCCTGGATTTAGGTTTCTTAAAGGGGTACTCCACCGTTTTTTTCATTGTCTCCCATTTGCTTGAAATTTTGCTAAACTAACCAACAAACATTGCTAAAATAGTATCCCAAATATTAGGTCAAAATATTGTTTTTTCGCGACGTTATTGAATTTACAGCTTTGGCCTTCACCATGTTTTTCAAACTGAAAGTCTCTACTGGCAACAACAAAGTGACGTTAGTGGAAGGCAGGGGTTAACGTTTTGGACTACAGAAGTTGTTCCCAGCGGATTTGAAGCAGTTTCTTGGTGTCAAATGAGTGCTTTACGGATATGAAGCAGTTTCTTGGTGTCAATGAATGAAAATCGGTGGAGTACCCCTTTAACGGTACGCATCCTAGCTCCAGCGTTCCATGCTCCTCGGTAGCCGAAACAAAAGACGCACGTGCGCCATACTTCCCTTTATCCTACGAGGCCTACGAGGGAGGCGAGTCTGTAGCTTCGCGCCTCGGACACCTAAGTGCAAAACCGCTGGCGCTAAGCTCCGCTCCAATAAGAGACCAAAGCCCAGAAAACTTGACCAAATTGAGCGGGTTTTTTTTTTTTTTTTTTAGAATGATGTAGAATACTGTCCCTACGTAACACCTTTCTAAGATTAGTTGCTTTAGTAGTGTTCCATGATGCTTGTGAACTTTTTCATTCGAAACATATGTTTACGCTTACTAATCCAAAAGTCTATTAGCACATTTCAGTTAATTATTGTACAAATTATTTTTTACAGTTCTTGACGTCCGCCGTGGCTGGCAGTTGCTCCAAGGTAGAGTTACCTTTTAATGCGAAAGCATCAACTGGGTCTTATGAAGCGAGCTGACGTCATCAGTTTGAAGCGCGAAAACGGCACATAGTTTCCCCGATCCTTCGGTTCCATTGGCTGGTGCGCGTCGACGGGGCTCCCATTGGCCGCTGCGCTCGTCAGTTCACGACCGCTCACACCATGGCGCTGCGTGTACATGAGCGCGTCGTTGCTCCCCTGGGCACGGAGTGTCCAAGGTCACCATGCCCAGGGGAGCACACGCGCTGTCCGGCAAAAAAAAGTACGCTGCAGACGAAAAAAAAGTAGACGAGCGGCTTGCATGCTTTCGCATTCACAGCTGATAAGGAATGCTTAGGTCTATCTAGATCTTTCAGAACCGCGGAACGGCCCAGCAGCTAGGTAAGGCCCGGCTTGTCCGAGTGAGACCACTTACCGTCCAATCCGGCGCGGTCGTGCAAAAGGTTTTATGACCCTCGCTGAATGCGTCGAACACACGGGACTCTCGGTCATACTGTAATAACAAACATTCGTTCAAAATCACAAGTCCTCAGCACATAAACGCGAACAATCACTCCCCCAGTTTCACAGACAGCTCCGGCAGGCAGTGTCTCCCTCGACAAGATGGTGTACATATTCAAATTGCATTCCCAGTTCCCTCGCGCCACAGTCAAAACCGTTAGAACGGAAAAGGTGAGAGGCGGCATCAACGTTGCACACTCTCTCCTCGCTGTTGAATCTTTAGATTGAACATTGAATCTTTGAACTCAAAGGAAGGTGAGCGCGCGCCGACATTTTGGCCCCCGATCCGAACGTGGGTCATTGTTACGTCATTGACATTGCCCGCGCCACGTGCTGGCTTCTTGGGAAAACATGATTTTTCCGCTGGGCGCGGGCGCGGGATCGCTCTTTTTGGTGGCGCGGTCGGGGACGGCGGGCACGCGCCCCAGTGAGGATGAGTCATCGCTGAGTCATCGGCGTTGTCTGATGTATTCCAACCAAGACTTCGGGTGGTGGCGCCAGTCTCGGGGTTTTTGCGGTATTTTTCTTGGTTTTTCGAGGCCTCAAATCAAAGAGAGATGGGTACCAGGAGTATCAAGATCAGAGCTTGATTCCATCACTAAATTTGGAGGCGATCCGACAATCGAAACCGAGAATTTCTAAAGTTTTTCCGGGAGCAGAAGTTTCGGCGTTGTTTAATAAAAACACTTCGTCTTCATTTCTTTTTTTTTAATTTGGAGATATGTTTAGTTGCAACATCTCCAGCTCACCTGAACTACGGGGTGAACCCAATTAAATAATTTAGTTCCTTTCTACTTTGGGCGCAAACGGCGAAACGCGTCTGATTGTCGCAGCATTCGACAGTTGATAGCGCCGGTTGATAAAAGTCGCTCGCATAGTCAAACTCATATTTTATTATATTGCACAGTAGTGGTTCAACTAGCGAAAGTGTCCTGTCTAAAATTAAAATAGACTGCAACCAGTCGATAATTGGCTTCTGGTGATGCATGTTCATGGAAAAAAGTGAAAGCATTTTCTCCCTGCGCTTGATTTTAAGAGCAAATATCCCGAATAACTCGTACGTAGCATGTAGCTTGGAACATTTCTCAATCACTCAGACGAAATACTTGGTCAGTTGGGGCGTTTCTTTTTCTTCAAATTTATGGAATTAAACACAGTGATAAAAGAGCCTTATACATGCATTTATATGCACTTGTCGGGCATTGTAAGCGCGAACAAGGCGTCGGTGCTCTTCAGCATCTGGAAAATGAAGAGAGACGGTAAGAACTACGTTGTAACACTTGATCAGTAACACTGAATCAGTAACTCCCAGACGATCAAAATAAATTGCAGGTCACGCAATATTGTCCGATTAGCAGTAAGTAAGTAAGGCTTTATTCTTTCTACTCGTAAATATCCGCGAAAATGCTTGTTCTGCGTTCCGAACATTATCCACTCGATCGAAATCTTTGAAAATAGGGAGGCGCCAGAGAACAAGTACCCAATAAAAGCCTGTCCGGAATAAGAAATAACTAAACAAAAATGTCTTTCATAACCCACGTACTTCATAATTTACGTTTTTAGTGTTTTAACCGCTCGTAAAAATACACGAGGGGGTCATTTTTATACAGTGACAGGCCGGGCATATCAGCAATATATATACTCCACCGGAATGCTGGCGAAATTTGACAACACTCTATATTCCTTTCGATGATTGTTTTGTTTCGAAACGTCGCTCGGCTTTACACACCTGTTATGGAACACAGCTTTGGGCCTTAAATATAGCGGAGTTTAACATCGTTCACTGGTGAAGAAAAGTACTATAAGTAAAGCAGTTTCACTTTTACAACCATAATAATGGTACATACTATTCGGTACGACAAAAAATAACAAAACCTATTCCTGTCACCTTTCGGCAAAGTGACAATATATGCACGCGCGTTTTCCCATTGAAATGCACATGAGCACCGAAAAAGTAGGCTGGTTGCTGTCTGCTTCAATTTGCAATCCGGAAGTCGCATAGGCATTCGTCAGTTGTACCTCTAGGGTACGTTTTAATAACTCTACGTTCTAAATAGCCATAGAAACCATATTTTGTTTGGTTTCGTGTCCATCCAACAAATTTCATTTTGTAAAGATGGCAAAATCATGCACTGAGAACGAACTCACAAAAGTGCGCGCCGTCTTTACTCGAAGAGATAGTCTGCCTTTGGCTGCCGGATCGCTGCCGTCATCTCTCGACTCTTGAGTCAATTAAACGTGAAGCCTTTGCAAAACAAAACGCTGTAACCAAAACAAGAACCGTTTTTATTTGCAAAATGTATTTAAGAAAATCTTTTTTTCTTTAACTTCATACACAAGCGCCGCCTGCTAGAGGTACATAAGCAGTAAATCTTAGTCAAAAAAGTTAAAAAACGATTTATGCGTTTTGTTAAGCCATCGCGCTATGGTTTATCTGCTATTAGCGACGTGCACGACCAAACGCGTCGCTATGTTCGGCTTCCTTGGCTTTCCACGATTGGCCAAACCACGAGCGTGAGAGCGTTGTCTGAGACTGTCAACTTCGACGGTGTTAGTGTCAGGGTCTGACGGCTCCGAGCTTCCGCTGCCTTTTTGAACACACCATCGAAATTGTCGTTGGAACTGGTCAAAAGTAACCATGGTAGCAAACCGTGACGTCACGGCGAGGCAAATCTCGGCGATAATAGACCAAATGATTGCGTATAATTTGTAGACATATGCGAAGCGCAAGTTCGTCTGCTTTTTTTTTGGAGGGGTTCTGGTGACGTCAGAACGCCGAACTCTGATTGGCTCTGATTGAAGGATAGTGGGTAGACCTCAAAGCAAGCTGCCTTGAGGTCTACCCACTATCCTTCAATCAGAGCCAATAAGAGCTCAGCATTCTGACGTCATCAAAACCTCTCCAAAAAATCAGACAGATTTGCGCTCCACATTCTTTTTCTCACACCAGGTGTGAACCCTATGAATAGTCAAAAACTGTGTTGTGTTTGAGTATTGTTTCAATAAATAGCGCGAGGCGGCGGGCAAAGAAGTGAGCGCGCGCCTGGGATGTGCGAGACGAAACGAGGGCACGGGACATTAAAACCGTTTGGCTCTGGAAGCTACATCGGCTGCACCTTGTCCTGTCTCTTGTCGTAAGCACCGTGGTCGTAAGCCACAACATAATTGGCGACGAGCTATGGAACGTCCATCACGACTGCAACGGGCATCGTAGAAGGAATCCACCGGGCCACGGCAAGGACGAACGAACATGGCAGGGTTGGGAAGGTTCGATCCATTTGTGGAGGATGGTGACGAAGATTTTGAATCTTACGTCGAAAGATTCGAACACTACCTAAAGGCTACAAAGGTAAGCGAAGCCCTAAGGCTCTCTGCGTTTGTCACCGCAATTGGCCAGAAACCGTACAAGACTCTTAAGACTTTACTCCATCCGGTCAAACCAGAAGAGAAAAGCTGGGAGGAGTTGGTGGCGGTTCTGAAAGGTCATTACGCTCCGAGGCCGATGGTGATAGCCGAGCGGTTTAAGTTTAACCACCGCTACCAAAAGGAAGAGGAGACGGTAACCACTTTTTCAGTGGAGCTGAAGAGGCTCGCGTCGACTTGCGAGTTCGGCAGTTTCTTGGATGATGCTTTGCGCGACAGGTTCGTCGCGGGATTAAAAGACAAGAAAACACAGTCCGACTTGTTGAAGAAGACGACACTGACGTTTGGTGCCGCGTGTGACATTGCTAAAAGCATCGAGCTCGCACGCAAGGAAACCATCACGTTTCAGCCTACTGCAGGTCGTCAAGGGTCGTCTAGCCAACGAGAAGAAGACGACGTGAACGCGGTTCGGCAACAGAAAAGGGAACCGTGGCGCAAGTCAAATAAGGGTCCACGAGCTTCCACGACTAAACAGACATCCGGGCATACGGGAGACACCACGTCTTCATGTTCCTACTGCGGACAGGTACACACTGGACAGCCCTGCAAGTACCGCAAGTACAAGTGTCATGTCTGTAAAAAGGTCGGACACCTGGCAAAAGTTTGTAGGTTCAAAACAGACTCCGGTAAACACGTCGCAAGTGAGGGAGCTGATGATATGCAGCTTTACACAGTGTACGCGTGTGAAACGGGAAGGCGTAACTATGAAGTAGATGTTAAAGTAGCCGACAAGCTCGTAAGAATGCAGATAGACGCTGGAGCGTCCGTGTCGGTAGTGCCAGAATCGTGGTGTGTGAAGTACTGGGCAAACATTCCCAAGGAGCCATGCAACCTTAAATTGAGAACGTATGGGGGAATTCTCTCACGGTGACTGGGAAGTAGTCAGTACCAGTTGAGCACAATGGACAGAGAAAGACACTTCCTCTTATTGTAGTTAAGGCACCAGGGGGCAACGTAACCCCGCTGCTGGGTCGAGACTGGCTAGAAGAGCTGAGGCTAGACTGGTCATGCGTAAACAGCGTAAGAGAAAAAAAGGAAGCAAGGCTCCTTGAGAAGTACGCGGAACTTTTTGGAGAAGGTGTGGGTTTGATAAAGGGACAACAGGTCAAACTGGTTTTGAAGGAACAAAGCACACCTGTCTACTGCAAACCGCGACCTGTGCCCTATGCGCTAAGAGAAGCTGTAGAACAGGAAATTCAATCATTAGTAACAAAAGGAATATTGGTACCTGTGTTGCAAAGTGAGTGGGCGACACCTTTGGTAGTGGTACCTAAACCAAACAAACAGGTCCGGTTGTGTGGAGATTACAAAGTGACCTTAAACCCAGTCTGTCGGACGGATCACTACCCTCTCCCGCTCATGGAAGATTTGTTTGTTTTACTGAGTGGTTGTAAGTACTTTACCGTACTTGATCTGTCTACAGCCTACCAGCAGCTGGAATTGCATCCGGAGTCACAAGATTTGGTCACTGTGAACACACACCTTGGCTTGTTTAAGTCCACGAGGTTGCCTTACGGCATCACTAGTGCTCCTGCGATTTTTCAGTCCGTCATGGACAAAGTACTGGAAGGGCTGAGAAATGTCGCCTGCTATCTAGACGATGTACTAATAGCGGGAGAAACTTATGAGGACTGCTATAAAAAGGTGGAAAGCGTGCTGGCACGGTTCAGCCAACAAGGCATCAGACTAAAGAAAGAAAAATGCCGATTTTTTCAGACGTCTGTTCATTATTTGGGACATGTGATAGATCAACATGGAGTTCGACCATCGGAAGAGAAAGTAAAGGCCATACGGGAGGCCCCATGCCCCAAAAATGAATCAGAACTGCGCGCCTACTTGGGCATGATTAACTTTTATGGCAAGTTTGTGCTGAACATGTCGACCGAGCTGAAACCGTTGTATGACTTATTACAGAAGGGCACAAAATGGCGTTGGTCAAGGGCAGAAGACAACGCATTCAACAGAAGTAAGGCGTGGCTTACGCATGAAAACGTCTTAACGTTCTATGACCCAAAAAAGGAATCGGGGCTTGTATGTGACGCTTCAGCGTACGGAGTGGGAGCGGCTCTTTTTCACAGAGTTGGGAATGATGAGAAACCGATTGCTTATGCATCACGAACTCTGAGCAAGGCTGAAAAGGGCTACGCCCAAATTGAAAAAGAGGCCCTAGCAGTTGTTTTTGGGTTGAAAAAGTTTCACAAGTATCTGTATGGCAGAAATTTCAGCATCTATTCGGATCACCAGCCGTTGGCAGGGCTGTTAGGTCATGGAAAACAAATTCCGGCGATGTCAGCAGCCAGGATGCAGAGGTGGGCTCTCTTACTTGCTGCCTACAGTTACAAGTGGGTTTATCGGAAGGGTAGCCAGATTCAGAATGCTGATGCGCTGTCACGTCTGCCTTTGCTTAACGTGAACGATAGCTCAGACTACGTCAGTTTCTTTTCGGCGGTGGATGAAGTGCCATTGTCAGCTCGTGAAATTAGGAGAGAAACTGAAAAGGATAGTGTGATGAAAAGAGTGTTGTTTTTCACACTGAACGGATGGCCTTCACATGTGGACAATGAGGCATTGCAACCGTACTTTGTGCGCCGTCACGAATTGTCGGTTGACCAAGGGTGTGTAACATGGGGAAGTCGAGTGATCGTTCCCGAAGTGTTTAGGGAAAAAGTGTTGTTCCTGTTGCACGAGGGACATCCAGGCACCACCAGAATGAAAATGCTATCACGTAGTCACGTGTGGTGGCCTTTGATAACATATGATGTCAAAAACACTGTCAAAAACTGTAGTACTTGTCAACTAACGCAGAACGCGCCACCACGTGTTCCATTATTAACGTGGGGTTGGCCAACGCGCAGATGGCAAAGGGTGCATCTTGATTTTGCATACCGGGATCAGAACTGGTTTTTGATTCTCGTAGGTGCTCATTCAAAGTGGGTAGAGGTGTTTCTAATGAGTTCCACTACGACAAAATGTAGTATCGAAAGATTGCGAAGTGTTTTCGCCGTGTTTGGACTACCAGAAGAGGTAGTGACAGACAATGGACCCCAGTTTGTGGCGACAGAGTTCGTAGAGCTTCTGTCGATGAATGGGGTACGCCACACAAAAAGTCCTCCGTACCATCCCGCCTCAAGTGGAAGTGCGGAACGGTGTGTGCAAACTGTCAAGCGGGACCTCCTGAGGCAGGTAATCGACGAGCAACGGACGGGTGTACCGAAATCGATGCAACATCGAGTCGACCAGTTCCTGTTTGCATACAGAAATACCCCAACTGGTACGACCGACAGAACTCCAGCCGAGCTGTTTCTCTCTTGGAAGCCTAGGACCCGTCTGAGCTTCCTTCATCCTGAAATGGAGAGACGCATGAGAGATCGCCAGCAACAAATCAAGACAGCCGCCGACATGAGAAGAGGCTCTTGGCGAACTTTTGAAGAAGGCGACCGAGTCCTCGTCCGGGGATCACGTCCGACAGATCCTGCATGGTTGGTGGGACGTGTTGTAAAGAAAGTAAGTGCATCAACCTAAAGCCCGTCGATGTGTTTACGTGTCTTGCAAGTAGCGTCAAATGCGCGAGCGCACGAGGACCATGTCTCGAGCGGCCCTTGGAAGCAAATGGCGGTGCAGCACTGAAATGAGCGGCCTTTGGAAGCGAATGGCGGCGGAGCACGCGCTCGTGGCACTTGTCTCGCGCGTTTCCACAACAATGGTTGGCGGTACTTGTAAAAACGGCCTTTATCAAGGGGCTTTACATCAACCTACGTCGTGATAGTGCAAGATCAGCATCGGTATGTGCACGTGGATGATGTCCGTCCGAGACACTTCGAAGATTCGTCCGCACAGAGAAGAAATGTCGACACTCCGGCTGCAACACCACGAAGGGCGTCCGGTGGTTCTCGAGACAACATGACAGAGCCTGCTGCCCTCGATATGGAGCCTGTTTCCGAGACAGCGGTACCGACCACACCAGTGCTTCGAAGTAGCATACGACAACGTAGGCCACCGGAGAGGTATTCTTGTGTGATTCAGCCAAAACATTGATGGGGAAGGAGTGTTGTGTTTGAGTATTGTTTCAATAAATAGCGCGAGGCGGCGGGCAAAGAAGTGAGCGCGCGCCACGGATGTTTGAGACGAAACGAGGGCACGGGACATTAAAACCGTTTGGCTCTGGAAGCTACATCGGCTGCACCTTGTCCTGTCTCTTGTCGTAAGCACCGTGGTCGTAAGCCACAACAAACTGTTTTTGTTTTGTTTCGTTTTTTAACCAAAGCATTGCAAACGTTTACCGTTCCGCTGCCTAATTACCACCGAATCTTCCTGACGTTACACTAGAATGGAAACCGTCGTAGCGTGACGTCAGGAGCAGTCCGTGGTAGCTTGGTGCACTGAAACACGGAAACAACGTAGAAGTCTACGCCCACAAAAAACTACAAGAGGACACTTAACACTGTTAACGTGTAGGATTACGAAATTATTCGTATACGTAGCCTATTTCTACAAGCTGCGCGCCGCGCTGCAGCCAGGACGGGCGACCTTTGCGGAGGCTGCCCGGGCGGGCACTGCGGCCGGCCGCCCTGCAGAGCACGGCCACCCTCTCCCCCCTACCGGCGGCCGGGCCGCTGCGCCATGGAGAGGGCTTCTCTGTGGGGTGGCATTCCTTGGAACTATGCCGCGCGCCAGCCAATGGGAATTTATTCATCTATTCCCTGCTACAGACTACAGGTTTTCTCCATGGGACAGGGAATTGAGGTGCCGTTTGGCGGAAATTCAAAAGCTCATAACGCCGACTCACTCCATGAAACAATTAATTCTTTCGCATGAAAAAAAAAAAAAAAAACGCTCCGCTCGGTGACCAATGCGATGATGTTCCACAGGGCTCAATTGTTTTTTGTTGGCGCCATTCTTTTAACAACAGACCGATTTCATTAGGCGTTCGGCGCATGCGCGAGGCAGCAATAACTTTAGTTCACAAGAGGCAATCGGCAGTGCACGAGACAGTTCGTGCCGAGACAGCTCCAGCGAGGTTGTAGCACGCGCAGAAAGACAAAAGTTCCCTCGATGCATTGCGGCAGCGGCGGCATACTGGAACTGGCTGGTGAGATCGGTCTTACGGCCCTGTCACATTGAGGAAACACGGCGGAAACATGAACAAAACATGTTTCTCAACAGTCGGGAAACATGTCGGCTGTCGGCTCTGTTGCCCGACAACCCTGTCACATTGAGGAAACAGCAACACAACATGGACGACAGCGACAATGTTGTCTCGGTGTGACAGCTTTTGGCAACGGAAACCTCGACAGCTTGTGTCGGACGACACGTGTTACCCATTTCGGTGGCTGAGCGAATTTTTTTCGAGCAACACGGCAACATCTATATTTTTCTGTACAGATAGTCACACGAGAATAGTTCAATAATTGACAACTAGCCCCTGTCACACTGCGGAAACGGTCGGAGAACGTTGTCCTTCAACACGAGGAAAACACGTTTTCGGGGACCCTGTCACATTGCGGAAACAGCAACAGTCCGGAAACATGTTGCTGTCGCTCGAAAACCATGTTTCCCAACTTGTTCTCCGACACTTGGGGAACATCCTGTCACACCGAGAAAGCGTGTTGGAAGAACAAAAATTGCCTCCTCTCCTGCGCGCTGCCTCCGTCTCTCTCTCTCGTCCTCGTCTGCCCGGCCGGCTCGGCTAAGCTACAAGCGCGAGCTCCGGGCTTTCAACATCCCTGCTAAGCGCGCGCGCTCGTGCAGTGCAAGCACTGTTCTGGGCCAGATGCTCGCGCTTGTAGCATCGGCTGCGTCTGGACCGAAGCTGAAACGAAGTGTAGGCGGCTAGGCTAGGGTGATTTCATGTGCGCTTTGCTTAGGGTGGAGACATCTGGCCATTTTGTCCCACACGTTTATGTTTATTTTTTGTTCAGAAGCGCGTGAAAGAGCGTGTCCCTGCACGAGTCTGCGGCGCTGACTATGGCGACATTTTGTTTTCGTCGATTTCTTTGTATCTTCCCCGTGAGCGCGTGCTGTCGGCATCAGGTACTACAAAGGGTGGCATCACCCTAAAGAGAAGGACATTGAGGCACCCTAGGCTAGGCTCACCGCCGAATTCAGAAACCCCACTCAAACTACACTCAAACTGAAGGGCCCCTCCACTTCCTCGAGGAAGGCGCGAGGGCCGGCGCTGGCCAATCGCGAGGACGGATCCGCCGTCGCGATTGGCCAGCGCCAGCCCTCGCGCCTTCCTCGAGGAAGTGGAGGGGCCCTTCAGTTTGAGTGTAGTTTGAGTGAGGTTTCTGAATTCGGCGGTCAGATCCGCTGGCTCCGCTCGCCCCTTGAATCGTTGCCATTTTGAATCGCCGTCTCATCGACCTCGCTCTACCGTATCGATTCATCAGCCGCGCGAACCATCTCGTGTTTTCTGGATTTGGCGGTTGCGTTCTGCTACAGGGCTAGACCCTTGCAGGATGGCATACGCGCCGGCCACAGCAGCAGCTTCTGCTTTGGTGCTTCTTCGTGCCATCGATTCAGATGATTCTGACGATCAGCTGCCGCCGCGCAAGAAGCCGCGTTCAAAATGGACCAGCGAGTGGCTCGCAAGAGTGCATCAACAAGGTGCCTATGAGAATTTGATGCGGGAGCTGGCTCTGGAAGATTCCGAGGCCTACCGGCGTTGGATTCGGATGGACACCGGCTCCTTGGAGGATCTCCTAGCAAGGGTGAAATCGCGCATCAAAAAAAGGGACACAAATTTCCGGCTATATGTCCCGACTGGAGGAGAGCGACTGGCCATCACGTTGCGGTACCTTGCCACGGGTAAGTGTCAGCCCTGCATGTGTGTGCACGTTTTTGCATCATTATGAGATAAGTGTACGTCTTTATAACCTAGCTGAGCGACGTTTTGCAACCTTACAGGGAAAAATCCCCCATTGAAAATCTTTGTTACACGCAGGCACCACGTTCTCCTGTTGGTTTGAGCTAAGCGACCCATTCTTGCCACCCATACATCGGAAAGAATTCTCTATCTCACCATCTCTGTGGCGTAAATGTTCGGTTTTGGCCTTAGGAGCGCAAAAGGTGGGATCAAAGTTCAAACCCTGGCCACTCCCTTCCCCAACGAGTCATTGGGGCGTCGCACATAGCCTCAGTTGCTTTTTAACGTAAAACACAATATTTCCCTTTTTTCCCCATTCTACCTTGCTATCTTGCAGTTATTCGCTGATTACAAAAACGAGGGAACACATATTTAGCCAAGCTGTTCTGGTCCCTTCACTGTGTCTTCAACTGTTTTCAGGGGACAGCCAGATGTTACTCCAGTTTCATTTCCGGAGAGGACACAACACAATTTCCACCATCGTGCACGAGGTCTGCCTAGCCATCTACAGTGCTCTGAAGGATGACTTCCTGAAGGTAATAACGATACGACATAATCAAACTTCCAGGTAATAAGAGTGGAACCCACACACTGGTTACAGCGTGCAAACAAACGCGGATGGAGGGAAGAACTGGACAGGACAAGCGCTGGACTTCAACTGAGCGATTAATGAAGGAAAACCAACAAGAAAAGATGCCAAATCACCAGACCGTCACTAATCAACACGTGCTCAAAAAAGCTATTTTTTTTATGTAAATATGTCGAGGTTTGACAGATGCATTGGGAACCTGCCTTTCCAATCTCATAGGCTTCCAGCAGTTGGCGTGCAATCCTATCGGCTAGCCTCCCCAAAACCGTGATGCTTTCAGATTTCGGCACACTAAAGCAGGTGACACAGTGAACAGGAAGGTGGCCTCCCGAGGTTGAGCGCAGCAAAAGTGCGGGCTCATCTGCCCGTTCATTGACACATCGGCCAGTATGGCCGATGTGTGCACGACCGCAGCTTAATGGGATACGATAAATACCCCCAACTGGCGCACTCGACGTACCTGTCCAGTTCTTTCTTCCGTCCGCGTTTATTCGCGCGCTGTATCTACTTTGTAATGATGAACCAACTCGCTTGCATCGCCACATTGGAACTCACAGTGAGAAAAACATAACCAGGTCTCTTCATCTCCGTCCCAGTGTGTTCCAGGCTTTCATTTACTAGAGATCTGCGATAATAATTGTCAAATTCGGGAACAGACCTTAGTTGTTTTTTTTTTTTAATTTCTTGTTATGCTGCGAGATTGAAAATGGCATTCTAGAATTTTGTTGGTGGCTGGCCCCATGTGATGCTGAGTGACGAACGCAAATTAATCTAAATAGGAACAAACTCTTAGCCAAAGACAAGTCTCGTGGGATAGTGTGATTGCCTGTATACAAACATACACACCCTGTGCCCAGTGGCTGCGAACTTGAGCACCTCTGCTCCGACCTGAAGCCACCGGCAGTACCGACATATAGAGAGTATTTATAAAGGTGTCGCGAACCTCGTGGGTTTCAAGTTTCTGTTTTGAAAATCCTTGCTGAGGCTCGAACTCCCAAAGTTGCAACTTCGGAATTGAAACGAAGATCTAATTTTCTACTTTTGAGTTTGGTTCTAGTTTTGGAAAGCTCAATCTTCGAATTTTTGGTCCCGCGCAAAGTTCAAAAAGTTCTAATATTGCAGAGATCGAAGCTCTAAAGTTTTCAGAACATCAGACGATACATTTATTTTCCAATTTCCAGTTTAATAGTGGTTTCATTGATCTTACTATAAATGACCTAAATTACAGCTAGTCTTAAAATAAAAGTAGCATTCACTGCATAACTTTATACACTAATGAATATCATTGGAAGAAAAAGAAAACTATACAGGATTGGTTGTTGCACTTAATATCATAACTCGAAGAGCCAGAAAACCAGAGGAAAGTATAGTGTATACCATATGTACACAATAAATGTAGTAGCGAAACAACCTCTCCCGCATATGAGTGTGGTGCAGCAAGGTTGCGGTCATGTAGAGAAGCATTACGCCTAGCAACTGTCATACTGCACCGCACAAGGAACTTGGGTAGGGCTGTAACTTCGAGTGCAAAAATCTTACATATTTCAGCTTCAGGCCGGTCGGAGGCCTTAGAGAGAAGAGTGTGGCATAGGTGTCCCTGAACCTCAGAATCGAGCTCCTGGTTGCTTATTCGGAAATGGAATCTTGCTTGCTTGGCATCAGTCTGGGTTCTAGAATGTATTGTTTTCAGATTGAGGAAATGCGAGCACTCCAGGAGTTGCGAGATCCAGCTAGCGGAAAAGCGCTATGACAAGGTCATATTGATGCTGGTGCCAAATACCATAATGTTTGCACGGATAGTGCTTGCAATTAGAGAATTGTGAGTGGCAGGAGTGCGTTCCTATTGGTTCTTGGCTGCAGCCGGCTGCATTTCAGTACTACAGTGGGCATAGGCCCCACAGCATGGTGCATCTACACCTGGCACATAATGCATTACACTCGAACGGAAATTTGTGAATGGGCTTTTATGTGGCAGCTGGTGTGGAACACACCTGTATTAAATCTGAAAACAACTTATTGCAGGTACGCAGCACTCGTGCTGAATGGAAACAGATCGCACAGAAGTACGAAGACCTCTGGCAGTTCCCTCACTGCGTTGGGGCGTTAGATGGGAAACATGTTGCCCTGATGCCACCTCACGACTCCGGAGCTCAGTTCCGGAACTACAAGGGCTTTTTTAGCATTGTGTTGATGGCACTGGTGGATGCGGAGCTGAACTTCGTCTTTGTGGATGTGGGCCGCAATGGCCGAATGAACGAAAGTGGCATCTGGGGCGCCTGCAAGCTCAAAGAGGCACTGGAGAAGGAGCCATCCATCCTTCCTGATGCCCAAGTGCTTCCACGATCAACACAAGCAGCACCCTATGTGATTGTGGGGGATGAAGGTTTTGGCCTGAAGCCTTACCTAATGAGGCCACACCCTGCTGCAGAGCTCACTACAGAGAAGCGGTTGTTCAACTACAGGTAGGGGGTCCATGCAGTACATAGTGTATTTGTCACTTTGAATTGTTTTTTTTTTTAATATCCCGCCTGGTTATTCGCAGGCTTACTGCAAATGCAGTTTGTTGTGCACGCTATTGGGAGAACAGAAACCATTCGGAGTTTTCAAACAGGACAAACGTAAGAGGTGTACAAATCTAGTTTAAAACTTTTAGTATGGATATTTAGGTCAGCATAGGATGGTAGAGAAGTGTACAGAAATATGTGAATATGCATGTTATGTTGTGGCAGCAAGAAAAACAGGCCTTGGAGATTATGCCAAAGCTTGAAGCCATATACATTACCTTGACTCACGCATTTCACATCATTTTTAATTAAAGCTTATTGCGGTACTGCTTTTCTTATAGCTGACAAATAAGACCAAGATTTACATATTAGGCAACATCAGTGACCAATTTCGTAGATATAGAGAAGCATACCAGCATACTGGCACTGTATTTGATAATATCTTGCTATCATTGCAATTTTTTTCAGGCTGTCACGTGCTCGACGCACATCGGAGAACGCATTTGGCGTGCTCGCCAATCGATGGCAGATATATAGGTCTCCCCTGCGTCATGATCCCAAGCGAGCCACCGACATTGTGCTGGCCACTGTGGCACTCCACAACTTTCTCCGGTCGAAAAGGACGACGCGACAGCTCTACACTCCTTCAGACAGCTTGGATGTTGAGGACATCCTGACCGGTGAGCATGTAGTGTACCACCCTTGCATCATGTAAATGGCCCTTACCTTGAAAATCTGCTTAAGCTTCAAATATGGCTAGAGCTACAGTAGTTCACGTTTAAAGAGCCTAATAGTTTCCTCTGTAAAGTTACAGGCGAAAGCAATGCAAATATATCGTGCAACATCCTGACTGTTTTTAATGCCATTTTGACTTCGAAAGTTCCAAAGCAAAAGCACTTACTCAATTAGGTTTTTATGAGCATAACTCATTCACAGTCTGCAGTTATCTAGTCTAGGGTGTATCATGACATGGTCCAATGGTCGGACATCTTACATGTTGGTACCTACGTACTGCACACTATATTGTCACACATGATGACAAAATAAACAATACATAAACATAATTAAATAAACGTTAAATGGGGGCGAACTGTGTCCAAAAGCAAATAACTAAGCCGGAAGACAGAAGAAAATAATAGAGCGCCGCGGGGGTCAATGTCGGCGTGATAGCAGAGTTGAGCTCTGGCAAAGAACTGACCACCACATCAACGTGCCGCAGCCCCCATAGGGTAGTTATGTTCGCGATAGCATAGGAGGGCCGTCGCCTACGATGAGAACGCAATAGTGACCTGCTAAATTTGGTCTACCACCAACATGAAATGTAGTGAAAGAAACTGAGACTAAAATGCCATGTCTTTCAATTAGCTACTCCTTGTTTACCAATGTGAAGCTGGTTTCGGTATAGTCAATTATTCTTGACCTGACCACGGGACGGGTTCTTAGTACAAACTTTGCAGCTTTAATTTCCCCAAGAACTCTTTCTAATCTCTCCACGAAACTTATAGCAGGTGAATGACGGCCCAGACAAGGTCCGGTATGCTCCCGATGAGGTAAAAGCACAGAGTAGAGAATAATCGTCTGGTTACTGGCAGCTTCCATTTTGGCGACCTGCTAAAATAATTGTCAGATGCTTGCGCTGCCTGAGCAGAAAAGTGCGAGTCACACTGGTAATTGTGAGAAATCAGTTACTAGTGAAGGTCGATAAAGGTTGGTAGTAATAAAGAGGGACCAGGCTCATGAACGCATTGAATTGAAATGTGCGTGCTTCAACATTATTTTTGATGACCTACAGGGAATGTGCGCAATGGCTCATGGAGACAGGGTGTGAGCCCAGCTGGAGCAATGCGGCAGTTCCGGAGAGGTGGGAGCAACTGCAGTGACTATGCCAAGGCAGTTCGGAACCTCTACACGAACTACTTCGTCAACGAGGGACAAGTGAGCTGGCAGTGGCGATCGATCACTTAAACAGGTACTACACGGAATCAATGTGCTGTGTCTGGAAGTAACTGCATTTATTATACTAGCTCGGAAGTATTACTTGGATTATATATATGGTTGTACTGGAAGCAGGAAAATTTACACGGACAATTAACAGCTGAAAACAACATCTTAAAAATTGTTCACAAGATTTGCTAAAGATAAAAGCTTTTGTTAGCTGTGCTCTGGGTGTGGTTTCATGCTGTAACTTTCCTGTGCTAGCCTGTGTCAATCTTTTTCTGCCCCTGGTTTCTAAACAATACACCAGCTCACCTGTTCTGCCATTTGATATTGGACTTCTTGCTCCACCCGGCACCACTCATTATTGGTTTGTCGGAGTTGTCAGTAAGCCCCATGCTTGATTGACGTTATGTGGGCACTCGGTGCCTAGAGTGTATCACTAAAGTATGGCGGAATCAAATATTTGGTATAGCAGCTCGAAGTGCATGACACACTTTATAGAAGTAATGTGACAGTCTTTTTTTAATAACTATACTTCCACATGGTGAACTAAACCCTGAGACACTGCGGGAAAAACAAGTATTACTAAGGAGAGGAAGAAAAGAAGTCTGTTGCGACTCTTCTCCCTCCCTTTCGTCGCCCTTCTTTTTCCCGAGCCTCGGGGTTCAGTTCACCATGTTCAATCATCACCAGCTCGTTTGCGCCCTAACATTCTGGTTATACTTTCATTTATTTATTATCCAATACTGTTATCCTGTGGGTCATTACAGGAAAAAGTTGGAACAAAAATAAATTATTTGAATACAATACTGCATATAAGCACACACAAAAAAGGAAATGTAAAAGCATTAAAGTGAACTATGATAAACACTAAGAGTGGCAGTATCACCTCTTGGAACAGTAGTTGAAACTTTAAAACAAAATAACATTCAGGTAGGCATTTAACAATTTCACTGTTACATATGGTTTGATTTGCGGCAATGATTGTAATACACAAACACAACTTCAAACTTGAGCTGCAAACATGCGATCAAGACATCTACGTCCGTTCCCAATGATCAAGAAAGGAAAACTGAAAATATAAAGTGAGCAATGTTTGAATAGAGGAGAAATAACTGCTGGCCAGGGTCTTCATTGATCAGGTGCTGCCTGTACAATCTCGACCTGATCGTTTAGATTAAGAGAGCACTTCACAACTGCCTGATATGCCAACATGCTGGCCAGTTTCCTCTGTGGGCCTTCTGGCACTCGCCAGAGTGCGTGTGCAATTGTAACGCCAAAATCATCGCATTCATCTTTCGACTTAGTCGCCTTAACTGATTTTTTAAGAGCGTGCACAGCAGTCTCCAAAAGCTGCCACTTCTGGTCAGCACAGTTTTCTTCTTGTCTCCTTTTTCCAGGCCTGTTGGATTGCGCAGTGCAGCTCCCACCACTACTGGAGCTCGCACCGTCGTTGTACATTCCACGGGGACTATGAGTCACACCACTGTTGGCCCTTTGACTCAGGCTGCAGGCCTCATCTTCTAACCCAAAGCTTGTGGGGTCCACTACGTCGCTGCCGTCCAAGTGTCCCCAAGGACTATCACCAGCCCCTGTATCTGGTTCAGCCTGTGATTCAGCTTGTGATTGAGTCTGCGACTGTGAAATGGAAAGAAACGTTATGTGCGTGACGAAATCATTTTTATTTCATTTGCAGAACATCTGTTTTTGCTGTTTGTCAATCCTGTTGGGTGATTTCATTTGGATTCGACCAAACTTGTCGGGATTAAATCTTTAGATTTAATCGTAAAAAATATATATGATACCCGAATCCTTGTGATGAAAGAAACTGCCTTTGAAAAAAATTAGAATTGTATAGTTTGAGAGAAAAAACTTCTGAGGCGCTGCAGGGTAGAAAACGTCAAATTCCCAATTTGATTTTATCTCGACTTTAGCCGCCATTTACAAATTATCGAATTCTTGCAGAATTATTATATTTATTACGCAATATTTACGCAGACTTGGCTATTTCTAGAGGTAAATTTCTGTCTTCTGTTATATTAAATTAATTTTCTAAAAAATCTCAAACATGCAACCTAGAGCAAGTGTGACGCAACTTCGGACAGCTATATAAAACGAACGGTAGGGCGCAATGACGTGAGACATATATCTGTGCGTAGCTATCAATGTAAGCTATCGATTGACATGTATTTTCTGGTTATTGTGTTTACCGTGTTGTTTTTATTCTGCCACAAATATAGACAAAAATGAAAAATATGCAAATTTTGAAGTCAATTTTCTCAAAAAAGCCATTTTTTATTTCGTTCATACTTTTTTAATTTATTGCCCAGATTCTGCTTAATAACCGGGTATAAATATTGCTTGACCTTTTTTTGTTGTAGTTTTAGGACAACCAGTTGAATAAGTCATTTTTATCGCGTAATACCAACCTCCGGCTCCGGTATGCGGGCTTCACCGCAACATTGATAATTGGCTCAGCAATATCAGATTTCACTGAAAACTACTTTACCCCGTTGAATTTTTACTAATATATTTTTCAAAAAATCAGTAACGTCATAAAGAAATGAGAGATGGCTGAATTGACGAAGTGATGTCTGCAAAGCCACAGCTTGCATTTTCGAACGTCGCCACGACAACGTTTTACTACTGAGGTTGCACGAAACTTATATATTTAAATTATTTGTTTGAACATTGTGCCGTGATAAACAACAACAAAAGTAAATTTAGTTAACATCAATGTTAACTAGCCTAAGCGAGTGGAGAGATCCAAGACGTTTCATCCGTTTCGATCATGTCGGGTTGCATTCTACGGCACTATCCAGTCCAGAAAAACAATATCCCCGTTTATGCGTTTCGGACAATCTTTATTTTATACAAACATTATCGGAAAATCGGCTCGAATTTTTTTAATTTACCGCATGGCATTCTTTCGCCTATCCTTCATTGGCCCTTAGTATTCCGAGGTACGTGAAAAAAAAATTTACTACATTTTGTCCATCCTTCGGCTTTTGGACTACTTGTTGCATACGTTTAAATTTTTTGGGCTACGCACAGCATATCGGAAGTTGCTTTTCAGCTTACAGTAATCGTACTCTTTTGTTGCCAGTATGCAATAAAACATTCATAGGTAACAGTTTAACAAAATCACTCTATTTATTGAGTAATTTATTTGGGTTAACAAGGCACACCTATAGAAACACATAATTTTTCACAGAAGCGCAAATGTACAAGAAGAGGCTTTAACAACAAAACAAAACAAAGCCGTAGATCATCTGAGAGTTCCGCACGTGCACCACAGAGGTTCATGCATTAAGACGAAGATAGAACAGTTCGCTCAAGCTGCACTTCGCCCCTTTCGCGTCGCCACACGTGCGAAGCGCGGATGCCTTTCCGAGTCGGTACGCAACTCCACTCTGTTTTCTTGATTCTGCGGAAGTCACTCACCTCCTTCTCGGTTATGTTCATGAGAGTTACGTTTTTGACACGCCTTCCAACCTTGTCCACAAAATCTACTGATGTTCGGACGAGCTGCTCCTCCGGTGAACGGAGGTTGTGCACCGTTGCGTGGTGTTTGAGAAGCCCTCCAACCCCGTCACAAGAGTTTTTACCATGCCCAGAGGCAGAAAATATCCACTTCAATTGGGTATGGCCCACTCGTTCGAACTCATGCAGCTGAAATCTATTTTTAAAATGAGCAGGTGCCCCGTCGGATATGTACGTTAGTGAAGCATAAACTGGGATGTGCTCCTCCAGCCAGTCTTCTATAAGTCTCAGAGCCAGCAGCGCATGGGAAGTGTCATGACATAAGTCCTCACAGACAACGCCGAAGCATTTTGAGCCTTGCGACGTGGATGCCACACACGTGAACACAGAGAGCTGACGCTTGTGCCAGTGGTACTCCTGTATCTCGTGTGGCAAAATTACCGTCCAGTTCTCCGCAAAATCGAAGTGCATGACGATGTGTCTTGAGGTCACACTAGACTTCTCAATCCGTATGGCTTCCCGTTGTGTCCTACGAATAAAATCGTGCGTGGAAAACCTTGTGGCCCATTTCTGTAGCTCTTTCAAAAAGGCGCTGGAGTCGGCAGTCTTGCTTATCAAATTACCATTCTCCCATGTTAAAAATGTAATTTCCTCTTCAGGCACCATTTCCAATGATCCTAAGGAGAGTCTGTCAGTCGAGGGGCAGTCTTTGCATTTGCCTCTGAAACATTCGGACGAGGGTTCAGGGCAGAGGCACAAAGCGAGAATCTCCTCTTTTGTTATTTTTTCTTCTCGCATGCTGTTCAGGGTGGAAAAGCACAAATCGAAATTCGTACAGCACACACATGCACAGACAGTCTGTTCAGGGTTTAGCTTGACCCACTTTGGCCGCAGCAAGTAAAATTTAGTCAGACCTAATTTTGAGTCCGGGTTTGCTTCCTTAAACAGCCTGTACGTCTCTCGGACATACCTTGTCATATACCGCTTCACGACCACATGTTCTTCGCCATCCTTCAGAAGCTTAACAGCATCTTTTTTGTTTGGGCTCTGCCGAGAACAGTCGAGATCGTCGTCGGTGTAATATTGCGTGGCTGCCCGTATGGTGTCCTCGCTTATGCTTCCACCGTGATAAGGCTCCGGACGCTCCCATACGCCGAACCGTTCACGAAGCTGCTTTGATTTCTTCAGAAGGTACTTCGATGCCTCAGGAATTAGCCGTTCTACCTCCCTAGTGGCTACGCCCTTGGGCACAAGCGTGAGGAGCTGACATCTCTCCTGGTAAGATGCCGCCTTCACAAAGGCCTCTCTGATGTTTGCCCACCACCCGTCGCAGCCGAGGCATGGTTGATCACTGCGAGAACTTGACCCACTTGGCTCCAAGGTATATGCAGTCGCCAACTTTTTCCGTACCTGTCGGCTGTGTGATCCTTCAATCTCCCGCTGTTTTCTTTCAGCATATGCCTGACGGCTTTTCGGGTTTACTGTAGAAGGCATGCGCAAAGGAGCTGTTTCAAGCCCAGCAGCAGAAATCTCTTCGTTAAGACCTTCCACTACTTCGTGCTCTTCGATGCAGCTTGCTGGAGAGCTCGAGCATGGATCACTGACAGATGATGAAAGCTTCTCACCGGTGTACTGGAAGCAGTTCTGGCAGAGTGTCACGGGTGTGGAGCTGGGAAGAAAAGAAGAAAAAGAAGAGAAGAGAGGAAGAAGAGGATCGCGAGAAACGAAGGGCAGGGGTGCTATGTTGCGCTTTTTGGACTCCCAGGAGACTAGGGAGAGGGAAGTGACGTCAACGACACAGCAAGCGCAGATTGGGTGTTGACTTTGTCTTCTTCTGTCAACATCCAATCTGCGTTTGCTCTAGTGGTTGACGTCACTTCCCTCTTCCAAGTCTCCTGGGAGTCCAAAAAGCGCAACATAGCACCCCAGGTGCGGGAGTTCTGACCCGTCGCTTGTTGAAGCCGGCAACGCTCCGGCTACTGAAGCTTCACAGAAACCGGCCCCGCTCCGGTTCCTGAGACCCCGGCCACGCTCCGGCTTCTGAAGCCTCACCGAAACCGGCCCCGCTCCGGTTCCCGAGAACCCGGCCACGCTCCGGCTCCTGAAGCCTCACCGTAACCGGCCCCGCTCCGGTTCCTGAGAGCCCAGCAACGCTCCGGTTCCTGAGAGCCCAGAAACGCTACAGTTCCTCAAGCCACGAAGAACCCGGCAACGCTCCGATTCCTGACGCCACGACGAGCCCCGCCACGCGCCTGAGGCCACGACGAGCACCGCTACGCTGCTGAAGCCCCGCCACGTCAGGCGTGAGTCGAGCTTTTGTGGGGACTTGACCACGGGGACTCCGGTCTGCTTTGAACTTTTCCTTTTCTTTCTTTATTGTTGATAACTACCTCCTGATTTCCTTTCATTATATTATTACGTATGTACATGCCTTTGTCTCACCTGGTCTTGTCTCAATCATTTCGCGTGTCGGACCGGGCGAACGTGACAATTGTGGCGAGCCTGCCAGGATCCCATTTACCATCAGTTTAATTGAATCACTTCGTCCGGGACACACACGAATTGCTAGAGTCAAAAAGACTAGCATGGAGAACGAGAAATTAATGGCGGTGGGAAAGGAGTTGGGTTATCAGGGAGATGAGTTGAAGAAATGGATGGAGGACGAAAAGGCTAGACTACGAGAAGAAAGAGCGTGGGCGCGACAGGAACGCGAGGAGGAATGTGTCCGGTTGGACAAAGAACGCGAAGTCCTGCAATTTCGGTTGGCAGTACAAAGCGCAGGGGCGCCACGTCAGGATGCAATCCAAGGTATAGGTGAAGGAGAGGCTACTAACTTGGCCGCGACAACCGGCGAGGCGCGACACTTTAGCCCTCATAAGTTAATTCCTCAGTTCGAAGAAGGAAGGGATGACTTAGATGCATATTTGCTACGCTTTGAACGTACTGCAACGGGAATGGGTTGGCCTCAGCAGAAATGGGCGACGACTCTGAGTTTGCGCCTCACTGGTGAAGCATTGACGGTAGTGGGTCAGTTGTCGCCAGAAGACGCACTGGATTATGCGAGAGTGAAGCTGGCACTGCTTCAAAGGTTTCGCTACACCAAAGAAGGGTATAGAGAACGGTTTAGGGACGCAAAGCCCGAAGAGGGAGAGACAAGGAGACAGTTTGCTGCCCGTCTCGCTGGGTATTTTGACAGGTGGGTTGAGATGGCCGATATTCAACACACGTTTGAAGCCCTCCGTGATAAGGTCTTGGTCGAGCAGTTTCTGCTCACTTGCTCCACCAAGTTGACTATTTTTCTCCGAGGGAGAGAATGCCAAGGCTTGCAAGAAGTTGCGTCAAAGGCGGACCTTTTCCTAGAGGCTCAGGCCCAGCCTACTATGAGTAAGTCGAAAATCGACGAGACGAGTAAGCAGTCTAGTGTAGCGGCAGCAGATAAGTCTAAAACAGGAGGGGGCAGGAAAGCTTTGCGTTGCTTTTTATGCAACAAAATTGGGCACAAGGCGGAAAACTGTCATGGACGTCCGCCGGCCTCCAAAGGAATTACTTGCTGGCAATGCGGGAAAACTGGACACCGTGCAGATAGCTGCAGGTCAAAGCCTAACGACAATCATCGGGCGTCATGTCTTTGGACGAAGTCAAGAAACGGAGAGGTGACCGAGCCCGAAGATGGCTTTGTTACCCTCAAGAATGGTGACAAGATTCCGGTTGTCAACTCGGCAGTAGGACATCCTCCCAAGTTTCTAGTGGAAAATCTGCCAGTTGTAGAGGGAGATATGGGTGGCCACAAGATAACTGTCCTCAGGGACACGGGCTGCAACACCGTCGTTGTTCGCCAGAGCTTGGTTCCGAAGGAAGCGTACACGGGAATATTGAGCCCGGTGTTTCTACTGGACAAAACAGTAAGGCACCTTCCCGAGGCCGAGATTATAGTTAGGACACCATACTACACGGGAAAGTTAACAGCGAAGTGTGTAAACGACCCTCTGTACGATCTGGTGTTGGGAAATGTGCCGCTTGTACGAGATGCCAATGACCCCGATCCAAACTGGAGTTTGAATGTGAAAATGAGGGAAGCTCATATGTCGGCGACAGAGCCAGCCGATGAACAGAAGACCGGGACGGAAGGCGTCCTGGCGAAAGAGACACATGTGGAGTCTCTAGAACGCTCTGTTGACGAATCTTTACTCGAATGGGGCGATAAAGAGTTCATGGGCACCGCGGGGGCTGAGCAGATCAAGAAACCTACATGTCGACCCCCGCCATCGCCTCCCGAACTGCGAGTACCTGAGGTACCACTGCTTCAAACAACTAAAGAGGAGCTCATTCAGGAGCAAAAGAATGACGAAACCCTGAAGAAATGCTTCCACGACGTTGGGAAAGTAACCAAGAAGCACAGGGGCAGAACGAGGTACGAGTTTTTCATTAGGAATGAGCTGTTCTACAGGAGCTGTACATACAGTTCCGGAAGAAAAACCGACCAGTTGGTTCTCCCGAAAAAGTTTCGGCGAACTGTCACCGGGATGGCACATGACGGAATAATGTCAGGCCACCAAGGCGTGAGCAACACAATAGCACTAGTGTCTGAAGAGTTCTTTTGGCCGGGTGTCCAAAGCGACATTAAGAGGTACGTGCGGTCGTGTGACATTTGCCAACGGACGGTCCCCAAAGGGAGAGTAGTCAAGGCCCCCTTAGGTACCATGCCGACGATTGTAACTCCCTTTCAGAGGGTGGCCATTGACATCATTGGTCCGATTGCTCCCAAATCAGACTCGGGGAACCGATACATCTTAACCATGGTGAATGTGGCTACTCGATACCCCGACGCGGTAGCCTTGAAAACCATCGGGACTCCGGTAGTAGCGGAAGCTTTAGTTGACATGTTTACGCGATACGGCGTACCGAGAGAGGTCCTTAGTGGCCGTGGTAGCGCGTTCACTTCAGACCTGATGAAGGAGGTGGGTCGCCTGCTGTCAGTGAGACGCCTTTTGACTACTCCCTATCATCCAATGAGCAACGGGTTGGTAGAGAAATTCAATCGAACTTTAAAGTTGATTCTACGTAGAATGTGTCAGGAGAGGACCAAGGATTGGGACCGGTACCTGCCAGCACTGTTGTTCGCTTACCGGGAGGTACCCCAGTCCAGTTTGAGATTCTCTCCATTTGAGTTGTTATATGGGAGAACGGTACGGGGGCCATTAACTATACTAAGAGAAGTGTGGTCCAACGAGGCGTTGAACGAGGAAACAAAAACGACGTACAGCTACGTCATGGAACTGAGAGACAAACTGGAGGAGACCTGCAAACTGGCACACCACTGCTTGGATGAAGCCAAGGTAAAATACAAGGCGTATTATGATCGGAAGAAAGTCAACCGAGAAATGAAGGTAGGGGATAAAGCACTAATCCTCCTTCCAAGCGACAATAACAAGTTGCTCATGCAATGGAAGGGTCCCTTCATCGTCGCGGCGCGAAGAAATGAAGTTGACTATGAGCTGGAGATTGCCGCAACGAGAAAAGCCTTCCATGTAAATATGCTCAAAAAATATGAAGAGAGGACCGAAATGGACCCGGCGGCACCGAGGTGCAGCGCGGCAACAGCAACTGACGATGACAACAAAAACGACGAGGAAGACGGCATAGACGATGTCCCGACTCTGTCCCTGACACGACAACAAAACGGGCAAGACGTACTGGTGAATATGGCCCTGAGTACAGAGGAGAAGAAACAAGTTGCGACTCTGATTGGAGAATTCGAAGAAATCTTCTCTGATCTACCCGGAAAAACAAACTTGATTGAGTGCGATCTGAAGCTGACAACTCAGGCACCAGTGCATGTTAAACAGTACCCTCTGCCGATAAAGGTACACGAAACAGTGGAAAAGGAAATAACAGAGATGTTGCGGCTGGGAGTGATCGAGAGATCAACATCACCATTCAACGCGCCTATAGTATTAGTGAAGAAGTCGGATGGGTCCAGCAGATTCTGCATTGACTTTAGGCGGCTAAATGACGTGTTGGTAGCCGATGCCGAGCCCATTCCCAGGGTAGATGTCACGTTTGCTAAAGTGGGATGTAAACGTTTCTTCACAAAGTTAGACTTAGCCAAAGGATATTGGCAGATCCCCATGACAGAATCATCAAAGCATAAAACAGCGTTCTCAGCTTTGAGCGGTCTGTATCATTTCAGATTCATGCCGTTCGGCTTAAAGACAGCTTCCGCGACTTTCACGAAGCTGATGCGGATCCTACTAAGAGGCATACCGAATGCACACCACTATATCGATGATGTTCTGGTGGCAACGGACTCATGGGAGGAGCACATAGATGCACTAAAGGCTATACGGAGGGCTGCGCGATGCGGGGATCAGAGTCAAGCCAAAAAAATGTGAAATTGGATTTCACGAAATCAGCTTTCTCGGCCACAGATTAGGATCAGGCCAAGTAGCCCCAAGACAGGAGATCCTGACGAAGATCCAAGAGGCGCAAAGGCCGACAACAAAACGTCAGGTCACGTCATTCCTGGGTTTGACTGGATTCTACAGGGAATTCATTCCTAACTACGCAGAGGTGGCGGCTCCTCTGACAGTGTTGACCCAAAAGGGAACTCGCAACGAGGTGCAGTGGGACGACGAGCAGGAAAGGGCATTCAAGCGCCTGAAGGAGGAATTGTGTAAACCTCCCATCCTCATGGCTTTCGACCTAGACAAGGAATTTGTGCTACGTACAGACGCCTCAAGCGTCAGTTTGGGAGCAGTCCTTCTACAGGAAAAAGATAGCGTACTGCACCCTGTCGCGTACGCAAGCAGACGGTTAAGCAAGGCGGAAAAGAACTATGCCACGATTGAAAGGGAATGCCTGGCACTAGTTTGGGCCGTTGAAAAGTTTGCACTATATTTATATGGCAAGCATTTCCGAGTGCAAACTGACCACCAGCCGTTGGAATTCTTAAATAAGGCTAAACACACCAACAGTCGAGTCATGCGATGGCGTATGAAGATGCAAGACTATAGTTTTCACGTCGAATACATTAAGGGGAAGGATAATGTAGGTGCAGACTACTTAAGTCGGATGTAAATAAGGAATTTAGACTTAGAATGCCCTCGTGCCTATTTTTTTTCTTGCTCGATAGCGCATGGGGTAATACGGGGATCGAGTTACTGCATGGTTTCGAAGTGCAAACATGGTTCTTTTTTTTTGAGGGGGGGAAAGGGAGGCAATTTAATGTGAATTGAGTTTTATTTCGAAGTTCTTCACGCATGATTTTTTTTTTGTACTTTGCGCGCGAGCGTGAAATGAAGGAGCTGTGTTACATCGGGGGCGGTCAAAAGTGTAGACTGGTGCTGCGAGTGCTACGAGAACGGATGCAGTCTTTGCCAAGGCTCGAGATCGCCCAGGCCAAGAGTGAGTGCTGCGCAAGTGCCGGCAGGAATTACCGTCAGTCCGAGACTTTAGCAATGAACTTCAAGATTGACGGTGTAGAAGAAGTTCAACGATGAACTTCTCAAAGTTGGGGGGCATTGTCACGGGTGTGGAGCTGGGAAGAAAAGAAGAAAAAGAAGAGAAGAGAAGTAGAATAGGATCGCGAGAAACGAAGGGCAGGTGCGGGAGTTCTGACCCGTCGCTTGTTGAAGCCGGCAACGCTCCGGCTACTGAAGCTTCACAGAAACCGGCCCCGCTCCGGTTCCTGAGACCCTGGCCACGCTCCGGCTTCTGAAGCCTCACCGAAACCGGCCCCGCTCCGGTTCCCGAGAACCCGGCCACGCTCCGGCTCCTGAAGCCTCACCGTAACCGGCCCCGCTCCGGTTCCTGAGAGCCCAGCAACGCTCCGGTTCCTGAGAGCCCAGCAACGCTCCGGTTCCTGAGAGCCCAGAAACGCTACAGTTCCTCAAGCCACGAAGAACCCGGCAACGCTCCGATTCCTGAGGCCACGACGAGCCCCGCCACGCGCCTGAGGCCACGACGAGCACCGCTACGCTCCTGAAGCCCCGCCACGTCAGGCGTGAGTCGAGCTTTTGTGGGGACTTGACCACATTGGACTCCGGTCTGCTTTGAACTTTTCCTTTTCTTTCTTTATTGTTGATAACTACCTCCTGATTTCCTTTCATTATATTATTACGTATGTACATGCCTTTGTCTCACCTGGTCTTGTCTCAATCATTTCGCGTGTCGGACCGGGCGAACGTGACACAGAGCACGTCATGCAACGCAAGAGCCGCGGCTTTCGATGGAGGCAGGATCATCTTCAAGGCGTCTACGTTGAGATCGGTGACATAACGAAAACGTCGGTTGCGGTATACCTTTCGCTTATGTCTCTCGAAGTAGTCCGCGCAACTCTTTCTTTTAAAGCTGAAAACTGCAGCCATGGCTGAGTTCAAAATAACGCGTTCATTCCTCGGGAGGTTCCGGCTTTCTGCTTTCGACGCAGTCCCGCAGTTCTCTTATACAAATTCATTGCTGCAAGCCCTCTTCTTATATTTTTTTTATTCTCTTATACTAGATGAGTTTGTCAAATATAGACACTGATTAGCGAATCAACCTAAGGACGCCAGAAATGTCATGGTGCGTGTTATTCGCTTACAAGTAAAAATAAATAATGGATAAGAGAAACAGACAGACCATAGCACCAGGGGCTCAAAGAGGACTACAAACATTAGTTCCGGAGAAAAGCGCTGCAACGAAGACAAAATGATAAGCCAACCAAACCTTCCTTTTTGTTCTGATGCTCTTGCCGACACTGTGGCCATGTTTGTACTGGTGATAACTTGCCACCCTTGAAACAAATAAGTATCCGCAAAAGCTGTATGTATACAGCTACGACTCCATCGACCGGCGTGATAATGTCTAGTGTTTACTGCATTTGTTTTCTCCTTTTGACAAACTTGACCCAGCCGAGCTACAGAAACTTCGGGCACCAAAGAGTCTCAAGCTTCCGCCCATAAATTTATTGGGAGAAGGACAAGGACTGCCTCACACAGTTCCACTTCGCAGTGATGCATTGCGACAGCCTGTGACGACGCGAGTTCCACTCTAACAAGATTAGTATAACCCTCTTGCAACGGCGCACGCCGAGGTCAACTAAGAGTCGCATGGTAATCTTCATGATAAGAATCGCAGCCTTTTGCTGGCGCTCGCGAAGAGGTTACTGAACCTATACTTCACCTAACAACTGGACCAGTTGCAACTGATGTAACGAACATGGCTCTTTATTTTGATGTAAAAACAAACATAAAGAAAAGCGCCAGAAAACGTGCATACCCAGCTGGTAAGCAACACACGGGAAATCAATTAAAAAAGTTTGGAAGAGAAAAAAAAATTTGCCTACGCCACTTGCCTTCTGTCATTTTTTTGTGACATTTCTTGTTTTGTAAAAAGTATATTACTAGGAATGCAACGAGGTAAAGTGGTTGTCAGTGAAATCTGATATTGCTGAGCCAATTATCAATGTTGCGGTGAAGCCCGCATACCGGAGCCGGAGGTTGGTATTACGCGATAAAAATGACTTATTCAACTGGTTGTCCTAAAACTACAACAAAAAAAGGTCAAGCAATATTTATACCCGGTTATTAAGCAGAATCTGGGCAATAAATTAAAAAAGTATGAACAAAATAAAAAATGGCTTTTTTGAGAAAATTGATTTCAAAATTTGCATATTTTTCATTTTTGTCTATATGTGTGGCAGAATAAAAACAACACGGTAAACACAATAACCAGAAAATACATGTCAATCGATAGCTTACATTGATAGCTACGCACAGATATATGTCTCACGTCATTGCGCCCTACCGTTCGTTTTATATAGCTGTCCGAAGTTGCGTCACACTTGCTCTAGGTTGCATGTTTGAGATTTTTAGAAAATTAATTTAAAATAACAGAAGACAGAAATTTACCTCTAAAAATAGCCAAGTCTGCGTATATATTGCGTAATAAATATAATAATTCTGCAAGAATTCGATATTTTGTAAATGGCGGCTAAAGTCGAGATAAAATCAAATTGGGAATTTGACGTGTTCTACCCTGCAGCGCCTCAGAATTTTTTTCTCTCAAACTATGCAATTCTAATTTTTTTCAAAGGCAGTTTCTTTCATCACAAGGATTCGGGTATCATATATATTTTTTACGATTAAATCTAAAGACCCCCCCCCCCCGACAAGTTTGGTCGAATTCAAAAGAAATCACCCTGTTAATTTTGTTCTCTTGGGTAGAGCCCTTTTTGTTGTCAAGGATTTATGATAACGAGAAACCACATTGTGAGAGAGAGAATTCAACCAATAAATTAAGTTTCGGCTTAGATTGAAGACATTGGCCCCAATGCCATGTTTTATTTTTGACATCCACCGATTAACATTAACAACAGGGAGTATCGGGTACTGTTAACATTGGGATTGTTTACGTGACATGCTTGTGAAGATAATTATGGAGCCTCGAAATGATATGCTGTGTGGCACACTCGGTATGAATGTGGCGTCGGAAGCTCATCGCATTCTACTGATTGAGATGACATGCATGTGAAGAAAGTGCTGCCATATGTGCAAATAAATGTGCACCTGTAGTCGCTACACTCTAAAAAAAAAGGGTGTCATGGGGTACACCCATAGGGGGTGTAAGTGCTTGTAACATATACTACACCCTTTGGGGGAATACAAGTGCACCCCAAATATGGGAGTACGTGTACACCCGTTGGTGTGGTGCACATGTACACCTTTTTCTACAGAAATCACGCTCGAAGGGAACACAGGTGCACCCCATTCGATGGTGTACGGTTACACCTCTTTCTACACCCGCTTCACTCAAAGGGAACACAGATGCACCCCATTCGATGGTGTACCATTGCACCTCTTCATACGCCCGCTTCACTCAAAGGGAACACAGACGCACCCCGCTCAATAGTGTACAATTACTCCCCTTTCTACACCTACTGCTCTCAAAGGGAACACAGGAGCACCCCGTTCAATAGTGTACTGTTACACCTCTTTCTACACTCGCTGAATTCGAAGAGAACACAGATGCACCCGATTCAAAGGTGCATGGTTACACCACTTGATGCACCCGTTTCATAACTTCATAAACCTATTTAAGACATCAAGGAAAACAGTAAAAAATGTATGCGCCCCGGTGATTGCAAAAAGGCAGGTAAACGGACACACGGTATTGTTTTCAAATCTCATAGAAGTTTATTAGACAGCCTATTCCGTAAACAAGTACAAACTTGCAAGCAATCCGTGATATCTGAAGACGTACAAAGAAGATTTTACGCAACTGAAAAGATTACTAAGCAAACAAGAACCGGGGCTGACTTTTAGGTAGTGTCCATTCTGCCAGCAGCCCGTAGATTTATTTCCACAAATATCCACCGGCAGTCGCCGTTAATTCATCGAACGACGTTTCGTCGACAGCTCAGATTAGCTTTTCTATTTTAGCTTCTCTCCTTTCTTTTCTTGTAATGAGCCGCCCCAGAATGTATCCGCGAAGTGACGTGTATGGGTGGGACAGGTGGGCTAACATTTTTGTAATGAGCCGCCGCAGACTGTCGCCACGAAGCGGCGCGAACGGGTCGGCTGGGTCGGTGAACACGCGCCTCAGAGACAAACGCGCGACAAAATGTCCCTGCAGCGTGCATTTTGCCTAACGAGTGACGATGAAACGTTAGCGTCGATGAAACGTGTCTACAAAACGTGTATCGACAAAAACATGTTTTCACAAAACGCCAGGAGAATAAGAAAGTCAGTATTCCACCTGCAGTTGTCACATGATTGTATACAGCTAATGGCAGGCGACTGCCGATAGAATTTCGGGAAAATTATTCTCCCGGCTGATAGAAAATAGACACTGCCTAATTCTAGAGGTAATCCGGAACAGAACGGTCAGTTGTTGCAAAGGAGTAGGTTGCAGTGCACTTACGATGAAAATACCGGACTTGAAATATGTAATCCGATATATATGTCGACACGGGCACTGCAGAACCACACAAACACAAAAACGAAAAGAAAGGGGTCCGTGAAGATTCAACAGGATGTGGCCGAAAAGTAATTGGCCGAACCGAACACTAAACACATCACATAACTTCCTTGGGCTTTTTTGAAGAAATCCCCTGTTGCCGATACACGCGTAGGACTTTTCAAACACTGGAAATCTTGGTACACTCGAATACGTTGGCGCGGGCGAAATCTACGGCAGCCTTGCTGGTGGCAGCACAGCACACAAGCAACTAGGCCGGGAAGCAGACATTCCGAGGTCGAAAGAAGCTACTACGTCATCCGTGAAACCTTTACCACACGATCACGCTCCTGCCGTCTCCGCGCTCAGACAGAGGAGTTGAGGGATAAAAAAAGCCTTCGGTTCATTGGTCCGGTAACTGCGCGCCTTCTTCCATGCTTTCAGCTTAGAGAGAGAAAGAAAAAGAAATGAGTATGAAAATTGCAGCTCCTTCAAGGCCAAAAGGGGCCACCCTCTCAAAGGCTTATCTTCAGGGGCAACCCAACAATGAAAGGATTTGTCGCTTATATCCTCTTAAAAGTTCGACCCAAAGTTAATAGTGCAGTGGATGCTATCCGTGGCCTTGGCCTTGAGGCTGGTGCCGTGCTCGGCCTTATCTCTAGCTTGGAGACTGTAGTCACGTGATCCTACCCGGAGACCCGATTGGCCTAAAACAAGCATAGCGTCCACTATGCTGTCAATACCGAGGGTACACGATAGCTCCATACATCCTAATAAACTGCCCATCCCAAAGAGTGACCCCCATGGGGGAATCCAAGCACAAGCTGATCGGGGCGCGTGGCTAGCGTGGCGGTGCATTGGTACACCTAGATGTTTTTAAGGGAGAGGGGGATGCTCATTGTCGGTGTACAGGCACACTGGCTGGGAAACGGAGGGTGCGCCTTTCAGGGAAAGGGTGCATCAGCGCCTGATGCACCCGACTACACCCTTTTTTTCTTAGAGTGTACTCTTGTTTGTCACTTACATTGGAGCCAGACATATTCGATTGGCTTTCGTGTCGGGGGCATGAACTCAACAGGAACAGCAGTTCCCTGTAGTGCCCCCATCGGGGTACGCAAACGTCATCGGGGCTTGTCCCCGATTTGTTCCTTGCCTTACTTAACCTTTCGGTTTTCTCGTTGGAACTGTGACCGTAGATTGGAAAACTTGGATTTGACATCTGCCGCTGTATGAAACAAAAATTATTGTATGTTACGTAGCGGCATGATCGTAAAATAAGTCATTCAAGGGTGCCATATATGGCTCAAACTGACTATGTGCCCCTCCCTTTAGATCAGATTCGAGTGTGGAATATAAATGCTGGCTCATTTCAGGTGTGAGAGTGATTGGAGAAGCAAAGCAAGGTAGGTATACCGTATAGTCCACGAAATTATTTCGAAAAAAGGCAACAATAGACCTTTTACGAAATTACCCAACCATCAAGGAGCATAAGAGAACGCAGTTATGCACACTCCGTGCGCTGGCCTTTTCTAAAATAGTCGGAGTAAATTTCGACAAAGGGCTTCGACGAATGCGCGTGCGAAATGCCGTTCGATTTATATGGTTGCTTCCAAAAAATCACTGCTGCGGACATCGGCACTCTCAGCGCGTGTAACTACACTCGCTCTTTGTGGCATTGATAATTATGTGAAAGCTATATTAAGCACACATACTCTCGTGTCACCTTCACTTGAACTAAGTGCAAAGGCCGCAAGCGCGAGCTCTTGCTGCTTGATCGTGCTTCCCTTGCACGAGCGCATAGGCGACGGAAGTGTCTATGTTACTCGCTTGCGCAATACGTCGCAACGAAATATAAAACCAAATACTTTACTACAGGGAATACATTCCACTCCTCTCAAATACAATAGCTTCGGCGCGGACAGGTTTTCTGGCTTGGCGAGAGCCATCTATCGTCGCGGAGGGCTCGGCTACCGGGCGGTAAATGATGATAATGATGATGGGGCCAGCGGCGCGCGCCGTCGCCCGGTGCGCGCGCGCCGCTGGCCGTTCGATTGTGTGCCTTTTAATCTATATAATTTTATTTATACATATATACGCGCATAAATAAAGAACACAACGAACACCTTATGTGCGAGCGAAGGCAAAGCTGGAAGCGCGAGCACGAAAGCTCCGTGCGTTCAGGCTTTGCTCGAGCGCGCGAGCTGGGGAGAAACGCAAAAAGCGCTGGTCTCGCGCTTTTAGCTTTGGCTTCGCTCGCAGATAAGGTGAAACGAAGTATAGCCCAGTGCTGCGCCGAATACTTTGCTGCGCTGTGCCGCCGTAACCTTCCCAATCGACGCACCTTGCGGAAACGACACCGCCGTGGCCGCCGCGAACGGCTCTGGCCGCGAAGATCCACGTGCACATGCGCGTGGACTGACGCGGACCTCCACACCGTCAGGCCTGGATTCGGAGCTGTAGGCGTTATGTCTAATGCAAATGAGCGGAGTGGAATGTATTCCCCCTACTAAAGTATTTAATAAAACCTTCGCTCACGAGGGGATCCCGAGGCTTGATACCAAATGCACTCAACAAGGCAGGGCGCAGACATATTTTGCTCAAGTGAAGGCGAAAATATTAGCGAAGTAATTTGTCTTTTCACTCCAAGAGCGGCCTAAAGCAAATCCCGGGCCGGATCATTCATACATACCTGTAAACTGGGGCCCCAACGCTTCTGCGATGTCGCTGTACCCTTTGTCTTTAAGATCACGTCGGTGATATCGCTCATCTCGCACGTCCCACAAAAATCGACGTTCCTCGACCATCGTGATCATTTTCGCCTCCTCAGTCGAAGTGAACGGCACAGTTGAAGGGCTCGACGGCATCTCGAGCGAAACACTGAACTGCTCGAATAAACTCGACCGCTCTGATACAGTGTTTCGAAAGGGTTGTAGTGGCAAGAGTGGCGGCCGCTTTGTGAAGATTTTGCGCGTAGACGACACCATGGCGCTGCTGTTCTGTGCCCTAGGAGCGCGCCCCTGTCAGCCCCATCATCAGCGCTGTTAGGCGCTTAGTACTGTGGTTTGACTGGAGCTTTTCGCGGTGCGAAACAACTGCGAATGTTGTTCTGTATACTGTTTCACCTTATGATGTACCGCAGGAAAGGCTACAAGCGCGAGCTCTTTGCTCTGAGGCACATGTCGGCGGCACACGCTCTCGTGAATTAAGAGCAGCCGCCAACGCTATGAGCTCGCGCTTCTAGCCTTCGCTACGGTACAACATAACGTGAAACGAAGTATAGTAAAGTGTAGTTCTGCCTTTGGACTAATGCCTCTAGAGTGTGTGCTATCCTCTACTTGAAATATTCCCGTGTTTTGAGGGAGATTATTTAATTAATATCGCCTCCCCCCCCCCCCCCCCCCAGTACTGACACATCGTTCAGCAACGCTATCACTTGGGCTGCAGGCTTAATAGCTGCGAAAGAAGTTCTACGGTGCTACATTTTGGAGAAGCGCACTGATCTCAATGACAATTGCTGGATCGCGCTTGCCGCTCCCGCAAGTGAAGCCAACGGACTTCACTCGCTTGGGATACGATTTGCCGTTTTTGCTAGCCTTTGCTGCGGTTTTCCAGCGTGCTGTAGACACGTTTTCTACTCGTTCGTCGTCATTCGCCGAAGAAGTTTTTTGAGACTCTGTGTATTGTTGAGACTTGCCGTTGTGAACACGTGGAAAATTTTACGAAAGCGCAGTGTCGCAGGAAAAAGGCACAACGCGTCGAAAGGAAGGGCTGGCGGCGTGTTCAAAGCGTCCTTGGCACGCCGAAGTGCCGTGTCTCTGTGCCGTCGCGCGCTAGGATACCGACCAAGAACCGACGCCGTGTGAATGTGTTCAGCGAGTGCAATGTGCGTGAAGCCGTATCAAAAGCTACAACTCGTCGAAAACGTGTCGCCGGTGTCGCGGCGTGATCAAAGCTTCCTTGGCACGCCGAGTGATGCATCTTTGTGCCTTCGCACGCTTGGATACCGGTCAAGAATTGACACCGCGCCAAAGTTCTGAACGTGTGTCGCGCGTAGATGCCTTTAGATCATGTATATATATCGGCCACGGAGTTCTGGATCGCCCAGCTGTTCCGGTGAGTTGCTATCAATAAAAGGGGGAGATCTGTACGTGTTCTTAAGTACTATATTAACCATGGCTATGTCCCAAGTCTACTCTAATAGATTCCGTGGGAGCACGAATAGGGCAACGTTGTGGAGTCAGGGGGTTTTCGAAAGCAAAAGTACAAGACGGCGAGAATGAAAATCTTTGAAGCGCGGCCGATATGGTCGTGTGCAATCTGTTGACCAATTACAATTAGGCGAGCCGCGCTCAAACGTCAAGTGCAATTAAGTAGGTTGATAATAAGCCAGCACTTATCAGTAATGAGGAGCTGTTGTGCACGGTATTGTGTAAATCGTCTAAGGACGAAAAAAAGACGTACCTTCCCCCCATCTTCCGTCGCTAGTGGACGCTGGATTAAGCTCGTTCCTAAACCGCGAGGGGAAAAGACGCTGATGCAGAGGCACGAGCAGCTTCACGCACATTGCACTCGCTAAACACATACACACGGCGTCGGTTCTTGGTCGGTATCCAAGCGTGCGAAGGCACAGAGACACGGCACTTCGGCGTGCCAAGGAAGCTTTGAGCACGCCGCCAGCCCTTCCTTTCGACGCGTTGTGCCTTTTTCCTGCGACACTGCACTTTCGTAAAATTTTCCACGTGTTCACAACGGCAAGTCTCAACAATACACAGAGTCTTCAAAAAACTTCTTCGGCGAATGACGGCGAACGAGTAGAAAACGTGTCTACAGCACGCTGGAAAACCGCAGCAAAGGCTAGCAAAAACGGCAAATCGTATCCCAAGCGAGTGAAGTCCGGTGGCTTCACTTGCGCTGCAGCGAACAAGCGGGGAAGCGCGATCCAGCAATTGTCATAAAGATCAGTGGAGAAGCGTACCGCGTCACCCTCGTCGTCTTCTTCGTTCATCGCACGCGTGCCATTAATTCTCCTAGGCCGCAGAACTCCAGCGCCACTTGCGGTATCTACATCGACCGTCTTCACGCGCTTCATTGTAAGCGGGCGCCGCTCTTGCCACTACACCCTCTAGAACACAAAGTATTCTCGTGCGACTATCTGTACTGAAAAATATAGATGCGGTGTTGCTGGAAACAAATTCGCTCAGCCACCGAAATGGGCAACACGTGTCGTCCGACGCAAGTTGCCGAGGTTTCCGTTTCCAAAAGCTGTCACACCGAGACAACACTGTCGCTGTCGTTCATGTTGTGTTGCTGTTTCCTCAATGTGACAGGGTTGTCGGGCAACAGAGCCCACGGCCGACATGTTTCCCGACTGTTGAGAAACATGTTTTGTTGATGTCTCCGCCGTGTTTCCTCAATGTGACAGGGCCAACGTCAAGCGTGAAGGGCCATTTTGAACGCGGCTTCTTGCGCGGCGGCAGCTGATCATCAGAATCATCTGAATCGATGGCACAAAGAAGCACCAAAGCAGAAGCTGCTGCTGCGGCCGGCGCGTATGCCATCGTGCAAGGGTCTAGCCCTGTAGCAGAACGCAACCGCCAAATCCAGAGAACACGAGATGGTTCGCGCGGCTGATGAATCGATTACGGTAGAGCGACGTGGATGAGACGGCGATCCAAAATGGCAGCGATTCAAGGGGCGAGCGGAGCCAGCGGATTTGAGCCTAGCCGCCTATACTTCGTTTCAGCTTCGGTCCAGACGCAGCCGATGCTACAAGCGCGAGCATCTGGCCCAGAACAGTGCTTGCACTGCACGAGCGCGCGTGCTTGGCAGGGATGCTGAAAGCCCGGAGCTCGCGCTTGAAGCTTAGCCGAGCCGGCCGGGCAGACGAGGGCGAGAGAGAGAGGGAGGCAGCGCGCAGGAGAGGAGGCAATTTGTGTTCTTCCAACACGCTTTCTCGGTGTGACAGGATGTTCCCCGAGTGTCGTAGAACAAGTTGGGAAACATGGTTTTCGGACGACTGCAACATGTTTCCGGACTGTTGCTGTTTCCGCAATGTGACAGGGTTCCCGAAAACATGTTTTCCTCGTCTTGAAGGACAAAGTTCTCCGACTGTTTCCGCAGTGTGACAGGGCCTAGGGAGTATTCACTGGCGGCCATAGCTGTGTGCGCGACTGCCGAGCGCGTGAAACCGGGCGAGCTTCTACAGTTCTTTTGCAACGAGAATTCCACACCGTCGAGATGGCCGGTCTTTGCAGCCTCTTAATGTGAGCTCCTTCTGAGCAAGCGCTCTAAACAGCGCCCTCAAATATGGCGTCGTTTTTTTTTTCCTTTTCTATGAATTCAGAAAAACAAATCACTCGTACTCTGTCAACGTTAGTATACGCCTTTTGAATCTAAAGGCTCTGCTATACTCCGACGTCGAGCGCATAGCAGAACGCGGTGTAGCGTGTTGCACGCTACTCCGTGTTTTTGCTATGCATACAAGACACTGATTTGTCGCGGATATCGTGACTCTGCTCGCCGCCCAATCAAGGGCCCATGATTCTGCGCTACGCTACGTTCGCTACTTTCAACATCGAAGTATTAGAGAGCCTCAGTTTCGACGACGACCGACTTTACGACCCGTGGAGCCAGTGAAGCAGTGCCAAAAGTGCATCGTCACGACGCTCTTTATTTTGTAGCGTGAGCTACGCTGCCCGAGGTTGAGCAGTTTCGCGTTGCTCCTGGACAGCCGTGCTGCGCATGCGCGAGGAGCAGTGACGTCACACGGTGCACGGCTGGCGCGCCGGAGCCGCCGCCGCCGCCGCGCGCTCCGCCGCCGCCGCGCGCGCCTCGCCGGTCTGCGGATTCCAGAGGAGTGACATCACAGCCGCGGCAAACGCACTGGCTCCGGCGCGTGCCCAGCTATCCGCCTCCGTTGCGCAGTAGTCAAGTCTGACGCTGCACGAGAGCCGCTTTATAGCGCCTCTCATTTTGTGCGCGTGCCCAGAGGTATCAGCGGGGGTATACATATAGCGGGGCGTTTGCCAGTGGGGTATAGCCATGAAGAAGGAGAGCGACATTGCTGCTCAGCGGCGCAGAAGAGCGGAGAAGCTTAACTCATCGGATCCCGAAGTAGTTGCCTGGCAATTAGCCGTTGAGCGTAGGAAGAACGAACAGAAGAAGGCTAAACGTGCTGCGGAGACACCGGAGCAAAGGGAGGAACATCTAGCAAAGCGGCGTCGCCAGGAGGCTGAGCGATGTGCCCGACCGCTCACGCTACGTATATCCTGGCGTAGCCTACCTAAGCCACTGCAATTTTTTTGGCTCGGCTTGAGTGGCTCCAATAGACCGCAAAGTCGGCTGCGGTTTGGCTTAATCTGAAACAAAGTATCGATCAGCTCAGTTACGGAACAGCCCGTAAAAGCTTTCACGAGCGGTACACCGTCTCTTCCCCCAAGATCCGTCTCCAGTAATGCCCCTGAATTACAAAAAAAAAAAAAAAAGAAATCTTTTTTCTTCTTGACGCGCACATTTTTTATCTTTGTCACGTACGTTTACACACACGGGCGTCGACGGCAGCGCCACCTGCTCCGCTTGAGCTAGAGGGCAGTCAAAGGCTAAAAGACACGCAAACACATACACACATACAAAAAACACATTTTTTCGGTGTACCTTTTGCTTTCCACTGGATAAGCCGCAAAAAAAAGTATTGATGCGTGCATGACCGAGGAGGTACGCTTCTCCATGCTTCTAGAACAGTGGTTCTAGAAGACCTTTGAACCCTTTGAGGTCAGCGAAGGCCTTCTAGGGGTCCGCGAAGCACTGCCCGGCAAAAAGTTGTATTTCTTCTTTCAGATAGAGCAGAAACGCTTTAATTTCAGAGTGAGTTTTCTTGTGCGTATGTCTACTCAAACTAGCCCTCAGTTATTTTCACTTATTAAATCATTATCATATTTAACCTAGACATATATCCCTTCTCCTCAACACAAAACAGGGTCCTCCATCATCCCCGCCAATCCAGAAGGGGTCTGCGAAGCATCATTGTTTGAGAACCACTGTTCTAGAAGATTCGAGTTTACTCTTACCTCGAGTGTAAAAATAAGGAGGCAGACGTACTAGATAAGGAGCTCAGCGCGGCCTTGACGATTCATTCTATCTCGCAGTCGCGCTCAAGCCGTCTGTCACGTCGACGCCGTGACGACCGCTTCTGGTTATCTGGCGCTTATTTTTTATTTTTTTTTCCTTCGCACGTTTGCGGAATAAACATTTATTATCAGTTTGCGGGACAAAAAGCCCGAAGAAAAACTATGAAAACCGTGACGTTGCCCTTTCGGTGTTACTTGATTTCCAACATGAGTTTTTAACGTCCACTGAGCTTTTGGTACAGCGTAGGTATTCCTGCTTCCTCCTTGTTTACTTTGCAGACTCTTTAAGCTTTATTTTAAATACGATAGCATTTAAAACGTAGCCTAAGAGGAAAGTAAAAAACAAGTCTCAAGCGCTTTTTTTTTTTTTTTTGCTTTGCAGCTAATAAGCATGCGGCATTATTCGATATGCGCGCAGACGAACTAATCACACAGCAAGTATTTTGATCCTAACGGCCCACGCCGCTCTATATGAAATGTTGCCTGGAGTCCGATTTTGTACACGATGAAAGCGAGATCAAGGTCTAATTTGCCCTTCGCGGAGCGGTTGAAGATAACGTTCGCAGACGGTTCGTCCACTAGTGCTAGCGAAGAACGCGGTTCGTCTGCGGCGGAACGCCATTCGCAGACAGAAATTGGATAAAGAAAACAACGTACATCGTCTGCTAATACCGGGCTGGAAACAAGTTGATTGTCTGCTACGAACGGCGCGTCACGCGAAAGTGATATCTGTTCCAGGTTGAAATTGTGATATTCTCCATTTCACGTTGGATGCCATTCCCAATCCGCGTTTCGTTTGCAAATCTTGAGTTGTTCCGCTGCCGCACACAAGTTGACACCGGCAGGTGGATGAATGAGAAGTAGGGACACGCACATCAGAGGCTGCGAAACTTCTCTCGCTATGCGTATGTTGGCGAGACGTTCTCTCTTAAGTGTTGCCCGATTGTGAACTCGCGAAGGAGTAAACGAATATATCATTGGCTGATTACGCGCAATCTGTACTGCCACGTCCAATCAGCAGCCGAAAAAGCTCTCGCTCTTACGTTAACCAAAATCGGAGCCCTGGGGACATTACCCACTAACAACGAAGATTTAGTGGCAGAAGGACGGGGTGGAAAAGGGGTGAGCTCAAAGTGGCAACACTATTCGTCCGCCGGCAGCTCTTGCTCAGCAGCGCGTAATGAATAGGGCACGTTCACGGAGCATGCCACACTGGCCTCATCGACAGGAAAAACAAAACTTGAGTCATCCGTGTTATGACGGAAAGGACACTATGAAGAGGGGAAAGGAAAAAAGAAGGAAGACGGCGGATGATTATGTTTCATTGCAAAACCACCCGCGCTGGAAGAAAAAGAAACGTTTCTTGGGCGGAAGTTTGTGGATGGGTTTTCCGCCTTGAGTATGAGGCGTTCGTCCATATTAAAGATAGACAAACTGACTCGCGCTCTCTGAAAGACTGGCGAAAATCAATTCGGCATCTTTGAGAATTTTTGTTTTTGTTTTTTGTTTCAGCTATGTCGGGCACGGACGCCGAGATAAGTTTATAAGCCAGGCCGGGTGTGGTTTCTAATTGTCAGTCTCCCAGATGCCCGACTTGCTTATCTGCGTTCTTATATGCTTATGCCGTGGTGTGATTGGGTGCGGAACAGTAATTAGGTCCAAGGTCATGGCCTGCGCTCTTTGGAGCTGCTGTTGATCATTATCAGGCGATCGCCTCCGAAAAAGGAGTAAGTTAAAATGTTAAAAAGTTATCTAAGCGTGTTTATTTTTAGCCTGTTTCTTTGGAGGTAATTTCCAGACGCCTAGAAAGCGAAAATATGCAAACGCTTCGTTTAGATTGTTTTTTTTTCTAAGAAGAACAAACTGGAGTTTCTTTCAGTGTGCACAAGAAGTCATTATTTATTGGGTCAATTTGGATTCAGCGAATATGACCGAATTCGCAGCGTCACCTCTGCGCTTCTGTGACGGGCTGCCCCCAAGAACGAAACCATATTCACTGCTAGGTTAAGAAACGCAGGGTGTAAGTTTGTGATGTACAGGCTTCTCGATTCTTGATTCATTCATCGTAGCACATCCGATACATTTTTTGCCGCTGGTCTCAAAAATACTCCTCCAGGGACAGCCATTTGGCTTCCGGCACTTTAATGCACGGACTGAGGACATCGGCAATTTTTGTTTTTGGGGGGATAGCCCAACTTCCTGGCAGCGCCCCTAACTTCTAGGCTTTGCATCCCTGATGTTTCAAAACTGCGAGAAATTTTCTGTTGCGCTGTGCTCAGACAGAGACAAAAACGTTTTTTTCTTTGGAGCATTCACAACACATGATGCGCCAATGCAATATGTATCAGGTATAATACACGAAGTATTTTTTTTTTGTTTTTTGGTTAAACAATTTACTAAAGTTTATTTTAATCATTCTTAGAATTATGTTCTCTTTAGTTTCAAGAACTCCTTTAAAAATTTCCGTAAAAAGAAACAGCCATGCATTGTAGAGATAAAATGAACGGAGCTCACAAAGTCCTGCGTTTTGTAACCTACCAGTGACTCTATTGTATTCATTTTTTCATTCATTCATTCATTCAATCATATCCAGTGTCCACAAACAGCTTTACGCCTACTTGATGGTGCACTCTCCAACTCCTCTTGAACAAATATAAAACATATTATTTAAAAAGACAAAAAAAATGCAGCCTTTTCACTCTGTTGAAGAAGGAAGACCAGCGAAGCTGTACTGTGTTGGGAATGAAGTAATAATGGCCGGCCGCAAGTCGGCAAGTCAGAGTGGAAAGGTTGGCGAGGTTGCCACGATCTATGAGCGAGGGCGGAAACCAGACAACCGGCCTGCCGGTTGTCTGGTTTCCGCCCTCGCTCATAGATGGCGACTGCTGTCCTGAGTTTTGTATCATTATTTGTTTGCTGACGGACACGGTACTGGGGATACTAGCCCTTAACAGCTCCGCTGTAAAAGCTAAAACTAAACATTGGCATTAATACAGTGTCGAAAGCTAAGCATGCCATACAAATGTCGATTGTAAACGAGTCGTGGGTGCTGCGTGATGCGAATGAGGAGGATAAAACAATGAGCATGGATCATTGTTTCCTTCTTCTGATTGTTGCTCTGCTATACACTTCGTTTTGCATTAGAGAGTTTTAGGGAACCGTTTTTGTACATACAATCAATACTATGCAATGATGCCTCCAGTACGAAATGGGCATCTGCGAGTCTTATGCGGTAGCATATTCCCATTTCCGCGCGGGCATTTCCCTTTCTCCCATAATTTACAATACAACAACCACAAAATATTCGCAGTTCGTTCGGGAGGGACCACCGTGCCGTATCGGATGTGCAAAAACAGTTTCCTAAAACTTCCAATTAGAGAGATTAAGAGAACCGTTTTTGATGACGCTCAGCAAGATTATAATTAAAACCGTACGTCTATTTTCACGAAATAAAAAGTTAATTAGTCGTTTTAAGTTAATTGGCGAACTAAATAGTATATATCGCGCATTTTGTCACGTCCACCACCACGAGTAATGCGGTTCTGAGAAAATTATCCCTCTACCTCGAATACACAAATTTTAGAAATTTTTGTTACTCTTACCTGAAACACCCTGTATACGAAAAGTTTTGTTACAGTGCATTTACTCTTCTTTTGTCAATCATTTGATACAGTTGAGTGAACAATCGTTGCGGGTGATACCACACCTTCGCTGGCCAACCACCTTCACAACGTGGATTCAAGCCCCGACTGTTTTTTCTCTATCTTTTCCTGCGACTGCCATTGCGAGGGAAAAAAACCTTTTTTTATAGAATATGAACGACAAGAAATAATTCTATGTGGTATTAACTGAAACTAAGAAAAATTTGCTGCAGCGCCCATTTAAAACCATGGCGGCCAGTTCGTATCTCCGATTGAAAACGTTTTGAAGCTCCCTGCTTGAGATTCTTCACCGCAGCTTACTCCATACTGTGAGAAAGCCAGCACCCCATAATGTCCGGCATCTGCGCCGAAAACGCCACCTACCCGATCACGAGAGCGGTAATGAACAGAAAAGCGTGAATGCTCAAAGAAGACAAAAAGTACTGTGTGTTAATAGGAGCAACCAACTCGCCCAAGCTGCTACGTTAACACGAAACGATGTCTAGCCAGTCGGAGGCAACCGCCCTGATTCCGTCGTGGCGTGCACGTCGGTGGACATTGGTCACGGCATGAAGTCGGTTTGCTCGTTTCTTTGGCTGGAACAAAGTTTTGATTCATGACAGTTTCTAGTTCGGGGCTTACTTTACGTCTGCCTTTAAGGTTTGGTTCCGCCCATCATATAAGCTTGTTTTTTTATGTTGTTTTTGTCCTTGCTTTGTTTTAAAATAACATGCAAAAATGAATATTTAAGAACAGTACCTTCCCTGGCACGCTAGAGAAACGCCTAACTTAGGCCCAATTTGCCAGACCTAGGGGCCTAACTTGTGCATAATGAAGGTTTGCTCCAATGCCCTAATTAGTGGGAAAGTACCTTTCTTTGGCTTTTCTCCGATTTGCCACATAAGCTTCGAAGTCCAGGTACATGGGCCGAAGGTACAACGTATCAACAACCAAACAGTAGTGAAGCCTAATTCTGGCAGTTGTTTGACAATGAACTCAAGGTTGCTAGGCGGAGCTCGAACAGCCAGACTTTAATCCTAATTTTGGCATTTTCTCGACATCTGACGCCAAAAAAAAAAGCCAGGGGACAAACGAGCCACTGGGCAGTGAAGACTAACTCTTGTACTTGTTTGGTACTTTATGGTCACTATACCCAGGCTCTGGCTAAATAATATCAAAGTTTGTTATATATGTTGGCGTTTGGGGCCTTTTATGGGCCTAAAATTTCAGACAAATACCAATTTAGGGCTAGAGAACTGTGCTGCGTGGGTGTCTCTCCAACGACCGCCCAGAACTCATACGTGTACTAAAATATTACAACAAAGTTTCGGCACTTATTTCTTGGTCTATACGTGTTCCAGGGAGTAGTATCACAGCGCACACCCCTATCTCTCGTTGAAAAAAACACAAAAAGAATTTTTTTTTACAAAAAAAAAAGATTAGCAAATGGCACCTTATGGATTCTGCTAAAGTCTTGTTTTAACGTCAGTCTAAAAATGTTGACTGGCAGTGACGACGTCTGTCTCGCCTCACTGGTGCACCATGCGTGCAAGAATGTGTAGCGTGCGCGTGAACGTAGCTTTGGCAAGCTTATAATTGCACACACTTGTCCGCATGACCAGAGACGTGGTGGCGGCCAGATGTCCTGCTTGCAATCGTCTTGTTCACGTCAGCCTCGCGCCGCAGCTTTGCTCGCACCGAGACAGGTTACGTCACGATTGCGCCGGATGTCACCTGCCCTCCGCTGGCTGCTCACTGAGCGTTTGCCAGGGTGGGCCGTTTATAACAAAGCATACAGCCATCAGGCTCGAAATATAAACGTGCTATTGTCATTTAGCAATAGTGTGGATCATATTCAGCCTATTTAAGAGCACAAGGGGAATATTTCAAATTCCGTTGAAGTATACCTTTAAGGAACATTGGCACCACTCAAATAGTTTTTATTAACGCCAGGCAATTTAATATTGTGTCAGAGGACTACCCAATCAATATGTTGCTGTAGCGTCACGTATATTTTTAATAAAGTAAGAAACTGCAACTGCTGTAAATGGAAACTGAAACTTAACCGGAGAGAAAGAAGCAATCTAGAGAAGAGGAGAGTTTCCGGAAGTCACGTAACTATGTACAAAACCGCGTTTCTTTCGGTTTTTTTTTTTTTTTTTTTGGCGGTGCGCAGCATACAAAAATTGCCTACGTCGCACTTCACACGAAAAACACAAAAGTCAAGCACTTTGTGCTTGACCTTTGCGCGTTTGTCAAGCTCTTGCCAATCTGTGATCGTAAGACGAGCGATGTCTTCAGCCAAGTGAAGGGGCGACGGTTTGGGGACGTCTTCATACGTATCGGCTCGGTGGTCGGGCGTGTCGTACAGAAGAAATCCGAATTGTTTTGTTCGGTAAAGAATTTTTTTTTTTTTTTTCAAGTTAGAAAGATTCGGTATTACGAACACCAGTTCTGAAGTAAAAGTCCCATGCCCGTCGTCCGCTGCCATCACTTAGTCCGCTTCGTTCAACCGTCCAGCACGCGACTCCCGCTATACGACGCCATGTTGAGAATTACGCAGAGTATGCACAGTGTGCTTCCGGTTCTCTCTGCGGCTTTTTTTTTTTTTTATTCAACGCATTTTTAGGTTTTTAGAAGCAACAAAAAATTTGTATTCTATTTTTTCTGTTTATTATATTGAATGTGGTCTTTCGATGACCCACGACTTTGTTTATATTTGGTGTGTGAGTCTAACCCTACCGAAAAAAGTCATTTATATTAGAAATCTCTCGTGTCCAATAAACACATATGAATCATACAAGATATATATAAGAACCATATAAGAACTATATAAGAACGATATAAGAATCATATAAGACATATGAGAACCATATAAGAAAATTATAAGAAACTTCTCACAAGTTTTTATATGGTGCTTGTATGTTCTTATATAGTTCTGGTGTAGTCCTTGTATAGTTCTTATATGGTTCGCATATGTTCTTATATATATTGTATGATTCATATGTGTTTATTGGACACAGAAATTTCTCACACAAATAAGAATTTTCAATAGGAAAACTATAGAAAACGGCGCGTGATCGCGGAGAAGCGAGTAAGCGCGACTCAAACCGGTCAAGTCTCGATCATCGGTTTTCGGGCAGAATGAAACGAATTTAGAGACGCAAATTGTGTTCCGGGTAGTTGGGTTCTCATATGACATGCACAAATAAACATTTTGACGGGTATAAATACCCTGTCAGTGTCTCTTTAGACGGTCCAAGTACAAACTGCTAATATTCCTGAATTGGTCTTCCAGGTTTTGACCAAATTTGTAGAATGCAAATTTTTATACATAAGCCGACAGCTGCAAAGCCAAAGGAAATTGCCAGGTTTTATCCCATCATGACCGCAGGACGTTTCTTATTCAATCGTAGCGTTATTGAACGACTGATGGGGGCTAGGTGCAGTGAGGTAAAACATAATTTATAGCAATAGCAGCCAAAACAATCAAATGAATGCACAGGAGGTCGATAAAAAATTACTAACGAAAATATAAATATCGTGAAGCAGAGCTTAAGCATTCTTGTAATAACGATAAAAATATATATTGTAAAATCATCCACCATATGAAATGCCAATTAGCCGTACCAGTTTAAGAGTTTATGCGGCAGTCCTAAGCACACTTTGTCCAAAGGCACTTTATTTTTAGCAGGAATAGAACAATGGCTCAATAATTTCTCACCTGAAGCAATGTGGGCCTGACAAAAGCAAATCCTGCACAACTACCTGGTACTGCGTCGTGAAATGGGCCTTTCATAATTCTGGAGTCTTTTCTCGTGTAGTAATGACACTTACAAGATACTCATGGGGTGATGACACTCAGAATGTGCTCGTATAGTGAAGACACTTACAAGGTACTCATATCGTGATGACATTTAAATGTATTCTATTCCTATAGTGGTGACGCTTACAACATGATGGTGATGACAGTCACAATGTACTCATACAGTGCCGACAATCACAACGTACTCACATGGTGATGACATTCGCAATGTATTAAATAGTAATTACACTCACAGCGTACTCAAATAGTGATGAAATTTACAGTGTAACGGTATCCCAATGGCACTGACGCTCATATCAAGCTAGTAATGACATTAGCAGTGCACTCATATAGTGATTACAACAACAACATACTCATATGGTGATGACATTCGAAATATACTCAATTGTAATGACATTCAAAACGTACTCCTATGGTGCTTATACAGTGATGAGGTCATTGCATTCTCAGGATGGCGTTCACAATGTACTCATATAGTGATAACACTCACAACGTACTCATTGTGGTGACATTCATAATCTATTTTTATTCCTATAGTGACGACACTCACGTCATGCTGGTGATGACACTCACAGTGTACTCATATAGTGACGGCCACAAACTACTCATATTGTGATGGCATTGACAATTAACTCAATTTTAGTGACAGTCACAACTCACTAATATGGTGATGGCATTTACAATGTACTCATATAATGATGACACTGGCAACGTACTCATACGGTGATGACATTCACAATGTACTCATATAGTAATGACACTCACAATATACTTATATGGTGGTGACATTCACAATGTAATCATATAGTGATGACGCTCACAACACGCTGATGATAACATTTACAGTGTACTTACATGGTGACGGCAATCACAGCGTACTCATATGGTGATGATATTCCCAATGTACTCAATAATAATGACACTCAGAAAGTACTCACATGGTAATGGCATTCACAATGTACCTATAGTAAAGCAGTTGTCACTCACAACCAATTCATACGGTGATGACATTCACTATGCATTGGTATTCCTATAATGATGGCACAGATGTAGGAGCGTACTCATATGATGATGACATTAGCCATTTACTCAATAGTAATGACACTCACAAACTACTCATATTAATGACATTCACAATGTACTCATAGTGATAACACTCGCAACGTGGTTGTATGGGGATGACACACAACGTGCTCATATGGTGATGACACTCAAAATGTGCTCATGTAGCGATGACTGCATGAGTACATCTTCAGCAGGCCTAATTTCCAGGGGTGTAGTAACTTGCCATGAGCGGCCAGTCAAACTTGTTTAAGCAAGCAAACCGAATTCCCAACAATTTTCGGCCAAGCGTTTCGCACGCTAAGTATGAACGTTTTTTTTTTCGGCGTAGTCACTTGCATCACAAACCCATTTAGTCTCGGTGTGGATGATTGTGAATATTTGTTGAGCATTTGTTAATAATATTTGTATTGGTGTAATCTAATTGTTTTTTTCTTCGTTTTATTGATGGTATTTCTAGAATTAGTGATGTGTTTTATATAATACATTTTTCTATGTAATACCCCATGGGGATCTTCAGAAGTAACTTAATAAACAGAAAAAATAAATAAATAGATTGTCAGTCACCTTGAATAAACGCAAACATCAGCTTGCATGTCCGTCATGACTAAAGCATCTCAATATTTCATAAACTGGTTTCTTTGGACACCGCGCTCCACGATGAGCAGAGTCGCGACTGCTTCAGAATGAATTATTGCAAATATTTCAACGGCTGTAACAAGCCCTTTCCTCCAACCCCTTCTTCGTTCTTCCCTCCTCTCCCTCCACTCTAGCTCTTATCAACCCTTTCTCCTTCTCACCCCGTATGGGTAATATGGGAACTCCCTGTCCGGACCAGGCGCTTCCAATTGCTGAATTCATCCCACCCTCTTTGTCTTTGTCTCTATAATATGCCACTTTTTCTCCGAAAGCTTGAATAAACAACTTAGTCGCCGTAAGTCAAGACTGCAAGTGGGCTGGAGATATATGCGAGCCATATTTGAGGATATTGGGTTTTTATTTTTTATTCCTTTTACAATACGTCTCCGGCTTTTGAAAAAGCATGTTTATGTGTGTGTGTCTGTTTTACGAGTGAATTCCACCATGATTTACTGCGAGTTTGATTTATTCCTTATAATATTTTGCATTGTTTAAGAGGCTGACTCCCGTCATACCTCAACGTCCCCATCGCGTTTGAACCACCAATTGCGTACAAATATTGTTTTTTCTGCGAATTTGTGGCATCCGCTTTTACTCGATGGCGTAAAATAAGGAGTTCCACCGTTCAACGAAACCTGCTTGTGAAAGCCATTTCAAACCAAAACACACATGTGAAGCATGGCTAACAAAATTGAAAATAAGCGCCCGCTCAGTTTTCGACAAGTTGGTTCGGGCAGATTGTGTTTCATGTACCCTTGCAGAATAATACGAAGCAAATGAATGCGCTCGTTGAGGACTAATGTTCAAGCGTACTATAGAAACTCAGCCAATCACAGCCTGGTATCTATCCCTGTATGTCATACATTTTGTGTCCGAACCTGGAGTTTGTAGCATGTCTCTAAAGGAGCGCTTTTCATTTTTACTAGTTTAGGACCAGCCCACTTTGAAACATGTCGGTCAATAAGAAAACATTACGTTGCACACAGATACAGACCTCTGACAACTTCAAAAGCATTCGGACATCATCAGGGTGGATACCGTTTGGCAAGGTTTAGACTTTGCCAAGAGGAAACGATTTCCACGTTCGCTAAAACCGACCTCATGCCTCATTTAGACGTTATCGCTTTCAAAAAGCCAAGTGTTTTTTTCTAACAATGACGCAGAAGCAAGAGTAGCCTAATGATGGTGCGAGTGGAGAAGGAAAAAAAGCACCCGCATTCCCAAAAATAAATTAAAAAAGCAGAAATGGAGAAATGGAAAAACAATAGCGGTCTCAATCGAAGACATCGGTAAATTGGTCGGGAAACTGAAAACTTGTCGCTAGCTACACACTTTACAATATTGATCTGGGAAGGAACCGTTTGTTTGTTTGCTTGCTTGTGTTTTTGTTTGTTAGTTTCTTTGTTTGATTTTTTTCTCTTTTGCCAGAAGCTTGCTATTTTTGCGGAAAAGTTTGCGCACGTGCCCACCTTATCGGCAGGAATGATTCGAAGTTACTAAAATAAAAAAATTGCAAATGTGTGTGCAAAGTGCTACGTGGTTGAGTCTTGCATGTTTAAAAACATTATTACTGCAGACGTGGACGAGGTTACAGCACGACACTGTTAGCGGAAGCAAGCGATCGCAAGCTTTTTTTTAGTTTTCTCTCTTCAAATTGAGCCGTAACCATAAATATTACCAATGTTTTGAAAAATCCTCATTCACGGAAGTAATGTAAGCGGTAAAGTTTGGTGCATCTAAACGAACTGTCCGAACAAAAAAGAAAAAAAGTACCGATATGTTAGTGCGAACTGTGTCGCACAGCGTGCAAATCCCGTGTAACTACGCACCCAGGACATGGGCTATGTTCCAAGCCTTACTCGAATGGGTCCGACTTTCTCAGGCCGGTCATGTCACTTGACAACACAGACCGAGCAAAGAAGGGGCGGGTGGATGCGAGTAGGTTTTTCAACGCCAAGATGCAAAACACCTTTACCTTTAAGTGAGGTTGAGGAAATTTCGGAACACGGTTTGTTGTCAGTCTCGCAGTTATTTTGCAAGTGGTCTCTTATACGCCACTTCAGCCGGCATGCGTGCCATCGGTTTTCCTTTCAGGAAAAAAATATTTCTGAGATAATAATATTGGTTACAATTGATAATTACAAAAGCCTTAAACAATTCTATCGTTTTCTGCTTTTATTATTTTCTTTATTTGTGAGTTCCTGAGTGAGTTATACCGACACTCCTCATCAAAACACGTTATTATGCGTAACAAAAATGAACGTGTGTCGGCTAACAGGGTGCCGGGGTTTTGGGAATGGATCTTTTTTACCCCCCATTGAAGGGTCTCTTTCTGCTTGCTTTCTAAATGTTTTTTTCTCTAATGTAATTTTTAGTGACGAGCAAATAATATAGGCAGAATTAACCGCGCGTGAAACATCAAGTGACAAAAATGCACTTTTATTACATTTGAAGAATATACAATAAGGCAAGCAAGATTAGAACGCAATGCGGAGGACAAACAATTTGACACAAACAACTTGTCTTATTTGAAATGCATTGCGTGCTGTTAAGGAAGGGTATTATAAATATATGGGAAAACATAAAACACAAGGACGCCCGTCCCTGTGTTTTATATTCTTTCCATTATTTATATTATCATGTCTTAACTTAGAGATGTGTCGTTCGTGTTTTCTTACTATCCCTGTATAAAAAATGTACATTGCATTAGGACAGGCATGAGATGTAATCATGTTTCCTTATTGATTGTGCTCACTCCTTAAATTCACAAGTAAAAAAATGCATCTACACAATCAAAAGTGAGATTGTAAAAAGAATATTTGTGGAATGCACTGTTAAGGAAACCTCGAGGTCAATTTTTCCTTGTGCTTCGAAACGTTATCCGAACTTTCAAAATGGCGCCGTCTTGAAAAAGCAGCGATTTTGTTTTTATTCTCGCATCAAATAACTTTCTTTGTTTCGCACGAAACAAGCATAAAAAGAGTTCTCCCAAAAATCCTGTCCACCACGTGAAAATATATAAAAAAAAAAAAAAAACATCCCCAACACGTCAGTGTCGATCTGTGCCGCTTCTCATATGTGTCGAAGCATTCGCCGTGACTAAAATTTCATTTCGGGTAAAAACAGACCCGCGCGCTTTTCTTGCCTCGAAACAGAAATGAGAGTGCCAGCTGCCCGACCTTGTTCGGTACGTGTTCTTCGAGTTCCGATCCCGTAAACTTTTCCTCTGTTTGTTTCTTTCCGGCTTGTCCTTCTGGGCAAAAATATTGCATTTCACATTCGTGTTCTTTGAGGAGCAAATAGGATCAGTCGGCTAGCTTCGGAAAACAAGCTTCACTTCCTTGTCGGGCGGGAACCACTCCTTACATTTTCCTTTAAGAGTAGCTAGAAAAACAGCAGTCGACTTTCTTCGACCGCTCAATACTTCCGTTTCTACTTCACTTTCCGGAAACAAACAAAACGCTAAAAAAATATAAAGTCGTAGAAATATTACAGAAACTTTTCGGCAGAACAGTAGAGATTTTTTTTTAAAGAGGGAGGAAATTGGGGGAAGGGGTTGTGATGTTTACTTCAGTAAAGTTTCAAAAAAGTCTGACCATCGATTTGGTTCGTTTTCGAAAATATATAAAAAGATTTTTAAGAAAAGTATTGTTTGACATCTATTTTGTTTTTTAACATCTTCCTGCCGCCGATCTAGAGACCTTTGCATAGCTTGTCACCCGGGCGAATGCTCAGTCGCTGTGCTGTACGTGCCGGTTGCGCAGCATCTGATGTACCGCACAGCAGAGCAACAGCGCATGCTCAGAACGCGTTCCACAGCCCAGCAGACGAAGATGGCAGCGCGCAGAACGCGATTTTTGCAAACGTACATACTTTGTTGTAGTTAAGTTCGATCACAACTACCGACTCCACGATCTGATGGAGCTAATCAAACAACACCAACATTGTATCGTCATGGCGCTCCTTGTTTTTGTGGGTTTGCTATCACACCGACTGAACCAATCAAACGAACAAGAAAAACTTTGGTGTCCGTGATTGGTTTAGTCATCCATATAGCGCCCGATCCGTGTTGTACAAGTTCCTTCTTCGTCCTTGCGTTTTTGTTTTTTACGCTTCTAAACTCTTTGAAAATAACACTGCAAATAAGAGCTTTATTTTATCGGAATATCGTGCCAATCACTGCAGACGTCGGGTTAAAAGTGCCAAGTGATAATCGGCAAATCAGTTCCCTAATGATAACTAATAAGTTTAGTTGGCATATTCTCAATAGATATGCGCTGCGCGTCGCAAAATTATGCCATAGCAGTTTTTAGAGTTCAGACAACTACAATCTACTCCGAGCTATTCTTAGGCAAATTTAGGCTAATACAAGCAAAAGGACCGCCAGAAGCGACTTCAGTTGCTGCAGTGAGAGCGGGTAACGGTTACTAGCGTATCATCGTGAGCCGTTAAAGAGGCACCTCAAAGGGAAAATAAACATTTCTTAAGCTTATTTTGGACATGTTCTATTTATACTTTTTCCACGAAGACAAAAAGCAATTTCGCGCAATAATTACGCTTCTAGACGCAATTTAAGTGGAGGTCACGACTTGTTTTAAGTCACTCCCAAAAATCAGTCGCCCCGCCCATTACTACTGGATTGGCTTGGCTGCTCGGCCGAATACGCTAACAAGCCTGGTGTCTCCCTTTTCCGAAATCCGGCCCGTCTGGTCTAGCTTCAGACAAGGCCTGCTAGTTGTGCCTGGTTGTGCGAGCAGACCGGTCGGCAGCCTCCGGCATCGTCATCGATTTCACCACAATCAACCTTCCTCTGCCATGCCCGCAGGACGCGGACATGAGCGCTGCCCGTCGGAGTCCGTTTTCGTTTTCGTCCGTCTGCTATTCCGCCCCTCGTCTAAAAACTTTTACAACCCTCGCAAGACTCGACCATGAAAGCGGCGGCGTTCAAGCGTTCCATCATGTGTGATCGACGGCCCAATACAAGCGAATAATGTGCGGTAGAATGTGGTCAATGTGCGGCAAAAAGCGACCGAGAGGACGAAAAAAAGCGAATGCTGTCATTCCAGCTTTTATGTTCTTGTTATTCTTTCGCGTGGAATCCACGAGCAAGGTGAGAGGGCGCCATAACTCACAATTAAGATGTGACCTAACATTATTCGCTTTAGCAGGCCAGGTGCACTGCAAAACTTGAGAGCTACTTGCCTTTCGAAGCGCAATGACGGGAACATACCTGGGCTAAATTTATTCGAACCAAGCGCCCGATTGCCTTCAGCCAATTGGCTCGCGAATTCTTACCTGTGTAGGTACCCCCTCGGTATTAAAACCATGGTCGCAATTACGACGGTTGCACAATTCACAGAGCGGCGGGGACGCCTTTACGAGAACCAACATCTTTATTCAGCATTAACACGCACAAAAAAAGAAATCAAGCCAGATCGATCAAAATCGTGCATGTGGGACGCTATACCTCAGTCCAGTCCTACGAAAACAAGCATCCGCACAGCGCTTCCAAAAGCACGTACTTGCGAGAGTTGTTTGTTTGCGAACTGTGTCGGTTGATGAGATCTTCCTCTAAACACCTCTGTGAACTCAAAACAACCTCACACTCGTTAAAATTTACGAGCTCAAAGAGCTACACTCGTTCAATACTTCGCACACGCCGGCAGTCATTTTTGGTGTCGTTTGAAACCGAAGCGGAAAGGCTATCTCGGGATATCTAGGATAACTATAATGACTCTATCTAGATCATTTGTTTCTCAAACATAAATAAGTCTATTAAAATACTATTACGGCACGGAGATACAAAGTTGCAACCAATATTTCGCACGTCAATCATATCTCCAGCCAATGAGAGATGTAAGCACAGTGTAAGCGCGTGGCGGGGCTTAGCGGGATGTGACCTGCACATCCTGCACCAAAATTACCCCTTGTAGCGTCAATATTGCTCGGAACAATTGTATTTGTTGTGGCACTTTTTTTTTTTAATACGTGTCCCTTTAGAAAAAAAAAATTTTCTTAATTGCAGTGTCCCTTTAAAAGTAATGTGGCCGTAGAAAAGGCGCTCCCTACTTTGACGCCTATTTGGGCGCTCAGTCTTGGAATGCAAGGCCCCTTGGCCTTAGCTCAGTTTCAGTCTGTCAAATGCAAGGCCTTAGCATTTTAAGGCTAAAAAACCTTGCAATTAAAGGCCGACGTACACATTGCGCTTTCCACTTTTCCTCAATCCCTCCTTTCCCCTATCCTCTCCACCTTCCTGCTTCCCCTAACACGGCTGTCCTTGCAGCTTAGGAGCGGAGGGCGATAACAGGATTGTATTACCTGCAGAAGACCGAGGTTGTACGTCGGACATTTTACAGCGAAGCTGTTTATGGCTAGGGTTCCGTGGATTTTTCGTGTGCGTCAACAAAAACTCAGGTCCCGAAATTGATGCCGATTCGCTTCATTCTATGCAAAAGCTTATATGTCTCATCTCTTGAATATGCATTTTCAGTAGATTAGATGTGAATAGGCTCCATTTTTATGATCAGTAGACTCAATAAAGGTTTCTCAAAGATTTGCCACTGTACGATACGCGTCGGCCATGTCTACGCTCGCACCGCCCACTCTTTGTAGTCGTTCCGAGCGCTTGCGTGCCTAGTTTCCTTTCCTTCCGCTCTCCCGGGGTGGCGGTCCCGTCGCGCGTGTCTACTTTCCGCCGGGTGGTGGTTCCGTCGCGCGTGTCTAGTTTCCTTCGGCTCCTCAGGGCGGCGATAGTTCGTACCTTTGTTCAAAATTCAGTGTCACGTCTGTGTCGTGTGCTAAAGAGCTCCGATGGTCATCCACCTTAACACAGATGAATGGCTCATTATTTTTAAACAAACTTGCAAACTTAACATTTTTCCAATTCGAGTGAATGGGTGCGTGGGTGTATGTAATACAACAAAAAATACCTTGAAAGTACAAAAAAAAAGAAAAAGATTATTAAACATAATTAAAAAAAGGAAACTTGACAAAAATTGCATTTTATAAAGCGGGCTCCAAATGAGGTTGCATTATGTTATTGAAGATTTTTAAAATTCATATAAATTAGATCGCAAAAAAAAGTCAATAGCCCATGTCTAACCCTGCGGGAGGATAGTCTGTTGTAAGCATCATTTGTGATGAATCTTAAAGGGCCACTGAAAATAAAAAATTTTAAACAGTCTGTTTGGGACACAAGTGTTAAAATCTAAATTTTACAGGGAAAAAATATTTTAGGGCAATATTGACGGCGCGAGACGCGATTTAGTCGGTATAGTTCACTTTTTTCCACTTGTTTTTCCTCTCGGCATTTCAGGTGCGTGGAGGAGATGTGGATCGGCTTCGCCATCAGGTTGAGGTGGACAGAGTGTATGACCATCTCGTTCAAGTGGAAAAAGTGTATACCATTCCGTGACGTCGTGGACTTTGCTCGTAGAATTAGAAATAAACCTCGCGTCGCCAGTATTGCCCTAAAAAAATATTTTTCGCTCAAAATTCATTTGTCGACAAGAGTGCACCAACCATAGTGTTAAAAAAATATTTTTTTTTCTTTTTAGTGGCTTTTTAAGATACAAGGCTAAATCGACTAAGCCAATCAAGCGCCAAAATAATTCGCAGGATCACGGCACCTTTACCGTACGGGATCGGTTTAGTTAATGCAAACCCATCTCATAATCCAGGTTTTACTGGCTGCTAATGTGTAAACACGCACGCGATCTTTACCGGAGCGCCGTTTCTCGGATGATGAGAAAGCGACTGCTCAAGACGGCTCGCATACTCCAGCCAAAAGCAATATTTTCATTTTCCCGCCATAAGTGGAATGCGAACCTCACATCGTCTGGCAACGCGGAACAGCATCAGACATACCCCCGGCGAGTCTACTACGACAAAAGTGAGCTTATCTCGACAGCCAGTCGGGGCACGAAATCGTCAAAAGAAACTTCGTTGCGAACCCGTCTCTTTGTACAGGTTGGACACTACCTTGTTCCTGCTTGCTGTAGCGATAAAAGGCGTTTTTTCATGCGCCCCGAGCGTTCTTTTTTAGTGTTTTGCGTGAGACTTTGTTCTTTTACACACCATTTTGTTCTGAGGCACGTCCCTTTGTTACACCTGCTCCCTGGCGACGTAGAAACGATCCCAGGACCTGACACCCCATCAGAGCGTATCATGAAAGCAGTCACCAGAATGGAGGCTGGCTAGGTTACCATGCTTGCCGCTACCTCGTCCCTTTGAGAGGAACACAACGTTACTGATACCTGCGTCAAAGAGTTTATGGAGAGAGCCACTGAGATTGAACAAAACGTTACATCCGCCAATCCTCCTCCCGGTCAATCTGCCCCTACAACGAACAACAACAATATGCCAGCAGAACTTAACTTCCGGGCTAGATGTGAAGACGCTGAAAACAACCTTCGGCAATCTAATCTCCTGTTGTCGTTTTTCTTTCTTTTTTTTTTTTGTATGAATGACGCGCAATAAACAAAATGGCCCTACTCCCTAAAAAAAAAAGAAGAAAATTACGGCATTATGGCATTGAATTTGATCCTGGGAATATTGAGCGTTCACATCGGCAGCGACGCTTTTCGCCAAACGAAAACCGGCCCATTATAGTAACATGCCTACGGTTAACGGATAAAGAAAACACATTGTCCGCTGGTTCTAAGGCTAAGAGGTAGTGCCTACGCTGTTCGGCAGGGTAGCAGGACAAAAGCTCAACGGACAGAAGCTCGCCAGTTTTTTTTTTTTTTTCACAAACCCAAACAAAAGTTTACCTCATTTTTTTTTTTATATTCTGGGCAAAACACGGGCTAGGATCAAGTGCGGACGCGATGGACATTGCACCATTTTAAGAGAACTGTCATCCCATCCCATGCAAAGGTGTCGACAGATAAGCCATAACAGGCAGAGAAGCAACGATTTGGGACCAAAATTTAGGTCACCGCAACTCAGTGGAGCTGATAAGAACAAGCTTGCTTGACTCAAGGTATGCCGGAGCACCCTTGTGCCGCGCTCAAAAAACTTCGTCAACCGAAGCTTTTGAACCCGAATAGTGACCGAAGAAGCGAAGTCACTCTTTGTCGACCTCGCTTTTTCATTGTGCTTATGTCACGCTAAACGCACACATAAAAGTTAGGCACAATGTCTCTTCATTACTAATGCATGGGTTTTCTTGGTGTTCAGGTTAATATTTGAAGTGAATGACTAAGAAAATTAAATTCATTTCGTCATTGAGCGTCGTGAATATTTCTGAAATCAAGGATTATCTCAGGGTGTTGTGAAAAGGAAACTGAAGCAAAAACGTAAAATAAAAACCGTTGAGTTGCGAAGTTTTAAAAATATTTTCAAGGAACGGGAGTGTGGCCTTTTCGACACATGACCAATTTAGAAAGCTGTGCGGGATTTTGGATAGGCTCGCGTTCCTTCCACGACAGCTTGTGCCCGAAGGACTAACCTACATCAGGGGAAAGGTCTACCGGTGACATCGGCGACCCGCTGGACTACTTTGATTGGACGTATGTCGACGGACTTTACCGTTATGCTTCTGCTCCTTTTGCGGCGGCACCCAGAGCAAATTCTTCCCTTTGCCTGACTGTGTGCCGACGACGACCAGAGTGTCCCCCGGAACGGTGGAATATGCACGACGCCACTCTCCAAGATAACGACCGTACATACACCTGCGAAGGATGGAAAACCGGGTTCCAGAAGTTTGTCGGCCAAGCCCATCCAAGTGTCTGGATGCTGATTGAACTCCCACAGTAAAATCGGGCGTTCGTTGCCATGGCATTCACACAAGCCCGCGGAGGTAAACCCCCAGAGAAACGGGCGCGAAAAAACACTCTGCGCCTGCAGAATCATGTGAAAAATGTTTTTGAGGGATTACAGGTACACCCAGATCTACCAACACTGCTGGAGCTAGTGAAGGACTGCATTCGCTTCTAACCAATCGATAAATAAACTTGTTTCTACTCTAAGCAACAAACCATGCGCCTGTCAGATTTAATGTATAGTTGCATTTTAGTGTCGCACGCATGCACCTAAGTTGTCCGCACACGTGTTAAGACCAACATGAAATATTCTCCTGGTGAGCTTTTGTCCGGGTCTGTGAAAAAATAGGTGAGTTTTGTCCGGTGAGCTTTTGTCCGGTTTTCGTTCGGCGGGACCTGTACGAATATGTTCGCTAAGCTTATTCCAAAGTCAATTCAATACGTCGAACCTCAAAATGTACCGTTCAAAAATTATTTTCAACCAAGTGTACATTGCAAACAAGTGTTTCGTTTTCAATCCTGTGACGGTCTCATTTACGGAGATAGGGTCATAGCTAGCTTTAGATTTAAGTCACCGTAATATTGCACCGTCTTTGAGGACAACAAAATAAGTAACGCTCCAGGTTTTTCAATTGCATTTACAAACATACGTAGCCTCTTACAAAAAAAGGATGAGCTAAGCACTTGCAGCCAAGATAGTGACTCGGATATAGTACTTCTTACCGTAACTTGACTGTCACAAGATATTTGAGATGACGAACTCTTTCCTAGTGACCTATATATTTCTGTGGTCCAATACGATAGAACACAAAAACGCGGTGGGGGCGTACTCATTGCAATAAAAAAAACGCATTTTCTTTTTTCTTGTACATTTGACTCACGACTTCGAACTTGTCCCGATTGCTTGCTACAGGCCGCCCAATACTGATGGTCATTTCACGACTAAACTTCACTTTGCATCGTTTGAGATAAGATACCCCTTTCCTCACGCCGATTGTTTTAGGTTTGTTTACTTTAATTTTCCCACTAGCTGCTGGTCAGGTTTCTCGTCCGAGGGCCCTAGTGAATCGTGGAAATTTCTTCAATTATATTTGACGTCTAAACTAACCCAAAATGGTCGACTCGCCGACTCGACAAAATAATATTATCGATCTAGTTTTGTCGTCGTCACCAAGTCTTGTCTACTCTATTGTCTACAGCAGGGGGGTCTCCGAATAATTTGGCAAGTTGGCCGGATAGGAGACCTGTGGCAGTCTCGGGGTCCGGAAATTAGATAAAACAATACAAACGAGGAGGTGCTAAATAAATAAGCCTAATTGAGCATTTAAATACAGAAATCTAAACTGGAGCAGATAGTCAAAACAAAATGTAAAGTGGACATACAGATGTACTTTATTTTTAAGTGCAATATTTTACAATTTATGACATTGCAAAATAGTCGTGACCCCGAGATCTCACCAGACATAAGCCAAAGCTCATAGGAGCTTCCGAATATAAACACAGGGCAGAAGGCTAGTGATAATGGTAGATCAGATCAGATCACCGTGCACAATATCCACGAGAATGCAAAGAATATATATATATATATATATATATACTTACGCAGACATGAAGCAGGGAACTACGAATAGTAATTCAGCTGAAGACGATTCTACAATAAATATTATGCCGATATAACCGGCGTTTGATTAAATTTTTCAGGCATCTGCGAATAGTCGATTTTCAGTTCAAAGCAAATAGTGGTTTTAGCCAAATTTTTTCTAGTCGAATATTGAATAGTTTCTCCGAGCTTTTCACTACTGAAATATGTCTAAACAAAAACACATCTGGACTAGTAAAGGTTGTTCCCATTTATCGACTGTGACCTCAAAAAGTTCATTGCCAATATGTGAATAGCAAGCAAATGACCCATTTGACATACAGTTAAAGCTATAGAGATGTCCAAATATACCAAACCAAAACATGTATAAATATTCTTGCCATATGCCAGGGGTGGCCAAGCTGAGGCTCGCGAGCCGCATGCGGCTCTTCGCGTGTTGAAGTGTGGCTCGCGGCTCCCTCCCCTCCCCCCTCTCCCCCTCTCCCGCCTCCCTCCCGGTCACACGAGCACTTTCCCAAAAAGAGAAATAGAAAGCGTTTTAAATCGAAAGGCAGGTAGCGGTTTGGTAGTCTTGTGCTACGGCTACGTTAAGTACAATTGGACTGCTTTTGACTCGGATAGATTGAAAGTAGTTCGAGTTTCGTTTATTGCTCTAAAGTTTGCCCCCATCCCCCGCGGATCTTGGATTTTTCGTGGTCTTGTTTGCGGCTCTTAGGCCGGGTCAGCCTGGCCACCCCTGCTATATGGTATTTTTTTAAACCTAAAATATGAAGAAAAAAAAATTAAAAGTCAATGATGAATGATGAACGCATGTTGTCAGGACATCTCTTCCTAAGATATCCTGCTGCATAACGTCTACAGCTTAATTTTCTGAGATTTTACTGTAGCGTTTATCAACATTCACGAAGTTTCTGTTCTTTATGCACACACCACGTGTGCGCGCGCAGCATCCCGCTTTGGAAGTGAGCTTTCCTCTTAACAATTTGTATTCTTCAAGAAGTGTGGATCGCTGCGGGTTAGCCCCGTCGATCGCGCTTCTTACCGAGCAGCGGTGTATTGCGGAGAAGCAACACCCTCAAAATGGAGCTCCATGGTTATTGCTACTCCGCAGTGCACCGGTGGCCAGGGAGAAGCGCGCTCAACGGGGCTAACCCGTCGCGGTCACACTTTAAAAAATACGAATAACTAAGTTCACCTAGACGCGAATATCGAATCGCATACCATACAAAACTACTATTCGAAAAATCGAATATACGCCCAACATTACAGTGTTCTCTCATTATTTCTGATATCTTCGTTTACGCTTTTGGTGCATGTGGCAGGGCAAACGTTTTTTTACGAGCACGTGTATATATATATATATTGCGTTGGTTGCAGCGGGCGGCGGGTTGGCCGTCACTGGTAAGACCACGGCCATCTGCGCGACGATCGGAACGCCAGCGCGGGTCGGATCAGGCCCGCGGGCTGGGGTTTGGAGCAGTGAAAAACCCTGTCTCAAAATGATACATGACTGTAATAGGGCTGACCACGCTGCATTTAATCCAGATCTCATCACGTATTATGAGCCATTCCTTTTAAATGAGGCTTGCCAATTAAGCGATTAACTTACCGATTAATCGACGAATGCTTCAATCAATATTAAATGTTTTAATCGGCTAGTCGGTAAAATTTTCATGAACCAAAAGAAAGCAATAAACGCTTTCACCACGTAGACATGGACAAGTACAGCTGTATGAAGAGCAAACATTAGGTCAAACTTTTGAATAAAATAAACTGTAGGGGCTAGATTTGTAACTCCAGACAAGTCTAGGTTACACATATCGCCTCACGGCCACTTCAAACCCGTTCGAGTGTCCATTTAACGCAGTGGAGACTATTGTGAACAATCAAAGGAGGTCGCTCTTGCCGGAAAAAAACAATTAACATCTTTGTCTCATGCAGCTGAAGTAATAATCTGTTAGTGCACGTGTCTTTGAACTGTTCTTAAATACACATCGAGATTAATTCAGAATCCAAGTTGCATAGTGCCTCGTTTATCACATATTCAGCAAAGTAAAAAAATATATATATAAATATATATTTACATATATCTTATCAATTTTTGCTTCTTTAATATTATGGATAGAAATAAACGAAGCCGATTAATTGGTTAATTAATCGATTAAAGGGTGGCGAATAATCGGGTTGAAACTTTAATTCGACGCCCAGCTCTTCTTGCAACACATATTTCAAGAACAACTGGACAAAACTGGATATTTTACAGAGATAAGTAATATGAACTTGTTCAGCGATTTTTGCTTTTGATTCGTGAGCACACGACTGTTATCATTTGGTACAATCATTAAAACAAACAAAAAAACTTTCAGCCTTTCCACTCTGGTGAAGTAGGAAGAGCAGAGGAGCTGTACTATGCGCCACCGTCGCTAATAGATGGCGGTAGCTGCCCGGAGAGTTGTGTCGAGATTTACTTGTCCACGGACACGAAACTGGGGAAACTAGCCCTTAACAGCTCCATTATAAAAACTAAGCAAAACCAGTCCGTAGTAGCCTTGAGACTCTTCTTATCATTACTCAAAAATTACGCTCTGCAGAATAAACTGGCAAAAATATTTATGTCAATATATATCTCCCCACTATCGTGCAAACTAATTCTGGATGGCAATGGTTTCTCTGTCCCCGAAGCATCCTGCCCTTCAATAGTAAATGATTATATTGCTTATGTTTTCACATGCAGAAAGCCTTCTTACATATACCGAGTACCTACAGTTTCTTACAATATAATGACACCCATAAGAACCTCCGCCACCGGTGTAGTCCAACTTATCAATCGCTTCAAAGTTCCACCCTCACCTGGGACTTGATAACATCTCTTCCAAAATCATCTAGAACTCAAAACAACTATCAAGGGACTTCCTTTCAGAAAGTACACTGAAAATCTCCCTCGTAAATGTAATCAATATTTATAAATTTGATCAATGCCAACTCTTTGCTTATTTTGGAAACAAAAAAAAATGGGGGTCTAATCTTTTTTTCTTTTTTTTTTCTACCTGGCTTCGCTGAAAGTGAATTTATCACTATAACATACCGTAAACTAGAGTAATGGAGGGTTTTCACTCAGCGAACAAATTATGGCTCTAGAATGCTCAAATTCACACAACCACATGTTTAAATAATCTCTGTATAAACAGTGTTTGTCTAGAGACTCTAGACGATCTACCCTTTCAAAACTTAAGGCTGCAGTTGTTTTTTGCATGATTTTGCAAAGTACGTGATTTTGTTTATATTTGTGGATTTTTCTAGGAATACAATATTTTAAGCTTAGTTCGTTTTAGTGTGTATGTTTTTTTGTGTGTATTTCTTTTCTCATTGTTGCTGACCCAAAGGCTTGTCAAGCTGAGCACTAAAGCTTTTTTTTTCTTTCCTTTAGCGTCCTATCATAATCGAGAAAAATAAAGTTATTATTAATATTATTATTATTAATATCATCATCATCATCATCATCATCATCATCATCATCATGATCATCATCACTGATATGTGGAAGTATACACATGCGCACCCGCCAATAACGACCTGCTTATGGCGCGAAATATTCAATCGTCCCGAACCCTCTTCCGGACAGAGTACATTACAGAAGATCGTTAGTGAATCAACGGTGTTCGATCATTGTTCCCCGCTCATAAAAATCTTTTCACAACCTTTATATATGTTTTTGTTTTCGTTTTCCTTGTCAAACTTTTCGTTTGTGTAAACTCAATCAGCACTCACTTGTGGCCCAACCGCTGTCTCCCGAAGCCCTACCGGCCGACTCCCCAGACGCCTCCAGGGTAAACAGCCTCGCCACAAAAGCTTTTCTTTCCCCATTCTAGGCCGTTCCGCTTTCCCGTGGAGACGCCAGATGCCTTAGAAACCCAAAATCCAATTTTCCGGCCCTTCGCTTCCCTAAATGCCATTCGGTCTACCCGCTGCTTTTGATCGATAAAGGTTCCCAGGCCGACGTGGAGCTTGCCCCCGCTTTCAACCCGAAAATAGCGCCTACAGAGGTTAGCGCCCTTTTAGGTTGGTCGAGCACGCGTCGGGGTGCAGACAGGAGTTGATAAAGGGAGTTGGACAGAGCAAGGGTGTCAAGGCAGAGTTATGTCCCGATAGGCCTTCGTTGCCAAATTTACTTCTTTCTGAGCAACCCATCGCTATTGTGATTGTCCACATTTTGTTTAAAACGTGAAATGTTTTTTTAATGCTACCCCCCAATCACAAAATCTTGTCCGTCCGTCCGCCCGTCCGTGCATTTTCCGCTAAATTTGGCGGGGAAAGTTGCGTCAGGAGACCTATACACCTTGGGAAAATTTGACGGCACGTGACCCATACGTCAACTCCGCTTGCCCGCTAAATTTATCGGGAAATTGACGTCACGTGATCTAGAAACCAATTCAGTTACCCGCTAAATGTAGCAGGAAATTTCGTGTCTCGTGAACCCAAACATCACTCCAGTTTCCCCGCTAAATCTAGCGGGGAAATCGGCGTCGTGTGACTCGACGTCACGTGACCTATACGACCATTCAGTCTCCCCACTAAATTTAGCGGGAAAATATAGGCCACGTGACACACCAATTCCTCCATCAATTTACTATAACGGAATTGGTGCATTACAGGACTTTAAAAATAAAAATATAAAAATCGCTGCCAATTTTTTTTTTTTATACAAATAATTAGATTTGTACTTAGCTCTGTCCGTTACGAGTCACGGGAAGAATAAAAGGACGTCGAACGAAGCGCACAGAAATAATTGTTTTTATTTATTATTTATAGTTTGACCCACGCCGCTTCTGCTCCTGTAAAACTGGAAGCAAGAGTGTCATCGTATCTGTTACGAACACCGTGTTTTTCTGTATGATCTATGAGGAGTTTGACTTAGAAGGCGCGTAGAACACTCATAAAGGCTTCTACGAGCATTTTAAGTCAAACTGCACTTACATCATGCTGTTCACTGCAGACATAATAGAGTGTTTTACACTCTAAGAAAAAATGGAGGAAAAAAGTAGCAACGGCACGCCTTCCTCCCTTCTATCGACGCGCCCCCAAGCGGACACGAGAAAAGGGGAGGAACGAAATATTTTTCTCCTTGTCCAGGCAGACGGGAGAAAGCTTTCGCCCTCCCGACTCATCGTCTTTCGGTTTCGTTTTTCGAGCAGGTCGCGCACGTGGTTTTGTAAATGTTGTTGAGTTGATTGAGCTTCAGCAGCAGCAAAGGCCGCCTGTAATTCCGTCTTCTAGTTTAAACGTCCAGAACATTTCGGTTGCATTGACGTTTTTATCACTAATTTTATCAAACGAGCAAACGAAGCCGCTAGAAACAGCGAAGTTCCGGAGCAGTGGCAGCAGCGCCACGTACACTGGGGGATGGCCGTCTCCGGATTGCGTGAATCGCGCGGCACGAAACTACAGCCACTGCAGGCTGCAGCACTACAGACTACAGTAGCGAAAGCACGCGGAACTGTGTCGACGTTTTCGATGTTATGGAAACCGCAGGAACGGCGTCCAAGACAGGCAGGTTTTACTGCCGGCTGCCTGGGTGCCTTCCCCCCTGAGTTCGGTTCTGTTTTCCGATGCCGAGTGCAACCGACGTTCAACGTGGTTTTGTGTTTGTGCGTGTCGGCAACATAGCTGCAACATCGTGATGGCAGTGTTGTGGGTTGTGAACAGAAGACTGGAATTATCGCCGATGTGACCATGTGTTCCCGTATCAGTAATGTAACAAGAAGATGAGATCGTAAACTGTTGGGCATTGATGTCGTTGATCGGGCCGTGATCGGAGGGGGCGGGGTGTCGCAGGTTGACATTCCGCTTTACATAAAAAAGTTTAATACCACTTGAGGGATTACATGCAATCGATCAACGTGCGGATAGTCATGTTGGAACGCTGGTCTGAACAGTAGAAGCTCCTATCGTACAGTGGCCAATGTGACTGTCGGAATTGTCTCGTCCCTGAGAGCGATTGCGCTCTGGGGCAAGGACTGAACAGTACGAAATGGTGACGGAAAGTACGTATATTTACAGTATGGAATTTCGGAATTAAAAACAATAGTAGGTAAAATGGAAAAAAAAAAAAAGCTACCCTTCATTTTGCTGTTTAATTATACTACGGTTGCTGGAGAAACTGCCCTCCGTGGCGCGCTGGGATGAGCGCTAGAAGTTTTCGGGCTCGCCACGGCGTAGTTCCGTACACTTAACACCTGCCGCAAGTCGCGGCTTTGACTGCATTCAAGTTGATCGAAAAGCAATTTCTCAGTCCGTGAAGCATCACTTCCAGCTGACTGAATATCCGCTCTACAGAGATTAATTCAAACGGCAATTGCAGCTTTCCGTGAACAGCACAAATAGAAAAACAAATAGAAATACAAGCTACGACGTGCCGTGTGGGGAAACAAACTCATGGCTTCGAACCGCATTGGAGCGGCTTGATTTATTGGCTTTCAAATAATTACGGCTTGATTGAGCGTTTACTTTTTAATAAGAGACTCAACCCCTGAGCCATTCAAAATACTCTCAGAGGTGTGACATTGCAGGTAAAAAATCAACATGATGGGAATATTTTTTATTGCTTAGGGAGTCACCGGAAAGTTCCGCACGTTCAAAACGGCCAGTATAAAAGACGGAAACACAGAGCGCGGGTGTAGTGTTCGGGTTAGTGTGGTGTTCCGTTGTATTGATAATTCTGTGTGCAGTGCATGTGCTTAATGTGTGTTCACCTGATGCTTGTAATAAGTGTATGGGTGTCATGTGTGTATAGTACAGGGTCCTCAAGCGCAGTAGTGGCCTAAGACGAGCAAATTATTTTTTTGTAGAACATGAATTGGGCGGTACCTAGCGCCACCTAGCCTAGCTATTGACCCTGCCATCTGGTGGCTAGCGATTTAACCTTTCACGATACGCGATAAACAGCGGCTTCGAGTTCGTTCTTTCGAGAGCGGCTTTTGGTTTCGCGGAGTGAGTTTGCCCTTCTCCGTGGTGTGCGGTTGACGAAGGAATTGTGACTCGAGGAACACCAAAGGTAAGACGCAAAGTGCGCGAAGTAACTGGGTATCGGTTGTCTCCGTTTAACATTGCAGTGCTGTCGACGAGAAGACTGAGTAACTGATTTCGAAACGCAGGTTTCTGTACCAGTGGGGGGAATCTGGCTTCGGAAATAAACACAGTTTGCGGAAAGCTCGTGTTACGCTTTCATTTGCTGCTGCTCTCGTCCCGTACAAGAGACGTAGCGTCCTCGTTAAGCCTTATTGGGCTCGATTTGCTCGATTCGGGGCCGCCATATTGAGATGCAAGCGATGGAGGAACTTTGCTCCCCTGCTTCAGGGACGAAGGTTTCTCCCTTTCTAAAGGAACATAGGTTACAAGACCGTTCCTCCCGTGAGGGAGGACTATCCGTACCCTTTTCTCTAAGAGGGAACCGTTTTTTCCACATCTGATACGGTAAGAACTGCGCATGTGCGAGACTTCTTATGTAGCGCATGCGCAGTGCGTACAGGAGGGCCAATCGTACCTTATCGGATAAGCAAAAACGGTTCCCTAAAAGTTTCTAATAACTGAAGCGTCTGCGGACATTTTTGGTATGACCACCGTGACAGAATCGTCATACGAGTAAGAAAAGCGCCCAAGACACTGCACGCGGACCTTCTTTATGTATTACCCGCGTGGTATTCTTGGGTGCATTTTGTGCACTTCGTATACGACTCGAACGTTTCCGTTCCTTACAATACAATACAATACAATAAACTTTATTTTTCCAGAAAAACTGGAGGGGTCCCCAGACAAAAAGCTGCTAAAAGCAGCTTGACTGGGTCTGGGTCCGTCTTTCCGTATATATCGCTGGCAAGGGTTGGCGGTGGCTTGACTGCTTCTCATCCAAGCGTTTCGTCCCAAGTTCAAAAATGTCGGATGTGAAAGCGAACTTCACATCGCAACGTGTGATTAACGAAGCACCTCCCGATATGACCTTCCCCATTCTCACGCGCTTGCTTTCCCCCTCCTTCTTTTTATCAGCTCAAAGTCTTGAAAAGAATAAACCGAGTCTTCTTCGTGTCTTCGAAACGAAAAAAAACGCTCTTGTGCCCGTCTTTCCAAGAGTAAAGCTCGGTCGTCTGCGATGGAACTTTTTTCTAAGGTGCTGGATGAATTTGAATTTTATGAACAGTACCGCCAATCTGATGCATGCTGAGACGCACTTGAGCCAAAAATGGCGGAGGGTCCCCGCCAATTTCCTGGGTGTCCCAAGCAGCGGCCAGGCTCTTTAAATAGACAGTAAAATTCGGTTTCTTTACCTATCACGCTGCGAATTTGTGCAGTGTTGCCCGCAGATAGTGGTTTCTTTGTTGTTGTTTTTTGTAAAATTTGCAGAGCGAATTTACCTGAGGAAAAAATGAAGAAAAAAAAATGAAAGCCGTTTACAACTCCCTGTAACGCCAGATCAGAACGCAGCTCTTGAGGAGGAGGATGGAAGGGTACTGAGGGATAGGTGACTCCCTGAAGTCATCTGACCTCAGGGGGGTCACGTGACCTCAGGGGGGGTCACGGAACCTGAAAGGGTCACGTGAACTAAATTTAGCGGGAATTTTTTCCACTACATTTAGCCGGGAAATTTTCCGCTACATTTGACAGGGAAATTGTTTCGCTAACTTTAGCGGGACCTTGTTCTGCTTAATTTAGTGGGGAATTCTTTCCGCTAAATTTGGCGGGGAAATTTTTCCCGCTAAATTTATCGAAAAAGGTTCCCCGCGAAATTTGGCGGGAAAATTTTTCCGCTAAATTTTGCGGGGAAAATTTTTCGCTAAATTCAGCGGGGAAAATTTTCAGCTAAATATGGCGGGAAAATTTTTCTGCTAAATTTAGCGGGGAAACTTTTTCGATAAATTTAGCGGGGAAAATTTTCCACTAAATTTGGCGGGGAAATTTTTCTCCTATATTTAGCTGGGAAACTTTTCCACTAAATTTAGCGGGGAAAATTTTCCGCTCAAGTTAGCGAGGTAATTTTTCCGCTAAATTTAGCGGGGAAATTTTCCCATAATGCACCGCGCGGTTACGTCGACGCCGACGGCGACGCCGCTTAAGCCGGAAACGGGCGCCTAAGAGCTGCGCTCTAAAAGGCTTAGTTCCATGGAAACGCAGCGCAGCCACCGGTCTTCAAACAACACGGCGCCGTTTCGCACGGGAAACAAGAGATGGCGCAAGCGGTCGCGACGCCAGCTGCCGCCGACGAACGAGCATCTGGCACCGAGAGCCGGCGTCAAATAGCGGACGATATTGGCGACTCAAAAGCGGCGCGAACTTTTCTGGTATCAATTGCCGATGCATTATTTTATCATCCTTACTAATAAAACATATTGAATGGACAAATAATCGATTAAAAAATGGTTTGTCAGGATATTTTGACTGTTTTTTTGGGGGGTGCTTATGTCGTTTGCTTTGCAGATCACGATAAAGCGTTTGCTGCAATTGCCTCTTCCCGAGTTCTCGCCACCTGCGGAACACGCGCCGCTTTTGAGTCGAAAAGATCGTCTGCTATTTGTTTAGAAACAAGAGTGCGTTCGCCCACACCGGGCGTGGGCACTGCGCGGGCGCAGAAACCAGATTCGCGCGAGGCGAAGCATCCGCACATGCCCAGTGCCTACCGCAGCGCCACCGCGGCGGTGTGACGTCAGACAGTTGAGACGCACAGAAACACGACGAACACCATGACGGTGCGCTTTTGACTCTGCCTGATTGGCCCCATCAGCTCGTAGTGTCGGCATTGTCTGGACTTAAGGCCTGTTCACACAAGCAGCGGAGCGCTACAAGCATAGCGCTTACCTCGCGCTAAGCGCGTGCTGACGGGAGCGTTCACCAGCTTTGTATCGCACCGTCAAAACTGTTGCTCATGGCAGACGATAAGTAGCTGACGGCGCGTGAGGAGCGCTACATCAGCGCTTCGCTGCATGTGAGAACCGGCCTTTAAGGTGAAACAAAGTATAGGTGGCGTTCGCCCAGTTCATCGTTCAGCGTCTTCGGTTTTCGTCTTCTACCCGCACCAACAAAACAACAAAACTCGCGCGTTTGAAACATTTAACGATTGTCTTTTAGATTTCGATATTCGAAAACAAAATTGCTTTCACAAAGAGTTGAAACGGTTGGCCCAATTACAATTGTTCTGTTTAGCATTTAAAAATACCTTTCCACGGCTCTAACCAATCAAAAAGTTCCTCCATGCGATAACGTCACCGCTTATATCTATTACACGAGCGTTCAACACCACGAGGCGCCACAATAAATTAAGGTTTTTCGTGTGTGTGTGTGTGTGTGTGTGTTTGTGTGTGTGTGTGTTTTGCGTTGTTTTATTAATTATTTGATGTAGGTTTTCTGTTTCACTTGAAGCCAGACCTCAGCCAACGCCGCATTCCGATGGAGCCAATCATTGTCTTTGTGTGTTCGATATATCACCGACTTAACCAATCACGCACAGTAAACGAACCGCGATCATGCGCTTTTTTTGTGTGTGTGAGGGATTGGCCTAGCCGCTGATAGCATATATCCAGAAAGAGAACGAGCGCCGTGACAAGGCACTTCTGTAGCTCCTTGATTGGCACGATCGGATTGTGCCATCAGCTGCCACTCTAAAAAAAAGTCTGAAGCGTCTACTTTCACGCACCACACTCGGACAGCCAATCAGCGCAACTTACGGAGGCAGCTCAGCGAATGACGATGCCGAAACATCTGTTTAGACCAAAAAACGCAGTCTGAGTTGTGGCATTAAGCAATGCAAGCGTGACGTTTTGCATAGCTTAATGTCACAACTCAGACTGCGTTTTTTGGTCCAAACATATGTTTCGGCATCGTCATTCGGTCTTTTTAAGATCGTGCATTTAAGGCGGCGGTCCCACGGCCCCAATTATAATGCCGGTGGCAGCTATGGTAACGCTCTTGTTTGCGGTGCAAATGTCGCGTCTGCGCGCCTGTTACGTTTTTCGTTTTTTTTTTTTTTTTTTTTTTTGTTTGTTTGTTTTGTTTTTTTTTGCAAGTAAATTACCAATTTAACATTACTCTTTTTTGTGTAAAAAATGATACGCATTTTTACAACTTAACGCACAATAAGAAAACAAAAAAGTGCAAGTTTTGATATGTTCAAGGACATACCTCTATGCATTCCAAGTTGCTAGTCTTGTAATGCATCCAAGACGCGTTCTTATTTTTTTTATTGGATAGACGAAGGACTCATCTCGTTCCGTGCATACGTGTTTTTCTTAATTAGCACACTCACTTTTTTTTATATTTATTCAAAAAGAGCCTTTTTTTATGCGATTTTGAAGTCTCGTAACTCAGTTTCACATCATAACGCAGCAACGACATTTAGCGGCATGCTCCTGGTAAATATAGGAACTAAGCATCAAAATATTAGAAGTGCAACGCCACCCGTTTTCTTGTAAAGACAGCTTGATTGGGATAAAATTTCAAAGAATCCCCTTAACGCGTTCTTGGTTTTCTCCAACAGCGTTCTGGCATCTGATCTATTTTTTTTTTTTTAATTGTATGCTAGAGAAACTGAGCTGGTTCACTGTAAGCGTGATTCTTTTGTATTCATATTCAGATTTGTTTGAAATAATTTGAAATCATGGTACTATTTTGAACCTTGACTTTGAAAGCGAGAAACCGGTTCCAAAGAGGACGGCAATTTAAACAACAATTTTTCAATTACAGCTTTTATCGTTCTAATTAAAATCACTTTCTATGATTGTAATTTTTCTTAAACATGCTAATTGTCCTAAATAATAAAAGGAATCTATGTTGTAGCAAACGACGCGCACTTCCGCCATCTTTAAAAAGGTGGCTGAAATTCGAGGTTGAGAAGTTCAGGCAAAGAGGCGCTGATTCTGCCCTTGACGCAGAGGCTTTTTTCTCATATATTTCCTCGTGCTACTTCCGCTCAATTATTCTTGCAAGAAAAAAAAACGAGAAGCGTCACAAAGATCACGAGCAAGTTCTCGAGAACACCTAGTGCCTATAAATCAGCTAGTGCCTATAATGCTGCCCGCCATGTTCCGACACCACGAAAGGTGCAAATATTAAACTTCATATGATGGTGACGACGAAGGGGAATTCCTTTCCCTTCACCCCAAGATTTTTTACAAACATTTATTTTGAGGTTTCAGCTTTCCAACCGCGCTGGTTTTGTTTCGTTCGCCACCGTGCAGGGATTATAGATTTTCAGTTTTAACGTTACTATACTCGTAGACAACTTACGGAGAGTGTTATGTGCAAACCGCAGCGGCTGGTCCTCATGGTAAGGCAACAAACTGCCAGTCATCGTGGCTCAAATCTGAGGCTCAGGAAAAGGGTCGAATAACCCCCCCCCCTTTTTTTTTAATGAAGTGCTCTATCAAAAGCGTTGCACATGTGCGAAAACCTCACTATACTCTATTTCACCTTATGATGTACCGCAGGAAAGGCTACAAGCGCGAGCTCCTTGCTCTAGGGCACATCTCTGCGGCACAAGCTCTCGTGCATTAAGGGCAGCTGCCAACGCTACGACCTCGCGCCTCTAGCCTTCACTGCGGTACAACATAAGGTGAAACAGAGTATAGGTCGTCTTTCTCTGCATTAATTTTTATTTCATTTATTCAAAGAAGTACAATGTCAGACGATCAACTTTCATGGTGTTGGTGCAATAATGTAACGACTCCAAGCTTCCATTTTGCGCTTTACACCAACCAGGAGTTATGTCCTTTGCAACTAATTATAAGCACCCAGGTCCGACTTCCTAGAAACAGTGTCTTAGCTGAGACCGTGGGGAAAAAAGCAAGGCCAAAGCTAGCGCTCGAGCTGAGAGGGACTCAAGCCGCGTCTCAAGACAGTCGCGCGCCCCACCCTTTGCACTGCTTTCTTTCACTCAGCCTCAGCTGAGACGCTGTTCTAGCAAGCCGACTCAGGATCACAACTCGTGAAGTTTCCTCGCGCTTCTCTTTCGTTTTTCGGAGTCCTCGCAATGAGTGTTGCGAAATAAAATCAAGCGATATGCTCACTGCTGCCTTCCCATGTTCTTCCATGACCAGGCTAGAGAGCGGTTTCCTTGTGGCCTTCACTCTCGCCGAGGAGCAATGAGACCTCTTTAGCCGCGTTGAGGTGCGACCACACAACCATGCCCGACGCCGCCTGAGCCATCCTGAAAAACTGTTCCCAGACCACTGCGATTAAAAATGTTTGCAATTATACTTGCTTGAAATAACTGTAGTGAGCCGATTGAAATAAGTTTCGGCCGATTGAAATAAGTTTCCGCTTAAATGCTTGCCTATACAAACTCGTCTCCTAAGGAGACGAAGAGAAAGACGTGTCCGGCATAAGTCCCTGAAGGCAGCCGGCCTTGTGACCTGAGGTCTAATTTATCTAGAAACTTATCCAACTCAACCCCGGAGCAAAGAGGACAACACGGTGAGGAGGACGTGCCTCTCAGAAGGAACTAAAGCGCTGTAGGAGCGGTAGGGTTACAGCGGCTCCTCCAAGCTGCCGCCGCAGGAAGCAACTACTCCCGGTGCAAAGGCCGTAAAAGACCGCGCCTGTTCAGTCTAGCCCGGCCATTGCTCTTCAAACTGCTAAACGAGGCAATGTACACTCACACAGGAGCGTTTGCTTATGTTTTCCTACGTTGCGTTACAACTAGGTCTGCCCACTTGATATAATAACCTATCGATGAATCAATTAATGATTTAATCGCGATTAAATTTTTAACCAGTTAATCCGTTAAAGTTCGACAAAAGGAAAAGTAAAAATTTAACGCTTTCACCACGCAGACGTGTACGAGTACACATGTATGAAGGCGAACTTTAGGTGAAAATTTTACATTAAAGTAAACTGTAGGGGCCAGGTGTTTGACTCCAAAGAAGTGGAGAAGGTTATATGCAGACATGTACACGTTAGCCAAAAAAGTAACTAAATACCGTTACCCGTTACTCGCTCAAAAAGTAACTAAATACGTTACTCGTTACCGATTCTCAAAAGGAACGCGTGAGTTACCACAAAAGTAGCGAGTTACTTTTCACGTTACTGTGACAACCGAATACACAACTGTTTTTGTTTCATGGTTTATTGTTTTCTTTTCAGTAGTCGTTGCACTTAAGCAGTAGCTGCCTCTCGAAATTTTCGTCAGTTATGTTTCCCCGCTTCATTGAGAATACATCTCCGGCGACTCTGTAGAGTCGTTCCACCGACACGCTCGTAAGAACGGCAGTGTTGTGCTTCAGGAATATATTGTGGATCTTCGGGAACTGCGCCTTCATTGAGGACAGCGGGTAATGGGTTATGTTCCTTCCTGTATTCTCAACCTCTGGGTTTACATTCGGTCCGTACCTAGTTCTGGATGGTTCAACCAACGAACCTTATAGTGTTCGCTGGGTGAAGAACATTCCAAGCTGTATAGTTCAGCGCAACAACGTTTATCGCTCGACACGTCAGTCCAACTGTTCGACTGACGTGTTCAGCGATACACGTTGCTGCACTGTCACACTGTTTAGTTGCTTTTTTCGGGTTGCCCACCTAACCGTTCTCGCAATAGACGCATGCTGAGGTTAGAATTCAAACAAGGCTGTTTAAACGTTGTTGTACACGTTACTCCTCAAAAGTAACGAGATACCGTTACTCGTTACTTGGCCTTAAAAGTAACTAAGTACTCTACTTGTTCCTTTTCTAAAAAAAGTAACTAATACGTTACTCGTTACCGAAAATAGTAACTAGGTAGAAGTAACTCGTTACTTGTAACCCGTTACGTACAAGCCACTTCAACGCCATGCGATTGCCCGTTTAGCGGAGCTGAGCCTATAGGGAGTATTCACTGGCGGCCATAGTTGTGTGCGTGACTGCTGAGCGCGTGCTGACGGCGAGCTTCCACAGTTCTTTTGCAACGGGCATTCCGCACCATCAAGATTGCCGGTCTTAGCAGCCCATTATTGTGAGTTCGCTGTGAGCATGCGCTCTAAACATCGCCCTTAACTATGGCGTCTAGTGAATACTTCCCATAGACCTATTATTAAATTACCCAACCATCAAAGAGAATTTGTGAGTGTGGTTGTCTTTCGACTCTTCTCAAATACACATCAAAGCTTATCCAAAATCTGAAATCGTACATTTTGCCGTTTATCACAAATTTAACAAAGGCAAACAAAACATTTCGTTTTGACTTTTCTAAAACTATGATGCATGGGAATGTACGAAACCTGCTATATTACTCAAGCATCAAGGAGAACGCAGGGATTTGTGTTCCACGCGCCGCACGTGCTGATGTCAGCCGTATAGTAACTTTTCTAAAGCAAACACCTAAAACAAATGGCATCTTGCACGCGCGTTCGTCAACGCTTTATTTTGGTCATTTACTTCGATGGGACACCACGAATGTCCCGTAGACTTTGAGCTTTGCCCGTGTTCTCGCGCAAACCAAACCATAAATGAAGCCACGCGCCCACGCCAGTAACGGGGTATACATCTTTCCATAAAAGCGCACGAGGGAGCGTTCATTGCCGTGTTTGTGCCATTTGCTTCCAACGGCCGCTCGAGACACAGGTCTCGTGCATTGGCGCATTTGACGCCACTTGCAAGACAGACGCAAACATATCGAGGGGCTTCATGTCTCTGGCCACCGCGCAAGGCACGTGCCACGGGAGGGTGTTCCGCCACCAACCGCTTCCAAGGAAGGGCCGCTCATTTCAGTGCTGCGTTTCCATTTGCTTCCAAGGGTCGCTCGAGACAAGGGCCTCTTGCTCTGGCGTGTTTTACGCTACTTGGAAAACAAACGTAAAGACATCCAGGGGCTTTAGGCGGATGTAAATCTCCTTGATACAGGCGTTTTTATTTATTTTTTTTGTCAAGTACCGCCAACCATTGGGGTGGAAACACGCCAGACACGTGCCACGAGCGGCCATTCGCTCCAAAGGGCCGCTCAATTCAGCGCTGCTCCGCCATTTGCTTCCAAGGGCCGCACGAGACACGGGCCTTCTGCACTGGCGCATTTGACGCTACTTGCAAGAAAAACGTAAACAGATTGAGGGGCTTTAGTAGTGTGAACATAGCATCAGCTGGAATAAACGGATGTCCACCTGCTATGATCATGATCACGATCATGAGCGGATTATGGGAGCGTCTTGCACGAAAAGCTGGCACGATAGGCACTCCGGCGCCTCGTCACTTCGTCTCAAAAATGCGTCCAAATTCGACAGGCTCGCGCGTTTTTGTTTTGTTTCTTGTGCGTTTTCGAACCACCCGCCTTGCGCACGTTATTTGAGTGGTAACCTTAGCGCACCACGCGCTTAAAATATTTCGAATATTCACTTATACAGTTGTTTTCAATGACGTTCATCAAGTTTATTAGTAAAACCATACGTTTATTTGCAATAAATAAAAAGAGTGTCATTCTTTGGAAGCCGCAGGTTCGCTATCCGCACATACCTTCTGGAAGGAGTAACTAGGTAACGTCAATAATTTGGCCTGCGTTTTCATGAATTGTTTCATGGAGCCAACCGGCGTTATCAGCTTTTGAAGCGGCGCCAAACGGCACCTAAATTTCTCTGTCCTATGGAGCGAAGCCATCTCGTCTGTAACAACGAATTGATGGATGCATTCCTATTGGCTGGCGCGCGCCATAGTTTCAAGGAACGCCACCCCACAGAGAAGCCCTCTCCATGACTCAGGGGCCCGGCCGCTGGTAAGAGGGAGAGGGTGGCCGCGCTCTGCAGAGCGGCCGGCCGCTCGAGTTCCCACTGGTTCCCGCTACCTTCGCATAGCCTTTTGTGAATGGCCTAAACATTCCGAATGAGATTCTGCTCGCTATTTTTGATTGCGAGGTCCCTCGTGCTGCAAAACAATTGTAGACGGAAACTGCGATGCTCGATGTCGAAGCTGATCACTTAAAGCAGAAGCGGATCATGTAAGTAAGACATAACAAGTCGGCGTTTTCTACCAGTTACAATGTTCAGCACCACCTTGTATTTGCTGTTTACACTGAGTCAATTCAGCCTGAACATCCATTAAGTTTATAAGTCTTTAGAGGCTTATGATTATTTTATTTCGCAATTATCGTGAAGACAGCGTGCATATACCTTCAAGTGGTCTACGGTTCGTTGTCATTTCAGAAGAGAGGATGGTCTACGGTGTTTTGCCATTTGAACGTGAACGTGCAGACGGCCATAGGAACGTGAAGACACACTGAACTTTGGATGATCCGGACCGCTTGGCGGTTCTCCCGTGTTCATGGTGTAAAAATAAAAATAAATATTACGACAACAGGTGCGTGTGAAGTAATAATAATAATAATAATAATAATAATCGTTATTTCAAGACATACATGTGTCTGAGCGGCTGTGGCAAAAGAATACAACAGGAAATTTGGCAGACGCACTTAAGATTGTTTACGTGTGAGAATGCGAAAGGCATTGTAGTCCCTTTGGTGAAAAGTTTTCGATCTATTTTTTCAACATGCTTTATTTTTGCTTATTCGGTGTGTGACGCGCGGGAGACAGTGCGCCCATTTTATACACTCATGACGTGGCGCCACCTTGTCCCCATTGGCTGCGCCGTCACGCGCCCAATGACGCACGCACCTGGCCACACCGTTAGTCAGCCAGATAGTTGCGACGTGACGTGTGCAATGACGCACGCACAAGGCACACCTTAGTCAGCCAGGAACGTGGAGCCGCCGTGGAGTCGTGCCCGTCTCGCCCCCCGGAGGCCCGAGTTCGATTCCCATCCAGACCGAAATGTACCAAAGTTTTTTTCCAAAGCTATTCTTTTACTTTGTTTATAGGAACCTTCGTGAAAATTGCAACGTCAATCCGAGCATTTCTTACGTCTTTTTACTCTTTGCGCCGTCGGCCATTTTTGGTACCATCACTCGGTCATGCCGCCGACGCCACCGCCGGATTTTCGCGTAGTGGCGCAAATAATCTTTTCGTATTAAAAAGTCTTCTGGCGAGGCCATCAGCCCCTTTTTACAGCATTCAACTGTGTACAGGACCAGTGTCAGCATAAAAAGCAATTATACATAAAATAATCAAATTGGCATTAACTAAACATTGTATAGTCACAATAATTGATATCAACGTCATCAAAATTTTCAAATAGAAATCATTCACATCGACATCATTAAGATCACATTCCTTAACAATGTCAGCGTTACTGTAAAATTCTCCATTTCTGTTTCTTTCTATATAAACAGAAAAAAATACATATATAGATACATGTAAGACGTCGGTATATTTTTTCAACATCAAATTATCAATAGATAAATATTAATCAAAAAATATCAAAAACACTAAAAATGAAAGCCGTTTACAACTCCCTGTAACGCCGAATTAGAGCGCAGCTCTTGAGGAGGAGGAGGGAAGGGTACTCAGGGGAAGGTATACCGCTCCTCCTTCCTCCTCACGTCCTCATCCTGTCTGCTGCTCCTCCCTCCGTGGGGTCACGTGACCTCACGGGGGTCATGTGACGTCACCGGGGTCACGTGACCTCAGGGGGTTCACGTGACCCCTATGCCGTCACGTGACGATGACGTCACCAGTGACGTCACTGATGACGCCATCATCACTAGTGATGCCATCAGTAACGTCATCAGTGACGATGACGATGACGATGCGAATGTCGATGACGTCATCAGTGACGATGTAGATGACGTCATCAGTGACGTCACTGATGTCGTCATCAGTGGCGATGACGATGACGATGCGGATGCCGATGACGTCACTGAAGACGTCATCAGTCACGATGACGATGCCAATGACGTAATCAGTGACGTCACTGATGACGCCATCAGTGACGATGCCGATGACGTCATCAGTGACGATGAAAATGGCAATGCCGATGACGTCACTGGTGACGTCATCAGTGACGTCAGGTGTCCCACAACGCACCGCGCGGACACGCCGACACCGACGCCGATGCCGATGCCGCTCGAGCCGAAAATGGGCGCCTAAGAGCTACGCTAAGCACTTTGAAATCTGCTACCCAGTCGCCTAACAAATTATAAGTTGAGGTCGCTGGGGTTAAAAAATACACTTTTTCTTCTTGAACATGCAGAATCTTCGACCTCGGCGTACTATTTCAACTATACATACTGGGATGATTATTTATAAGGTCAGAAAATTGGTAATCAAGTTTAATCAAACCACCATCAAAACGATGAGTTATATAGGGCGCCCTCCTGAACACCCGTCCTGAAAAAACAGTATTCTATTGCTTGTTTTACTATAGATCAAAATGCAGTCAAAATCTATAAGATACACAAGCACAAACACGCATACTAGAAGTGCGAGGCCATGCCGCATGGTTTGCGCTTGACTGCTTTGACCGTAGACAAAAAACGCACTATAAGACGTTGAGCTCCGTGACATAGTGCTTTCTGGCTCTGCTTGATTGGCCTCATTGACCTGTTATGTCGGCATGCGCTCTGACTTACAATAAAAATGAATTTAGACGTGCATGTCGTGTAAAAGCTCTTTTATTCACGAAATGCTGACAACAATGTCTTATATATGTTCTTTAATGTTTGATAACATTCTTTACTGATTGGTTGACTATGTTTTTAGTTATTGAATAGTTAAAACGATAACTATTGGCTTGTGAGCCTCTAACAAAATCGCTTTGCCACCCTTGCAGCTGGGAACAAAGGCAATATCAAAGAACAAACTTTGCCCAGCTAGGCACTCTAGATCGGGTCGATGAGCTAGCTGGGCTCCGCTTCTGTGCGAACTGGGCACTGCTATTAGCGCTGAGATGTTTCGGTGGCGCCCTCGTATGGTTTCCCTCCGTGACGTCACGACTGGGATTTGCCTCGCCGTGACGTCACCAGTTGTTATTCTGGCTACTTACCATCGGGTGCAACGACGAGTTCGATGGTGCGTTTAGAAAGCACAGTAGAAGCTAGGAGCCATCGCAATCCGAAACTAACACCGTGAAAGTTGACAATCTGACAGTGCTCATATGCCCATGGTTTGGCCATCGTGGAAAGCTGATCACAGCGACGCTTTTGGCCGCGCACATGGAGCACGCGCTGAGCGCTGAACGTGCACGGGCGAGCAGCAGAAAGAAGGTAATTAAAAGCAGAGGGTGAACACCACTGCCACGAGCATGTTTTCTTGCCACACGGATGAGTGCCGCCATCTAGTGATTGTACTAATGGCTTGTTCAGGATGGCCGTCGTGGGACCGCCGCCTTAAACTGATCACTTGATCGAAAGCTAACGCTAAAATGACATTCATTCAAGACATTGCGCAGAGTAGGATATGTGGATTTATTTGTGTCTAACCTGCGACTGAAGAAAGCACTTTTGTGGTAATTCCTCTCAATAAAACGCAACAAATCCTAGGATCACAGCCAGTATTTTGAGACATTACATGACACTTTGCCCTTGTCATAAGCCGTCTAGAATAATTCACACTCGTAGTACTGAGCATAAATATTCATCAAAACATGTTTTATTACAAAAAAAAAAAAAAAAAAGATTCCAACACCATTTACGTTTAAGCAAAGTAACATGCAGCCTAAGATTTTTTGTTTTTTTTGTTTTCGATCACAACTTAGTGTTTCGGCTACTCGAATGGACCCGATTTGCTGAATAGACGCAGGAGCGTCCTTTTGTTTCGGACAACATAAAAAGGAGTGTTCATTCTTCCAACTTTGCGGTGCGACAGGTCACATGGACGATACGGAGAAGGAAATTCGGGTGCCGGGGAAAATTAAAGGCGTATTATCGCAATATCGTGGCGCCGAGACCCGCCAGTAGTATCCGTACGGGAGACGAAACAGACACTAACGAAAAATATCAAAACATGATACAAAATACACGATTTTTCGTGAAAGCAGTTGATAAGTAGTTCGAGCACACCAACGCGCTCGCCAGCACCTTTTACCATGTTTTAATATAATCTCTACTTCCCCAGTTGTTTTTTTCTTGGATATGGATGGAAACTTAGACCCTTTTTGGTCGTGTGTGTTGTGCTACCGCTGAGAGAACGATAAGGAACCACCGTCGCGTCCGAAAGCAAGTGATCACGCCGCCCCGCTATTGCCAACGAGCGCGACCGAAAGCGTCGCTGTGGTCGGCCTTCCACGATTGGCCGAACGCTGACTATGACGTCAGAAAAGGATTTATCATCGACGAAAATAAGAGGAATGAAATAACTTTAATTTTGACGGTGTTGGCAGTGTTCCTTTGAGAGCGCAGTGATTTCAAGCTTCCACTATGCTATTTACAAACACCATCGAACTTGTTGTTTGCAAGGTAATGACGTCACAAGGGGGAACCGCAGGATGGCGCCACTAAAACATCTCGTCGCTAATGTCGCACGCGATCTAAACAAACTCGGCATCCTCAGATTAAGGTATCACGTGACATTCACGCATTCCCGTGCTGCTCAGTGGTGCCCTCTAGCTTGGTTCTCGCAACAAATAAAGATGTGTTTTTGTTTTTGTTTCAGTTTTTTTTGCGAGAGTTTTCTATTGCCCAGCTGCCTTCTTGTGCGCAAGGGGCAATAGCTCTTGAGAAGAAATCGTCCTTCGAGAGCTGAAAGCATTCTTGGGGCGTCAAAAAATCCTTGAAGAACGGATTTTTTTTTTTTTTTTTAGGGTGTACACTTTAATTTGGTAGGTTTTGTTTGAACTTAATCTCTCATTTGTTCTTGGATATCACACGTGCTTGTGCTCAAATAAAAGCTAATCGAAACAGCGTACGGTAGCGATAACTAATCAGAATAAGCGAGCGTACATCCAGAAAAATCAGCAAAAACAACAGAGGGTCAGCAAATAAACGGCGCGAGCCTCCGAAAACGGCGGCGAAACACAAACTTGTCCGGACAACCTTGTATTCGCCGACGCTGGCTGTTGAAGCGTGTTCCTAGGGATAGGATTACTAATGGTTCGGTTCCTGCCGCGAACACTGCAGGGATGGGGGTCCTTACTCCGGTTGTGTGTTGCAGACACTCCTTCTTTGCTCCAGATAGGCCTGTGTTTGTTTATCTTCGGCTTTCTTTCTGCGAGGGGAAGTGGTCGGTAAGCCGCTCGCATTGGTAGCCGCGGGGTCGTTATGGAGGAGAGAGAGTGTGTGTGTAGGCGTTGTATGAAGATATTAAGGAAAGAATGAGGGCCAATAGTGTATGCGCACCGGGCGCTTTTATTACTGACTCCGAGAGATTGTTTTCTTCTTTTCTTTGGCTAACGCGTCTCAGCTCGGAGCATGGAGCGAAAGCTTGCGTTGCAGAACCTCCTGGGTTCAATGCCCACACCCTTCCCGTTTCGATCTTGATGATTATCGTGCCGGCACGCGTTCGTGTAATCATATTGCGTGGAGTACGTTAAAGAACCCAGGGTAGCGGTTGTACTACACTGGCTAAATTTCTCATGCGCAGCTAAGAGACAAGTCACCCGCTGAGGGGTACTGGCATCAACGCTCTCTAAACTTAAAAGCAACAGAATTTTTTTTTTTTTTTGCAACGGCTTTGCTATCGTGTCCCGAACACGTTAAGAGAACAAAACAAGGTGAGGCGACTGTGTACCCGTGGGGTTGCGAGATGTGTTTGTGATTGTGGGTTTTGTTTCGGATCGGGCACCGCTAAGCAATCTTGCTCACGTGAGCTAAGAAAGAAAATAGAGAGATTTAGAATGGCACAAAGACCCTTGCGTTAACGCTGCGTGAAACGCACAGAAGCTCCCAGGGGAGACACTTCAGGGCGCGTCAAACGAGCGCTTTCAGTACAGCGGAACGCAACCCCATATACGCAATAGCTGACCCGCCATCTAGATGTAACCATGCAAGCTGCTCCAAGCAATCTAAGTCCGGTATTCGGTCAAGCGAATCTGAGTTTCGCGCTGTTACGCGCGCGCGACGAAAACAACGACGGGAGCGCAGAGGACCATGCGGACGCACGCGAATATCGATAGCAAGCGTAGGTGCGTAAAGCACGCGGCTTTGCGCACGTGTGGAGCATGCGCATTGTGGAGCACAAAACGCTGAAGTAAACGCAGAGTGCTTGCGTTTGCTCCTACACGCAGTGTTAGAACTCTCTAATTACACATTTGTTTACAATGAACCGCCGTGCGCAAAAACCGTACACTTTCTTTATATTTTGTTGTCTTCTTCGTCTTCTTTTGTTCTATTCAACCATGTCTCATTTCTTTGGGGGGAGTGTCTGATAGTCAATAATTATTCTACTGCCATAGCTGCGGTCGGGCTCGACCCGAGCACTAGGACGGGACGCACCTGCATCGACGTTAGCGTACGAAAGCAATAGATAGATTACTCTCTCTTCCTTGTCTGGCTGAATACACCAACTCATATCTTTGACGTCAATTCACGCTTTAGTTACGCCATTCCAACCTGTAACCCAAAACTTTGGGCATTTGGCACACGTCTCTTTCACGTTGAGTTTTAGTCCAGCAGAAGTTGAACGGTCGTGCTGAGCACGCGCGCTCGTGTAGGACATGAGTAGTTCAGGGCAGTATTCACATTAGGGAGTTTTAGAATAGCGCACGCTAAAGCTTTGCGTACGCAAAGAATAGCGTCGTCGCCACTGCGCATGCTCCGAACGCAAACCAGGTTTTGCGCTTTGCGTGCGCAATTTTAGCGTGCGCTATTTCTCGGAAATAGCGTGCGTACGCAAAAAGTCTTTGCGCTTCTCCTCGGAGGATTCGTGATGAGAAGTTGGCTAAATCCAAGACGAGCACAGTTAAAAAAAACATGGCGGCTTCCAGGATTATGTCGGCGGCTGCTTTGGCGGCGTCGTGAGTGCGACGTCGGCGGTATCCTCGCGACTGCAATTTTTAATACGGGACGACATTGTACTCGGTTTGACAGCGATTACCGACAACTTGATGCTTGCGACGCGCGAACATTTCACGGCGAAGGTATGATGTGCGAAGGTCAGTACACGAGACCTCTCTTGCCGAGGCGACGCAAGCGGACACGACCGCTCAACCGCTCACGTCGCATTCTCATGTTTAAACAAATTAAAATGCTACTCTGGACCAAAAAACTCGTTTTCTTTCTAAAGTTACAGCATTTCGTGTGTAAAATAAAAATTTTTACTGTATCTTGGTGGCGTCGCAAGCGCGAGATGCTTGGGCTTTTGCGTCGCGGCGGAGAAACGCTATTCTAAAACTCCCTTGCGTCGCGTGCGCTCATACAAGCGCTAAATTTAGCGCTAGCGTGCGCTAAAATTGCGTACGTTATTCTAAAACTCCCTATTATGCTCTAGCTCAGTTGTTCTGAAATGTCGGTCCGCAGACTGTTTCGCGTCCCAGAAGGCATCCTAGGTGTCCGCAAAGCCCTGCATCCCGGCAATAAAAGTTGTGTTTGTTTGTTTTTTTTGATTGAGAAGAAACGTTCTAATTTTCGAATCAGTTTTCTCATGTGTATGTCAATGAGAGAAGCTCACACAGTCTTTAGTTATATTAATTTATTAAATAATTATCATAATTAACCTAAACGTTTCCCGGCCCCTCACCACAAACGAGGTCCTCCATCCTCTCCGTCGATTCACAAGGGGTCTGCAAAACATCAATGGTTGAGAGCCGCTACTCTAGCTTCTAGGCTCCGTTTCAGTCATAGTTACAATAAAACAGATATATACTTCTGCATATTAGCGGTGCTCACATCTTTCACATCACCGTAAGCTTGCTTATCAAAAATGAGCTGGTGCAGGGGAGTATTCAATGGACGCTATATTTGAGGGCGGTGTTTAGAGCGCCTGCTCAGAACGAGCGCACATCAATAGCCTGCCAGACCGGCAATCTTGATGGTGCATTATACACGTTGCAGAAAAAGAACTGCGAAAGCTCGCCGTCAGCACGCGCTCAGCAGCCGCGCACACAGCTATGGCCGCCAGTGAATACTCCCTCTATACCTTTTCCAGAAGGGCACAGCCATCTTGAATGTCGTCACTTCTGGTATGCGTTAAAACATTGTTTTGACCTCTCCGCGCCGCTGGAAGGCGCTCATGAAAAATGCGTGATTGTCACGTATTCTTTTTTTTGCCTCTCCTATATTCTCAATTTTCATGACCTACAGGGGCTCACTGGCGCCTGTCAAAATCGCCGTCATCTGGATGATCGTCGTAGAACAGCTGTACGAGGCTGGGTCTGCGACGCGTAAGTAATTCTGGTTTTGCTATATACGAGCAGTATTACAGCCTTACTTTATTTTCTTGAGTCAGGCAGGTGTAGGCAAGCCGATTTATTATGAGGCCAATCATCCAGCAGCTAGGGAGCGCGATTCTCATAGCACGGTACCCCTATCGCTGAATGTTGCGAATTTTCTCGCATATTCCAGAATGAAATGATTTATTATTTTTTCGTCCCGCATCCCTTAAAAGAAACTGTGATGCTTATATGTTGAAAGGCTGTTGAAAAAAACTATCAGAGGATATAAAACGTCAGCAGTTTTTCATCTGACTTTCTCTAGCTTTTCTGTTGACTTCTTTTGAATATTGGCCCACTTTGGTAATAAGACAGTCAACAGACTTTCTGTAGCCTCCAAGATGCTTCATCTACAGCTTTCCCATTGAAATGCTGCAGCTTTTCAACTGAAAAGCTACAGAAGATTAAAAAGAAAAAAATGCATTACAGCATAGCTATTCATTCAACAAAGTTTCGGAAGCTTACTGTGGCTTTCCACTTTCCTCCAAATTGGCTGCTGCAAAGTAACGTAAAAAAAAACGCGATCTTTTTATATCTTGTTAGTATGTTTCTAAATTTGTAAATGTTAGTAAATACTGTGGTATTTAAAGCACACTCGTATCCCACAACTACACATTAGAAACGAACACAAACACCATGAAGCACTGAACACCTGAATCACACTCAAATTGACTGCTCCAGAGCCTCATATAGCATACATATTGAAGGTAATCATTTTGCCGGTGATCACCTCAGCACTTATTAAGGTTCCAAGTATTTGATCTTCTCCTCGCGAGTCTGTCAAAGGAAAAACAGTTTTTCTAAGTTCGTGGACGATATCTCTTACTAAAATGCGTTGGTACAACTAATAATACGGCGCAGATGCTAAACCACATCCACAAAAACTGCTCCTAGGAGAAATATTATCGCTTCTCTGCATATCACGACTCAGGACGAAGCGAGTAAAGGCAGTTTCTTCACTTTCAAATAGTTATTTTGATTTTCTTTACTGGTTGACTATTTAATGTGGTCATTAAAGTCTGACGTTGAAAGTGACTATCACTTTCAACGTCAGAACGGTAGGGCATGCCTTTCGCACGTCTGGACTCCAGCGCGCGCTTTATGCCTTCCGTCGTGCTTTCACTGCACGCGCACGCTCGAGGTGCACGAACGCCGAAGCGTTGTCAAGTGTAGTAGGCTCGTGCTGGAGGCGGGAAACTGAAGCTGCTTCCCGTTCTCAGCTTGTCAGCGACTATTCAGAAACTTACCGACTTTCGACATCTAGTCGGGGTGTACAATGTTCCATAAGAAGTCAACAGAAAGCATGCTTTCCTGTTGACACTGGCTACAGATTCAATTGAAAATTTTCAACACGAAGTATACAAAGCGTCTGCAGTCATTCTGATGACACTGTGAACAGAAAGTCATCAGAAAAAAATCAACATAAAGTTAATCAAAAGTCAACAGTTTTTCTTTTGACGCAGGCTAATGAAACTCATCAGAAAAGTTTCAACTGAAAGTCAACAAACTTTCTGCTGACCATATCAACAAAAATTCAGCAGAAAAAAATCAACATAAAGTTATAGAAAGCCAACAGCTTTTCTTTTGAATCAGCCTGAAGAAAATCATAAGAAAAGTTTCAACAGTAAGTGAACAAACTTTCTGTTGACCATGTCAAGAGAAAGTGAAAGTCAAAAGAAAGTAATCAGAGTCCACAAGAAGTCAACACATTTTCAATGAAAAGTCAAAAATCATTATTATAGGGGATACTAGATACGGAGCCCACGTGACTGAGAACAAAAGGAAACAAAAAAACGTCTGCAGTCTAATTCTACATCATGTGTATCCTGCTGACCAATTCAAACAGAAACCACGTGCCTAAGCTCATACCATTGTATGATGTTTCTAAAGCTGAGGTTGTGATTTTGTGTGTACTGCTTTCGTTTAAGTTTTTTTTTTTTTTAAATAGATGCTAATGAAAGAAGAAGCACCAGTTTTTCTTAACCGGATCGAGTGTGGCGGGACTTTCCCAGGGCGGCTTCATGTTTAGGAGGTGAAGCACAGATCGGCCTACCGCCGGGCCGAGAGGCGCTTCATCTCCGACTGTTGAGTTGCCTCCAGCCGGGCCGGTCCCGGGCCGCGAGTCATCAAGAAGATATCCCATTGAACCGGGCTCGGGTCGGATAAGACTGAGGGTGAGTGGACCGGAGCCGGCCAAAAAGTAGACCCGTGAAGCGCCCTGGTTCGAACCTCTTTTTTCCGCGTGGGATTTGCGTATGTTGCCAAACTTGTCACTCACGCGACAGTATATTATTTGTAGGAATTTTAAGATCAGTTTCCAAGGTAAAGCAAATCTTTATTATCCGTCTGACAAGGTTGTTGAAGGGAGATTTCCTGTACCATTTCGCCTTCAAGCAAACTTATTTTTCAGAACTCTGGAGTTGCGCAACCACACGCTGCGGACCGTCAAACGAGCCAGTACCATACACGTCCACCACGCTGTGAACATCAGGCGAAGCTGGCTGACGGATAGAGATATTTCATGGCCTTATATGCTAACCTGCGTTGTCAAGACCCCAACACGAAAGAGTGCTTACGTTCGCTCCGCCAGTACGATGATGATGTTCATAGTGGGATGGGCAGGATGCTTGGTGACGGTGGTGACGTGAAATAAATATTAATGTAAGTACATCCTTACAGTATTTTACATGGCGTCCTCTTTCAACTCAACGCATATCCTACATGAACCTCAAAGAGAAAAGTTTTTTTTTTCACATTTCGAGATCTTATACGGCAAATCATACTGGCTGGCAGAGAGTATTTGACTTCATGGCTCAAAGACCTATGCCATTCAATAAACTTCAACTTTTTGTGGAGAAAAAAAAATCGCTTGGAACATGCACACAGTTGTACTACTTTCTGCCGCTTAAAAATTAACACCAGCAAAATATAAAGAAAAATTAAAGTGAACAAAGAATGTGTATCTTGAACCTCCAATTAGAAGCAGCTTTACTTAATCTCGACTACTTTGTTTTCTCGTCGTTTACGCCGCCGCGGTGGCGTCTTCTGTTTGACTATACTCCGCCTCATCCTGCGATAGACTAAAGCCCAATGCTACAGGTCGCCGGGTCCAATCGCGAGCCTGTTAGAAATCACGTGCTATATTTGCTCCGTCGTACGAATTAGTGCGCCAAGACGCGTCATGCGGAGGCGAGTTTGTCGTCTGCTTTTCGAGCCCTCGCGTTGGCTCCGTCAGCTCGCTACTACTGAAGACTACTGAAGGAATTAAGTACCACCTGGAAGCGATGTGGCGAAGACAACCCCGTATCAGAACCAGTGACCATTAAGAAATGAAGATGAGTTAGATCGAGTGTTCGACACGGGAGCGTATGTACGGACCACGTGAGGAAGGGAGATAGGGATACGGGTACGTACACAACGATGGGATTGGATTGTTACGGTTAAGGCAAAAAGACTTTATGTCAGTGTTGCCAACGTGCCTTCCAACTTTTTCAAACTCTTGAAATGTTTACGAAATATGGCATGAATGTTTATGAAACCTTTACTTCACCAATATAAAAGAGCGCGCTATCGCAACAGAGAACCATGTGCGTAAGATTGGCGCCCTTCGTACTCTGCCTATCGTAATTTTTATTGCGCACTCTTTTGCAATGCGGCTGCAAGCTTTCCGGGCGTAGTGTTTCGCCCTCCAGCCTTCGGGCCCTAGTCCATCGTAGGGTGAGACGGAGTATAGAATAATCGATTGCTGTTCTTTGTGTGCTTCTCTAGTTTTTTGCTTCGTTCTTAATTTGTCTAACGTTCGCGGGAGCCCGTACCCCATCTATCGTTGGCACGCTCGGCTGCTTGGGCCCTGAATTGGCTTTGTCTCGCGAGCGCCTCGCGAGGTTCATTGTCTTTGTCCCCCCATCTATCGCAAAATCTGCTGACTTTAAAGAAGGCCGCCAAGTGGAGCGTGATGCTAGATCTGTCTGGGAATCTCTCTCTCTCTTTCTCTCTATCTCTCTTGCTCTCTGCGAATGTCAACGTTTCGCGGTTTTATTACCATTTTTCCTTCTTTAGGTTTTTTCTTTTTTTTCGATGTTATTCGTTGTTGATTGCCTTCCGATTATCGTATATAACGAAGTTTTCGTGCAGCGAAAAGTTTGCTATTTACGTTATACGATCCCTTTGGATCTTTATGCTTGTTCTCTAGTGGTAGGCTGTCAGGGAAGTGCACGGTCAACAAATTGCGCTGGGTCGCCAAACATGAATCATATTGCGCTAACGAATAAATGAAATGACCCCCGCCTCGGCTTCGAGAGTCCGAACATGCGCGTTTATATTAGACCGCTTCGTGTGAACACACACTTCAACTTTTCCTGGTATCGCCTGCAATAATTATAATAGTTCAACAGCCAATCTTGCGATGTCACGCATAGTGGACAGAACTCCAGCAGGAGGCTCAAGGAACAGAGTGTGATGCGCACGAGCAAGTCTACCGTGTAATTTGTGTGTTTCAGTTTCTTTTTTTATTGTGTTTAAGGGGCGGGGTAGCCATATTTTGTACGTTGCGTAAATCACTCGGAATGAATCCCTGACTTTTATAACGTACGAAACACGCGTTAGCTTTAAAGCATAAAACGACTTCTTACGCTACCCTCAATAACGCAATTTGTCTGTCCGTCCGTACGTAAGTGCGTGCATATCCCGCTAAAGTTAGCTTGGAAATCAGTCTCACGAGACCTACACACGAATTAAGTTTCTCAGCTAAATTTAGCGGGAAATATTATTAAAAAAATAGGGGGACGATCACGCGGCGTGATGCGTTTAGACAGCGGCAGCTGTGCTGCTTATTCTATGATATTGCCGCGAGCGCAGCTGTCCAAGAAGGCAGCGCGCTTGTGGTCTAACGGTTATCGCGCGTGCTTTCCACGCTGAAAGCCAGGGTTCGATTCCTGGCCGCGGAGGCGCATTTTTGTTGACTCTGTAAAGTAATGTTCTGGTAAATTCGAGAACCATGTTGGCTTGTTCGAGGTCAGAATGTTCTACACGCCGAACCTTCTACGCCGATTATTCCAGAAGCCCACACGTGTACATAAGGGGCTCCGCGTGGTGATCTGCATTCAGTTTCGCCCCAGCGTTCGACTCTGCTGCCACGCAGACTTCGACGCCCGTGACGCTCTGTTATAACCTTTTGTACCCTTTCATTTTTGGCACAAGTTCGCCACATTAAACGTTTATCTCTTCCTGTTTATTTATTGTTTTTGGTTACCACCCGTGACATTTTGGTGGAGGTGCAGGGTACCGCATGCCCGTGCAGCGTACCCCTCCCAGGGCCCGCAGTGCAAGCCCCACTCCAAGCCCGGTGAGAAGACCACTCAACGCGGAACCTGAAACTCGGACCAGTCGTCGCACCCAAGGTCTACGCCCGAAATACGGACTTCTGCCACCCAGGGCCAGGCAGCCGACGATGGACGACCAGCAATCGCAGTCCCCGACCGCCGCCGCCGTCATCTACCTGCCCGTTGCCCAGGGAACCCCGACGACCTTCCATTTAGGGGGAAGTTCACGTCTTGTGGGCAAAATATAAATTCAGCTTCCTCGCTAAATCTAGCGGGAAAATGACGTCATGTGACCTATACACCAATTCAGTTACCCGCTAAGTATAGCGGAAAAATTCACGTCCTGTGAGCTAGACACCCTGGGTCCCCGTTTCTCCACTAAATTTAGGGGGGAAGTTTACGTCAGGTGACCTGTACACTTTTTAAGTTTCCCCGCTAGTAGGAAAATATAACCCACGTGACACACCAATTCCCTACAATGCATTTCATGCATTATAATACTTTGAAGCTAGAGGTCGCAGCCAATTGTTTTCTCCTTGTGCAATGGTGGTCGCAAGAAATAGTTGAAGAAATACGAGCAGCCTCCTTTCCCTCAACTCGCAGCCAGAACAAGCGACCACGTGATCTAGAGACGATTATACGCCGCCAACGTTGATCCCAGCAATGTGCTGAGGTTGGCAAAAACACAGGACACGCATTGAGTTCCAGACATTGTCAGGGTTCGGCTATTGCCGTCATTGAAGCGATTGGGCTCGAGAACCTCTACCCGAATGTTTTTCGACCTATTGATTATCGCGAGAACAAATCGAGTGCTCGCGCAATGCACGGGTCCAATCTATGAGCCGCATTCGTATATCATCGCTGGAACACTATACATCATCACTGGTGGACATTGCGACCTCCAAACTACGTCATCAAGTTTTACGAAGATTGAATGAAATCGCTCGCTTATATTCTTGCAATTACGCCACACCGAAGGGGTTTTTCGACCAGTGGCGTTGCGTGCGAGTGTACTTGGGCCCCACTAGTGCTAGTAAGCTCGTGTAAAGCGAAAACAATATTCCAAATAAATATGATTGCACCGCCCCCTTAAGTACGACGCAGTTTGTTCAAGGCCTTAAATTGTGTTCGTTAATAACGTGGTCGTTTCTTAAAACCCCTTCGTAAACCATTGTGCAATAGTCATCGGAACCAGACGCGTGTCCGAGCTTAAATGTTTTTACTTGCGAAATTCTTCTAAACGTTTTCACTTGAAAAATAAGTCAAAGACCACTTTGGAATTCGTAGGTACTATATTAAAGAACACACTGGGTCTAGATCTTATAAGGGCGGCACTAGCGACAATAAAAACTATTTTTACATGTACACGTTTTCACGTATACATTTTCGCGATCAGTCAACTTATTCGGCAGAATTCTTAAAACACTAGACAGTTAAAGCGTCTTTCGATGATACCCATATCATATGCGACCCATATTCGTGTTGCATGTCGCAGCTAATCCAACCAGCGAACTTGTTTCCATTGTGTTCAACGTTAAAGTGGGGTGAGACCACAATGTCAAGAAAGGCGTCTGAACGAGACCAGGAAGGGGGTCGAAATCCCACTCGGGCTTCGCGCACCACATGGCAGGAGCACGGCTGGGTTGGGGGTTCCGCGGTCAGGCGCAGTCGCAAGCCGAGCGGCCTTGAAAACGTGTGCCCGAGTAAGGGCGGTTTCCCGAGCTCCAATCGTGCTGCGCCATCTCACGGCGTTTGTCAGGGATGGGAGGGAACCTTCCACACTTAGTCCGTTGCGAGGCGGTGCCGTTCGGACACCTCTCTCTTCTTCAACCGAGGCTGAGCATTTGTTTGGATGAATGAACTGGTTCTTAACTTGCGGCGTACATTCCGTTTTTTTAGCTTTCGACCCATATATTAGCTATTGGGGTTAGTGACACAAGAGGTGCTCGTTGATGCGCTTTTTTTGTAGTGTGTAACCGAAAAGTTGGCGGAGTTTGTCTCTTCGTTGTCCTTTTTCAAACGTGATTTTTTGTCATACTGTATGGGCTTTTCTTTTTAGCGACTATGCAGTCTACATTAATGAAATGTTTTGCACGGTTGCGTTCATGTTTTAGTTTTTAATAGAACTAGGATAAATTGTTTTCCTCGATTCGTAATGTTTTCAATAAATTTAAAGCGTTAGAAACAGTAGCGTACATAACCCGAAAAATCTGGTGTAGCGCTTTTGCATACATACTGTAAAAATGAAAATCACTTCCCTGCTGTGAAGACGCGGGTGCAAGCTTTTCATTTATGAATCGAAAACCTTTGTGAAAATGTTAGTTTAAGTATTCAAAAATCTAAATTTTTTATTATTTTTAGGGAAGGGGGGGGGGGGGGGGGGGGTTATTTCATTACGGCTCCCCCGAAAGAAAAACCTGCGTACGCCTCTGGTGTGAAGGCAGTGATTTTATTTCATCGAACATAAAAAATGTATTCTCAACATTCTTACCAAAATCTCTCAGCTTTAGCACCAGGCACGCAGAAATGTTGAAGCTTTTTGCCTACTACATTTTATAACCTTGCAACGAGTATATTTAAGATACAAATGTAAAAACATAAAAATATATATTTTAGTTTTTTGCCTATTACGTATCTGAAATTTATTCATAATATTTAATAAATTTCCTGCCCCTTATTTTAGTTATGAAATTATTACAATTCACTTTATCTGTTTTACTTTCAAACTCTCACCGCACCTTAAATAACTGACGGCTCGTTCGTAACCTCCCAGTGCCGCATCTATTTGATTCGGGAGTCTGCGCCATCGGACGGCTACTGTCCCGAACGGTCTGCAATGGGAACCGTGCTGCCAGTAAAGCGCAATATCTTTTTCTACCATCTCTATTCTCAAACATATATCCTTAGATGTTTCGAGTTTGCCTATAATCGCAATGATGTTGACGCTGTTGTTGTTGTTCTTACTACGACTGAAAGCCGGACCACACTTCCATTTACGACTCCGCTGTGTTGAAGCGATATCCCGGCAGTATCGGTATTTAATAGGGCGAGCTCTATTTTTACGGCCACTCGACTTCAGCCAAGCGGCACGTGCATTTATAGATTTCTACAAAGGCCCGGTCGACATCTTACTCTTTTTTTTTCTGCCCTTTGTACGTATTTTAGGTTTCCTTTGTTACACGGAGAGCAAGTCGTCTGCTCGTTGCAGAGGGGGTTCCGGTAACGTCGGAACGACACCGAGTTCTGACTGGGTTTGGCCGGAAGGATAGTGGGTAAACCTCAATGCTAGAGGTCTCGAGGTCTACCCACTATTATTTTTATTCAGCCGATAAGAGCTCGGCGTTCTGACGTCATCGCAACCCGTGTGCAGAAAGCAGACGAACTTGCGCTCCGCATTCGTTCCGAAGAAGGAAATATTTAAGAAAAGACGTCTTCTTTCCTAGATATATTTGATAAATCAGATTACTTAAAGGGACACTGACAGGGTATTTATGCTCTCCGAGTTTTTTAGTTGTACGTGACATATGAGAGCCCAACTACACAGAACACTATTTACGCATCGAAATTCGTTTTCTTTCTGCCCGAAAACCGCCAATCAAGAACTGGCCAGTTTGAGTCGCGCCAACTCTCTTTCCCGCGGTCACGGGCCGTTTTCTAAGGTTTCGACGCGACCACCAAATTTAATCAAAGTCGTGGGTCATTGAAGCCACAGAGTCAATATTAAAAATAGAAAAAAAAAACATGAAACCCCTTTTTTGTGGCTTCCAAAAAGCTGCAAATACGTTGATTGAAAAAAAAAGGTAACACGGACAACCGGGAGCATTCTGTGCGTTCACTAATTCTCAACATGGCGTCGCTTCGCGTATCGTGGGGCTAGCGGATGGTGGCGGACGACGGGCGTTGGACCTCTACTTCAAAACTGTCGTTCACGGTACCGGCGAATTCTGTCTTCCTTCGAAAGTGAAATTTCGGACCGATCAAAAGAACTGAGAGTTATCCCGTACGACACGCCCGACCAGCAAGCCGATTGCACGAAGACGTCGCCGAGCCGTCGTCCCTTCTCATGGCTGAAGACATCGCTCGCTCAAACGTCAAGCACGAAGTGCGTACATCGAGTTGAATACGCACGCGTGCGGTTTCTTTACGAGATGCGAATGTGGCCTGCACGACTTCAAGCCTGGAGTGCAAGTATGGAAGGGAAATCGGCAGCGAACTTCCGACATACTGTCTACCGGCTCTATTTCTACGCATGAATGTGTTCCTTCCGTAGCTTAGGGGAAAGACATCCGATTTACACGCAGCGGGCACGGGTTTGATCCCTGGAGTGGGTGTACCTTTTTTTTTTTTTTTTGTCAAGCATTTTGCGATGTTTAGATTTCTTTTTTAACAATTATCACTGAAAAAAAAAAGAATTGTTGTGGACGATACGTCGCTGAACTAAATGGTATGGGATTGTATTTTTGACACCTGCGAACTCAATGTAGTCACTTTCCACAAAAAGCAAGGAGCATATGAATCGGGTAGCGTCCGCTTTCCGAGCTTCGCGTAACTGTTCTACAGGAATTGCAGCCAGCCATTGATCCCGACCCGTTGATCTTTCGGAAACTTGTGCACTCTGCCGCACAATGCCACTTTCAGATGCAGGGCATGTGAGGCAGCTCTTCACGCAACGTCTTGGGAGTATTCTTTTCGGAGCCGATCACGGGAATTCACCACGGCACTCGGGCACTCACTACTAATTGCCAACAATTAAACGTATAAGACAACTCATTTTGAAGTACAGAACAGCGAGCGGAACAAACATAACTGCAGAGGAATCGCACGGCGAACGAACGCATTTCGTCTGCTACGTGCGGAGAGAAAAAAAAAAAAAAAAAAAACCCGCACGATCGGGTGTAGCCACGTGACTTTCGCCACTCACTCTATCCTCTCCACTTCCCCCTGCGGTGCCGGAGTTTCGGTTTCGGTTTCCAGCAGTTGCGTTTTTTGGCTTTATTAAAAAATACCTGACTCTGTAGCAAAATATTAATTGGGTAGTATTTCGACACCAGAATGAATCGCCTGGTAAAAAAAGGGGAAAAAATTGGGGGGTGTCAGTGTACCTTTAAATCTTGGAGCTCGCCATATTATTCAACTGTTGTGAAGAAACCCTTTTGCCAGCGTTATAGACCTTTTCATCCTCCTCCGCATAGGCGCTGCCATCTTGGAATCACGTGACGCGGCAGCCATTAGGTTGCTTCAACTTGCTCCTCCGCTCTCCCCTCCGCACCTTGGCGGATGCGTTGTATCCGTGTTTTTCGTTGCGTTTCACCGCGCTTTCTGGCCTTGCTTCGGAAACTGTAGTCCGATATGTCTACTCGACGACTAAAGCATCACGAGAATTTAAAGGTTCTTATGTTAAGGCTGCGGTCCCACGGCGGCCATGACATATGACGCTTTCCGCACGTTTTCGAAATGCGATTGTGGCGTGTTCAAGCTTTCTAAAATCATGTGTTATATATCATCTTGTCCTGTACAACATTATCTTTCCTCTGATGTAGGATTTGTTTTCCTAGTGCAAAACGCTAATTCAGTGGGTACCCGCGAACATTGACCTTTTCGGCAAAATATGGTTTCGTAGTACAGTGGTACAGGGTGCACAATTGGAGCAATTTATTTCAAATTTTAGAATGTTATAGAAGAAGAGTGCGTTCATTGTCATTAGAGGCCCTTTTTTCATTTTTCATTTTATTTTTACAGATATTTACTTTAAAAAATGTACCTCGCGGAAGCACATTCAGTCGCGGATTTTTGGCCGCCTACTCGGTCATTTTATTTGAATCTTTTTACATGTGTTTGCAACTATGGTAGAAAGAGCTACGCTAAATTTCATTGTAATATGGCCTAAACTTTTGTCGGAATGCTCACGTGAAAAGTGACAAAAACAGTTTTTTTTTTTGGCAAACTTCATTTGGTAGTACAGTGGTACAGCGCTTAGGGATTGGCACATTTGAATAAAATTGTAGACCTGCAAAGAAAAACATATTCTGCTTTGTCATTAGAGGCCCTTTTTCTAAATTTCACCTTTGAGTTTCCATAAAAAAAGTTTGAATATAGGCGAAATCACGAATTTGTTGATAGTCAAAACCGAGTATTTTGACCCTTTTTGGCAGGCATTTAGGCCGATATTTTTAGTATTAAATGGAGATTACTGTTCCAGGTCCTGATTATTAGCCCCCATTTTCACTAATCGAGCCTATTTATTAAAAAAAATCATATAACATACAGAAAACACAAATTGGATGTCTGGTTGCGCCCTCTATGTGGCGGTGGCTGAAATGTGACTACGCGAGGTTCAGGAAACTGCCGAGGATGGCGCTGATTCCAGCTGTGGTTGCCGACGGGGAATCCGCCAGAAGACCTTGGAACCCACCTCACCAAGTACCTGACGGAGATGTTTGCTCCTGAGGAGGTGTCCACACCACAAGGCCGACTTGCCCCGGATCAATCGGACTCCAACCAAGAGGGGGACATCGGCCGAGTGATGGTTGTGCGTGCACTGGCACGCTTGAAAGGGGCTACTTCCCAGGGATTGGACGGGGTCCCGGCGAGCGTTCTCAAGTCGTCCTTGGGAAAAGATGCAGTGGAGCAGCTGGCGGATATTTTTGGAGCAATCTTAAGGGGAGAGGAACCTGTGCCCCAAGACTGGAGGGTCGGCCGCGTGGTTCTGATCCCGAAGAGAGGGGGCGACAAACAGTTCCTCAAGGATTATCGGCCCCTGACCGTGACCTCTACGGTATACCGCACCTTCGCCCACATTATCAAGGAACATATGGCAGCATGGGCTGAAGAGAACGAACTGCTCACCGAACTTCAGGGCGGATTTCGGAGGGGTCGAAGGTTGGAAGACAACCTGTTCACCCTCACGCAGTGTATTGAAATTGCCCGAAAACAGGAAAGAAAACTGCTGTGCTGCTTTCTAGATGTGGCAAAAGCATATGACAGTGTGCCGCACGCTCAACTCGTGCGACGTTTGGAGGAGCTCCACCTTCCTCATCGGTGGCTATCTGTCATACGGCGCCTATACTCACGCAATACAGTAATGACGCAACTGAAGGGAGTCGACTCAGAGCAAGTCACAGTGACGAGGGGTCTCCGACAGGGGTGCCCACTCTCCCCGCTTCTTTATATTCTGTATGTGTCAGGGTTGGAGGACCGCCTGATCCAGTCGGAGGTGGGTTTTTCCCTGACACACATGGAAGGAGGCGCAGAGGTGAGGTGGATGCTGCCGGGCCTCACCTATGCGGACGATATTGTATTGACGGCGGAGACGGTGGAGGACCTGCAGCGTCTAATATGTATATGTGAGACGGAGGCGGCTACGTTGGACCTTCGTTTCAACGCCAAAAAGTCGGCAGTCCTTCAATTAGCCGGGTCCGATGAGGCTAAATTAAACAGTCTGGTGCTGAACGGCGAGCAAGCACAGGTACAGGAGTCGTACAAATACCTGGGAGTTGTACTGGCCAACAAGCCGGAGTACTTCTCCGATCATTACACCCACCTCCGACAGGCAGCCGTGCGAGGTACGAATGTACTCCGAAAACGTAATCTTTGGAGTTGCAATAGTTTTCTGGTGACTCGCGAACTCTGGAAGGCGGTTGTGGTGCCTGGACTAACCTTCGCCAACCCGGTTCTTTGTGTCCCTGGCACAGTGCGGGAAGTCATGGAACGTCGTCAACCAAAGGTCGGGAGGCAGGCTCTGGGCTGTCACGGAATGGTGGCCACCGAAGCGGTCCAGGGAGATCTTGGGTGGTCGTCGTTTGAGGCCAGGGAGGCGACCAGCAAGATAACCTACGACAGTCGTCTCCGTCTCATGGACCGCGGCCGGTGGGCCAAGAGTCTCTTCGTCTACACATATCTCACGGGAATGCAGACTGGCTGGAGGAAGCGGCTGTATCAGTTAGAGAAGAAATACGGCTTCTTTTCAACCCCTGTAACTATTACATCAGACAGGAAGTGGGAAATGGAGATTCGAAACAGGGTGAGAGAGGAGGAGGCAGCTCGGTGGGCAGAAACGGCGAAGTCCAAGTCGACGCTATATATGTACAGTCGATATAAGCACAACATTTCGGCAGAGACTAGACTATACGACAACAGCCTGGGCAGCCGGATCCTCTTTGAGTCACGCGCAGGAGGGCTGAGAACGCAGATGTATCGCCGTCGCTTCGACCAGACGGTGGAATCTGCAGCATGCCGTGTGTGTAGTCAGGCGGATGAGACAATTGAACACATTGTGCTGTCGTGCACCGGTCTGCAACCAGTTCAACCGGCGGAGTGTGGACAGGCAACCCGGGAGCTCGCACTGGCAGAGGCACTCGGCTTTGGGTCTGCTGCCAGCTCAGTGGCAGACTCTGCGGGTGGGACTAACGGCAACAACACCGACGCTACACCGAGAACCAACGGAGGGTGGCGTGAGCAGGTGGAAGCCACGAAGCGAAGATTAGAGAACTGGTGGATGCTAGTTCACCAACGGGGATAACCGAATTCCCACTGGCTAGGTTCCAAACTCTACGGGACCGCCCGATTCAAAAGGGAACAGCCGCAAACCATCATCATCATCATCATCATCGTTGCCAGCTTCGGAAACTGGTTGTACACTTGGCTTCTTCCGTTTCTTGCAAAATAACGTGCTGGAAAACTTGGTCGAAACTCGTGAGGTCCTTTATAACACGGTATTTTCTGCTAATATAGCTTTTAGGAAGAATTTCAGTCGCTTTCATATTGTCAAACGATTTTTTTTTTTATGCGAGGCTCCACCGGTTCAGTTTGCTGAATAAATTGTTCTCGCAATCGATATCGAAGTTTCAAATTACCGAAATGCCAAAATCGCCAGTTCCGCGTAGATACGCAGCGTGACGCACGTGCTTCTGGTGCGTGTGCACGTACGTGTTTGCTGCGTGGTTCTTCGGTTGCTGCGAGTTTTCGCGTATTTATTGTGCACTGCTTACCTCCGTCTGCGCACGCCTCTCATCCTTGTAACTACCCCTGCTCTGTTTGCCTAGAGTGAAGTTTGTGTCTGTCTTTTCGTTCGCTGACTAAGCTCGTGTCGGTGTCCTTCCTACTGGCTGCTGTTCGTGTTTGCGTACCGTGTGTGTCGCTTTGATTACTAGGTCCCCTGCTTATGGGGTGGAGCAAGCGGTGGGCGTCGCGCCAGGGGTGGGTCGTGATTGGGGAAACAGCTTAGCAGCCGACGCCGACTTCGGCGCGTTTCTTCTGCGCACGCGCGTACTGTCATTGATATCACTACTTCGCGCCGTGACGATGCGCTGATCTACAGGCCGGTCGGCGCTCGCGTGATATTGTTGAAAATTCTCGAGCGAGTATTTACGTTTCGAAAGCCATAATAGAATTAAAGTGACTATTTGGCCGGCAGCCGGCATACCGTGGCTCTGAAAACAAATTGCTAGGAGTGTCCTCCAATTCGGGTGCGCGCAGTCCGTGCTTCTGGCCGCCCCGGCCGCCCAAATGCGTTTTTCTGATGCTTGTTTTGTTTTCAGTAAACAGACAATAGATTCCTGCTGATATTCTCCTTTATAATCTTCACTCTTGACAACTCTTTAGTGTTGGAAGGAACTCCGTCAAATTTGACGATAATGCATGTGTAAGTACAACTGGAACCTCATGTAGTTGCAAGAATACTTTTCCTGGATTGTCTGCATTAGAGTGCCTCCATGTGCGCTTCGCGCACATGAAGGCTCCCTAGTCTGCACCTTTCTGATAATATGATCGGTCTCCATAAATTGCACTTCCCCGCTTCGGGAGCACGGCCAGCGGTGGTTCTCTGTCGGTCATCGAAACTCACACACGTGAAGCGTTGTCAAAGCTGTGATATACCGGGCGTTTTATTATAATGTTTTGTTTTGTTTTGTTTTTTTGCTGAAAGAAATTATACTTTTGGTATTCCCGGGGATAACGTTATCGGCTGCGGCGGACGTAAATGAACGAGCGTAAATTGACAGTTAGTGGCCTAATAAACTAAAATTTGCCATTTGCGAACGCTGGAGAGGGGGCGACCTCCTCTCCGCCGTTCGCTCCGCTGAAGTGGAACAGGGTGGGAGGAGCTCCCACTTCGTCCTTGACCTGTCACCGACTACAGCTGCGAATTCCACTTGTCCTTTTGGAGCAATGACGAGATAGAGCTGAGTCATGTATTGCGTTCTCTGAGATGAAGAACGCAATGCGCGCGGAGTTGCTCCACGTATGCACCAGTCACCAGTAAAAACGACCTGTCCTCCGAGGAGGTCGAGCGAGACGCCGGCTGACATGGGGGTCGGTCACCTCACCGTCACCACCGTCTACCGTGCCTTCAAAAACACGGGGCGCAATGTGTTTGCAGTATAACAAAAAATTGAACAAACAAGGTGCAAACTTTCATTTTTTTCCTAAGTGTGGTTTGCAGGGCTGAACCGAATACACAAACGATACGCCGTGCTGGGATGGCGTCGACTACAATGGTACACGATCATAACAAGAGCACAAATCCTGCCACATTATTTTGCTACAGTGATAAGAGCATATATATCTTTGTCCGCGATGCGGCAACAGAGACATTATTTCCAAATTAGAGTTCGAAGTTAGCCTTTGATGCTAGCACTGACCAACTCACTTCACTCACAGGGTGAAAACGTGAAACTTTGTATCATTCGGACAGAGATCGAAAAATAACACGCACCGCCTCAACTTGGACACCCCAAAAATAATTAACTTTAGTGGGTCGCACGCAAAATCTTCGTGTACGCAATAAAATTGCCGGTCAGAAGTACGGTTCCGCAAACAAAATCAACATATGAGTCATCAAATTATGAAGAAAAACCAGGTGTGAGCCTGCCAAAAATATTCGACATTTATTGTTGTCAATATTTGTCGTTCTATCCACGTGCTTATGTCGCAGTGGAAAGCCGTGAAACTCCCTATAAAATTATTTTGGGCAGTGTTTCCGACGGTGCTCGCTCGATCGTAAAATGCCGCTTTGTTGCTACTTTGGCGAATCAAACAAGGAAGCCACGTTCACCTACAATGCCCTGTCCACAAGAAGGGAAATCGAAATTTTCGCTTCGTTTTCTTTTTTTTTTTTTAATATCCTTCTCTTCTGCACGATATAGGGTATGAATTATTATCCTTCCCTGTACTCTCGCTTGCGTCGAACAGTCCGATAAACGAGTCACCCTATGATAAAGATGGGGGTCCCGAAAATCTCCTAAAATCGTGATTGTTCTCAGAGACACATCCGTGTGCAAGAAAAACCGCGGCCCTCTCCACGAAGTACGGACATATTTGATAAATAGCGTTGACTTGAGGTTGAACTTTTCATTTGCTTTGTAAACACAAGCGGGACGTCACGTGCGCATCCCACGCGACCCGACTGAAGTCTGAACTGGTGTACTATGTGTGGACAATAGGGCATTATTTTGACTTCCCGGCCGCGACGACCTTGGCGAGGGAGGACAGATGGGGGTCCCGAAAACTCCTAGAATCGTGGTTTGTTCGCAGGGACACACACATCCGTGTGTAACAAAAAACGCGGCCCTCTCCACGAAGCTTACACAGGCATTGTTGTGTAACTACTGAAGATGCCTCCCGCAAGGGAGGCAAAACGTCTAGTGAAATTGTTTTTTCCTGTTCTGTGAAGTCGGTGCTTTTATTTTAATTATGTTACCAGTCGGCCTGTGTGACCAGTGCTCATTTGAAGAATCGCCTTTGTCTTTCCTGAACCCTAACAAAAACACCCTCATAACATTCATTTTTACTGTTCGGCTACGTTGGCATAGCCTATAATCGACATAATTTTTGCGAAAGCCTACTTTTATTTTATAATTATCTGTAACAATTTCTAATTGAAGAAGTGACAAGTATAATAATTATATTATGATTTCATATCAAAATTCGACGAACCGGGAGATGCGAAATTCGGTGAAACAGCTTTTCAAAAAAATATCCGGTGCCCGAAACTTGCTTATATTAAAATGTCTAACATGTGTATGTGTTCTAATACAGAAGATGAGTGCAATGTGGAAACTGAATGGCCTCACAGACAATTGTCAACGAGTTGGAATTTTTGATGAATTACCCTTTGTCGAGTCATCCTACTACCGATTGGCCTCTTCAATCAATTGCCCGTCGACAAATATTGTTGTTGGTTTATTTGCCATCTGCTGTAAGGGGAGAGTGTGGGGCTCGTCAAGCCGACATCTGCCAGCATTTTCATCACGACTCCAGCGCCTGTACCGACTGACGCCGACGAGTTGGCCTAGAAATAATACCCACGGACTATACTATAGCCGCTAAATATCTCTACGCGAGCATGATTTGTTTTCAAAGGGGCACCCGCCTATCGGTGCTTCTTTGAATTATACATACGTCACGGTCAAAACGTTCCGCAGCTAATGAGTGAAGGCCGACCAACCTATTTTGTCCAATTGTCCGTGTATGGAAGATGAGAATGCCACTGCGTCAAAGACAAGACGTGTGCGAGCGTTGCTAAAAATAGAGACCACTATCGATGTTTTAGTATACATGGTTTCATTCTTAGTCAGAGCGCAAACAGAGGTTAGATGTCACGAAAACACATACACAAAGACAAGAAGCACTTTATCACGGCGCATTGTATGAGTTGTTATATTAGTGGGTGGAATCACCCAAACAAAGATAGTGAACGCCGTGGCGTTTAGGTGTTGAGCTGTTGGTGATGCTTGATCGGCGCAATGTGTCAGTCGAGCTCCAACTGAGGGTGATATGAGGCGGGGCAGCTCTGTGGTTTTACTTGTTGTTTATTCTGGTGTCTTTCGTTTTTGCGCGAAATATTGTGAATCACAACAGCTAGGCATCTTCGTCCGATGAAGCTCTGTTTTATTGATTGGCGCTTCATCGAATAGTGGACATTTCATCGAACACCGCTTCATTGAACGCCAACTCAAGTAGCTTGATCGAATTATGTTTCTGCTATCAAATTATTGCAGATATAATAACTACGCTCGTCATATTTTGTAAATAACGGTGGCTTTTAGCGAAAATTGTGTTGCATAGTTAGTTTCGGCCGTCAGCAAATAGTGAAAAATATCTATCTACCTATCTCTCTCTCTCTCTCTCTCTCTCTCTCTCTCTATATATATATATATATATATATATATATATATATATATATATATATATATATATATATATATATATATATATATATACAAAGGCGAAAATGCGTACTGTCAGAGTTACTAATTCGAAGTTTACTACGACGTTTCGAGCGGGGACCACTCTTCATCACCTAATGAAGAACGGTCCCCGCTCGAAACGTCGGTATAAACTTCGAATTAATAACTCCGACAGTCCGCATTTTTGACTTTTATATATATATATATATATATATATATATATATATACATTTTACTAATACAATGTCTGGACATTTACACTTACCAAGTAACCATTTTCAGCTGTGATTTGAGACTCTGTTGCGCTTATCCCGCTCTTATTTATTTATTTTTTGTTTCTCTTGTTTCTGGCCTTTTTAGTATAGGCTTCCACCAGCTCGCTTGCGCGTGAACTCTAATTTCAAGTGAAACAAGTTTGTAAATTAGGGTGACACTATGTTTGAAATCCTATACCAATTTTATTGCCATTTGGTGAGCCACGTACGAATTTTGAAATATATCTTTTCATCCAAATAATCGATTAGTAAATCTAATAGCGATTCGGGCGAATTTACTACGACGGGAAGAACTAATTTGCAAATCTCATGGCAATTAGGAAATTTCAGCCATCCTTGGTTTCCGATTGGTCGCGCTCAGTAGCGGCTCCCTCCGCACAGAGTAGCCTCGAGTCAGAATTCGCGGAGCCTCTACTGACCGGCCAAAAAAGTGCGGCGCTTCAACTGCTCCCGCCCAGACGACTTGATGTATTTGTATAGACCTTTTCATCCTCCTCCGCATGGGCGCTGCCATCTTGGAATCACGTGACGCGGCAGCCATTAGGTTGCTTCAACTTGCTCCTCCGCTCTCCCCTCCGCACCTTGGCGGATGCGTTGTATCCGTGTTTTTCGTTGCGTTTCACCGCGCTTTCTGGCCTTGCTTCGGAAACTGTAGTCAGATAAATCTACTCGACGACTAAAGCATCACGAGAATTTAAAGGTTCTTATGTTAACTGTGGTTTGTTTAGTAATAGTAACGGAGCATTCCCAGTAAGAAGCGCGTATATTTATATCGCGCATTTAGGATCGGAAGGCGTCAAGAATAGTCAGCGCAAGGAGACTATCGTTATTTCCTGAAAGTATCGTTCTTTGTATTCATAATATATCGAAAACAGTTGCTTTTGATGATGTAAGGAAACTCGCGGAGGAGATGGACAACGAATGTTTAGCTTGTATTTTATCTGACGCTAGAAGTAATGGTACGTCAACATCAGGCGAATTGTTTGTTCATAATATCACACCTACATGTTGATGAGGTTCTCAATCTTTTTTTGCGACATGAATATTCGGTTGGTCGGTTTACTTATGAAGTTTAAGAAATTGTATACCGGGCTCGCTTCCATTTCGACAGTCATTTAAGTGATTTATTGATTATATTTAGATAACCCGTGTCATCCACTCAATATATTTTAACACAAAAGTTGAGACTTCGCGCGTAAGAAACGGCCACAGACACTTAACGGTAGCGAGTTTTAGAATAACGTGCACAAAGAAATAACGCCGTTTCTATTTGCAAATCCAAAACGCGGTTTGGGTTCAGCGCATGCTCAATAACTACGACGCTTTTTTTTTTTGTTTGCGTACGCGGGTTTAGTTTTTGTGCGTATCTGAAATCCGCAATATTTTACGCAAAAAAAAAAAAAAAAAAAGAGCCGTTTGCATAACAATTTTTTTAGTGCAGGATTGTCGATTGTGCACAGAGGTTTACTTTTGGTGGCTGGCGACGCCTAAATTTAGAGAGCGAATCTGTTCAAAACAATTAATATTTGTTCACACAGGTTCGTAAAGTGGTGCCTAGCGCTAGAATTCAGCCAAACTATCCTAGGCATTTCTCTTCCTGAGCCCTTTAATTTTATTTGGCCACTTTAACGGAAGACAAATGCCAGATTTAATTTGACGGGCCTGTCACTTATATCTTGAGTAAGCAAATGTTCATATAAAAATAATTTATTTTCTAGGGCCAATATCGCGAAATGCTGCTTATGAGTACTTTAGCAGGGTTGACAATTTAAGAAACTTCCTACTCATCATGTCAAAGCATGCTCGAGTACTGAATTTAAAAAAAAAATAGGCCGAGACGATACTACTCCTTTATACCATTTATCTGCGTCATTACACGAAAGGTTTTATTCTGCGAAGTTCACTAAAGGTTGGGTGCCCACGAAACCGAACAGTGAGTAGTAAACTCGCGAGTTCATCTGTTCTGGCCGATTCAGCACATTGCTGATCAAGCTGTCGATATGCTTATTTACATTCACATGTTAGTCTCTTCATTATATAGTTTTTCTGGAAACTGGTGTCATCGGGTACGGCTGTATACGATGGTAATTTCCCTTGTACACCAGTCAGGCGTTTCGCAACCGACCATAATCAGCTACATCAAAGGAGTAGGTAAACAAAAAGCCCACAATTTAGGGTTAGATACATCTCGTAGTCCTCAAGGTGACTCAATACCATTGTTTCATTTGTTGTGTGCTACAAGGAAACTAATCGAATCACAAAATTAAGCAAAAACAACGTAAAACAGCAACACAGCCGCGTTCACGTTGAAACCGAAACCCACCAAAGTGAAGCAACCTGATGGCGCCGAGTGTGTCAGCGCCCTCTATCCACCGGTGAGGCAACTAATAAAATGAAAAGGTCTATACGCCCATGACATCGGCCGCGATCGGCGATTGAGGTTCCGTTAGCCGACGCAAGCGTCAGCGGACGTCTCATATTTCCATACTCTCATTTAACTACAGAAACAAAAACAACAAAAAAATCATCCAGTTCATGTTCACTATGTTCACCACTGACAAGATAGTCGGTAGTCGACGAGTTTCCGTGCAAAGCCGATCAAAACGTGGCACCAGATCAACTTTTACGGCTGCCATCAGGAAAGATATGGCTTGTCGCGTTCCCTCAACGTCACTCCGAATATTGTTTGTGCCCCGCGCACCATCCTCTTGTAGCAATATTTTTATTGTCCCCATGTAATTTCTTATTTATGTTCTTACTGGTGTTTCATCATAATTCGGTCATCGAAATAGTTTTTGCTGCCGACCCCACCATTATTTTGACCCTCTGGCAGCAAAGGAATCTTATGCCGGCATTACACACGAAATAAGAATGTAGACACTCCGTCCCATATCTCAAATTACATCACAATGTGTTTACACAACTGTAGTGCAGAGGTACGGTGAGCAGGGTCTGAGAAAATATTAGTTTCAGTATTTTCAAAAGAGCGACGAAACAAAATAAAGAAAGGACCGCCAATCGGCAGCGCGTGCAAGCATAGGCAGTAGTGACAGGAAGCGCAAGGTGTGTCTTTCGTACGGCCGGCATCAACTCACGCACTGTCCGAAGATGTACTCTGTTTTACTCGTAGGATTGCAACGCTGCGGAATGTAGGCGTGTGATTTCAGAAAGCGCGTCCTACCATTTCTACGCGCGAGTGCTCCTGCAACCCAAGCATTGTATACAGTTACGTCCTCGCGCCCGTGCCTTGGCCAGCCCCGTACACAACTTATGCAGTACCGAAAAGGCATAGTTCAAAATTGACGGTCCCACTTTTCCATACCGCTTCAAAACCCCGTCTCGCTCAAATCACTTGGCAGCCGGACAATTTTGGCAGGGGGCCTCAAGTTGGGGATTATCCGGTACATTGTCCTCCCAACAATGAACGTGGGCGCGACGCGCCAGAGGGTGAACACGTGAAAGGAGGGGCGTAAGAGTGGAGAGGGAAACTCAAGGTCGCAAGCGACGGGAAAAAGGGTTTCGAAAGTGGCGCGCAGGTTTTGCAGCATTTGCTCGTACTAGAGTTCCTGTATGGGCTCCCTACGGGAGCCAGAGTTGCGCATTTGTTTTCCCCGCGCCGCCACGCCGCTATTCGCCGAGATCCATCACGTGAGGAGCAAAGCATCCGTTGGCGTGCAAGAAAGCCACCTTTACGGTCGCTCCGCCGACGTTTCTCTTGCCCCGGCGTATGTTTCCCTGCTTTCCGCCTCCTTTTCCTCCTCTCCTGTTTTCCATGCGCGGCGGCGCGCGCGGCGCCGCTATTCGCCAAATTTAGTCACGTGAGGAGCAAAGCATCCAGCTCGTGCGGGAAAGCCGGCGCTACGGCCACGCGCCGAGGCTGAATGCGCAACTCTGCTACCCTAGGTAGCTATACAGGAACTCTAGCTCGTACGGACAGCCAACGCCGCCCTGGTGGATCAACTAATGTTTTCTTCAAGATGGCCGCCGTGGTACCGCAGCCTTAACTGTGGTTTGTTTAGTAATAGTAACGGAACATTCCCAGTAAGAAGCGCGTATATTTATATCGCACATTTAGGATCGGAAGGCGTCAAGAATAGTCAGCGCAAGGAGACTATCGTTATTTCCTGAAAGTATCGTTCTTTGTATTCATAATATATCGAAAACAGTTGTTTTTGATTATGCAAGGAAACTCGCGGAGGAGATGGACAACGAATGTTTAACTTGTATTTTATCTGACGCTAGAAGTAATGGTACGTCAACATCAGGCGAATTGTTTGTTCCTAATATCACACCTACATGTTGATGAGGTTCTCAATCTTTTTTTGCGACATGAATATTCGGTTGGTCGGTTTACTTATGAAGTTTAAGAAATCGTATACCGTGCTCACTTCCATTTCGGCAGTCATTTAAGTGATTTATTGATTATATTTAGATAACCCGTGTCATCCACTCAATTTATTTTAACACAAAAGTTGGGACTTCCCGCGTAAGAAACGGCCACAGACACTTAACGGTAGCCAGTTTTAGAATAGCGTGCACAAAGAAATAACGCCGTTTCTATTTGCAAATCCAAAACGCGGTTTAGGTTTGGCGCATGATGAATAACGACCACATTTTTTTTTTTTTTTTTTGCGTATGCGGTTTTAGTTTTTGTGCGTATCTAAAATCCGCAATATTTTACGCAAAAAAAAAGAGCCGTTTGCATAACAATTTTTTTTAGTCCAGGATTGTCGATGGTGCATAGGGGTTTACTTCTGGTGGCTAGCGACGCCTAAATTTAGAAAGCGAATCTGTTCAAAAATTTTAATATTTGTTCACACAGGTTCGTAAAGTGGTGCCTAGCGCTAGAATTCAGCCAAACTATCCGAGGCATTTCTCTTCCTGAGCCCTTTAATTTTATTTGGCCGCTTTAACAGAAGACAATTGCCAGATTTAATTTGACGGGCCTGTCACTTATATCTTGACTCCGAGTAAGCAAATGTTCATATAAAATAATTCATTTTCTAGGGCCAATCTCGCGAAATGCTGCTTATGAGTACTTTAGCAGGGTTGACAATTTAAGAAACTTCCTACTCAGCATGTAAAAGCATGCTCGAGTACTGAATTAAAAAAAAAAAGGCCGAGACGATACTACTCCTTTATACACCAACTCATGTTAACAAACCGGAGCGCCCCTAGCGGACGCCATGAGATTCTGCTCGCTATTTTCAGTCGCGACGTCGCTCGGACTGCAAAAGCGTGGACCGTAGCTGAGATGGAGGACATCGATACTGAAAACCGCAAGTAGAATCGGGCATTACAAGTCGGTGATGGCCACTGGTAACAATGATCAACAACTTATTGTATCTGTTTACACTTAGCCGACTTACCCCAACCAACCTTCAAATGTGTATTGAGGCCTGCACTTAGTTCTTATCGCAATTACCGGGTCAACGTTTGGTTTACGGGCCGCTGTCGTTTGAACGAGCTGACGACAAAAAGCAGCCAAGTTTGAAAGAGCAGACGACAGTTCGAACGCACGCGCAATGGAGTACGGGCAAGAAGCACCGCGTCCCGCGTCAACAAACCATTCGAATGTCACGTTGTAGGCGTCTGTGTGAGTCTGCATACTCATTTTCGCGTTGGAGTTGTCGATTCTACATCCTCATCGCAATGTCTTACCACTTGAATCGCCTGAGCGAAATTATCAAGGCTCGTTACGCCGCTAAACTTTCCGTAAATAATTTGACGTGCGGCGATTCATTCGCATGAACGCTGTAGAAATGGACGCCGAAACCACGAAGAGATTCTTGTAGCTATTTTCGGTCGCGACGTCGCTCGTGCTGCAAAAGTGAAAAAGGTAGCCGCGATGATCGACGTCGATACTGAAAATCGGAAGCGGGAACAGACCAAGCGTAACAAGTAGGTGATGGCTACCGGTACCAATAATTAACATCTTGTATCTACTGTTTACACCGAGCCTACTTAAGCCTTTTGAGGCCTGCAATTACTTCTTATTGCAATCACCGGGTCAAAGTTTGGTCTACGGGCCGCTTTTGTTTGAACGAGCAGACGACAAAAAGCAGACAACTTTGAAAGAGCAGACGAAAGTTCGAACGATCAGGCGGCCGTGTGAATTTGAAGACGCACTGAACCCGTGGGTGGTCCGGACAACTTGAGGGTTTTTTCTTGTTCATGTTAGAACAAAGCAAATACATCTGGCGACCACAAATTGTGGCCCGCACACGCAATCGTAGTTGGACAGCGTCTGGTTTGCCCTTTTCACGGCTGCTATCCACGTTCTCGGACGAACGGAGGGTGCAAAATCACATGAAAACTGGTCTTCAAACCTTTCCAGACTGTCTTGGTAAAGCCCCCATCGCAGCATTTTGACGAGAAGACAGGTTTTTTGTCTCGTTTATTCCAAGGGAACACAGGAATGCATGTCTGGCACAGCGACTTCTGCCCACCGCCCCAGACCGGAAGTGCGTCCGGCGCGCCACCACCGCGGCGTGACGTAGGAGAGTTGAGTTGGTGTATACCATTTATCTGCATCATTACACGAAAGGTTTTATTCTGCGAAGTTCACTGAAGGTTGGGTGCCCACGAAACCGAACAGTGAGTAGTAAACTCGCGAGTTCATCTGTTCTGGCCGATTCAGCACATTGCTGATCAAGCTGTCGATATGCTTATTTACATTCACATGTTAGTCTCTTCATTGTATTGTTTTTCTGGAAACTGGTGTGATCGGGTACGGCTGTATACGATGGTAATTTCCCCTGTACACTAGTCAGGCGTTTCGCAACCGACCATAATCAGCTACATCAAAGGAGTGGGTAAGCAAAAAGCCCACAATTTAGGCTAAGATACATCTCGTAGTCCTCAAGGTGACTCAATACCATTGTTTCATTTGTTGTGTGCTACAAGGAAAGTAATTGAATCACAAAATTAAGCAAAAACAACGTAAAACAGCAACACAGCCGCGTTCATGTTGAAACCGAAACCAACCAAAGTGAAGCAACCTGATGGCGCCGAGTGTGTCAGCGCCCTTTATCCACCGGTGAGGCAACTAATAAAATGAAAAGGTCTATAGACCTTTTCTGCAAGGGCGCCGCCATCTTGAATTGACGTCACTTCCAGTATGGGCGAAAACATTGTTTTGCCTTTGCCACGCCAATAGAAGGCATTTAGGATATAAGCGTAAACGTCACACTTCGTCGTTTTGCCTCCCCTTTATTTTTTTTCTATTTGCAGGTTGAAACGTTGGATTATTTTTTCGTCGCCCATACCGGATACGAGACGAGAGTACACAGAAAAGGTCTATAGCAGGGGGGGGGGGAAGGAGGGAAAGGGAACGCGGCGCAAAGCGGAGGCTGCCATATTAAAACCGCTTACGTTGCCAGCATAGGTTTTGCAGCGAAGAAGTTGCTGCCATATATGGCGGACTGAGTTTTACTTTCTTTTTCGTTTTGGAAAGAGAATGTATTGTTGTGTTACATAAGTCCTCCTGCATACAGACAACGAAATTTAATTATATTTGTCTTGTTTACTTGGTTTGAAACCCTAAAAACGGGTTTTTGACGACTTATTGCTTCCATCATTGTGGAGTACGCAAGGCAGTTATCTCGCTGTTCTCGTTTCGGTTACGAAAGCAAGGCAGAACGCTCGTAGTTCCCGCCCTCAGTACACGTTGGGGACCTTCCACACTTTGACACCGGATAACTGGATGAACAAGGATTTACATTTACTTCAGAGGTCACTTTCGCCGCTTCCTCACCGTCGAGATCAACAGCCTAGAGCCACTACAACAGCCCAAGTGCACTCAGTGCCGATGCGGGCGACGCGGGCTTCTGTTAACCCAGGGGTGGACCCAAAGGAGGGGGGGGGGGGGCCGCTTTTTTCGAAACAGTCGACCCCCCCCCCCCCCCCCCCGCCCCCTTCTCGGAGAGCGATTTGACATGGGTGGATCCCCCGAAATAAAACCGACTACGACTAGAAGGCTCGATCACCTCGATACTCAAGGACGAGGGTTCGAAATAGGGTAGGTCGCACCCGAGCAGGCACAGGTGTACTCTGAACTTGGAGAACCACCCCGTCACTTCAACCGAGACTGAAGTCCGCGGCGGCGGTTTCAAAGCACGGCTTAGAACCAAAAGTCGGCGTAGTGGCGAACATCTATAGGGGCCGTCGGCGCAATGTGGTTCTGCGGAGGTTCAAACAAAAGGCGCAACCGGAGTCCTGTTTATCTTGCTTTAGATTTTCCCTCCCCTCCTCCCCCCCGCCCCACACAAAAAAAAAGGAGTTCTGGATTTGCCTTTAGGTCAACCGGTAGTCCATCTCAAACCGTGAACGTTCCAGCTCTTCGTCATGACACGGTGTTGCAGAGAGCAGGGTAAAATACAGCTACACGGATCACCGAAGCAAACGACTGCTATCTTAAATCTTGGCTTGTGATAGCGCCTTTGTAGTAGATCATCTTATTCGTTTTGCTGGAGAGACGCAAACGACGGGCGTAACAAAATCGTTTGCGTATTCCGCATACCTCGCAAAAGCACTTACCCAGTCACCTTGCGAAAAGCGCTAAACACGGAGTCCGCACCGCCCTGACTTACCAGTCTTTTACCTGCTTTAGAGCAGTTTGTACCTGCTAGTATAGGTATGTCTACTGAAACTGCAACTTGAAACTAGGGGCAATGCCAGAGAGAAAATAGACAAAGTTGGGAAAGCATGCTCGCTCTCCCCAATTTCTGAACTCTCAAGTGATTGTAGCATAATAAATTCACCAACACCTCTTTCCAAAATGAAGAAAAAACGCTATGTTTACTACGTAAAAGATGGTCTCAGTTCATGCATCCGTAGGCAGGGAGGAAACGTTGCCTCACACCGCATGATAAGCGCAACAAACTCACACGAGATTTACGAGAAAATATCGGTAGTGACTTAAGTTTCCCTGAAATTCTGTATGACCGGTCGTTTGCAGGACCGAATCATCTACTCGGGCGGTGTGCGTCCCTGTGCAAACGCCAACAACACCAAGCATAAAAACAGCAGGTCTAGGACAATAATCCGGAGTCCACTGTTCAATTAAAACGACGCAATTTTGTTGAAAACGCCCGCAGCTTTTTACTCACGGTATGCGTCGAGAATCTCCCACATTTTGAAACGGAACGAAGGAAGATTTACTTTTAAAAGCGCTCGCTGTGTCCTCCCGGACCAGCTGGACCGGATCAGCTGACGACGACGGGGCTGAACCCGTTGAATTTCAACCCCACAATAACCAATTTGCGCTTCGTGTTAGTATGGGCTTTTACCTCCAAGCACCGCACCACACACCACGAACGTTTCAACTTTTTGACGCATCGCCGTGTTGCACCACACCTATCTCTATGCACAAAACAGAACGAGATCGCCGAAGCCAACGGAGCGCTGTCGTGAACCTTGGCTTGTGGTTGCGCACTCGTGGACCCTGTGACTCCCTTCGCTTTCAAAGCACACACGACGATTACGAATGATACTCCCCGTCCTCCGGGACCATCACAGGGGCACTTCTCCGGTCACGTCTTCGCTACATGTGCTCGCAAACCGCGTCGCTACATGTGCTCGCAAACCGCGTCAAACCAAAACAATACCGCCGCCGCCGCCGCCGCCTTGTTGAACGTGCGTTGTTGCTAGATTTTCTCCGACCAAACAAAAACAACGAAAGCAAACCGGCTCTAGCTTCCAGCGTACATCGGCGCTGCGCCGTGGCCAGATTTTCTCCGTCAGCTCTAACTTAAAGATGACCTACAGATGCAGCAACACTGGTGTCAAGTTTTAACATAGCGGCCCCCACGGAGCGCCGTAAATTCTGAGGAGGGTGCATTGGAAGCGGCGGCACCTTCCCCCCCCTGGTCTATAGACTCTTTCCGGAATTGACCTTTTTCGGAGAATTTTGTGCGCATGCTCGAACTTGAGGAGAGAGTAGGAAAGGGAAAGGCGCCATTTTTGCGGGCTCTCCTCGTACGCTGCCTGGCTTCGCTCGCATTGCTAGGCGCGTCTCTCCGGCACTGTCGCGATGCCTCACCGCTGCTCGGCTGTTGGATGTACAAACAGCAAGAAAAACACGCCGAACGTGAGCTTCTTTAGATTCCCGAAAGCTACCGCGCACCTCAAGTAGAAAAAAAAAAATGGATTCAAGCGCTGCGACGCCAGAACTCCGACGGGACGCCTTGGCAGCCATCTGCAAACTCGCGTGTTTGCAGCGTCCATTTCATTGGAGGTTAGTTCATTCATATTTGTTTGAACTGAGGATATACCCGTCATACTCTGTGCAGGCTAGTCATTCATAGCAAGGTTTTTGTTCCTGATTTTTACGACGCAGGGGTATCTTCACGAGACCAGAATCACCCAGACTTCGCTCCCTCCTTGTTTACATAGAAGCCGACACCTGCCTCTGCACCGAGTTTGCTTGCACGGTACAGCAGGGCAGCGAAGAGGCGGGTCGCCAAGCCGTTGTCACGGAAAACAGATCTTTACACTGTCGCATAGTGTAAAGAGCAGGCCAGCTATGTGCTGGCATGTTCCGCTCAACCTGCAAAGTATATATTTACGCTTGAAACTCATTAAAATATTGAATAAAAAAATGTCCTACTACAGAATTTTATATCAACACGTCACCTAGTTCGATAAGTAGATCGATGACATAGCTTGGCCCTTTTTAGTTGCATGCTGAAGTACCACGAAAAAGACGAAGACGACAAATCTTGTTTTTTGTTTTGTTTTTTTAGATAACTTATCGCGTCACGCATAAAATATGATCAAAGGACTGGCACACACGGATCTTGATAAAAATCTGCCGAAAGGATAGCGACTGTGGGGCTCACGCCTTACAAACATTGAAGTTTCACCGAAGAAATAAACTCACACTGCAACGCAGTCGCAAGACGCTTGAACGATATCGGCGCTCTTGGAAAGCGATATCAGTTGCCTGTAATGTCCCGGCTTCATAGACACATGCTCCTTACAATGTGAACGGTGTGGTCGGGATCAAAGTTGTTCACCATGACCTTCTTGACGTAGGCTTCTTCTTTGAAAGCCCATCCTTTCCGGAGTTGCCTGCAGTCCTTCGCCAAGTACCGATCGACGTACGCTGTGTTGACGACCGGTACTGATGCAGCATCGGCACTCCATCCGTCTTGAAAAGCGTACAGACGGATAAAGTCCGAAGTGTCGAAGACGGTTGCTTTACTCGATCCTCCGGGATCGTCATTAGCCATTTGTAGAGAACGACAGCCGGAAAACAGCGAGAAAAACTTTCCACAGCGAACGCACCAAAACGATCGCTTCTAGGAACCGAACGGGGTGACGGGAGGACGGACTGAGCCCGCAAACGTTTTGAATTATCTCCACGAGGGTGCGCCACGGTCGCTTCAACGAACTCTGAAAAAGGTCGAAATGATGCGTGGATTAGGCGCAGCCGCCATCGGTTGCTTTCGTCGCTTCCGGCGCGTAGCCCGTGATTGGTTCCGAGTAGGCGCCGAGCAGTGTGGAATCCGTTTCGATCCGAGTATCACTCCGAATGCTGACGAAGCGCTCGTGTTCAATGCGCGCTCATAGTGCATGACCAACTAATGTCGGCCGCACATAATCTCTGCGTCATTCCGAAAAGAGTCTATTGCCAACGAAAGAAAGAAATACTGTAGTCACGGACAGCTTTAAGAAACGCAGGGCGTGGTTTATTGTGTTCGCGCTTACGTGTGCGCAGAAACCAGATTCGCCCGAGGTGAAGCAACTGCGCATGCGATGGATGGATAGATGGATGAATCCGGCTGAGTTCTTTGGATCGGGCGGTAGCTTAAGCCACCTAGCCCTTTTCTTTTACCATTTAAGCTTAGGATATTTAAACGTGAAAACTAAATTCACATCCGCGCTGAAAAGAAAGTGAGGCTATAAAACCCCCTTGCCATTGGTTAATAAGAAAATACCTAGTTTTCTCCTGCTTTCCGCCACCATTCACTTAATTTTTGCTTGGTAATCTCTACTGTCTTGAAATCCACTTTTCCTTCGCTGTCTCTAAAACCCCATGACTTTATTAAATCTATGTTGTCTTCGGTAGGCATAGGGTGAAGTAGGGTGCCTACATGTTTCCGCCGCTCCGTTGTTTAGGGTGGCGACAACGTTTGTGATACCTGTTGCCGACAAACCAGTGTTGCCTACCTCGTTACCATGGCAGCCTCCGCTGTTTCGTCGACCATTTTGTCACACTCGCCAGTCGTGCGCTCGCGCTACTTCGCTAATCCTCGTTAGGGCTAGGGAGCGCCCACCGCTCTCGTTCCGACGGCGAGGTTTCGGCGTGCGATGCCGGTCTGTTGCGTTCAGTTTTGTCGAGGGGACTCACGTTTCGATAAACTCAACGCATACTTCCTGCTCGAAACTTCAAAGTATGAAACACCCGAATAAAGAGAGCGACAGCCACGACGACCGCCATCCCGCTGAGCCTCCGACTCGTCCGACTCCTCTTATCAACGGAAACGGAAGTGGCCTCACAGTGTTGACGGTGTGTCGAAACTACGAAAACTCAACGTTCTGTACGTTTAGCCAAATAAGAAGTGGGTCAAAATGGCGGTGGGAGAGGATCTGGGAAAGGGTAACAAGAAGTTGGCGCCACCCTAAAGCGGAGCGGAAACATGTAGGCACCCTAGGGTGAAGCCCTTTACAGTAGAGTATCAAGCGCTCAGCCGTCTCGTCCTCCCCTCCACAAGCAGCACACACTGTATCCATTTCCTGGTACTTCGCTCTGTATGTTCTGGTTCGAAAAACACCTGTCCTTGCCTCAAACAACAATGAGCTTCCCCTAGAATTGTCATAAATGCTTTCTTTGACAATAACTGTTTTGTTTAATCTATAGCTTTCCAGAGCCGTCTTTGTCTGCATTCCCTCTAGCCACCGATCTCTTTCTGTGGCCTTAACTTTCTTCTTAACTGAGACCTGCTCTTCCGTAACTCCGCTATAGCCTAAAAACTTTCCTCTTAATTTTCTAGTGCGCTGTCTCCACTTTGTGTCTATACCCCTCACGCATAAATAGCTGAAAACCATTCGTGCCCATTGCTCCCCATCCATTCGCCTCAACCGATCCTCAAATTCTATCTTGCTCACAGCTTCCCTGCCCTCAAATGACGCCCATCCCATGTCTCCTTCTACTCCCTGGTTTGGCGTTTTGCAATGTGCCCCCAAAGCCAACCTACCTACTCCGCGCTGTTTTATTTCTAGTCTTGCATGCACTTCGGATTTCATGCATAGCACTGCGTTTCCAAAAGTCAAGCCAGGCACCATGACCCCCTTTCTAAATCACTCTCACCACCTCATACCAGTTTTAATTCCAAAGTGCTCCATTTTTCATTACAGCTCCATTTCTGTTGCCCTTACCTATTATATACTTTTCATGCTCACTGAGATATTCTGCACCATCACATATCCATACTTCAAGATACTTGTATTTACTAGCTCTCTCAACTGTAATATTCTGTCTTCAGGCTCTCAACTTCATCATTGTTCAAAATCATGACTGCTGATTTTTCACTACTGAATTCTAAACCTAATTCCTCTCCTTCCCTACCACAGATGCTCATTAAACGGCCCCTGAAAAGAAAAAAAAAGTTTTTTTTTAAACAGTCTGGTTGGAACACGCGTGTCAAAAAATGAATTTTACGCGAAAAAAAAAATTTTTAGAGCAATATTGACGGCGAGAGATTTATTTGAAGTTTTGCGCGCAAATTCCATGGTCATTCAGCTCGGCTTCTCATTGGTAGCGATGGTCATTCAACTCAGCTTCTCATTGGCCAGTAGAATGAGTGACAGCTTAGATGTTGGTTTTAAAATCTTCGTGATTTTTTTAAATCGCCTTTTGAATTACATATTTTTAGGTTTAAGAAACAATCCATCGAATGAATGTCGCAATTGTTTACAAACGTTTTACAAAATCGTAACTTCCGTTCGGATACCACAACAAAACAACAAACAAAAGCTTCGCCATTTTGTTTTCTGTCGTGGTCGCCGTCTTCGCGTTTCGCGTTCTGAAGAGGGCTTGTTGCTTGTGTTAAGGGCCTCCCACACTAGCGAGAAAACGCGCCCGGCGCGCCGATAAATCGGTTAAGCGGGAAGATAAAGGGCGTGTCTCTGCACGCGCTCGTGGCGCTGACTGTGCTTCGGCGACATTTTGTTACTTGCCGCGATCGGCGTGCCACGCGCGTTTTCTCGCTAGTGTGGGCGGCCCTTTAGATAGTCAGCGCGGGGTGACAGGTTTCTGTTTTTCTGCTCTTCTTTGCGCGATTCGTGTATCCCGTTTACCTCATCTTTTGTTTGTTTTCTGGCGCGCGCCAGTGCCAATGTTTGTTTAGATGTCGGTTCCCGTGGTTCCCGTAAAGAGTTTAGTGAGGCACGCGGCACCGCACTCAACGTTTAATAAAAAAAAAAAAATCAGTTACCACTGCGTGTCCTCGCGGCGGCTTGAAGGATCGTGCGGCTCGAACGAACTCGTCGAGGCACCCGCTTCGCCGCGGCGAAGCGGGTGCCTCGCGGCGATCGGAGCGGACGCCTTCCGGCTGGCGAGGCGTGTCCTCGTACGGACGAAGGCCCAGCTGCTGGCAGCGTTGAAGCAACCGACGCTTCAGGTCGGGGTCCACCGCGACGACTATGTACTGTGTGTACGACCACGGTGACCACGGTACGTGCACGATACGACGCGGTATGTCGTTCGACCGGCAGACAGCCGGCCAGGGGCTGTGTTCCAAATCTCCAAATGGATCCGAGTTTCTCCGGTGGATCGTATCACGTGACAGCACAGATTGAAAAACGCTGTACGCGGGTGGGTTTTAGAACGCCAAGAGTACAAAACCCTCACCCTGGGGTAAGATCGAGTCAATTTTGGAACACGGCCAGGAAGTAGCAATGGCTCTCGTGCGGGGCGCAGCCAAGCCAGGAAAGCAGCCAAGCCGATCCACTACGAAGAGGCGGGGACTACCTCTCCTCCACGCGCCCGAGATGCCGAGAGAGAGAAAAGTGGAAAGGAGGTGACTGCCGACTAAATTCTGTCTGGCGCAGTCAATATTGCTCTAAAAAATTTTTTTTTTCGCGTAAAATTTATTTTTCGACACGCGTGTCTCAACCAGACTGTTTTTGAAAAACTTTTTTCTTCTTTTCAGGGGCCCTTTAATTCCTGGAAATCTATCCTGTTGTTAGCCATTAGTAAGATATCATCCGCATACATCAATTCCGGTAAAGATTGCGGAATTTTTTGGCCTAGCTTACTGTAAGAAAGGTCGAATCCAAGCCCACCCTTCTCTAGTCTATCCTCCAATCCTCTCAGATACAACATAAACAGCAAAGGCGATAACGGGCACCCCTGCCTATAAGGCCTCGTCTTATCTCTATTTCCCCCGTTGCCTTTTCTTCCCATGTTAAAATCACCCTATTATCTTTGTAAATGATCCTTAATATTGCTGTTAGTCCTTCATCTAGGTTTAAGCTCTCCACTATGTCCCACAGATTCCTTCGGTTCACATTGTCATAGGCACCCTTGATATCCAAAAATGCCAGCCAGAGCTGTCTCTTTTCTTTTTACGCTATTTCTATACACTCTGTTAGAGAAAATATATTGTCCTCCAACCTTCTTTGTTTCCGAAACCCGTTCTGTAACTCGCGCAGCATGCCCTCGCAATCTACCCATTCCTCCAGTCTGTTCTTTATAATCTACATTACCCGCCTGTAAATAACTGGTGTCACGGGTATGCGACGATAATTCCTAATATCAGACTTATCTCCCTTTCTCTTATATATCATACTCCTCCTACTAAGCGTCCATTCAACTGGAGTATTGCTTTTTGTTATCATAGTGCTCACTACCCCCTAGTTTTGTCTTAGATTTAGGACCCAAATTCTTCACCAGCTTGATTGGGATACCATCTGTGCCTGTCGACGTGCCACTAGGGACTCTTCGTTCCGCCTTTTTCCATTCTCTTTGTCCGAAATCCGCGATGTCACAGGCTGGACTGCTACTTCCTTCGGTTCTCCTATCTTCCGCATGTACCCCTTCCCGAAATTGCTCCTCCATCACTGCTCATATATGTCGTATCGCATCATCTCCCTCTAATTGATGTCCCTGATGCGAGAGTATGAACCTCTGTCTAGCTTCCGTCGTTTCACCGAGAGAGTTCAAGTGCTCCCAAAACTTCTTGGCTGCGTTTCTATCTTTCTTGCTTACATTACTCATCCATTCTTGACCCTTTTTTTGAATTTTCGCATTGATCAAACTGGATGCCTCTCGCCGACATGTTATAAAAATGTCCCATTTTCTTTTTACTTCCGTTTCTGACTCCCCACTACGCTTGGAATGCCTGTGTTCTCTAGAGGCTTCCTGACGTTTTTCTATCACTTGCTTCACTTCTTTGTCCCACCAGCTTTTCGATCTATGTTCTTGCTTCCCCTTTCGTTTACTCTGAACTTTGTCTAGTTCCAGAGCAAAAAGCCTAGTTAGGCTCTCATAGGTCCAATCTGTATAGCGTTGCCTTGAAACTGCTTCCTCTATTCTTTCAGCAACTAGTTCCAACTCTTTGTCGCGGTGCCGACAGCAGCGCCATCGCAGTGGCGTCAGAGAGATGAGTTGGTCTATAAACGGCAAGAGTGGTAAAGGCAGTTGATTTCGATTTGTAACTGTGGTGAATCCATTCAACTCAATACGAACGTTCTGATCTTAATTAATTCAGACCCTCATTAAACGGGAATGCGGTTTTATATTTTTGTTCGGATCGTAATATATGGTAAACGTGTTGCCGGTCCGCACTGTAGTAGTTGAATTTTGAGAAAATTCAGTAGAGTCATGAGTAATAAAATTATTATAAAATAATTATGGTAAAAAACCAATAACGAAAAATGTCAGCTGGTTTGTATACCTTCGTTTGCTTTTCTTCTTTGAAACGAAAAATTATGGCGTCGATAACAATTTGATTAAGTCGAGTCTCGATGTAGTAATTTGCACGTATTTACTCAACTGAAATTCCAACTAAAACTTCATTACTTCTAAATTCTGGTACTTTTTCAATAAGTATAAAACGTAGTAATGTCGTGAACTCGGGTAAACAGAAACAAACTAAATAGGTTGTGTCTCGGTGTAATAATTTGCAAGTAATCACCCAATAAAAATACGAAGTAAAACGCTATTCTTCCTAGATTCTAGTACGGCATTGATAAGTATAACAGCGTATATTTTAATGCCGTGAACTCGGGTAAACGAAAACAAACAAGCAAAAAACTAAGAAGACGAAGTTATTCAACAGGCGAGCTGGTTAACATGACAAATGATTCTAAACCGCAGACGAGCGGACGACAAGAGCACAAACAGACACGTTAACCACTTTTTTTTAATGTTTATTCTACCATAGGTTTGTGAGGTACAAATAGCTTACTGTTTTTTGTTGCTGTTGTTTTTAGAACCAACGCTACTCCGTGTTTATCGCCACGTGGCGGCACTTGTCGCTGCTTCAAACTGGACCGTGGCAGACGTGAGACTCGTTCGTTACAAGACGCAGTCTGTACAATACTAAAGATACAAAAAACGTAATTCTATAGACGTGACGGAGCTACGCGTCGTTTATTTAGTGCGTTCATGTAGGATGCTATTTCTTTCTATTTTCCTCCTACGAGGTGCTCTCCAAATCGGATTGGAAAAAACTGCCGACACTCTGCGGGTAATCCGCTGGAAGAAGATCTTCCAGGACCCGGACGACTTATGGTCTGACCGAAGGCCTCCAGAGGGCGTTGGAAGATGCGACACGTAACTACCGCCCGATCCAAAGGGCTCAGCCGGATTCATTCATCCATCCATCCATCCGTAATGGCCGGTAATGTGACTCGAACACCGACGCAGAGATGCCCAAATTTTTTATCCGATTATGCGGAACGGACAAAGATCTGCCAGCAAACGTACACACACCGTGTCATCTGAAGGCAGGCGGGGCACGTAGTAGGTACAAACCGGCGGCAGCATCCCCCCTGGGCCGGGTCTCGCGGAAGGGCCGAGCGTGGATTAGGGCCGAGCGAGCCGGAACTGCCGAGTGCGGGGGCTAGGACGACGACTGCGAAAGAGCCGGGAGAGGTGTCGAGGCCGAAAGGGGGGGGAAGGCCGGGCACGGCGTCAAGGCTAAGGGAGGCGGAAGGGCCGAGAACGGGGGTGGGGATTAGAGCGATAAGTGTACACGTGGCTACTCCGTCGTCGAGGGAATTCGTTGGAAAGAAGACCGATAGATGGCGCGCCCTGTTTTCGCTCCTTTCTGTTTGGAGACCTGTTTGGTTTGACGAGTTTGATATCGATGCTTGCTTTTATTTATTTTTCTGTTCTTTTGCTATGAACTCGTGCTTCTTCGCTCCTTCGTCTTCTATGTGCTCGCCCAATAGGGCGCGGGCACAAGCTCAATTTCAATTGAAGACACTCCGTGAAGACGGTGTCACGCGGCACGGTCAGGAGCTGCATGCCGGCCAGTGTTTACGTCTCTTCTTGTCCTTGCCTTTTTTCGGCGCCTATCTTTGAGCTGCATGTCGTCGCGTGTTACAACTTCCGACTTGATAAGGCATCCCTCACTGTCAAATGAAAGCGGTGAAATCTCGAAGCTGTTTTCTGCACCCCTTCCGACAGAAGGAGAAAAGAAACTTTCCGTGATCCTACGGATAAATTTGGAGTACACTTGATGTGTGGAAAAGTGCAGAAATGCACCTACGAGGGAAGCTAAGCCTTTCGCACGCACTACAGTTTCTGTGTACTCCGACTTTATATGTACGACCGATCAAGGTAGTTTGCAAAGAAAAAGTCCACTAAGCAAACGTTTGGATATAAAACAAATGAGGAGACGGAATGGGATTTGCTTCTTTTTGATCCGAAGACCTGACATGAAATTCTAAATTGATACCCTAAAGCCGGGGTTCACACTGCTAATGCATCCTACAATAAACAGTCTTCCAAATATCAGTCACCGCGATATCCGTGGTTCGAATACCGCGTGCCATGTTTCTCCTTTAATTCATTGCCCTGCAGCATTCGAAGCACGGACCTCGCGGTGACTCGCGTTCGAATCTCTATGCAAACCGTCCTTTGTAGGATTCATGAGCAGTGTGACCCCGACTTAGCATCAAGAACAATCAGAGATGCTTAAAAGAGCTGTAAAAAAATGTCAAGGCGAGTAAAAAAAAAAGTAGGGTTAATTAAGCACGTTTTTATGAGGAAACAACTTACTTTGCACTGAGTTTATACTTTTTGTGCATGAGCTCACTGATATGTGTGCTTCACCGAGATGCTGTAATGTAGACTATCTTGCTGCGTCGTTAACTAGACATGTCCACAAGGTGTATTATAGCCTTGTTACACGGGCACACTTAACTCCAGTTATGCTAGGCCACAATTAGCGCACAATACTTGGCGACAACATTCTGCGGCGATGCAGTCAAAGCTATGGGCGAACGTGCGCTTGCGAATCTTGAGCACTCATCGAAGCAGTGCACGCGCGCTCTTCACTTGTTATGGAATAGCTGTCCGAAAGTATAGTGCGGTTTCTGTGGTGCCGCGCAACAGCAGTTAAGCTGAGTTAACCGCGGTTAAGTGTGCCCGTGTAACAGGGGTATTACTGGCCCTTGGGCACGTGGCAAGCTTAAACAAAACACACAAATGACAGTGGAGATTTCTGGGGCCAATAGACCCTTTCAGAAATTCAGTGCCATCTGGTGGTTCGTAAAGCAGTTTAGGTTTTGCCCTATCAATGGCGGAAATGAACTTGTATCGGCACCGTCACTTTCGCAAGTCGACGGCACGCGAGGAATTGTTCAGTGTGAGTTCTTTCTCGATCACTTTCAGGTCGATGGTGACCAAGAACGTGCATTCAGAACAAAGCTCCAACCCACTGAGATGCCTCGAGAAAATTCTATACACCAAAGTGCTTTAAAGCCGATTGTGTGCCACGACAGATTGACTGAATCTGAGCAATTAGAAATAAACGCTTACGTAGCTCTTGTGTTCCAGCCCTACTTCGCTTCGTACTGACCCCCGAACGTACAGGCCTCGCAATATCCGCTTAGGAGCATCTTCAACGTCTTCCTTTATCAGTCACTAGAAGGCCGCCATTCGTATGGCACAGATGCCGTTCCACAGATGATGATAGTGATCAAAGTGGCCAGACTGAATTTCGGAAAGGGTCTATTACGGTTTGATTAGACGCTATTGGCTTCGACGGGACGGCGTTCGATGAGACGGCGTTCGATAAAATGGCGTTCCATAAAACGGCGTTCAATGAAACGGCGTTCGACGAAACAGCGTTTCATAAAACGGCGTTCCAGCAAACGGCGATCGGTGAAATGTTGGAAGCCAGTTTGTCTGGTTCTTGCAAGGAGGAGCTTGCTCCGTCTGCGACGTTCCCACTTTTCATCAAACCACGTCTGTGTCTGTTGGTGTGCCAATATTTTATTGATAAATGTTACTGTTTTTTTGTTGTTTTTTTTTTTTTTTTGTTGTGAATCCCGGAGAAAAACTTACCGGAGAAAAGCTCACCAGAGAATAGCTCACCCCAAAACCGGCGGATCCGGAGAAAAGCTCACCAGACATTGAGCGGATGCGTAAAGAAGCTCCCAGACTTTTTTTCTTCTTTTCATACGGAGGCTGTAGGATCATGCGCAACATACATCAATTTATTATCAATAAGATTCGTCAATTTCGTACAAAATTTTTTTTAAAGATTCGTTAAGCGTATTGGATACCGTTAAACCCTTAATGTTTGCGATTCCTTAATTTTCGCGAATTTCACGAAGGGAAAAATTCGCAAAATTTAAGGGCACGCGAAAATTTCAGTCCTGAAGAGTTTCAATGCAGACGTCTAGAATTCGCGAAATTTAGTGACCGCAATTAGTCTTCTTTGACTGATTCGCGAAAAATAGAGGCCGCGCAAATAAAGGGTTTTACAGTATATTGCTACCAAATTATTTTTTGCGGGCGCATGTTTTCTCTGGTTTACCCTCTAGGCAACAAATGCCTGACTGGAAACTTTATGAACTTGAGTAACAGGAAAAAGTTTGAAAACTTAATATCTACCTAAAACCTAAAAAGCAAAATTGTAAATGCCGAAAGTCTGAAAGTGCATGCGCAACAACGCGATGCCTGAAATTGTAAACCTTTGAAAACCGGCAGGCACGCGTATCCAGGATTCCAGGGGTGGTGGTGAGGGCATGGAGCCAGGATTGCCCCCCCCCCCCTTCCCCCCCCCCCCCCCCCCCCGAAATCTTCCATTTTGCTGGGGCCTCCTCTCACCCCCCGCCTCATAATGCATTTTGTCATAGGCGCCCCGCACCCCCCCCCCCCACACACACACGCACACACACCGAAATAACATCCTGGCTAAAGCACGGACATGCACGTTTTCTTGCCGTTCATGCTGGTTTTTCCACACGTTGCCTTTGTGTGCTAGTGCCCTTCTACGGCGAATTACCCATGACCTTCAGAGCTGCACACTGTCGCCGTTGTTACTCGTGACCGATATAAGGACTAGTCTTCTGTAAGGTAGTGAATTGGCCGAGTTGGTAGACGTTTTACATGATGAAAACAGCTCAAACGGCAAAGACAGAGTGAATACAACAAACACGACAGGACGAAGCTGTTGTAGCGTGCATTTTATGATTCATATGCCGGGACAACCATGCTGGCGCAAGATCTCGGGCTCGTCGCGCTCGAGCTACGATCACGGACTGCGAGACCACGAGCGATTGTATAAATGCAGTTTTTATTGTACCAGTCGGTCGGCCAATTCTCGTGTCTCTACGGGCCGGTTGCACCAACGTCGCTTAGCGCAAAGCGGAGCTTAGCCGGGAACTAAACCTTAGTTTCGGTTTCGTTCGGTTGCACCAAACTCGCTTATCGCTAAACCTAGCACTAAACTACGCTTAACTTAAGCGCCCAACATTGGGCGCTTTGCTTCTGGTTGTTTCTTAATCCTGGATTAAAAACATGGCGGCTGGTTTGTCACGGTCGACGCGGTGGACGAAATTGGTTGTGCAAAGTGTTTTAGGCTACATCAGCGTGAAAGTTTCGACAAAATGACTTTCGATTGTGACAAGGATGCAAAATATTGTCGCGTGAAGTGCTGATCGACCCCTGTTTTCAAGTTGGCTCTCCACTTTCAGGGCGTGTTAGCCCTAACCGGGCTCACGTCTGTATTCCCGTTGGTTCTTCTGTCAACGAGCTTATTCGTATGTACTTACTAATTTTCGCATAGCTGTAACGTATTGTTATTTACCACCTTGTTTATTTACACTTGCAGCGCGTATCCTTCAATCTGATCAGCGCGTTGAATAGTGGCAGTACATGATCTCGGCGATCAGCTGATTGTCGACACCTCTGCCGTTTGCATTAGATTGCGGCGCTTTTAAGTAATAAAACAGCGAAAATTCAATTTCTTTCGTTTTCTGAGTTTTGAGACAATCTTCAGTGAATTTTCCTTATCTCGCGAGTAGAATCTTGGCTTCAGAAAACTGTATCGTTCCATAACTGTAACTTTTTTGGTGATCGCATTTTTTTTTATATACTTTGCTTTATATCTTTCATTCGTTTGCCGAGAACGGGATGCTGTTGTTTCCGAGTTGTGCTCTGTGATGGTGTTTTCCCTTTACTTTTGTCGTTTGTTGTCATTGTGACGATGGTTGAGACTATATACCGGAACACGTTTTCAATAAAATTCAGTTGAAAGTTGCGCCTTGTTCTGTCCTCCGTAACTTTTTTTGGTGATCGCGATTTTTTAGGAATATTTTGCTTCATATCTTTCATTCGTGGCGACGACAAATCGTAACGACTACTATGTTAGATTCGTTCATTGCTGTATCGGGGCAGGCTGGGGCAGGTGATGCGAAGAGACGACCGTTCTTATCGGCGCGATGTGATGTACTAGTGGGAGTTTTTTTTTTTGTTCTGAACTCGACAGTGTGAAACTGATGTCCGTTTGAGGCTGCAGCGGATGTTCAACGACGGTACAGTGCACTCCTGTCACCTTGCTGATAGCAACGAGTACCGTCGATGCAAGGTCTCGTGACCTGACCTCTCGACGACTCCTATTCGACGATTTCCGGGCATTTTCGCAGCTGCCGTGGCGAGTTCGTCACTGTTTTGAACTTCATCGGTCTCAGGCTTGACTTGGTTTTAGTAGTCATCTTACCTGCCTACTTATATCCATGATGTTTTGTCTTCAGCGATGTAGTGAGTAGAGTGTCCTTCTCGCGTTCGGTGAGTTTTGGGGCCCCCGATGGCTCCTTCGCCTCAAAATGTGAGCACGAAAACTACTACCACTGTCAAAATATCCTGTTATCAACCGATATTAAACACACAATCACAGATGTAAAGAGCATTCGTGTTTATTTGAAGCTTTGACTTCTGTTATTGAAAGTTAAACGAAAAAATGATTGAATTTGGAGACCTTTAATTTGTTACTCACCGAAGAAATACAGCGAAAAGCAGACGCCGACGCCGACTACTACGGCAGTTTTTTTTTTTTTTTTTTTTTTTGTTTACATCACGTGATTTCTCTCCGCCAATCGTATTCGTCGCTCTGAGCGTTCCCTAGTTTGCTCTGTTTGTCCCTAGATTCCCTACGCAAATCCAGCGTTTAGCTAGGGGCGCGTCTGTAAAGCCGGCTTAACGTTGGTGCAACCGGAATTTAAACCCGTGCTTACCTAAGCTCGGTTTAGGGCGCTAAGCCGGCTTAGGAAAGCGCCGCTTTGGGTTAAGATAAGCGACGTTGGTGCAACCGGCCCTACATTGTTTTCTCAACTGAAGTTTGCGGGCATCTTCTAACTCCGATTCCCTCAGACCCTGTCTCCGGATGAATATGACACTGCAATACTTCGCTCTCGGCAAAAGGGTTTATTCACTCACTCATTGCCTTGGGGGGTTTCGGGATCGGGGGACGGTCATCAGCGAGGCCGGGGGAGAGTCCGCTGCCACAGCAGCTTCTCTGAGTCCCAGCGGTGGTCGTAAACACCGCGTCATGGGGACGTCGTCGTCCAGGGTCGCCGTCCGGTCCGTTTTTCGAGTCCGCCACTCGACGTAGTGCCCGCACTCCCTGCGCCAGCGTCCGGCGCCGTCCGAGCTCGCCTCCATGACCGGTCCCTTGTCTCGTCGGCAGCCCAAGCCCTCTTCCTTTGTCTCCGTTCCCCTCTTAAGACCTTCCCAAGTCCTTGTCCCGCCGACCGTCCAATCGGGAACCTTGCTGCGAGCCGACCCTCCGACGTCAGCGCTGGGTGAGGGGGCGCTTGCCCCGTTCCTCCCGGAGAGCTCGGACGTTCCGCGACAGGACGGCGACTGGAAACGGGAAGGTCACAGGGAACGAAGGAGCGCCCGACAATACGGCGGCGGGGACCGGCAAGGTCACGGAGAGCGGAGGAGCCAGGGAGAGGGTCCCCACACCTCCCCTCCCTCAAGGCTCGGACCCCGGGGGGGCTTGAGGTTGCGTGGTCCCCAGGACCCTGGGCAGGGAGCTCGTTCAGCTGAGTGTCACCGATGACGACGAGCACCCTCGATGGTGATGATGATGGCATCAAACCAAGCAGGTCAGCGGTGAACGTTGATTCACTGGGAAGCTCGTGACCGACGGAGCACGGTCCACGAACTGGTCCGGAGCACCACAGCTCACAACACGGACGGGCACTCAGGCACACACAACACGCCGGCACTTAAAGTTCGCTTCCGTCCCTAATGTAACAGACAGCGAAATGCGCAAAAACGAATAGCGGCACGCTATATCATACAGCGAGACGAAACCAAAATCTTTCGATCGTTGGACATGCCACGAAATAAAAACGAAACTCTTCATCTCAATACTAGCAGGCAGGCAATCATCAAGAACATCACGCTGCGCGTTCAAGAGGTACATAAGAGGAAAACCATTCCTTAACTAAAAAGTATGAGCACTCATTGTATACTCAAATCGTACATACGCCCACTATACAACATTCACTCCTATCAAACTCAACCGCATTCTTTTAAAACAGTAAGCAATCTACCAGAGCGTCAGAACCGCACACCTCTGACAACATTATTAATCTCCAACACACTCGCGAAGAACGCACAAAACCTCAAAAACTAAGAATAACCTTCCGTAAAACAGAAACGGTCACAAATCCAGTCCCGTTCGCGAGGTGCGACTCGAAAAAACACGCTGCCAACAACCCATGACGGGCACTCATGCACTCGGCGTTCACGCTACCCGAGCTACAAACACGCTACAGCCAAGCTACGCAGCACGCCTTCATCAGAAGGGGTAATCACCTTACTGAGAGGCCGTTGTTCCGTGGTACCGGCCACTTACACCCGTACAAAGGGAACAGTACCTGGATCGTGCGAACAGCAGATCTCATTGGACAGCCTATTTACAAAGCTATGTCCGTAACATTTGGGCATGTTCCAGACGTTACCGCTTCACTGCTCGGAGGCGACCACCCCAACAGGAGCGACGAGCGCGTAACGGCGGTCCGCACGAACCCCGCACGGGCTCGACAACCGCGATAAGCGCATCGACGCACGTTAGAGTTCTCCCCCGGCCAAACCCCGACACCGCATAACTAAAAAGTCTTCCAGCTGATGTCAAGGCCGGCCGGGATCGAGCAATAAAGGTACGCCGTCAACGCGTCTCGCGACTCTTCGACGTTCTCGAATCGAGCAACGTGTCCACATACAAACGCAGTAGGTTACGCACAAAGCTCGCCCCCAGCCAAGTCAACACGCCGCATGACTGAAAAGTCTTCTTGCGACTGTGAGGACAGGCAGGGTTCGAACAATGTAAGTATCCCACACGCGCACCTCTCAACTTCCGCGCAACGAGCGCGATACCGAAATGCCAAATAACCTAACCGGCCAGTCTTGGAGATGGACGAGCTAATAAACTATATTTGCTCCGCATAAACAGTTTCCGCAGCGTCGAAGTGTCTACAGCATTTACCGCCGCATTCCAACACCCGCCACCCATTCATGCAAAGGCTGCAGTTTGTACAGCGACGGGCTGACCCAACGCACAACAGTTATAGGCCGCCGACGGCCATGCCGCTGCCATAATTTCTAGGCTTCCCGGGCACGTACTCGCCGACGTGAACCGTACGTTTTCCCGGGCCAACCACGCATCTGTACAGGATAAAACTATGAACAACTTGTCACATCATCGCAAGACCGCCACTCCCCTCGTGCAGGTTTTCACTGCACGAGCCCAGCTCTTTCCTCACCTAGCTGTCTTTTCTCGCCTAAATTTAAAATTTATCTCTAACCCAGGTCTCTGCACGACCAATTACGCTCTCTACGCCCTCGCGTCCCAACGCGAACCCAAACACGGCTGAGAACCTACTGTACCCGGCGGCAGCGCAAAGCGCGCGCTAGCCGCCGCTCGTCCGGAAACGGAGAAAACGAAATTAAAGAGTAACTCCCGCCGCGAGGCTCAACCTTCGATATGGCGGTGTAAGGATCCGGAACCAACTGTGCGCACAATTAAACGGGGTCAACCTCACGACTCTACAGCCAGAAACGCACAGCTCATGCCCATCGCGTCAGACTGGACTCCACGGAGCATTACACACGCACAGCCACTGATAAAGTGAAAACGGAAACTCTGTGGCTTTCTGGATTCCAATATCTGCGCACCAGACATCGCGTATCCGCCACGATTTAGTGGGCTCAGCCCCTAAATGCAGCCTCTGGCCAGAAGGTACTCGTTCAAAGCGATCTTGGTTGGAACCACAAGAGCGCATCCGTACCTTAAAACGCTGTCGACTATCGACGCTCAAAACTGCGCCGACAGCTCAAGCAAGGCCAACTGGGAGCTAGCATGCGATCAAACCGAGACGCTAGTCTCCTCCCGGACAAAATGCAATGCGGGAATAATTTCCAAACACAGTCCATGCAACCGCCATCCGCAATGGGAGCGTTCTCCACCCAGAGCGATACCTCTTTAACGCGTCCGATCCGTAACAAGCGTTACAAACCATTACATCGATACGCGAACAAAGGCCGTTAGGCGCACCACATCCCCCAAAGCGTGAGCCGGCATCTTTCCCAGCGGACGCGGACGGCCGGAGGCGTAGGTGGGGAGACGCCCGACGCTACATGCCTCGAGGGGTGCGGTAATTTCGACGCACACAGCGCTTTTGCGTAGCAGGATCAACCTGCCAGGGCATCGAACGGTGCGCTGAACAGCAAACACTCAAAGCGCTTCACGTAACGGGGATAAGTAAATTCCTGACAGGCTGGGGAAAAGGGTTAATCCCTTAAAACAGCGGTCAAAATCCGCGCCTCCTAGTCAGACAGGCGATAATGTCAGGGCCTCCGTGCGGCGCTCCCGCAACGAAACTTCGTGCGGCGCTCCCGCGACAAAGATGACCCCCAAAAAGAGCGCGAAACAGTGCCCTAATTCAACCGGAAACAGGTTAGAAATCGGAATGCCTGCCTGATCAAAAATCAGGCCTCACGTTGCGGCGCCAGTTTATGCGGGCATCTTCTAACTCCGATTCCCTCAGACCCTGTCTCCGGATGAATATGACACTGCAATACTTCGCTCTCGGCAAAAGGGTTTATTCACTCACTTATTGCCTTGGGGGGTTTCGGGATCGGGGGACGGTCATCAGCGAGGCCGGGGGAGAGTCCGCTGCCACAGCAGCTTCTCCGAGTCCCAGCGGTGGTCGTCCACACCGCGTCATGGGGACGTCGTCGTCCAGGGTCGCCGTCTGGTCCGTTTTTCGAGTCCGCCACTCGACGTAGTGCCCGCACTCCCTGCGCCAGCGTCCGGCGCCGTCCGAGCTCGCCTCCATGACCGGTCCCTTGTCTCGTCGGCAGCCCAAGCCCTCTTCCTTTGTCTCCGTTCCCCTCTTAAGACCTTCCCAAGTCCTTGTCCCGCCGACCGTCCAATCGGGAACCTTGCTGCGAGCCGACCCTCCGACGTCAGCGCTGGGTGAGGGGGCGCTTGCCCCGTTCCTCCCGGAGAGCTCGGACGTTCCGCGACAGGACGGCGACTGGAAACGGGAAGGTCACAGGGAACGAAGGAGCGCCCGACAATACGGCGGCGGGGACCGGCAAGGTCACGGAGAGCGGAGGAGCCAGGGAGAGGGTCCCCACAAGTTTTATTAGTGAAAAAACAGAAAGAAAACAGCGTAGCTCACACTGGTTACATCAAAACACACTTATACATCAACTCATGTTTACAAACAAACCGGAGCGCCCGTAGTGGAAGCCACCGGCGCCGCGCACGCGTGATGGAGTGTGTGCAAGAAGCTCGCCGTCGCCCATAAACAAACCATTAGAAGGCAATGTTGTCGGCGTCGGTGGGAGTCCTCGTGCTCTTTTTTCGCGTTGAAATTGTTGATTCTACGTCTTCCTGGCAATGTCTGATTACTTTAGTGGCCTCAGTAATACTAACGAGACTCGTTACAACGCACAAAGCCGTGTGAATAATGTGATATGCGGCGATTCATTCGGCGTGGGCGCCGCAGAATGGGCGCTAAAGCCTGATTCGCATTAAGATTCTGCTCACTATTTTCAGTCGCGACGTCGGTCGGGCTGAAAAAGGGAACAGGCCCACTTGTCACAGCCAAGTTGTCATAGGGAAACTGGTCATAGGCGAACTGGTCAAAGAGGACATCTCGTTCCAGGTGAACTCGTAGTAGGGAAAGTGGTCGGAGTGACCTTCTCGTTCTTGGAAAGTTCGTCACAGACTTTTTTTTATAGGGGGGAGGGGAAGGGGCGGGGGGGGGGGGGGAAGGCTTTATTTTGGAAAGTGGTCGCATCGAACTTGTCGCAGTTTCAAACTTGGCCTCTCCTTTTGCTTGTTTGCAGGGGGCGGTGTAGTATTCTGAGTTTAGCCATGTTTAGCGGTCGTACGGGCACGAATTTTGAACGTGAGAAGCGCGTGCGCACTCGCAGTAGCGCGTGCTCAGGTCATGCATGGTACTATCGGTTTAGAACAGTTGACTCTGAGATTTGGAATAAAGAAATCAGACAGTTGGCCGGTGTCCTTCCTCGCCCTTGGCGGGGCCCGCGAGGACGCGGGCCTCCGCCGCTACCGGGTCGCCTTCGCGGATGAGCCCAACGTCTACTCCCCGACCACGACGACGGCTGCAGCCGGGGCTGCCACTCCTTTCCCGACATTGACAAGGCAAGACATCGCCACCACCGGCATTCAAGGCCATTCACGTAGCCTTGCACCGGTACCCGACGTCACCTCTCGGACCAACACCGGCCACCTCATAAAATAGAAAAGGCGGTTGTGGTCGGCTTTTCGGTGCTATCTTTACTTACGATGTCCCAGTGTTACCACGCTTCTCACGTGTCGTCTGCTACTTATTGTCTGCCATGAGCAACAGTTATTGACGGTGCGACACGAAGCCGGTGAACGCTCCCGTCAGCACGCGCTTAGCGCGAGGTCAGCGCTACGCTTGTAGCGCTCCGCTACATGTGTGAACAGGCCTTTATTGTGTCCCTGTGTTGGTGTGCATATTTAACGTTCGTACGTGGGCTGCTTCGAGTACCCCCGACACGCTTCATATAGGCTTAACGCGCCGGACTCGCATGCACATTGTGCACACAAACGCTGAAAGCTCGAAGACCCGCCGAAGGCCGTCCCCGATCGGAACAACAAGCGCCGACGGATTTACGGGAACGGCGAACCCAGTGAAACATTTGCTAATTATAATTCGCAGATGTTTCACTGAGTTCGCCGTTCCAGCCCGCCAGAGTTTTTCAACTGGGGTGTCTCAGTTTGTGAACGATGGTTGCTGTAGGGCAATGAATATTGGACTGAATCCGCTAGAACCGCTAACCATTGCCCAAAATCACTTCTTCGAAGCATGACCGCAGAAGAGGGATGAACCACACACACCGATCGCATGATTTGTATCGACCAGGAAGTGGGAATACGCTGGGCGAGACGACGCGGTTGCCATGTCGTATTGCGCTGGCTCGCGTTGCATTTGCCGACATTGGAGTATAAACAGCCTTGTCAGCCGAAGGATTCCTAAATCTGACGGCGTCAGATTGGGAATGTCTACCCCGTGCACGCGCAAACAGCTGCTCAGACGTAGTGCGTCCGATGCAACGGCAGCAGGGGACTACTGGGATCCGGAACCATTCCGATGACCCACCCGTCCGCGCGCTCGCACCTTCGCCGAGAGGTTACCTCGGGGAATTCCCCCTCAGGAAGGACGTGTCTGCGACCTTTAAACATTTTTGTAACAAGGAAATAGGACACGCACAATTCTAATTTTTAGAATCTTGGGGTGCTTTCAGCGCGTAGATCGCGCAACCGCCATAAAATGACAGTATCATAAACCACCTCAGTGCACCTTTAATTTGACACTGAAAGGATAAGATCTTTGGTTTTTTTACTGCCCGGATAGGACAAATGTGCCTAAAAAATGTGTGTTGAAAAAAATTATTTTGACTCGCAATATTTACGCTTCACTATTTTGAGGTACCGAGACTGTGAGTTCAGTGTCCCTTTAACTCCAAGGTTATTTTTACTCGTCGAATTAGACGCCATTTAAAACCGACCAACGATAAAAATAAATTTTAGAAAGCATACATGTGTTGTTTGCGACCGCGTTGGAGAACAAAAAAACAAAAGGTGTCTCACTATGCGCCACTATTAAACACGCGTTGGTGTGCGCGCACCTAGACGCGAACCCCAACTTTTATTATGAGGTTCCCCAGGCAACAGTCCAAGACAGTATCGTATGCTGCATCTTTGTCATGTCAATCACTGTTGTGTCACCAAGAGATCGAAGACAGTTCAGAACACAACTACGATACTCTTACATGTTCAGAACAGCGATACCGTTTGCATAAATAACATTCCACACGCTGTGGTTGCTCAACATTGTATTTATGGCGCCTAACAAACGCTATAGATCGAGCCATCTCCCCAGTTTTATTACACTGTTCCCCAGGCAACATGGAGACGAAAACAGTAGCGGCACGCTGCGTCCTCGTCGCGTAGATGAACGTGGTGTCAGTGACAGACAGATAACAGTTAACTAAACCACGTCGCGATTTTTTCGTGTGTAAAGCATTGATATCGCATTGCATAAAAAAACAGTCCGAGCGCTGGGGAGGCTCAACACTTAAATTATGCTACCTAGCAAACGGTGTAAATTGAACCTTCTTTGAACTTTTAATGCAGATTTCCCCAGGCAGCATGGAGTACGTAACTGTAGTGTAATGCTGCGTTTTGTTGTATCAATCAACGTTTTGTCAGCAACATATTGGAAACAGTTTACTACACAAAGCCCGATTTTTGCACGTGAACGACAATGATACCACACTGCGTAAAAGAACATTTTGCGTGATGAAGTCGCTCAAAATTTATATTATGCCGCAAAGCAAATGTTGTAAATTGAGCCATTTTTCGACTTGTGTTGATCAGTGTTGTGTCAAAACATATTGAAGACAGTTTACTACAGAGCGTTGCCATTTTGCCTGTGAACTACAGAGAAAACGCAATGCATGAAAAACATTTTGCGCGCTGCAGTTGCTCAACTTTTGAATTATGCTGCCTAGCAAAGTTTTCATATTCAACCTTTTACCGACTTCTATTGCACAGTTCCCCAGGCAGCATGGCGTCAGAAACTGTCGCGTAATGCTACAAGCTTGTCGGATCGATCAATATGTTGTCAGAAACATATTGAAGACAGTTTTGTAACATCTCCCAGCAGACTCACAAGATTCAGAATATTTTGGCTACGCATCGATGTTACTTGGGTTGTGTGCTTCTTTCTTTTTTTTTTTTTTTCGGCCTATGAAGAAAGTTTGGGGCATTTGAAATTGAGTCCATGATAGGGAGCGGGCGCTTATCACGCGGAATTTGCAACCCTAAGCACGTGCTTTCAGGTCCTCACTAAAGAGCTGCGGGTTTTCACCAGCACGGGACCAAGAGTCTCGCTGCATAAGAATTAATTAGCGCAATACCCTGACTGGGCAGGTTCGAATGTAGAACGCTGGGTGCCGTTTGCTTGGTTTGAGTCGTGAATTGACGGCGAGATGTTTCCGTGGCGCCCTCTTATAGTTCCTACCCGTGACGTCATGACCAGTGTGAACGACAGGTTCGATGGAGTTAACACGGTGGAAGCTTTTACTCATCTAGCACTTTACCAAGCTGAGCAGCGCAGCATCAAAGTCGAAGTTCTGCCATTATTCCTAATTCTGTCATCGAGACCCTACTATTGGCGACGTGCGCGATCAAAAGCGTCGCTGTGGTCGGCCTTCCACGATTGACCGAATGCTGACTATGACGTCAGCAAAGGTTTTCTCGTCGACAGAAATAAGAGTAATGTAAGAACTTCAATTTTGACGGTGTTGGCAGTGTTGGTTTCAGAGCGCAATGATCTCAAGCTTGCACCATGCTAATTATAAACACCGTCGAACTTGTTCGTAAGGTAATGACGTCGAAAGAGGAAACCACAGGAGGGCGCCACCAAAACATCTCGCCGCTAATAGGAAGTATTCACTGGCGGCCATAGCTGTGTGCGCGACGGCTGAGCGCGAGCTTCCACAGTTCTTTTGTAACGTGCATTCTGCACCATCAAGATCGCCGGTCTTAGCACCCTATTAATGTGGGCTCGTTCTGAGCATGCGCTCTAGACATCAACCACAAATATGGCGCCCACTGAATACTCCTTATATGGGGACTTTTCGCGATTAAAAGCGTAGCTGTAATCAGCATTCGCGATTGGCCCAACGCTCACCATGACGTCTTGATTTGGATTAATTTTACTTTCATCAACGGTAGTAAGAGCAATGTCAGACAGTCAACTTCGACAGTGTTTGTTTAAAAAATGCGATGACTCCAAGTTTCTTCGTGCATTTTACACACACCAGTGAACTTGTAGTTCGCAACTAATGATAACTAGCCAGGAATGCAACTCGTGACATGACGGCGAGGCAAATCCTGGTCCTGAGGTCAGGAAAAAAAATCGTAAGAAGGCATTACCGAAACATCTCGGCGCTAATAGAAGTCGTTCTCAGCTCTTGGCCTATCAAGGAAAGCCGACCACAGCGGTGATTTTCGTTCCGCACGTCGCCGATTTTGTCTTGTTTCACGGGCTTTATTAATGTAAAAAAAAAAAAAAAGCGAACCGTAACACGTTGCAAACAGCTAATTTGCGTATCTCTCAAGGAGCTCTACAACTTCCCAATTTACATTCTGGCTTTTAGTACATTTAAAAAGTAAGATAGTTAGTCCTAAATATCTAATTATACAGGCCCAATTAAATATTCTGGAACCCTCGCAAGACGTTTTCTAAAAACATACAGTTGGTTTATCTCGCTATAGAGCGCTCCATTCTGGACAAAAAAGAAACCCAGAAGTCGTTATTTGAGACACCCGCTATTTACGTAGATTTATGACTGGGTGGCGCGAGAAGGGAAACGTGGCTATGTTTTCACTCATTAGGTATTTTTGGGGAAGTTACGGTACATTGTTGAGCGGTAATAATACACGGCAAACATATGACAATACGAGAAGTATGGTAAGTGTTGACCGCATCACTGGTCGACATATTTTGTACTTTTCGTCTTGCTCCCGAAATGCAGCCCTGTTGTCTCTATACTTTTTTACGTTGTGTTTTATGAAGTAATAATAAAAAAAATGGTTCGAAACTCGTATTTACACCGATAGGTAAGTGCACCGAAAAATCTTTGCATCGAAAAGATTGCACCGAAATGTCGGAATCCCGTTTTCATACCTTGATTTAGATCCCAAAACGTGCGACAACTGACGGATGGGAAGCAGAACTTAATTTGCTTGTTTCAAGCGTGCTAAAGAATGGACACTCCGCGGTTCAGGGGTGTCCCTTGCTGTTTGGTGCCTTGCATATAGGCCATACCAATAATAAAGCACATAACTTTATAACTCATGCCAAGACTGCCTCTATTGACTCAACGCGTAAAAATGATGTGATGTGCCTAGTGCATACATTAAAAAAAAAAAAAAAAAAACACACCAGCGAATGAACTACAACGTCCATGTCTCCAAGCCTTGCACAGGATGATGCTAAGCTAGCAGTACCTGACCGTAAATGGATTAGTAAGTGTATCGAATCATTAAATGAAGAAACTGCATTTTTAGCTAAAATAGTGTTTATTATGTTTAAAGAGAATAGAAAGAAAAAAATCTTGCGAGTTTGGTTGGCCATGCACCGAAACGGGCATCGAAAAGTCCGTGCACTAAAATGTTCGCACACCGAATTGGTCCCACACCGAAAGTCCCACACCGAAAACGGACGGACACGACAACCACAACAATCTACAAGGCGTCTGCGAAAGTGCGCGCACTGTACACGTCACACAGGCTCACAACACGCCACACATAGAAAGTCAAAGTTGAAGTTTTGATACTTCACTCTAAAACTGGGTATTCATACTGTCACACTTAAATCGCTCGTTTTCCATAGAATAAGAGCCGCCAAGGCCACAAGATGAAAAGCAAGATTGCTTTTAACGAAATATGGCAAAAGGTAGCAAGCTTATGCGTAACAAAAAGGCGAAGTCCCCCCTTTCGATAACAGCGCCGCGTTTATATACAACTGCGCAAGTTGTTCTTAAAATGTTACTCATAACAACTTCTGGTTATCTATAGCTTTCTCTTTTCTGAAATAAAAAGCGGGTGGTTAAAAAAAAGAAAAAAAATCTTTGAACACTGCGCATGCTGATACGCATCTCGACCAACCCGCTCACGCAGTTACATAGCCAGAATTTTGATTGGGGGAGGGGAGGGGGGGGTGCCCATAACAAAATGCTGCATGAGGGAGATGGGAGGAGAATAGGCCGCAACAAAATGGAAGATTTCGGGAGGAAACCCAAGCCCCATAGCCAGCCTTCCCCCCCCCCCCCCCCCCCCCCCCCTAACCCTGGCTACGTGCCTGCGCTCACATCCGGAGACTTATTGAATTCGGCGAAGCGAAGTTCATCGATGATCGAAATTCCGGGAATGCGTCTTTTGTAACGTGTAAGTACTCGGAAATGTTTAAACTAAAAGCGTTCGCATTGATGCGTGTGTTTTGAAGTAGAGTGTCACTTTTTTTTCAGAGGCTGGCCTGGCCTAACATACCGGGATCTCTGCGGCGGAAGGCGGAGTTCGTGTCTTCTCGCAAACTGCTCTTGCGAAGCACTTCTCACACCTGAAAATCACGGAATGCCTTGCGGGGGGGCGGGGGGGGGGGGGGGGGGGCTTTTCTGTGCAGCAGAGCTTGTCAGGTAGGTTCGAAATAGCAGCTGGCTAAATTCATTAATTTTTAAGCGCTCTTGCTAAGGACATAACATGCAAACTGGACGCTACAAGGATGCTTTAATACTCACAGGTTTGCTGAGTGAAAAATTAAAGCGTAAGGCGCGGCCTAAAACAAAAGAAACCGTCCACGCGGAGTGAGGTTCGGAAGACTATTACAGTCTGCAGAGTTTTTAACGGGCGGGCCACTTTTGTCTTCGTGTTCTTTCCCGACCGAATGCTCGGTGCCACCTAGTTCTTTTTAGTATTTACAGCAAACAATTACAACGGTAGACTATGCGCTATTGTTACTTCGCACCTAAAAACAGCGTTCTGATTGAAATAATGCCCGAGTATGACTTCTATGTTATGATTCGAATCAGCGTCCAGCACCTTAAAGGCTCGTTAGTGTCGTAATTAACAACCAAGAATCCAGCAACTGGTCTTTCACCATTCCTGTGAACTCATTTTTTTGGGTGTTTAAATGAGTCGCTTTATTATTTCAGAGTTCGGAGCAAAAGCAATTTCTTGGATGGATCCCGGATGGCGCCGCAGTCAAGTTAAGAGGGAATGAAAGCAATCAAAAATACGATAAGGCGGTGACGGAAACGCTGAGGCGTTTTCTCGCCCTCCTACGGTTGACTTGTTTTTCTCAGAATTGTTATTGTTATACTAGTTGTTTATGACTAACCATTTACACATAATTCTAAGTGTAAGAAAGTGAGCCCTTTCCTTACACAGACTATGCGTAACAAATATATCTATAAAAACCGTTATCATAAATTTTTTGTAAGGAAAAATATAATTTCCTAACGCTTATTAAGGGGAACCAGATAAACAGTATGTATAAAAACAAGCTGAAGTTAAAAAAAAAAAGTAATTTTAGAGCGCAGCTCTTAGGGGCCCGTTTCCGGCTTGAGCGGCGTCGGCGTCGCCGTTGGCGTCGCCGTCGGCGTAACCGCGGGGTGCATCATGGGAAATGTCCCATAATGCACCGCGCGAGCCCCCCACCGGGGTCACGTGACCTCGTGGGGGGGCACGTGACCCCCCCGAGATCACGTGACCCCGGTGCATTATGGGAAATGTCCCATAATGCACCGCGCGAGCCCCCCACCGGGGTCACGTGACCCCCCGAAGTCACGTGACTCTCCTGAGGTCACGTGACCCCCGCCGATGTCGCGTGACCCCCAATGACGTCATCGTCACTGATGACGTCACCGGCATCCACATCGTCATCGTCATCATCACTGATGACGTCACCGGCATCCACATCGTCATCGTCATCATCACTGATGACGTCACCGGCATCCGCATCGTCATCGTCATCATCACTGATGACGTTACCGACATCCGCATCGTCATCGTCATCATCACTGATGACGTCATCAGTGACGTCACTGATGTCGTCACCGGCATCCACATCGTCATCGTCATCGTCACTGATGACGTCACCGGCATCCGCATCGTCATCGTCATCATCACTGATGACGTCACCGGCATCCGCATCGTCATCATCACTGATGACGTTACCGACATCCGCATCGTCATCGTCATCATCACTGATGACGTCATCAGCGACGTCACTGATGACGTCACCGACATTCGCATCGTCATCGTCATAATCACTGGTGAAGTCATCAGTGACGTCACTAATGACGTCATCGGTACCCGCATCGTGATCGTCAATGATGACGTCATCAGTGACCTCAGTGATGACATCATCGGCATTGGGGGTCACGTTACCCCCAAGGTCACGTGACCCCCCAAGGTCACGTGACCACCCCCTGGTTAGTTTAACCCCCCCCCCCCCCCCCCAGTGCCCTTCCCTCCTCCTCCTCAAGAGCTGCGCTCTAATTCGGCGTTACAGGGAGTTGTAAACACCTTTCACTTTTTTTGATGCGGTTTTACTTCGTTGCCCGGTTTCGCTCGGTTTTATTCGGCTTCACTTCGAAAACGGGTAAATTTTGAAGTAAATTCTGAGTGTTTTTTTATGTGGATACATCATTAGGTTGGCGAAAAGACGAGCTAAAAGAATTTCTTGCTTAAAAACGTGGAGGGCCGCAAAAAGTACACGTCAACCCAAAAGCCAGAATACGCAATTTCCAGAACTGGACCCTCAAAAATTTCGGGCATGCAAGGAAAACAACAACAGCAACGGGATTGCGTGCTTGAGCGCAACATTCATTTCATTGAGAAAGGAAGCTAGATCCTGGTGGCTCGACTGAGCTGCTGTGACCTTAATCGTTCACGAGACGGCATATCTTTCGCACCGAAGTTCGCACAAACATGCTTTTCCCACCTACTTTCTAGTGACTCTTACTGTTTCATACCAAGGCACCCCTATCTAGTGTTCCGGCAGGTGATAGAGGTTATTTCGAAGAACGTGAATTATTGCAGTAGGCATCAATCGTTTTGTTAGCACCAGCGCAAAAAAAAAATAATAATAATAAAAAAAATGAAGGTCTGCCACTATAGTCTGGGGAGAAAAGGGCGGGGGATTAGGGGGATTGCTAAGTTTAGCAAGACGTCCGCTTCCCCGCTCCCCCCCCCCCCCCCCTTCCCTTCTCTTCACCCTCCTTGTACAATACATACTGCCTTCCTACTCCTTCGCTTGAGCAGAAGAAACCTTCGAGCTCTGTTTTCCCGCCAGTAGCACCAATATTTTCTTTTTTTTTTTTTTTTTTTAGTTGTGGATTAAAGTTATCTCGAAAAAGCTCCCCCCCCCCCCCTTCTTTTTTCTTCTCGCGGTCACAGCTGGCACGCGCTCATTTTGACACGCGAAGTCTCATGGCATATTTTGTAAGGTTACAGCTGAAGGTTTTTTTTTTTTCCTTTAAACCGGACAACGTACCAGGATTTTGCTTTGCAAAGCCAACGGGAACGAATGTGGATAGAGCCAAGCCGTGTTTTTTCATACTCATTTCGATACGAAATTCTGGACACTCCTTCGAAGATTTAGTAGGGTAGTTTCGTGCACGTCACCTGACCTAGGTCCTGAATTTGCGTTTAGAAGAAAAAAGAACAGAGCTTGCCTGTACAAGCAGCATCTAGAGAAAAATAAATGTTGCAATTCAAGTGGTCTTTTATTTAGTTCAGTCGTTTGAGATACTTTTGTTCTCTTATATCTTTGCGCGTTGTTAAAAATTCGTTTTTTTTTTTGTGTGCGTGTTTTTTTTTTGTTTTTTTTTTAGTAGCTTTAGGTTTCAGCGCTTTGCTCACAAGCAAAAGTCGCGCACTCGCTCACTTCTGAGGGGAAAAAATGTATCGCAAGCAACTAAACTGAAAGAAAAAAAAGCTTTAGGCTTTTTAAGATCCTTTTTTTCTATAAAAGCCACTCGGTCAACTTCCCGAAACCACTCTTCATTTTTGCTGTCGAAACAACTCCCGATGCTCGTTCTTGGCCTGTTCCCTTGAGAGGTAAGCTTCCCATTTTAGGTTTGCAACTCAGTCATTATTATCAATATACTAATTAAAATTGCAGTATCGTTCGCTTATGACGAGGTACATACAACAGTTGGAGCATATTCCGTCGCCCCGTTTTCTAAAACATAATTTTAAAATTAAGGTCTGCTTATTGCTATAATTTAGCGCTGCATGAAGTTTTCATCTGGAGCGTAAAGAGATGTAGCTCCCACGGATGGCTCACAAGCATCTCGTTCTATAAGTATTTACACACACCACTTATGTTTTATTGCGGTAGTTTGTTCGGCAAAATGCCGGTCTACAGCACGCTAACTGCAATGCTCACTTCTCTTTTCTACTTACAACACGTTTTAAACCAAAAATTTAGTAACCATTTCACCTTAGTGTTCAATGATTTGGTATACGATGATATTACGATTGACAAAAGATATCCTCCTTATTTATGTCACCTTGGACTCTACAAACCACAAAATTTGCGCAATGCTTCCATCTCTAAAAAGTGATCGATATCTATAGCTAAAAAAACAGATTGCGCTCTAAATGACACCCACCAGTTGGTGCTCGCAGCACTTAAAACTCCTAGAATCTAAGCGCGTTTTTCAAAACCTGTTAATAACTCCGGAGTTCAAATACGATTGACAAATGCATCGAGAAAATAATAAACCTTGTGTTCATCGTAGTCATAAACGCTGGAGGCACATTGTGGTTTCGATCAGCCAGGCTATAGTGTCTGTGGCTGCGCAAGGTAATATCTGTTATGATTTGTTTAGATTTTGTGTGCCTAGGATTTGTTACGCCTGTTGTGATTCTACCGTGCGGTGCTTGCGCAAGCACTCGCATCATGTGCCTAACTCATTCACAATATATTGTTTGCCTCTCCGATTTTATAGGTATAGTTTTGGGTCTGTCCTAAAGAAGGGTGTAGGTTTCCGCGAGACATGAGGCACAGCTGCACGCACCCGCTTTGTTTGGGTCGATCGTGTCATTTGTGCATGTCGTCCGGGCGTGTCGGTTTTCTCAGGGATCTCAGCCATGTAACACATAGCACGAGGAAAAGTTTGTAGCTTGCGGAAGGAAAATTTAGGTGCGCACCCAATAACCTTGTTTTCTAAAATTGCAGGATGGCACAAATCTCTTCCCACACATGGAGGCACACCCAGCGTGGAAATCCTTTACTGATTGTCACAACCTTAGAGGGTGTGACCCGGGAATATATATATAGCTCCAAATATAGGCCACCATCATCAACAGAACCGTGGGTGAAGTACTACGTGTGCCTTGCGTGTCGCCGAGAAAAGGAAAAGAACAGCATAAGGAACCAGCCTTTACCGAGGATGAAAGTGCTGGAGTCCGATGTCGTGTTTGACATGAAAACCACTCCACACATCTGTATCCCCTTGGAGCCATGCCAGGTAGGTGAATATTTTTAAACATTTTCTTTTTTAGAGCGCAACTTTTAGGCGCCAGTTTCCGGGTTTCGTGGCGTCGGCGTAACCTATTACGTGTTAATACATCCATCGAGCCAGTACATCCTCCGAGCCAGTACATCCATCGATGGATGTAATGACACGATGGATGTACGGCTCGTTGGATGTGTTAACATGTGTATGGATGTAGCTGCTCGATGGATGTATTGGCTCGGTGGATGTAATTGCTCGTCCTTTGTTATGACGCCTAGTCTGCCATTACACCCATCGTACTAGTACATTCATAGAAGCCAAGATGGCCGCCATGGTGCTTTTTTCGTTATTCACATTCTTATTGGTTCGGGTGCCCCAAGGAACAAACAATAAGCTAAAGAATGGTTAGTGTATCAAAATTAAATTTTGTAAGCCTTCAGATTATTTTTTTTTTCGTTTCAATTCAATTTGGATTAATCTTTATTTACTCCAGTCTGGAGAAGGAGAAGGGGAAAAAGCTACATTGCGTGGCTTGACAGGCGCCTTAGTAAACACTTGCAAACACATTACATGACATCATCACTCATGATGTTTCACAAAGCGAACGAAAAGTATGATTATATGCGCCGTCCTAATCCTATATTAAATTTGTTGATATTTAGTTAATTTTGAGGTTGAAAAAAGCAGTAACTAATGTTTGATCAATGTGGAAACAACAGACAACGAGCCGACGATGCGCGTTCAACCTTGGAGACGCCAAGGGCCGCAGAAAGTGAACTACGCACAAGGGCCCCTTCCCTCGCTTTTGAACATTTAACTCTTTAAAGTACTGTGAACTATAGACTGTCAATTAGACGGCGAGTAGTATAAAATTCTTGTATCGAAAAGCCATCCGAGACGAAACTTTTTGTTCGATGAAACGGCGTTCGATGACATGACAATCGATAAAACGGCATTCGGTGGAACAGTTTCCATTAAATTATACAGCATAGTTAAACGAAGGAATAAACCTGCGTGTTTGATGGATATAATGGCACGTTTTTGGACGAAGAAGCTCGATGGATGTGATCACACGATGGATGATATGGCAGGATGTATGTAATGACACGCCCTTGGACGAAGTTGCTCGATGGATCTGATGGCGCGGTGGATGTAATGGCACGATGGATGTAATTGCTTGATTGATGCAATGGCACCTTGGATGAACTCGCCAAAAATGTATGTAGTGGCACTATGAATGTAGTAGCACGAGATAGGACGTAATTGTTCGATGGATGTATTGGCACAATGGATGCGTTGGCCCCAAGCCGGCGCTAAATTTAGCGGGAAATTGAATTAGTGTTGAGGTCGTCAATTTTTCCGCTAAATTTAGTGGGGAAAATTATGCCATATCAATTTGTCACGTCGCCCATGAACAGATTCAGTTTCTCCGCCAGATTTAGCCGGAGAATTGATGCCACGTGACCTCAAGACCAATTCAGTTTCCCGGTTAAATTTAGCGGGGAAAACGACGTCATGGCTTTGTGTCACGTCACCCGGACACAAATTCAGTTTCTCCGCTAGATTGAGTGGGAAAACTGACGCCACGTGACCTCCACATCAATCTGAATTCTACAGAGGAGGAGGGGCATACCCTCCCCTGCTCCTCAAAAGCTCAGCTCTAATTTCTCGTTACAGAGATTTGTAATTAGAGACAAAGCTAGCGCTCCGCAATATAACCCTAATATTGTGAAAACTATTTTTAGTTTTTCTACTTTCTAGTGCTCTAGTTTGACGTTTTTTTTTTTTGTTTTTTTTGTTTTTTTTTAAATTTCCTTGCTCCGTTTTGCAAACTGCAATGATAATAATACGAGCCCTTTAGTAAACTGCTGATATTCGCAGGTTTCAACAGTAACATTGTCACATCAATTTTCGGGCAGAATTATATTATTCTCAATTTACTTATTGCTAAATGCCCCTCCCTTTGCAGCTGGTGGCGAAACACCACGAAAGGGAGCACCGCCTTGCCATACCAGTCAGTACGGCAAAGCGGCCGCGCGAAGCCTATGAGAACATGCAGGCGGACTTGGCCACATCTTTCAGCGCCAACAGTATCAACGACCAGCGAGAAATAGAGAGGCATTTGCCGCCCTACAAGTTAGTCACGTTCGTTTCGAATAGTAATACATGGCTTGCATTGGCGTCACACCAGCCGCCATTGCTCCGGACCATGCTCCGGTGCCCATAACTTCTGCAGCATGCATTTGGCACTATCAAATTTCTTTTTCCCGGCAAGCCTAGCCGAGAAAAACTAATTCGATGGTGCGATATGCATGCCGCAGAAGATACGTGCACAGAAATGGTACGAGGCAATGGCGGCTGGTACTGTGCCATATGACTTCACGTGCAAGGCAAGAATAGCATCTAGTAGAATTAACTATATTATAGCACCCATTAAAAATAGAGTGGCCCGCCTTTATGCACCGAGTTAGGAGCGAAAATTATAGCAAATTTCTAGGCGAATCTGGGGCGATTTCGTGAAACGTATATGTCCGACTTTAGCACCCACAAACATGCTGAATACGCTGGTTCTCGACCGATCTCTGAAGCCAAGCAGCGGGACCCGTCAGGGAGGGAGACTAATTTTTTGGCCCCTCTTTCATACCCTTTAGTCAACGTGACTTCTCTCGAGCAATCAAACCTCGATTTTCAACTGATCACGTTACTTGTCTCGACCAACGAGCGCGTTTCAGACACGAGAACCAAAATGCTAGGCTAAGAACGTTTCGCGTTAAAAAAAAAATTGTAGTTTTGAAAGAGCGGCGGAAAGTGCTTGCACAGCTTGCAGCGTTTTAGCACAGCTCGAGTTAGTACTCGAGCCCCCACCTCATCCCAGAGTTGCGGTACTATACAGATCCTGAAAAAAACGCTCACTTATTATATTTTTTTTTACAGGTCTGTGAAGTCTCAGTACTATCGCAAAATCAACAAGCGATACCCAACGCTCCATGGAATAGGTGACCCGGGTTCAGTCTGGGCGGAGCTCACCCAGACTTGGGAGTCAAGGAACAACGTGAACTCCGATGACCGCTACGTGCTATTTGAGCAGGCACAACCCCCGTTCCTTATCCTTGCGTCGGCCCAGGACCTCCGGACCCTGCACGATTCAAGACATGGGTGTGCGATGGCACTTTCGACTTTTGCCCACCGCAGTTCAGCCAACTTTATAGCATTCACGGCTTCAAAAGAGGAGAAGGACTTAATTCCTCTTGTAGCGGGACTCCTGCCAGACAAGACACGGGCCACATATACGAAGTTCTTTGAGGTGGTACGCGCTGCCCTGATCTCTGCGTGCGGTGACGTCGGAGAACTCCGATTCGGACATTTCGACTTCGAGATGGTCGCTATCTCCACATTCGAAGTGACCTTTCCGGGGGCAGAGTCCAAGGGGTGTCTGTTTCACTTCGCCCACTGCGTCATCCGCAAGATGGCCCAACTAGGCTTGCGGGTGTGTATATCTTTCTTAAAACTTGTAATTTGGAAATTGTGAAATCGCCCTCTGCCAGTTTTGTGCTTAATCTATAATCTGCATTTAACCTTGATCCTGCAGGAACTCTATGGTGACATCCAAAGGCCAGCTTTCAGGCGCTGGGCTCGCAAGCTAGTGAGCCTCGCCCTCCTCCCGGAGCGTCTCGTGATGCCCCACTGGACTACATCCCTGAAAGGCCAGACGCCGATGACCGGAACCCCGAGGCTAGAAGCAGCCATAACGGAGTTTAGTTCTTACTTCGAGCGCCAGTGGCTCGTTTCGCCAAGACCGGTGGCGCTTTGGAACCACTTCAAGGATGAAGACAACCTGCGCACTACAAATCACGCCGAAGGGTGGCACCGCTCGCTGAGCTCCCGTTTTCAGTGCCAGCCGAGGATGCCCGTCGGGAAATTCATGGTAGATTTCCAGAAGAATATCCACCACATGACACAGGTAAGCCTCTATTTTATATCCACCAATTAGGATATGGGTTTTCAAACCGGTCTTCTAGGAACCCTAGCAACCTTCAAAAATTGCCCCGGAACCCTCCCCGTCCCCAGCCTCCGCTCCCCGTAATAGTAATTAGGGAGTTTTCGTAGATCTTTTTCGCCATCCCGCAACGCTCTCCCCAACCCGCCACGACCCCGGAATTCCACAGTCAAGGCCATCGGCGCGCAGGCGCAGTAGCTGCTTCTTCGTTGCGGCGGCCCTGCGAAAACTCCCTGTTGGCTGCGTTTACAGGGATGCGCCACTAGCGAATCGGAGCGAAATAGCACGATTCAAGTTAATAATAATAAACGTCCAAGTATATTCTTGAAACCATACATAATGCGAATGATATATCTTCGGGGCCATGAAAGACATACGTGTATCCGAATATGACAGCAACGACCATCGGAGCCGCGGCGCTTAAACCATGGCGAAAGCGGAAAAAATAAATCTTCCATGTGTGGTTGGGCGCTATGTTCCAGACTTCGATTACCCACTACTTCAGTAGCTTGGGAATAGGCAAGCCGGAAAAACACGCACTGCTAGCTGCAACCTACGAAGCGGGCGCGGTAAATGTTCACATTAAACATTGCCATCAGTGAACGCCGGTTGCCGGCCGTTCGCACGCCTTAATGTTCTTCCGCCAGTTGGCCACCCCGTCGTGTGCGCATAGTCACAAAAAATTCCTTCATACTTAAACAGCACGCTTGAACAACGTGCGCACACAGGGGTACAAAGCGATTGCACAATGTAAACAAGCGAATTCATGTAAACGGAATGGTTGAAGTGGATTTGATATGCAAGCTCGATCCGATGCACTGCTGTCGCATCCGGAAACGTAGCCATCGTTGTCTCGCGTTATGCTTCTCCGTTTTGCATAGGCGCTCTGGGGGAAAGCATACCTGCTTCGACCAATATATCGGTGTTAATCTTCGCCGCTTTACACCGGCGCGTCACGGTGAAGCGCCTTGCTTTTCCCGGATGCTCATGAATTTCGCAGATCTATTTTCAAACTTCGAAATCTTCGAAAGTATATCTAAGTTACCAAGTAGTCCTCTTCAGTTCGAAGTACGAATCAAATATGCGACTGTTGGTTACGATATTCAAAGCTTTCAAATATTCGCGCCAATCTAAAATAACGATTAGTAGTTGGGTACAAATATATAAAAAAAAAAGCAAACTCTAACTATGGGTGCTCAAGGAGCCGAAGAGACCTGCCCGCGGAATTCAGTTTGAAAACCACTGAATTAAGTTAGGGGAGGACAATTTTCGTAGAACTGCTATGTACGTGCGGCCACCTGGCAATTACCCCTATATCCATCAATCGATCAATATTTAGTAGTGTCCAGAAAAAATCATGGGGGCCTTAGTGCTGGCACACTTGAAAAAAAAACGGGAAAAAGTAGGAGACAAAAGTGCAGGGGAGGAACGCAGTCCAGCAATCTGACAAAATAATAACAACCAATGTAAATTCCAATCAATATCCAGGCCAAAGCAAAGAAAGAAAAATCGCCATGTCAACGGTAATAGTTGTGTAAACATATACGAGCACCACCAGCATAAGGGGCTTACTAACACTGCGATCAAACGTTTCGCAGCACGAAATCATAACGTGGGAATTTCTGAGCGAGAGTACGAGATTTTCTGCGATATCAATATCGCGGCTTATAGCTCCTATTGTTTGCCTCAGCCACTCCGCATTCGTGGCAAGCACGCTGGTAAGACATTGTTGCCCGGGAGCGTGAGGATAGAGGAGACAAACGCAATCCTCTGTGCATTGATGACTGCCCGTAAAAAGCCCACTGTTTCTGATATTATGAGCGAACTAAACGTTCATGGCATTGTTTTTATTATTATTATTATTATTATTATTTGTTATAGGTGAGGATCCGGCAGCTTGAGAACGGAGAGACACCAAATGCCACGCGACCTAACTACGCGGCTAACAACGATGCCATCCGGACCCACAAGCAAAGCCTCCAAAGGCAGTGGATGAACCTGACCGCCGCTGTGAGAGGGGGAGGGGCGACCGCTGCCAGCATCCAGCAGCAGTTTGAACAGAATGTGAACATGTTTTTAGACGAAGTATCATGGTTGCTGGGGCTCAACAGTTAAAGTTCTTGAACTGTGTCCTTTTTTCTGCTATATTAGCATGTCTTTTGCATATGTATTTTTTGTGTGTGTGCTGCTTTTCAAGTGTATGCTTATATCTTGTTTTTTGTATATATGTTAGGCTAGCCTGTCTTGCTTACACTCTAAGAAATGCCCGCGCGTCTACTTATCCGCCAAACACTCAAAGAACCAATCTGTGCGATCTAGGAAATCAGCTTAGCGAATGATGAGGCACCTGTTTAGACCTAAAAAGGCAGTCTGTGCTTTGGCATTGTGGAATGCAAAGCGTCATGCTTGCAGTGCGTAATGCCATAGCGCAGACTTCATTTTTAGGTCTAAACAGGTGCCTCATCATTCGCTGAGCTGATTTTCTAGATCGCACAGATTGGTTCTTTGAGTGTTTGGCAGAAAAGTAGACGCGCAGGCATTTCTTAGAGCTGGACGTAATTTTATGTAATCTTTCGAAGTAGCCATTGTATTGTTTACAAACGCTCAGTTGGTATTTTTTAGGCTTTAGGAACCTTTTTACACACCTGCTATGCTAAATCGCAGTTTTTTTTAACCTAAGCATGTTTGTGTATTTTATGTTTTTTTGACAAATAAACACATCGAAAAAAATCGAACTGAAATGAAAACCAGCTTTTCATAGTGTAAAGCCTTTTATGCGGCATAAAAAAAAAATTACTGCATTCATTTGAGCTCTTCACGTAGTGAAGCGTAGTGCAAGGCGGGAGGCTGTGTTCTTCTCGCAGGTGGGCAGACGTGAGCACTATATAATTTTACCAAGGTGAGTACTATCACTCAGAAGCTCGGCATTTTTACACTAACGCAAAAAAAAAAAAACAGAAAAAAAAACAGGGACGAAGCTAATAAAAAAGAAAACAGAATTTTCACCAATGAAAAATTCTGCTTTATACGCAAGTTCGAGTTCTCTTCTCGAAACCTTTCACCTAATCAAATGCGATTACCAAAGTCACCTTGACATTTTCTGTGACGTCATCAATCTAGACTCCTGATATAACACCTGACACGTCACAACGGCACAGCCAACACCTTGAGCCGCCGCTGGGATTACCTTTTACGTGAAGCTTCCTCCAGAGGTGAGCCAAAAAATGATTTCTTCGTTAAAGGGTAAGAGGTTCCTTAGATAACCAACCAGTTGTACACAAGATGTTTGGGCAGTTGCAGCGACCCCGCTTCCGTCCTTGTCACTCACAATATGTTTTTCAAAATTCAACTAGAGTATGTTCTTCAGCTTAGTTCGTTAAAACGGTTAGAGGTTGCCAATAAAATACCTTGTGGACTAACGACGCAACTAACGACGCAGCAATATAATCTCCACTATGGTGTTCGAGTTCGGCACGTTCGACAATGCAAAAAGTCACGCTCGCATTGCCTAATGTCACAACTCAGACTGCATTTTTTGGTCTAAAAATATGTTTCGGCATCGACATTCGCTGAGTTGCCTCCATAGGTTGCGGTGATTGGCTCTCGGAGTGTTGTGCGGGAAAGCAGACGCACGGGTTCTTTTTAGAGTGTACAGAGCGCTCGAAAAACTTGAGTGCGCTGTAACGAAACACGAAACACTCACACAGCAACTCTTGCTTTTAACCGGTTTCATAATCTTCACAACAGCACCTCGATGAAGCACAGAAATCAGTGAGCTCATGCATAAAGCGTACAAACTCAGTACGAGGTCCCTTGTTTTCTAATAGAACCTTAGTTAATTTATTCCTTTTTACATTTTATTGAAGTGTCTCCGATTTCTGTTTCCCGTTATGACATATCACCCCCAACTAGATAATCTTTCAGAATTGTCTTGTTAAAATTGATACCTGAACGTTAAGTCGGGGTCACACTGCTCATAAATCCTACAAAGGACGGTTTGCGTAGAGATTCGAACGCGAGTCACCGCGAGGTCCGTGCTTCGAATGCTGCAGGGCAATGAATTAAAGGAGAAACATGGCACGCGGTATTCGAACCACGGATATCGCGGTGACTGATATCTGGAAGACTGTTTATTGTAGGATGCATGAGCAGTGTGAACCCCGGCTTTAGGGTATCAATTTAGAATTTCATGTCAGGTCTTCGGATCAAAAAAAAGCAAATCCCATTCCGTCTCCTCATTTGTTTTATATCCAAACGTTTGCTTAGTAGACTTTTTCTTTGCAAACTACCTTGATCGGTCGTACATATAAAGTCGGAGTACACAGAAACTGTAGTGCGTGCGAAAGGCTTAGCTTCTCTCGTAGGTGCATTTCTGCACTTTTCCACACATCAAGTGTACTCCAAATTTATCCGTAGGATCATGGAAAGTTTCTTTTCTCCTTCTGTCGGAAGGGGTGCAGAAAACAGCTTCGAGATTTCACCGCTTTCATTTGACAGTGAGGGATGCCTTATCAAGTCGGAAGTAGTAACACGCGACGACATGCAGCTCAAAGATAGGCGCCGAAAAAAGGCAAGGACAAGAAGAGACGTAAACATTGGCCGGCATGCAGCTCCTGACCGTGCCGCGTGACACCGTCTTCACGGAGTGTCTTCAATTGAAATTGAGCTTGTGCCCGCGCCCTATTGGGCGAGCACATAGAAGACGAAGGAGCAAAGAAGCACGAGTTCATAGCAAAAGAACAGAAAAATAAATAAAAGCAAGCATCGATATCAAACTCGTCAAACCAAACAGGTCTCCAAACAGAAAGGAGCGAAAACAGGGCGCGCTATCTATCGGTCTTCTTTCCAACGAATTCCCGCGACGACGGAGTAGCCACGCGTGCACTTATCGCTCTAATCCCCCACCCCCGTTCTCGGCCCTTCCGCCTCCCTTAGCCTTGACGCCGTGCCCGGCCTTCCCCCCCCCCCCCCCCCCCCCTTTCGGCCTCGACACCTCTCCCGGCTCTTTCGCAGTCGTCGGCCTAGCCCCCGCACTCGGCAGTTCCGGCTCGCTCGGCCCTAATCCACGCTCGGCCCTTCCGCGAGACCCGGCCGAACTGGTAGTGACCCCAAACCGGCATGCTGCGGTTATCAATCCGAGCATAAAAGGCTGGTTTCACGCATTTAAGTTTCAGTGTGACGGACTGCGTTTGGAGCCACTTCTGATCGCTTATGCCCTGGTCCCACTAGAGCAACAAAAAGCTAGAATAACCGACACCGACAACTTCAAGCCTCGAACATGTGCAGCATGCAGGCGATGGTACTTTTTGGCAGGGGGGATCGGTGGCCGAGTGGTCTAGCGCACACCAGCTCGGAGCACGTGGAGCGAAAGCTCGCGCTCCAGAACCCAGGGATCCTGGGTTCGAGCCCCACCCCTGCCCGTTTCGATCTGGATGAGCATCGTACCGGCGTGCGGTCGTGTATCACTACTGCGTGACGCACGTTAAAGACCCCAGGCTAGCGGTTGTACCGCACTGGCTAAATTTCTCATCTACAGCTGGGATACTCGTCGCCCCTGTGAGGCAGACCAAGTTCTAGGCTGTATAAACACACACACCACCCAATTTTAAATTTTTTACCTTTTGGCAGGCTTGCAGTCTCTCGGTGCTCGTGAAGTAAGCACGGGCGCAGCCTCCTGCACGAGTGACTGCAAGCTATTGACGGCGAGGTGTTTTGGTGGCGCCCTCCTATGGTTACCTCTCCTTACGTAATTACCTTGCGAACCACAAATTTGATGGCGTTTGTATTGAACATGGTGGGAGCTTGAAGTCAATGCGCTCTGAAACGAACACTGCCAACACCATCAATATTGAATTTCTTCCATTATTCTTATTAGAGCGCAGCTCTTAGGCGCCCGTTCCCGGCTTGAGCGGCGTCGCCGTCGCCGTCGACGTCGGCGTCGGCGTAACCGCGAGTAACCCTCGTAACCCTCGTGAGGGTTACGAGGGTTACAAGGGTTACTCTCACGAGGGTAACCCTCGTAACCCTCGTAACCCTCACGAGGGTTACGTTAGTTACTCTCAAAAGGGTTACTTTCACGAGGGTCACGAGAGTTATGAGAGTTACCCTCACGAGGGTTATGAGAGTTACCCTCACGAGGGTCACGAGAGTTACCCTCACGAGGGTCACGAGAGTTACCCTCACGAGGGTCACGAGAGTTCCCTTCACGAGGGTTGCTAGGGTTACCCTCACGAGAGTCACGATGGTTACCCAGGTCACGTGACCCCCCCCGAGGTCACGTGACCCCCGTTGATGTCATCGCCACTGATGACGTCATCAGTGACGTCACGGATGACGTCACTGGCATCTGCATCGTCATCGTCACTGATGACGTCATTAGTGACGTCACCGGCATCCGCATCGTCATCATTACTGATGACGTCACCAGCGACGTCATCAGTGACGTCACTGATGCATTATCAGTGACTGATGCACGTGACCTTGAGGGGTCACGTGATCCCCCCCGCCACCCGAGGTCACTTGACCCACCCCCCCAGTGCCCTTCCCTCCTCCTCCTCAAGAGCTGCGCTCTAATTCTGCGTTACAGGGAGTAGTAAACGGCTTTCATTTTTTCAGTCCACGAGATAGCCCTTGCTGAGGTAATTATCAGCATTCGGCCAATCGTGGAAGGCCGATCATAGAGACGCTTTCGATCGCTCATGTCACCAATAACCAAAGGTACCTTCGCGTACATGCTGAACGTGATTTGTCGGTTGCTTCTGTGTGTCGCTCTAGAGGGACTCGGAATTTACGACGCGAGAACTTGCTGGCGCCATCTATCGGGTGGCAGTGGAACACTTCCGGTGTGCGTTATATTTCACGCGTCATTCCTTCACCGTGTACTTAAAATAATTCTGAGAGCTACCATTTTTTTACAGATATTGCGTAGGTTCGGTGTCGCGTGTACTGCAGAACCTTCTGTCTAGATGTACGCCGTTCGGATGTGTTTCAGCGCTGCTTGATAAATGGCGCCACTGGACCAGTTTGTTCTCTCGTCGTCAGCGCTTGCAAGCAAGCGCAGCGCACTGCAACACACTCAAACAAAAATGTGCGAACCAGTTTCGAGTCTTGTCGTACAAGTCCCCGAGTAGAATGATCGAACTCTTATTATTAAGCCACTTCAGAGGCCGCGACGCCACCCGGCGGAATACACGCGAAAGAACGAAGCTGGAAACTGACCTCTATTAAAGTGTGGAGCGCAATATAATGGTGGCCGAAATGTATAACAGAGGAAAGGGGATTAAGTGCACGACTTTGGAGTGCAAATAGATACCAAGGGCTTTGGGTGAAAACACTTGAAAATCGCAAGGGCGTGCATGGCTAGTACTAAGCATGTCATTATCGCTTCACGGCCGATGAGATAGCGGCATTCGCCGATAAAAACGGTGAAGAACGAATCACGAAGCAAGGAGGAGCATGATCATAATAATTAAGCCACGTAGCGTGCTTCTCAACCTCTTTTGACTATATCGGGCCTTGTACCTGACGTCATATGGCACCTTACCAGCCGTCATTGTTGCGTACAATAAAACTGTGATGTGCCTATATCTTGTGGAGCATGCATTTCGGACCATCGAATTTGTTCTTCTCGGATACGAGCTGGCTTTTTATTCTGATGAAAAGAGCTGGTCCTTTTATTAAACTTAAATTTTGTTCACTTGTCGGAGGCGGCATGATTTTATTCAGTATTAAACCAACAGCATCGGCAGCTTAGTTTATCAGCGTCTTAATATAGCTAAAAGAAACAATTTCCAGTTTAGCGTCATTCCTGGCCAGTTCATTGTCATGTTAAAAGCTTAATGTTGAGGCTAATAAAATTAAACGGACAAAATTTGACGGCCATGCAACGTTGAAGGTGAAAGCTTAATTTCTAGCAACTACAAAATTGTACGCTGCAAACAAATCAGCACAATGGGCTAAGTAAGTTCGTTATGTAAATTGTATTTTTATTTTTTTTTGTAACATATTAATCACGGGTGTTACATATATTTATAACACTCTCACCATTAAAGAGGAATATTTTCCTCATCACAGTTTACTCGAATGTGATCGGCCTGAGTTATAGGGAAGCGCCAACTTTCATTGAGCAGCTAATGATCATTGAGTTCAACTGAGCTGGCCTACCTCAGTTACACTCTATTCCACCTTATGATGTACTTACTGCAGGAAAGGCTAGAAGCGCAGGTTCCTTGCTCTAGGGCAAATTTCGCGCTGCGGTACAAATGTATTTCTTCCACCGAGGGTACAACATAATAACTGATAGGGTTTCGCTCCATTAGAGTTCAAGATGGCAGTGTCCGCCGCATCGCCACCCGTGGCCAGCGCCAGCGAAGCACTTACTACCAACGTTACTGGAGCAAGCTCAGTTTCGCAGCTTCCTATACACCTTTCCAAAAAAGACTCGACCCCAGGAGCAACAAACCGTTTTCAATCCCAGTCACTGAGTTTGAGGCTAGTCTCTCACCGGCGTCCCTCCTAACCCTAACCGAGTGGACTGTGATTTCAATAGGTGCAGCCTGCGTAGGCGCAGTTTTAAACGCTGCTGGCGGCTAAATTTTCGTCTTTTCCCGCTATATTTTGTGTTTCAGGGTACATGTGTTTTCCCGAGGACATTAAGAAAGCATTGTGCCACACTTGAAAAAAAAAAAAAAGCAAAACAAAAAAAAACTGTAAACTATTTTTGTTGGATACGCGCGCGACAGAACGAATGCGACTGGTAGTTATTATTTTTTTTTCTTAAAATAAGTCTTGACGGCGCCGCGGGATTTGCCGCATGTGAAACGACAAAGCGCTTTGCTGACAAAAATAAATTGCAACAGAAAAGGGCCGAAAGGCATGCATTTTTCACGCTCACAAATAACGTGTTTACCGATGGACAGGACACGGACATACAATTCAGGAAGTGTTAACATTCGAACAATATATCGTACGTACCACACAATGCTGCGTTATCCGAACAGAATTTATTTGAAAAAGATCTCAAATAACACAGGCACAGACGACGACAGTCACATCTTGACGATCGGACGGAATCCGAGACGACTTCGTTCGTTTTGGGGCACGTTTTGGGGAGAGCTTCCTTTTTTCACAACCGCACCAAGGCAAAGAAACAAACGCGACTGACCCGTTTCTCACCCCAACCCGGACAACTATTTTTGGAGATGACTGAGGATTCTACGCGGATTATCTCTGGGAGGGGGGAGAACAATGTTCGCCAAATCGCGCCGAGGGTCGTTCGACGTCCTCCACCTCCTTCGCTTCCTGTGAATGTCGAGCCATAGCCTCCTCTATACGGAGAAAGCCTGGCGCGTCGCGTGAAAAGACGGCCGCCGTAAATGGGAAAGGAGGGGCGGAGAAACGGGAGCGGAGAGAACCTTGTCCGCTAGCGCCACAAAAGAGCGAGCGGCCAAACGCAGAAACAATCTTTTTTTTTTTCTCTTTTCTTGTCGCTATCGTGGAGAGGAGAAACTCAACGTCCACCCTTTCCCGTTTCTCCCTGCGCCCTTTCGAATCGCCGCGCCCGTTTCTCCCGGAGTACAAAAACGACGGTGACGAAAACACAAAAACAAGCGTGGTTCGGGGAGCGGCCGCTCATGACCCAAGCGCTCGCTGTTAAGGTCTGGCCTTTCTGCTCTGCGCTACCATATTGGTCACCGTTCGGCGCGCTCCTCCTCTCCTTTTTCCTGCGACCGCGCGCTCTATGGCTCCGTCTTCGATGTGCCAGGCTTTCTCCGTATAGAGGAGGCTATGGTCGAGCAGAAAAGCTTGAATGGCAGGCACCTACCAGCCTATTTCTCACAATGGAAGATAACACAGAAACGGTACGCAGCACGCATAAAAAAAAATTAAATGGAAACTTTCAAGAGGGGCGAGAAAACGTCGAATGCAAAACCGCAACAACGCAGGTAGAGAACCGCGCTGAGCGGGTCTTCACAGTCCCAGAGAGTGGCAGAAAATTTCTAGCTGATAGAGGGCGCGAGAGTCGCACCAGCCGCATCAGCATCAGCAACATGGCGGCGGCCTAGGAGCGGTTTTTGGAGCGAGCGCCTATCCACAGATCTGCCCGTGCCTAGATCTGGGGACAACGCCAGCGTAGGGAAAACCGCTCGTAGGGAATCCTTTCGGGTGGTGGTGATGATGATGATAATTATGTCATATAACACCTGAGACTGTGGTCGAAGAAATTGGAAACATTTTAGTAGAAAGATCGGACACAAAAAGGGACGTCTCAAACCCAGCTAACTGGTTTATTTCTCGACCATCCTATATCATGATAGCTTCACGAATGACTTGCCCACTGGCGCCACACTGGCCTCGCTGTTTTCAACGGTTCTCAGGTTGCCGGGGCGGCTTGTTTGAACTGTTTGAACCACAGGTTTGAACTGTTTCAACGGGAGTCATGGCAAATCCACTTGGAGGCTTATTTAAACCAAAGTCCCGCTGGCGGGAAAAGATAACGGACGGAGCAGCACTGCGTGGCCTCGCAATCCCAGCGACCCGACGAGCTCGCAGTGGTGCTCGGAAGACGACCCTCCCAAAGCCGACGACGCGCACTCGCACGTACATGCGCAAGCGATCACCTCTGTGGACAGCGAAGAAACATCGTCGCACTGTGACAACTTTGTTGGCGTTCGTTTCATAAAACCCGTTCTATAAGGTATGTGTTCAATCTTCATTATTTTACCTGCGCAGTAGAACCGGCCAATATCTGAAAGCTAAATCAGCCTGCGCGTTAAAATCGTGAAAACACGGCAAAGCGAATCTGCTGCGTTTTCAACCCCTTTTACCATGACACTGGATGTCTTAGCAAAGTCTTGTGTGTTTATCGCATCTTAAATATAAATGTGCCGTGTCCGCAATCCGCGGTATCAGTTCCCGTTTTATGTGGTTTGTAGCGGATAGCCCAGCGGCTTATCGCGTTTTTTTTAATAAATTTTGCTGTCGTATTCCCAAGGATAGCCCACCCCATGTTTTTCCCAATTTATCTCTTCATTTTGGGTGGGCATCCTTACGGGATTTTACGGTAGTTTTGCTTTGTCCTATGCATAAGTCAACGTCCTTTCCACTTTTCAGGAGCTTGTGTCCACCCTGAAAGGCCTGGCGAGCCACGTGCTCGTATTCAAGCTGGTGCCACGAGGTGGGCCTTTCGGGCATGCCAGGGAGGATGAGAGGCTGTCCCTGAACCGCCTACTAGTACGGAAGGTGTTGCCCTCGGCGTTGCCATCGTGAATGTCGACGTAAGTACATGGAACTTTCACCCCTGGTGCACTGTCCTTTTAAGTTACATGTGACATGCCCCTTGTGACGAGATGTTATCTTCCGTGTTATTGGTAGCCAGGTATTCATGATGCCTCTGGAATGCTGTTTATTGAGTGACAAGGTTGGGCAGATATAACCTAAAAAGCATTTGAAATGACGAATACTGGAATACACAGCAGTGACAGCTAAAGTACTGATACTAAAATACATTTATAAAAAGAGCATTGCAAAACGACTCAAATATGTGTGACCAAAAAAATAGGTGACAAGGTATCTTTAAATATGTTTTATTTGAAGGAGAAATCCTGATACTGAAATATGGGGGGCAGTCAGTTCATTGAACGACGTTTCATTGACAGTTCGTTTCATCGACAGTTTGTTACATCGACAGCTCAGATAAGCTTTTTTTTCTGTAGTGACTCCCCGCAGAATGTTGCCGCTAAGCAGCTTGAGTGGGTGGGCCCACTGATCTCTACTATAGGGGGCTGGATGGCGCTTAGCTGCTGTCCGAGCCTGGCGCAAGTGACGCCACCGGAAGTTTGATTCTTGTCCCGAAAGTCGGGCGTGCGCTGGTCTTCCTAGTGCATTCAGTCGATATTTTGGACCATGCTTTTTTGTGTCTTTGATTGGGTTTTAATACTCCCGTTCTGGATTAAATTCCGAGAATGAGGCATTTGAACTTGAGAAATATTCACAACTTTATCAACTAGAATCTCAAAATGTTTACATTGAATGGCTTCCCATGATGCTTCTAGGGTCTGCATGCGCTCTTAATGCGCAACAAGCAGGCTCTCTTTAGGGAACAAGCGAAAATCCAGCGCCCTCGACGCTTTTCGAACCAGCACTCGGAAGGGTTACAAAGCCTGCCAAGCGCTCACTTCCGGGACAAGCCGCTCACCTCTGGTGGCTTCATACTTGCTTGCTCAATGCACCATCCAGCCCCCTCTAGTGGAGATCAGTGGGTGGGCCAGGTATGTTAATATTTCTGTAGTGAGCCGCCACAGACGGTCGCTGCGAAATGACGTAGACGGGCGGGCCGGGTAAGTTAATGCGTGCCCCAGTGACATGCACAACGAAACATCAGAACACCGTACGGTTAGCGCAACGATTGTCGATGGCATGTCAGTGTCGACGAAATGTATGTCAATATGTCGTTTGATTAAAAGTTGTCGATGAGATGTCTGTCGATGAAACAAAACAGATCCCAAAATGTAGGTTGCCACAGTAGCGGGGTTTGCTGTAAAATGAAGCAAAAAATAATAGTCTGGGTGCAGCGAGCTTCATATTTTGTCACAGGTGTGTTGCAGTGGTGGATGTTACCATGTGAAAGTTAAAGGCACTGATTTGTTTGTGCGAAAAATCGGAAGAATATATGCAAGATTTTCAGTTATCGGTGGAGGGTTGTGTTTCGTTCTCATGTTGAGAGATGGCACAGCACATCACGGAAAGTAGACCGCACTGTGGAGCAACGGGTCTATGGCAGGGTGTCTCGACCCCAATTGCGTTTTTCTGTTGTGGCTTTCATGTCTGCGTGCATGGCTATATTGTCACGAATAACAAATGGTGAGGCGGCGAATAACTGACAAAACTAAACGTTGAACGGGGCAAACTTGTGCCCAAAACAAAATAGAGAAAGGCTAGCGTCGCAGGCGTCGAAGCAGCAGGATTGAGCGCTAGGAAGAGACTGACTTCGCTCGCCATGCGGAGTCCCTTTTGTAGTCGCGTGGGTCTCTGGAACATTCGGCCTAGACATTTCGGTGCGTAGAACATTCGTAGCTTGATCAGACAAGAAATTTCTCGAATTTGCGAGAACGCCAAGTAGAAAGAATAAATAAAAGAACATTCCGCTGCCTGGAATCAAACCCAAATCTTCTGCGCTACAATCAAGTGCAGTAACCATTTGGCCACGTACGCGCTCGCTCAGCGACGTGTGTGGCAATATTAGAAGAAAGCTGTGTTACAGCAAGATTATCTTCAGCCTCGTCGGACTCGCCATCACGGGTTTTTCTAATTGCAGCACATTGCTCCATCTCCCAACAGAAGCACGAAACATCGCTTTCGGCCATCTGCGTCCTGACGCAGGTTGCTGATGCTCTGCAAAAACAAAGCTGCACCTTTCGATTCCACAAGGTAACACCCATCACTAATGTAGTTTGACAGAACCTTCAAGCTTGCCTTGTGCAGGTGTTACTCTTTCCAGAGAATTCTACAGCTAGCTCCGCTACTGGTATCACATTATGCATACTTTGAGATATTCTAAATGTCATATTCTGTGTTATTGACAACCAGGTATTCATGATACCAAGAAAGATCACTCCAGCCATATATATTACTTTTTACATATAGTATGCAAGCAACACAGACCAAAAGAACAATTGCTACACTCACTTGCATTTGTGGATGAGCTTTTCAAATGATGTCCAATCAGTTAGCACCTGTCGATTTGGGCGGAGGGCCGTGGAGCATCATGTTAGCGCCTGTAAATACGCTCTCGACAGTTGCCGATAAAAATGGTGTTCTGTGGTTTGTTGGTCTTCTAATCTTTGTCCATGCTTTACGCATTGCTTCTTTTACTATGGTCATCCAGCTTGCACAATTGTCAATGTTAACTTCATCTCCACATCAGTTTTTGGTCCTCCTAAATTATCTTGAGGTGTCTCCATGCTCTGATATGGTGAGGTTGCCTTTTCAGTAATGATCTTGTGACGTCACGATGGAAGGAATCGCTGTTCTCTTATCTATTGATAGTATTTGAAAGCATAAACTCTGCTCCCCTCCATCGATATGGCACGAAAGTGCAGAGCACACCTGTAAAGCTTGTGCTTGCAGTGCCTTAGATGTTCAGAATCTAGATGAAGTTTCATGGAAAACATTTGTTATTCTTTTAATATAGAAAATAGCATCTCCTGTTGATTAACCTTATAATGCTTTACATTTTTTAAGCAGACCTTATATGAAACAGTTTCTTATATTTATTATTCTATCATAAAGATAATTCACACTGTTTTTATTCACTGACCTTGTTGCAAACCTTGCGAAAGGAACAAAACAGTATGTGATGAGGTGCACTCGTCATAAACCACAAAATGGCAGATAACTCATGGCAAGCTGCGCTTATCATAAGCCGTTAAGATTTTGCGTAATCAATTAATTATACCCTGAGGGTCCTCATGTACAAAGACAGAATGTTCTGATCAGATCCTGGTCTGCAAGGTAACAAAGCCTCGGTGGCCTCTTCACAACAGTCTCCACTCATCTAAAGCAAAAAAAAGGCTTTATTTTTAGTTTCCAGTTTATTGATTAATTGAAAACATTAAGGAGCTACATTGAGTTTTGATTGTACTTTTATACCACAAACACACCCAAAATGAATTTTACTTAGTAAATATAAATAACCTATAATTAGGCCGTATATCCTCCGGTGTTTTTTATGAGAAAAATCGGCGGATGTTTTTCATTGTTTATTTATTTTTCAAACATTGGTGTCTTTTGACCAGAGTTGGGCCAAAGTACTTAATGTACTTGGGAATACAAATGCTGGGATACATCAAAATAGCTAAAATAGTGATACTTATATATATCTGTAAAAATGTATTGTGATATGCATCGGAAATACATTTTAACAAGGAGCAAAATGTATTTGGAAATACAAATGCAGGAATACCTTTTAGAGATGGCAGAAATACAGATACTGAAATACATTTTTCTAATTTGCTTGAGGTGCCAACTGTCATATCATAGGCAACAAATTAGTCAGGAGGTGCAATGAAAATCATTCTTGCTTTGTCTGTTGTTTTACACTGAAGCGATACAAAAGAAAGACATGCAAGTGCCAAACTCGGTTACACTTGAGGAGCAGGAGCTTCTCAAATAGCCCACCTGTGAGCCATTGCCCATTCAAATGCAACGTCATGTTGGCAAAAAAAAAATAGCTGCTCAACAGTTGGTTTATATTAAATCAAAGAAACAGTACTTTCACAGCTGGGAACCACATTTCTTCACTAAGAAATGCGCCGCTCACAGCACATTTCTTATCTTCGCAGAATAGAGAAGAGGTCGCATAGACAAATATTTCTGGGAATTGGAATGAACGTTGGTCAGCATAGTAACAATGCCCCAGCGTCCCCTTAAAAAAAAAAGTCAAGATATTTTTTTTTTTTTTGGGGGGGGGGTGGCAGAAGCATGGTGGAAAACATTCTTCAGTTTTGCAGAATAAAGAAGGGGGTTGCTAAGATCCGACACAAATAGTTCCGAACAAACCTAGGTTCGCATGATAGCAAATGCACAGCATACCCCTCATAACGCCCTCTGGCCTTCTCTAGCAAAACAAAAAAAGTTATCTTCTTTATCCAGAGGTGGGGGTTATTTCTCAAGAAATGTAACGAAATACATCCCATCTTGATTGTATTGCGGTACTGAGAAACATCCCAAATGCATTTCGATACAGAAGTACAGATAGTGGTGAAAAAAAAAGTGTTGCAATACAGAACTACAGACACTAAATGTATTTCTGAAATACTATTGCAATACATTTGTATTGCGATACTGCACAACCCTGCTTTCGACTTGTTGTATGATGTAGACGCTAAAAACAGCGATGATCGGTGAAAAAAAAAATTGGTTTGGGACAAGTTGCTTTTCTATCTGCCGTCCTCTGACATGAACCAACAAGGGCGTTGTGACTGTTGGTAGTAACCGTCTAACCCACCTCTCGGGCCCTTGTGCTCCAAGGTCAGCGATCCCACTGATTGGAGACCCCAGTTTGCTTAATTCTTGGTAGCAAAACAGGCTCAGCAAATGCCTAGAATTAGGGGTTTCAACCAAAATAGTAATCGCCTAGCGCCAAATCGTCCCCAAAAACGGTGTTTTTCTGTTATAACCGATTTTGCATTTTCGTCATCGGCTGATGTTTCTCAGTATTTTTAGGTTAAAACTGGAAAGTCACAACCTACCGATAACTTGGGTTCTGTGTTTTCTGAGTATTTTTTTTCTCGAATTTGAGGGTACTTGTTTTTTTTTTGGGGGGGTGGTAATTTTTTGTGCAGATTCGGTGTTTTTTGTGTAAATTGGGAATGACTTCAACCAATTTACACAAAAACACAGAATCTTTGGAAAAAATTAAACATCGAAAAAGAAATACCCCCGAATTCGAGCAAAAAAAGTTAACTCCGAAAACACTGAACAAGATCAGCGTTTTCAATTTTATTATTATTTTTTTTTTTTTGAATTCGGCATACATTTATTGGTTTTTATTTCGAAATCCAATATTTGGTTTTTATCAGTTAATATACGCCATAAAATTTATCTTTTTTCTTTTTCAGTGAAATGTATTCTATTACACTTGTTCTTTTATAAGCACTCAGCGATGGATACAGTTGTAGACAGGTCAAAAAAGCATGTGTTTAGGTCAGTAAGTTCCTTGAAAGTTCGAAAATCCAAAAAAATAGGTAATTATGTCAGGAATATAACAAGATAGATTAAAAAAAGAGTATACCATTTGTGAAAGTAACATGTATAGAAGGGGTCAGTTTTTGGTTGGTATGAAAGGAAGGGAGGTAGCATGTGTCATTGGTTCAGTTTGAGATGTCGTTGATGGAGTGGAGAGGAAGTGTGTCGACCTTTGGAGAGGAGGGTTGTTGTGTATATATAAGAGCGGAGGTGTTCAAATAAACTAGAAGCTGTGTTTGAGACTTGTTGTTGTTTTGTCCGTTTTTTTATTTTTCCGTGTCTCCGGTTTACGATGGAAGTTCTTCACCAGCTCGCCTGTGCTTTTACCCTTTCTATGTATAGAAGGCAGTTTTAAACTCTGACAGAGTTTGAAACTGCCTCTATGCATTGGGAAGTTCTGAAACATTTTTGATAAGAAACTATTCAAATCACTTCTTAAAATCACAGTGAACTTGGCACACGAGGACCGGTCCCCAAGGAGAACAGAAATTTAACTCAGAAGGCGAGCCCGAGTACTGCACCTTGATGTCTGTGTTTACAGTTAGATCCTCCCCTGACTAAATGCAAGTGGACCCCAATAATAAGCAACCAGCCCCATAAAACATTTGCAATGAGTTAACAACCCCCACTCCCTGCACGTACACACCCACACACAAAAAAATATAGCTGCACAATTAGATCAAAAATACTGACCCCTACCTAAACCTATAATGTTCATTGGCTGCTTCCAAGTTAGACATGTGTGTCCTCTGTGGTTCCAAGGAGTGGTCACAACCCAGCTTTGTTTTATGCTATGAATTAATTCATTCGCTGATGTTTCAGTACCTCTTCTCAACCGAGGCAACATGGTCAACCTCGACAAGCTGGCTACTGACCAGTACCACGTGTGCCGTGTCCGCGGCATCCAGCGTCTTGCATTTGCGCTCGGCAAGGCACTCGCAAAACTTTATGGTAATTCTATCTTTGGTGGGTGCTGTGCCCCATTCTAACCTTTCGAAGTCCACAGGTGTTTAAGATGTGGAGCCTGTGGCCAGTGGGGAGGTGTATGTCTCCAATTTGCCGGACCCTAGCAGTAGCTAAGTTACCGCCGAATTCACAAACCTCATTTCAATTGAGGCGCCCCTCCACTTCCTCAAGGAAGGTGTGAGGGCCGGTGCTGGGGGGGGGGGGGGGGGGGGGCCAGTCGCGACGACAAATAGGCGGCCTAGGCTGCTTAGCCGTCCTCGCGATTGGCCAGTGCCGTCCCTCGTGCCTTAATTGAGGAATTGGGGGGGGGGGGGGGTGCCTCAATCGGAATAAAGGTTTGTGAATTCGGCAGTTAGTGTCTCTTTTCCCCTATGTGCAATCCCAGCCATTATGAGCTAGAATGAAGAGCTTTCCTACAAGAACTTTCTAATCCGTTATTTCAAAGTTTGTTTATTTCTAAAGAGCATCTCAGTGCCTGCATTTTGATGTGTCATAATACTCTACTCTAAGATCTCAAAAGGTACTCCACCCCTATTTTTGGCTTGATTTGCTTTACTTTTTAAACACCGAAAGATAGACTACTTCTAGTAATAGTAGTGTTGGGATCAGTGATGGCCTCGACACCAATGCGGCTAGTTAGCTGTGGTGGGATACAAGTGAATGTTGCTGATTGGGAAGTGCATACCTCGGGATTTTATGGTATGTGCCAAATAGCTTTAAAAATGAAGGGATCTGCAGAGATGCTTGAAAAATCATCACTTTTCTCGTGGTAAGGAACGAATTCAGGGCCATAGAAGAACTGCAACAAATTGTGTAGTTGGGCTAGTTGGTTGGTCATTTTGAAATGGTATCTGTCTGCTTCTTTCTATGTTTACTTACTGTACCATGCAGAAGTAAAATTTTCAGTCGTAAGTGAGCGCTGTGTCTGTGTTCTCTTCGTCTTTTTCAGCCATAGGGAGGCTCACACACCATTGGTTGGGTGGCTTGCAAACCATGTCGCTGATTTCCATTGTTGATGTGCACTTTTTCCCATAAAAAGAAACAAAATCAATCAAAGCATCAAGCGAAAAGTTCAGTGCCTAATTATGAATGCTACAAACGGAATATTTGGAAGCCTTTTTCAGCTTGGGCCATTCTAGATGGTTCAGTTTTATTTTCTTAAAAATTGCTTTGGGAAGCTTTTTACAGACAGGTGAACATTATACACCCAGGGTTCCCAAACCAGGTTTCATAGGCTGGTATTTTGAATTCCGCAAGCACCCAAATATATATATTTCATTTTTTTATGGGAAAGTGAAGAACTGCATATTTCTACTCAAATGCTATGTATACCATGAAATACCCAGCATCCTCCGATTGTACACTAAGCGCCCACCCCTAAATGTTGTAACATCTAAAAAAATATGGACAGTGGAAATATAGATAACATCGATAGCATATCAAGTGCCCATCTCCCACTTTTTTGCAATGATCTCCGGATTTGTAGAGATGCCTGAGCGTTACTTTACGACATATTATAGGGTTGTACAAATATTCTAAAATTCAGAATATTGAAGCGAATGACGCCGTATTCTACTCGCACTTTGAATTGGTGAGGAGTATTCGGCAACTTCAAATATTTTCAAAGTATTTCTTCACTGCTATACACTGCCGCAACGCACCGGTGTATAGCGGTGAAGCGTGATGCATGCGTGGCGGAGCAAAGCACTGAAACTTTTGTGAGCACGATGGTGCAAAGCGGTAAAGCATGACGTGCCTGGTGCAGCATGAATGCTGCAGTATCAAGGAGTGTGGAAGGGGCGCAAGGGAAAGGTGGGTTCCATAGCACCTTTTGAAGGTTGCTAGGATTCCTTGTCACCAGATAATTCAAGAACACTTGTTTGTAAAGGTTGAGTCAAGGTGCCGGATAATGCATTATCCGGCAATACAATTGGCGCCTCCATGTAACAGGCCAGCATTTCACCATGTTGCTCTTGTCGCCCAGGGGCAGGGCCAGATTACCCATATTTAACTGCTCAAATGAATAGGGCCCTCTGTGAGGGTATCCTCCCCTGACAGGGGGCGTGTTCCAAACCTTACTCGACTGGATCCCAGCTACTCCTGCGGGTCATGTCACGGGACATTTCAAGCTGAGCAACGCCAGACGCAAAAAGGTTTTCGAACACCAAGGTATGAAACTGTTACTCTAGAGTGAGATTGGGTAAATTTCGGAACACGGCCAGGTTGATCACAACCGCTGGCCATTGCTGAATCAATGGCAGCTGGCGTTGGCACGAGAGCACTCGACACAGAACACGCACAGTGGTCTGTGTTAACCGTTGCGTATAGCGTACATAAATTTTTTTTTCTGCGTCTACCCTTCGCCGGAATATTCTGCAGGCTTGATTTGAAACAGAGTGATACGGTATTCATGCCCATGCGACTCCAAGACTCGTGGTGGTCAGCCCGAGCGGATGCTATGAAGCTCTGTTCGCTCAAGAAATTAGGGTCGCCTTGAGGGTCTGAAGGTTAGGAAGAACTAGCAGAGACATGGGTTATGGTTGAAGACTATGGGTATGACTGCAACAGTCGTAGCTTAATTCAGGGATAGAGTGTTGCAATGCTTCAATGCCATCAGAACGCTACATAATCAGACGCTCACATTGAATGAAGCTGTAAACCTGACGAAATCATTGAGTGATTATATATCCGGTTTAAGGAAAAGATTCAATGAAATGAAACAGGCAGCGAAGGAAACATTGGGAACTACGTACAAAGCAACAATCATAAGAAAGCAAACCGATCGGCACAAATGGCAACCTTCACCCTCAAGATGCCTTACTGAACTTGCACTGTGATACCAATATTGGCATGATTGACAACCTTCTGCATTCACTTAAAACTCGTTTCACTGCTTACAGCAAAGTCTGCCTACAGTTTACTTTTTATTGCCGACCGCGGCACACTTTCGTTGAAACAGTGGTGATTCCAGGCAATGGATAAATCTGGTCTGTCGGACGATTTCCCCGATGAACTAGAACAGTTCCTTTTATTTTCCGAAAAGGAAGGCTTCTGTAAGAAACATTCCAAAACTGTAGTCTGAGAAAAGCTTCAAGGCTCATTTCTAGGTGTTCATGTACCCATTATAGATTTTTATTTTTTTATGTTTACAAACTGCACGGGTGAACAATCTCTCTGTAGGCCCAGATTGACATAACACAGACTTCGATCAATGATGGCCAATGACCGCCTCAGTGAATTGTCCTTGCGGAGTGTGCAGATGGATAGTTTCCGTTGGGTCGAAGTCCAAAAGTTTATAATCACGATTTGAACAAAAGATTCGGAAGATCCCGTGAAAGGTAGACATGATAGCAGCTTCCTTGTAAATTGTAAATAATGCTGAAGACAACGGTTGTGCAAATATTCATAACTTTTAAATATTGAAGCGAATAATGCCGTAATCGATTCACACTTTAATTCGAATAGGACTATTCGGTAATTTTGAATATTTTCGAAGTCTGAAAATACCGGTCTGCAAAATGTTGAGCCGCCCCCCCCCCCCCGCCTCCCCACCTACCGCAAAAATTAAGATGCTTTGCCGTAGTCCTGTCGTGTAAAGTGTGAAGCTTCATGCAAGCATGTCTGGTGAAGCGGTGGAGCTTTGTGCGAGCGCGCAGTGCAAAGCAAAGAAGCTTGGCATCCCCGACCGAGCTCGAGGGCTACACCGTGGAGGCATACTTGGTTGATATGATAATCTTATGTTATATTGTCTAAAGGAAACTGGCTTTGTAGTATCACAGAAGCCGCCGTCCTGCCATTTTACAAAGTATCTTCCCACAATCTTTTAGCTTGTTCTCAACTGGTGTCAGCTGCTTGTGCAAGCTGATGAAGCATTTGGTGAAGATAACTATTTCGGTAGTTGGGACGATGACATGACAAGCCCAGTTGAAAATGTAACGAGATACATTATTCCCTTGAATGTTGCGAGACAAGGAATATATTTTCACGTGTATTTCGATGCTGAAATTCAAGTACTAACCCACAATCTGGTGTCCTGTATATTGTTACAAAGGGATTGGAAGACCTACATATCATAGGTAAACTGGGCTTGTGTTGCTGTACCGGTTCCTTGACCACCGCTATGGTTCTCTCTAAGAGTAGCCTGAGGCAGTTGTGTTCAGTCCCCAGAATATCAAGTAGAGTCACTGCCTGCACTTTGATGGTCTCACACAGTCCATTCATGAGCGTGCATTGTTCTTACCATGTGAGACAACGCCATCAATTTTCTGGCAATGAAATGAACTCGCTAGCATTCCTCTTGCCATTGCAGATTTTTCAAGTGTAACTAGCCGAAGTAGGGTGGTAGATTGGGATAGTTGGTAAGAGCGAAACTAATCATGATGGAAAACAACCTCTCTTACAAAACAGAGTGAAAAAAAAAAAAAATTCTTTATTTATAAATTGGAGTTTAGCACTGCCACATTGTAAGGCTCTATCCCTCTGATTGCCAGCTGCCTGGTTGGCATGTGTGTTTGTGTTAATGTAATAAGACTAAAATGCTTCCTTTTCATAAAACAAACTACACTTGAAGGTCATCCATTGTTTTGTTGTGTTAGTGCCTTTACTTCATCCTTGTGTCTGAGGCTGCTTTCCAGTATTTTTATTCCATAATAATCATTTTTAACTGACCCTGTGTGCCTTCCTGGCCACAGACAAGCCACCCCCACAACCAATACCTTAACAGTGCATATGTACTGTATTGTCGGAAGGGGAATTTCGACAGGACATTTTCACCTGTGCCACTGCCAGCGAGCACCTTTCCCTGCAATACAGCGGTGTCTTTCGGTGAAGCAAACCTATGCTGATCTGCGAGAGTATGAGAGTGTGCTTCATTGCGAAGTCATTAAGCTCTCAATTTAACTTAAAGAAAAAATGGGAATATATATACTCAATTGATCAAGCTATCTACGTTGCGAAAATAATTTTAAATATGCTAAACGAATTTTTGTTTCGAAACCGGGGAACCAGAGCACGGTAACGAGAGTATGTTTACAAACATCCCGGCGCCATGTTGTAACGGTTCTCCGTGGATTTTTTCCTTGCGTTCTAAGTTTTGATGACGCCTTTCCCCGCTGTTATCTTCGTCGTCGCACCTACAGCCCTCGGAGATGGGTAAGTAGATTCGTGTACCGCGAATGCAGTGAGCATGTAACATCTACATGTGTGTAGGCGTTGTAAAATAACATCTACACCGTGGTATGGAACTACAGTCTCGAGAAGCCGAATGGTTGGGCATTCCGCGCGTACAGGCCTCGGAGCTCGAGATAGCATCTGCGTCGTGTGCAAGGAACATGGTTATTCGAAACGTTCAATTGAAACTGAAGATAGCGAAGATCTCTGTTACCTTGATACGGCTACGTGAAAGTGCTTCGCTTATCACGTTGGTCGTAGCTACCAAGTGCGGGAGGTGCGCTGAGACTTTCTGACCGAGTTGGGCGCCTATTAGGACGCAGACGAGTTGATTATGATCACTGTTCTTTTTCAGTTACTTAGGTACGACGGGAGACAGACGTTTAAGCGTTCCGACACGTTATTCCCGGTGCCTACCGTGTTTTCAACCTGATTGACGCGTGAGACGTAGGAATACTTTTAATCAATTTCCAAGATGATCAGAAAGCTCCAGTGCAACAGCTCCACGTTGGACGACACCTCAGCGAGCTGTAAGTCTGTGAAAACGACCGTTTTTCTTTGTTTTTTTTCGTTTGAAAGGCCTCCAGCGTCTGCGGGGAAACTGTCACAACATGTCGTCTGGGTTCAAAGAAATACTCTTCAAACAAATCATTGCGAAGGGCGTTGCTATGGGCTAATGCATGGGGGCTCCACATGAGGCTAGATTTTTGCTTACAAGTAAGTCAATAATTTTTTGTAAGCAATCTAACTTCTTGATATCTAATTATGATGTTCTTGTCGTCTCTGTGTCGTATTGCAACGAGGAAAGCCATTTCTGAAGTATGACACTCCGCTTTGCTTTGATGGCAGACGACACAATAGATTTGCTGGCCTAACTCTGTTGCAGCGATCGTCTTCAACTAGACCCCTCCTCCTCCCCTCATTCTTTAATATGCTCCGGGGGAGTCACGTGACCTCGGGGTTGGGGGGGGGGGGGGGGGGTTGTTCACTGAATATAGGCAGAATATAAATATTGCATGTTCGTCTCCTGCCTTGTCCCTAGAAGTCCTCTGTACCACACACTAATGACTGTAATGCATCCATGTCCCAGTGACTTAGCAGGCTTGCGTCTATTGCGTAGCTGGTTTGGGAGATGAACCTGTCACGAATGTTCATCCCCATGGCATGACAAAACCTTCCAATAAACTTCTTGCCCCACCAGCCTTACACTGTTCAGTCGCCATGGAGATCTCCGAGGTGAGACACTAGTTCCATGCCACTAAATTGCACAGCCCTGCGGTGAACAAATCACCCTGTAGCCTTGCTGACATCTCCAAGGTCACCGGTCTCGAGGTCCCGGTACCTGCACATAATCAATAATTGCTGTAGCAAAAGGTGACAGAATCCACCAGCGGATGCTACACCACAGGCACTCACTACTAATTGCCAACACTTAAATGTACAAAACAACTCGTCTTGAAGTCCAGAACAGCGAGCGGAACAAACAGAACTGCAAAGGAATCGCACGGCAAACAAATCCCGCAATGCATTTCGTCTGCTGGGCGTGGAAGAAAGAAAAAAAAATTGCACGGTCAGGTGTAGCCACGTGACTTCCGCCACTCACTTTCTCCTCTCGACTTCTCCATGTAATGCGGGGGTTTTGGTTTCGAGCAGTTGCGTTTTTTGGCTTGATTAATAAAAATATGTGACTCTGTAGCACAATATTAATTAAATAGTATTCAAACGCCTAACAAAACATTGTAAAAAAAAAATTGTGGGGGGGGGGGGGGGTGTCAGTGTACCTTTAAAGTAAAACAGAGTATAGGTACTGCCCATGACTGGGTAAGACAGTTAAAACAAATTCTGTACAAATTTTTTGGAGCAGTTCAGGAGCAGAACATGTACATTTTGGAGCAGCTTAGGAGCACAAAATCCACATTTTAAGGCAACCTAGAAACAAAACAATAAATAAATAATAATAATTTGGAGCTACGAAATTTAAAGTAAAACATGTCGCAGCAAAAACTTACTATATAAAAAAAAATTTATGGAGGTATTTTGGTGCAGTTTCGGGCAATTTAAGGGTGATTTTGGGTAACATTGACCGTAGGATGGCTGGTCAACATTTGCAAGTCAATTGATATTCTTATGTCATTGCCTAATGTCCGGTGTAAATAAACATGTTTATTTTTCATCAGAAAAAGAATCTGGGCGCGCAAGAAATCTTAGATCACATAAAGGTAGACGGTCGCATTCACGCGCACTATTGGAGCAGGCATCTTTGAAATTAAATAACTAAAACAATAACATTAAGAGAAGACTAGTACTGTTTAGAAACAATCAATCAGAAACAAAGAAAATTATTTTGACATGGTTGTTGTAACCATTACAAATTATTTTGTTAAAGGGACACTCAAGTGGATTCTGATACCGTCTATTTATTGTCGTAACTCAATCTATAGGCTCTAAGCATCCTAAAAAACCCGAAATGAATTCACGCTGGTTATTTTCCCTATCGAAAGTCCAATCAAAGATTGTGCCACGCCCCTCTTTCTGCGCTGTGGCGCAGAACACCAGGGGGTGCCACCAGACTGGAAGGCAGCAGGGGAGGGCATGCGACAGCCAGTCACAAGTGACGGCTTCTCGCCGAACTAAATTTTTCGAATATGCGCGCCTTCGAAAAGTCAGTCCGCCGGGAAACCGTCACTCGTGATTTACTGTCACGTGCCCTCCCCTGCTGCCTTCCCGTCTGGTGGCACCCCCTAGGGTTCTGTGCCACAATGCAGAAAGAGAGGCGCGGAAAAATTTTTGATTGTACTTTTAATAGGGAAATCGGCCGCTCTTGAATGTGATTTCATGTTTTTTAGGATGCTTAGAGCCTATAGATTGAGTTACAACAATAAATAGACGATCTAAAAATCCACTTGTGTGTTCCTTTAAGGTACAGGCTCCCATATTTCGCAGGCAATCGATCGAGCAGGCCTGTTTAGCATTTTTTGGAAGAAAAAGTGTATTGTCATGAATTGATATTATTAAACTTTCCAGTAACATGTACCCATAGATTGTTCTTTTATTTCAAAGGTGCCTGCTCCGATAGAATGCATGAATGCGACTGTCCACCTCAACATGAATATGGTTTGTTTTGTGACCCCAGCTTTTTTTTTTCTGAAGAAACATAAATGTGGGTTCATTTATTTGCAATGCCAGCCCGCCACTCGCCCTCTTGCGTATGAACAGAGAACCAGAGGAGCGGGAGCAGCGGCGGCGGCGGGAAAAACGGTGGCAGGGACTGTCGGCCTTCATGTGTGAAGCAGTTGTAACGAAAAAAGTGAGCATGTTAAAATAGGAATTCTTGTGTTCCGCCTTGCAACAACATTGCACAAAAAACCGCGATGTCTAATTTCGTTAGGGACTTTTCGTACATCGCATCCGCTGCGGATTTCTAGTCTTGTGCATGGCCGCCAGCTCAATCTATGCTCAACCTGATTGCAAACGCCCCCGCTACTAGTGCAGAGCTTCAGCATACAGTCTACAAAAAGTCTATTCTTTGCCCTAAGTAGGAAAAATCTGGTCACGCAACAGTATGTCAAGCAATACACATCAAGAATGGGTTTGCGTTTCAAGTCCGTTGCAAGGAACATGACCATTTGTTTCAAGCCTCTCTTGAAAGACAGGATATGCATACTTGGTTTCAAGTAATTACAAAGGAAATAAAGAAATGCTCAAAGAATTTTAAGTGTGTCTGTGTTAGCCAGCCGTTTGTGACAAGAGCCAATGATATTAGATTAGCTCAGTTAAGGAACTGCTCATAGACGCAGTATGGACGAGCCGTACCTCCCCTCACTCACCACGACTCGCCCCTCGTCGATAAACGTGCCACACGGCTGCTATGGTAACTGCAGTGTATTTTATGGAATACATGTGTTTTGAAGCTCAGCGTCTAGATGGAGTTCCACAGCCCTCTATGGAGCACACAGTTCGTAAACGAGAATCTAGATGGCGCTTCGAACGACGGGAGGCGGACTGAAGCGAGTGAGGGGAGGTACCCCCTTCTACGAGCGTTCCACAAGTGAGGTAATCTAGTAACGTTGACAAGAGCTTAGGACGGGCAGTTTTGCCGAGAGGGACAGCAACGTTGCAACACACAACAAAAAATGTATGATATATTAAAATATATATTTTTTAAAGAGCAATAAATAAAACCCCTAAACACGCCAATTATGTTAATAGGCAGTTTCAGCATAGCGTTACCGCAGGCTACCGTGAGCACGGCAACGCTCCAGGCGTGAGCTGAAAATTGTTCTTGAAAGACGCAATGCGAGCTTCCGGTTGCAATGCTACACCGCACGGTAGCCTGCGGTAACAAACTTCCTATCAATAACCATACAGCCGTTTGATCCACGTGTTGCAATGCACTAAAACCTAGAAGGTGAGCAGCGGGTTGCGAGCCTGTGACACGAAGAGATCAATACTGTGAACGCTGCTCTTCCGGAGCTTGATGGTCACCGTGCACGGCTCACTTTTTAGAGCACTAATGGCCACCATTATCTTCATCACCCTCAAAAATATGTTGCCACAAACAGTGACGTGGTTGGTGCCTAAAACGCGCTCGCACACCACAAAGCTTCGCAAGTTGGGGTTTCTGCAACTTTTAAATATCAGTATGCTCGTTTTTCTACCACGCATCAATATCTCCGTCACCTGTAATATAATCCTGCCCTAACTGCTTCGCATTTGTAGACAAATGAATCATTTTTAGCGCACTGACAAGCGTGAACAAGCAGGTGCATGTGAAATCCTGAAGAATCTATCTTCGTCTCTTCCGCCATCTTGGAACTACCACCGCACCACATATGCGGCGTTGGAGTTGCAAATACCGGATATTAGGCAATGACATAAAAATATCAATTGAATTGAAATGTCGACCAGCCACCCCTTGGTTGATCTTATTTGAAATCACCCTTAATGTTTTTGGCACAATTCAGCAACAGCCGATATGTTTCAGTTCTGTAGAAATCTTCATCACATAAATTACAAATTGGCAAGGTGTATACACCGACGTGCGGCGTGTTCTGTTTACCAACACGGCAGGAAACCTGCGCATGCGCAGAAGGTATGTGGACAGAAGCGGCCGAGCTCTGTGTTTTTGCCGTTGCAGTATGGGGTGTACGTTTGTTGGTTAGGCTGCACAAGGTGCCTGAACTTCATTTGTTGTGGCATTTTGTGCCAACGAACCTCGTATGTGATGCTAGACTATTTGGGCTAGCTACCGGACCTTGAACGGCAGTGATACAGACAAACTGCATTGATGGCGTTGCATAGACAAACTGCGTTGATAGCGTTACCTTTGACAATTCTAATGGGCGCTTCGACAAAAAGTTGGTGCCACTAAAATCGATGGCTCATGTCGTCATTTATATGGCGCCTTCAACAAGCTAGTCCACAACCGGCATGATTCAGTCATACAAGTCTCTTGATTTGTAAAACTACAGCAGGAGTATGAATGCGGCATAACCCTTTGAAGGAACAACATAAATTGCTATCTTGACCTATCGTGGTATGATTTACTACAGAAGTGATCTTGATGGTGCATTAATTATATAAAAGTTTGAGCCCCCCACACTTAAGGAAACAACACTTTTTATGGGTGAATGCCTACTCCTTTCTGTGCAATATCATCAAACAGCCTTTTGGGCCACCGTGGCGTTTATTACGACTGAAAAACTGAGGGAATGGGAAGGAAGTAAACTTGGCTTATGTATTTTCTGCCTCCCTTTGCCTAAATAGACAGTGGCCTAAAATGTAATTTGGTTTTCATGCGTAAACTACAAAAAAAGTAGTTTTTTTTTTCTTTTTTTTTGTTCACTAAGGTGAGCTCTGTTCAATAATATAGCTAAAAATGGCCAATTTTATTTTTAAAAAAATGGATCACGTGCAGGCAAGCTGACGGTTGACACCTGAGACTATGGTCAAAAAAAAAAGAAAAAAAACAAAACAAAAAAACTAGAAGAGATAGAAAAAAGGGACAGGCAATGTCTCAATTATATTCCACCTGTGTGCTAAATTACATTGGTCCGAGCTGTGCACGTTATTACTTTGTACAAATATCACCAATGACGAGTCACATTCGTCCACCCTCATGCTGTGCTGCTCTCTGCGTCAAAGACAAGTTACGGTCAAAAATTGGTTTCGGTTTCTGTTTTCATCCTAAAAAGGCGCCAGAAAAAAAAAAAAAAAAGTATTTTGAGCTTTTGCAATGTGTTTAGCCTGACAGCAGTTGTTGGCCTGGCAACGTGGATTTAAAAATGGCGACACGCATGAGGAATGCTAATGGCGGTGAGGGTCCCCAGAAAAAGAGCCGTTTCTTGCAGCAGTTCGGCCAGCAGCGATGCTGAAGACCCCGAATTTGTCTTCAGAGTGAGTCTCACATTGCCTGTGAAGACAAGACGGCCTCAGACAACGACGAGAGTGACCATGATAACGTGCTTCTGAAGACTTCAGATAAAGTAGGTCGACTCCTTTTACAAGAGGTAGAACAGGTTGCAGGGAAATGCATAGGAATCCTGCCACTGAATGTCAAGAAGGTAGTGTTTATAATATTCCTTTGGCATCTGGGTTTTCATACATAGTTTAAAGTGGATGTTATGTTAATGAGTGCATCATGGAGCATAAAAGGTGTGTTCTCCTGCTGTCCCCAAATTCAGAAACTAGTACATTTACAAGTTTGCAACAGTTGTCATCCCAAATGGATGGCCACCACGGTGATAAGCCAAGCGAGATCAGTTTAAACGTGTGGTAAAAGAAACTCTTAGTATTGGATCTGCTGGAAATTGTATAAGTGTCTTGTTGATGGTGATTCACAAGCAAGTACAAACTTTTTGACCAATGCAATTTTTTTGTTGTCAGTTGGTTGACCTTGGTATGTGTGGAAGCGTCGAGTGCATTTCTTCTTTTGTTCGCCCTTGCTGACAGTCTGGGTGTGTGACTTGGTGCAAGGGTTCTTGGCGTTGACTGCAGTATACCGCTATAAAAGGGTGTGGTTTTAGAATAAACCTTCAGCTGTGTTCGAGACGGTGTGTGTGTGTCATCCTCTTTTTAGTATCCTTTTTCCTTCCGGTGTTTCAGGTTTTCGTCTGCAATTCACCAGCTTGCCTGTACTTTTACTCTCGCTTTTAAAATGCTGGCAATTGAATCTCACCTAGCCCGTTACAAACTATCCCATGCACACAGGGATGATTTACATGATTATGCTTCCTGTAGCAGATCCTCATGCTTGTGGTCGCCAGTGGTCACTCCCTCTTGGCTCACAAAACAATGAAACAGTGATTATAGGCACTTATTAGCAAGAAAACCATTATATCCTAAAGCATATAAGTCACAGACTAAAATAATTTGGTATGTCGCGGGAACTGCAACTTTTACATTCTTGTGCAGCAGTATGCAAAATAAGAAATAAGCATGTAACAGGCAACTTGAGGTAAAATGGTTACACATTAACTTAGACGTAACCTGTCTGCATAAATTTGAAATTAAATTGGCAAGCTCTGGCCATTAAAACACTTTTCCAATTAAGACCAGCTGATAACATAAGCCACCTGTTGGAGAATGGCGAGCTCGAGCACCTCTTGACATTATCCAAAGTGGAAAAAGCTGCATATTCTCGTACAGTAATATCTAAAAAAAGTGCCAGTTTCAGCGAGGGGCACGCTCATAAACGAGCATTTCGAGGCGCTATGGTTACCCGTTAATTTAGAGACAACCGTTCTGCATCAACTAAAATAAAATTGCCAATACCTGGTTGTTAAAAAAGCGTTATGATTAAGGTCAGCATATAATGTCTCGCCTAACGTAGCCTGTTGGAGGATGGCAAGAGATGCCCCTCTTGCCTTTAGCTCGAGCATCTCTTGACATTCTTCAAAGTGGAAAGAAATCCAAGCTGTCTAATACGCCATTCCTTTTTGCAAGAGGAACACTGCCCCTTTTTTGTAGTCCAATTGTCAAAACTACTGATTTGCAAAGTAGCCATGCTCCTTGAGGGCGAGCAGACATGCTCGGAACATCCACAGGGGGCTGAGCGGATGCTGCTCCTTCTGTAGGAACTCACCTGGCTACAAGGCCCTCCGTGATGTGCTGCTGCTCCAAGCTGGTGGGAGGTTTGCCATGCATGGGACCAGAACCAGGGCGTTTCTTTTTGGTGGGAAAGCACCGTGGTTGTTCTTCCATCTTTTTGTTGTGGGGGACAACCCTAGGTTTCGGAGAAGTCTCATCGGGAGCAGAGTCAAGTACTTGGGCCTTGGTACGGTATTTCAACACCAGGGAGCTTGAAGAGCTTGTCAATTTCTTCCTGGAGAGGGACTTGTTCAGTCCACTCATTGCTAAACATATGTTGTCCTCTGAATTTGGTTGAGTCTTCTTCATCCCTACCTCAATACCCTGCCGAATGTCATCCAAGAGGGACTGTGGCTCATCATCTTACGTAAAGCCTGTTGCTGCACATGATGTTACTCGCATTTTTACACCTGGCTTAATGTCAACCTCCTTAACTGTCGTCACATGAAGCCCCAGGTAAGCTACAGCATGAATATGCTTGCACATTGATGTTGAAATCAGGCTGTCATTGCAAATGTCACAGTCCTTGCAACGGAGCATGCAACTCTGGCAGGGGTCGCCCTTCTCAACATGGTAGCTTCTCTCTGCCTGGGACTGAGACTTTACAAGCCAGCCATTGCCATTTTGCAGCTGCTCTACATCTGATGGTGGAATTTTCATGCTTTCCTGGTGCCTCCGAAAAAGGGCTGCATCATGCCAATCAGTTTTTCCTTTTACGAGCGACTCGAGACGCTTGTAGAGGCGGTACTGGGTCAGTTCGAAGAGGGTCATCAACAGCTTGTCGAGCCTCTGATTGTGAGTTCCATGCAGGTAGTGTGACTTCAGGTCCTTGTACGTTGCCTCGAAGTGGTTTGTAGTATTAAAAGGAATGCCCTTTCTGAAGCAGAGCGCCCACTGTTCTGCTCTGCCACCATGGTAGTGCCCAAAGTACTGAACAAACTCCTGTACTTGTTGAATTAGTTTTGGGTCAGCCTCTCCACTTACAGTAGTTTCTGACAGAGGAAGCCCGTCAAAGCTCGTTGGAATTGACCCTCATCTTTGCAATTTCTCAGCGCCCACAACTCGTCGCAAAGACGGTCACGGGTTTGCTTATACCTTGGACCGACCGCAACTTCAGAGCCCAGTTGTGGCTTACATGCCAGGAGCAGAGCATCCAATGTTGGGCACAGCCCATCACTTCCTCCCATGCATTACCTTTATGGCCTTAAGGAGCGTTTCATAGTCTTCGTGCCTAGTTACATTGAGATCAAATATGTGCATGGCATGCCTGACTGATCTTCTGCAACTGTCATGAGTCTTCATTTGCAGATTGTGGCCATTTGTATTATGAGTAGAGTCAATGCACGGGAACTTCGGGCCAAGCCAAGCTTTGTGAGGAGTTCTTTCTAAGGGACAGTCATCAGGGCAAGCTCAAAGCTCTCTTTGTTTACCTTCTTCCATGTCAGTACAGGACTGGGGAATCTGACTTTGTTCAGTTCCTCCACTGATTCTTGTGCCGTAGCTCTTTCGTCAGAATTTCATGCTCGACGGAGATGTTGCCAATGTCTTTCATTGAGAGCAAATGTAGCCTGCCCACCTCACTGCCAGCGGAAGAATGTGCGTCTACCAGAACTTTATGGGCGGGGATGCCTTGCTTTAGTTTATCAGCTAAAGCCTCCTTCTCAGTCGTAAAGAGGCGCTGGTGCTTCAGTTCCTTCAGGTGGCCGTAGTGTTCTGCCTGGTACTCTACTGTCACCTTGCCATCTTTCTCTGTTGCTTGAATTGTGGCTAAGCATTGCACATTAGTCTTACAAGTGCCCTGGGCTCTCAGTTGTCGTTTACCCCTTGCTCTGAAATGATCCAGAGCGGTGGCAGTAGCAATACATCTTCAGGACACCCTCATCTCGTCCCTTGGGCCCGTCGTGAAGAACGAAGTGAACATGCTCTCTGCCTTCCTCAGCCTCCCTCCAGTCACTGAATTCTGGCAGGCAGAGAAGAAAGAAAGCTTAAAATGAAATAGCCTGAATTAAGAGTGGTATGTCAGTCACATCATATATTCCCCTGCTTTAAAACATCTTCATGTTTGTTTCACTAAATGTACATCCCGATCAGACTTTTAGCTGTAGCATGCGGTCCATGGTTTTTTCGTGCTCTTAATGCCCACATAGTAGGTGCACTCCAAAACACTACGGTCTGCAAGAACAGGTTCACTGCACTCCACATGTGTGGTGTTTGCAAGTGCACCTGCTATGCAAGTGACGGGAAAACAAAACAAAAAATGTTTTGCACATTCATAAGTTCAATGCAAGTGCGCACTACAACGGAGAGGGAGCACAAGTTTCATTGGCTCCGTGTCGACCGCGCATCTTTCACAGAACATATTAAATCTTCGGTTAACCAAACACTACGAATTTTATTCGCGAATCGAATTATCCTAGAGCTTACTATTCAATTTGTATTCAAATATTAAAGTATTCATACACCCCTAGAAAAGAGTCAAGTCCCATCATAGTGGCAGTCACAAGAGCAGCTGAAAAACCCCAGTGTGTTGGTACCATGTAAACTGTAGACGCGAGATATATGCTTACCGTAAAATTCTGAGATGCCCCGGCCCCGAAAGGTAAGCCACCCCAGTTTTTGGCTTCATTTGCTTTTTTTCTTTTAGTTAGCTATGGCGGGATATAATGTGTCTAGTTATAGTGTCGAGTTAGCTATGGCGGGACATAATGAACCGTTGCCGACTGGCAAATAGAGCCATTATTGCTTCACACTGCAAGTGAGCACACTCCTTATTTTGAGCCAATTTTTTATTGATTTTAGGTGGGCTATCTCTCGGGATATTAGGGTAACACTATGACCCCTCTGCTCCACTCCCCAGGTAGCCATACTCCCATCATACATACCTGTGGCAACAGCCAAAACCGCTACAATCAGGTGTGCCAGGTTTGTGCTGAAGCTTATGTCCTATCCACAAGCTTTAGCGTCGATGCACGAGAACATGCACTAGCTGAAGGAATAAAAATTTACATTAGATTTTGTATTAGAAAGGGCTCACACGTTCATTCAACTCTTTCTTGACCTACCATACCGTAACGTAACGAGGAAGTAAGTTACCGCACAAACAATTCAGTGCTAAATCAATTGCATGTGGTAAAATCCTCCTCCAGGACGTTATAAGGTAGGTATATATGCTGGAAGTATGGCTATTCCCATGCACAGGTGCGCTTTAGGAGGCGATCCTGTTGATGTCCTGATGTGAAAGTCGTGTTTGTAAAGTAACATGGCTTAAAGAAAGCTGAAGTGGTTCCTAAAAATATAGTTGGAGGTGAATTCTTGCCTGGTTTTACCCCATGAATTCAAATATGACAATTATTTGGTGAAAAATTATTGGCAAATGCAAGATATCCATGTTTCCCATTCACCAATTACGACGTCAAATATAGGTTTTCGGCTACACTGCGTCAGAGCCGTATATGGGGAGAGCTTGGTCAGTCTATGATCTCGCCGCCGTAACGCCCTCCTCCCAAGTGAGCCAATCAGCACACGGCGCAGAGCGAGAGGCATGAGCGCATGCATGTGAACACCCGGCTGCTCCCAGCTGAGCGGGGAGGGCCGCCATTTTCGTTCATTCTCCCAGCGGAATGCATGGGATCGGCATCTATATCACGATTATTTCCTTTTATGTCGCTGGCTCTGGCAAGAAAATGATATACTGTTATTCCTCAGTGGGTTAAAAAGCTAATAAATGAAGTTTTCTCACCGTAAGGCCACAAACGTTTATTCAGGCGAAGAAGAAGTTGGCCCGTAGCAGACGGCGCATAGCCTCAGCAGTGCTCTTCTCTGAGCAGTCTCCGACAGCGTTGCGAAAAAATGGCGGTCTCCTCTCTGCTCCCTTCTTTCTCTCTCGCTCCTTCGGCGCTCCTTCCTTTCATTTAATTTTCTCCTTTTCGGCGCCTTCGTTGCCACGCCCACTGGCCAAACTCTCTCGATATACGGCTCTGCACAGCGCATGCCACTCCATAAGGGGTTCCTTTCATTTCATTGAAACTCGCTTCGTAAAAGTATGTTTCGTGGACAACTTTTCATGGACATGCGTTTCGTAGACACAATCGTTTCATTGATGCTTGTTATGCGAATTGCACGCTGCAGGGACATTTCATCTTGCGTGTATCACTGGGGTACGCATTAACCCACCCACCCAACTGCCTGCCTGCGTTCACGCCGCTTCGCAGCGGCTCATTACAAAAATGTTAACCCACCTTACCGACACTGCACGAGACTGTCGCGGCGACAGTCTCATGCAGCTTATTACAGAAAAAAAGCTAATCTGAGCTGTCGATGAAACATTGTGTGTCGCTGAAATGTCATGCAATGAACTGATTGCCACCTCTCCGGGAGCACGCTGAGCGTGCATAGCTTTGATTAGTGCAGTTGGTGTGCAAGCGTTTTGAGGACCGTGCACCTGCAGAACAAAAGAGCTCTGTATACGACGTCACAAACTACCACTTTGAAAGCACTTTTCAGAAGGGAACGAAAGAATAAACTCGTACCGCACAGCAAGTTTTAGGCATCTCGAAAACAATTTGCACAAAAGACGAGAGAGGGACAGGACAAGTGCTACTATCGAAAAGAGTGCAACATTTTGAGATTCAAAGAAAGGCAATGTAGCATTTTGATGCTCCAGAAAGATGAACGAACCCCCTAGAAGAAAAAAAGAAAGAAAGAAAATTAACAGACCGACTTTCTTCTCGTACTTCTCTAAACACGCATTTAACAGTCAGTCGATACTAGATGGTAACGCTCGTTGCGTTTCTGTTCTTATCCTCTTATTTTGCAATGTTTTCGAGATGATCAAACTAGCCCAACAATACTTTTGATTAATTTCCTATACGAAAACATATGCTGGGATTTCATGTGCCAGCTCGTGCTAATAGAGGAACGAGTGCATTTTATCCCTCTGTGCAATCGCAATAGTCACCATTGGTGCGGATGCAAATTTGTGGTAATGAATTATCGTCTCTTTTCAGATTTTTTAGTCTTTAAACAAGAGCTTGAATTATATCTTTTCTGCTATAGGCCCACACCGTGTTTTGTAACAGTGGTAGACATTGTGATCGATTTTTCTTTTGTACAAAAGTAAGCGAGTGCACTTACCTTTCAACAAATTGAACTTTAACTCCTCACGCCTCGCGACGAACCCGTGTTTCGCTTCAAAGTGGCGCAGCAAGTCCCCAATGGAACGCAAAAGCCGTTGGACACAGATAGCATGCAAGGCGGCAGCGGACAGTGTGATCCAGCTCGTGTCAGCGTCCCGTCAATGCCGTCAACCTCCTTTAGGTGCCTCTTTAAGTTGTAGATCTTCTTGAAGCACCTGTCACAAATCATGCACTTGTACTTATCTGGGTCGGCGTTATGCCGCTAGCATTCACAAAAGCAACGGAGCAACCACATCCGAAGTTCAAACTGAGAACCGTTGAAAACAGCGAGGCCAGGGCGGCGCCAGTGTGCGAGTCATACGTGACGCTATCATCATCATCACCACCACCCGAACGGATTCCCTACGAGCGGTTTTCCCTACGCTGGCGTTGTCCCCAGATCTAGGCACGGGCAGATCTCTGAGTAGGATGAAAAAGCTTGAATGGCAGGCACCTACCAGCCTATTTCTCACAATGGAAGATAACACAGAAACGGTACGCAGCACGCATAAAAAAAAATTAAATGGAAACTTTCAAGAGGGGCGAGAAAACGTCGAATGCAAAACCGCAACAACGCAGGTAGAGAACCGCGCTGAGCGGGTCTTCACAGTCCCAGAGAGTGGCAGAAAATTTCTAGCTGATAGAGGGCGCGAGAGTCGCACCAGCCGCATCAGCATCAGCAACATGGCGGCGGCCTAGGAGCGGTTTTTGGAAAGGTGTATTCTCGCCTGCGGAGGCGAGTGGCCCATGTGGCGGTCACGAGAACTAGCGGCGCTGCAGTCGGATCTTACTTCCGTCTCGCGCGTCGTCTTCTTTTTTCTTTCTTTTTCCTTTCTTTTCTTGCTCATTTTCTTTTAATTTTTTGGTTTCCTTTCCTTCCTTGGTTTTTTTTTTTTACTTCCATGTCTATAATAGCAAAAAAGAAATACGTTGAAGATGAAGTGTAATACATGACGTATGCTTTCTTGTGCTACCTTTTCTACCTTTCCCCTCCCCAGCCGGAATGCATTTTCTGCCTAACCTCTCTTGCATTTTTTTCCGAATTAAAAAAAAAAAAAAAAAAGTTGAGAGCCAGCGCAGTGTGAGAGTTCTTTGAGTGTTTGAAATTTATGTGTGTGTGCGTCTGTTTCCTTGCGCTGTGAAGTGTTAGTATAAATCGCCAACTCGCCCAAGCTCACGTATTGCTATTCAAACTTGGCGGGCTAGACAGCTTGGAAGTAAGACTCGACTGCAGCGCTGCTAGTTCTCGTCACCGCCATGAGCCCACGTCGCAGGCGGACCTGTGAAACTGAGCCTGCTTCAGTAACGTTGCTTACTACTGCGGAAAATTGGGAGAGGTATCTAGAAAGTATCGTAGCAGCAAATATTCTCGGAAAAAGGTATGATTCGTGGCCAGAGCTGCCGCTAGAACGATCATGGCACGTCGCGGAAGAGCTCGGCGAGGGCGGCCATAGTAATGTCGGTGACGATAAAACTTCCGTTGTGTCTCTCGTTAGATTCGTGTTAAACGTTCTGATTGTCGTTTCCTTACTCTAGAAACAAAAAGAAATTTTATTTTGTTTTGTTTTAAGCGTTTATAATAAAAGAGAAGTGGGGATATAATTAATTTGCATCTCTATTTGAACAAATATAATGTGACATCAGTTTTGGTTTCGCTTCGGTTTCATATCTTTTCCTTGACGCGCATCTCAACTGGGGTTGTTAGGCCTATGCGCCGTATAACCCCGGGCAACTTAGTTGAATTCAGTGGCAGTTGGGAGATGTCAACGATCGTTGGCTTAATAACAGTTGAGAGCCCTATTGTGCAGTGGTTTGTTCTCCAAGTAAGTTCGTTAAAATTGCGTTTTTTTTTTGTTTTTTTTTTTTTGGGGGGGGGGGGTTGGGGGGGAAGGGGCGGTGTATGCGTAATAAAAATTGACAAGATTTGCACCGAAGAAAATTTTCATCCTGTTTCCATTGTCCAAATGACGTATGAGGGAATGTTCACATGCACTGGGCTAGACAGCGCGAACACAACATCCACGCTTATTTGTATTTACTTCTAAAACACACTGACGGGCATAAACTTTTACCGCTTAGGTGGAAAGTGCTCTGAACGAGCACTTTCCACCACACAAGTAGTTTTGATAAGAGCCTTTTGATTCTCGTTTTTGTCAGAAAAGATAAGACGTTCACCCTTTCGCGCTAATAGTGTGAAGTATGTATACGATGTTTTCTTACTGGCTTTTTAAAAAAAAACCTTAATTACAGTCAGGTTTTTGGTTTGCTATTCGCTTTGCCTGTCTTGTTTTTTCTCTTTAGTTAAAAAACGGGTATATGTTAATTAACTCGTTGCGTTTTACCTTCTGCAGCATTTATAGACTCTTCGCGAATTTCTGACATATTGTCACGGGTGGTGACCAAAAAAAATATTAAGTAAACAGGAAGAAATAAACGTTTAATGTGGCGAACTTGTGCCAAAAATAAAAGAGTATAAAAGATAATAATTGAGCGTCGCGGGCGTCGAAGTCGGCGTGGCAGCAGAGTCGAACGCTGGGGCGAGACTGACTGTGGCTCGCCACGCGGAGCCCCTTATGTACCATGCGTGGTCTTCTGGAATAATCGGCGTAGAAGGTTCGGCGTGTAGAACATTCCGACCTCGAACAAGCAACATGGTTCTCGAATTTACCAGAACATTACTTTACAGAGTCAACGAAAATGTGCCTCCGCGGCCAGGAATGGAACCCTGGCTTTCAGCGTGGAAAGCAAGCGCGATAACCGTTAGGCCACGCGCGCGCTGCCTACTTGGCCAGCTGCGCGCGCGGCAATATTTTGTTCCAGCAACTCTAATTTTCATTCCACTGGGTCAATGCCTTTCGCCGTAAGTATGAGTCTACAGTCAAGAATCTCTCCGTCTTAGCGCATAATCGATTCAGGCACATCATCAATTCACGTGATTTATGAACGTTTTGAGTTTGCATAAGTGAGCGGTAAGAAGGCTCAAAATTATCTTTACACTGACCTTTCAATGTTGACTATTTACGCTGCCTTAATTAACGACGAAAGCAAAATCTATTAAGCCTTCTTACCACTTTATAGCTTGAACAGAACGTCATTGATTTTCGTTTTCATTACAACAGCAGTGTTGTCCAAATGAACGCAGGTAGATTTACGCGCTTCGCGTGCACTCTGATTCTGCCGACAGAATATGAGATCTCATCTGCTTTCTGCAATTTTTGAGTATCTGTCAGAATAGCTAGTTTATTACGTCGACTGTTCTTAGAAACGGCTCATAACGAAGGCCATCCGATTTGTATCACTCGACGGGCCTTCAAAATCTCTAGGAAGCGACTGAAACGTCATACCCGCCAATCAAGCGGTTAGGACACGTGAGGTGAATCAGCTTTCGCGTGTTGGTTTAGACAGCCTTTTACTGTGACCAAATGATGCAAGTAAGGTGTTGTACATTCGTTTGTAACTACGATGATATTGGGAATATACCCTTTCACAAATTCAGTGCCATCTAGGGTCTCAAATATCAGTCTTAACATTTGTACGCCAATGGCGGTTAAAACTTTTATCTTTTCATCAACGGCAGACATACGAAGTTACGGTGTTCTTCGCTGTACCGTTCTTTATTTCTCTATTCATTTAAGTTTTAATGTTGTTAAGAAACTATCATTCTGTACGAGGCGCTTACTTGAGTAAACATCTTGATAATATTCACCACATTTTATCGTCATGAGCTGTCTGGGGCGTTCCGAAGCCTAACATTTCAAGGATTTCCATGACAAGCTCAAAGGAGTAGCGCACAGAAACTCATAAGTCTCGTCACGCTGACATAAAACACTGCGGCGGATTAACGTCTGGAATGTTCAGGCTCCGCATCGGTGCTTGTCTTCAAATTTTTCCTTCGCCAAGGCATCCATTAGCGTGTGCAGATAATATACACGTAGGTGATGATAGACACAGAGGTATAGCCAGACTGAATTTCATAAAGGGTCTAATGTTACAAAAATTAGGAGATGCGCTTGAAATGAACTATGGGACTGCCCTGTATGTACCACTTTTTTCCCACGGAGGGGGGTGTTAATGAGTATCTGAGCAGTTTTGCTTCAAGGGAGGTAAGATGGAACGTTCGCCTTATGAAGCCGAAATGTTTCAGTCTGCTATTTGTTTTCTGTCGATGTGCTCGTTTCAGGATAATGCGTCTTTGAGATGTATGGTCAAATATTGTATGATGGTACTTGTTCCAGTTGTTGTGACGGTAATGAGTACACTGTAAGTGCAATCGATCATTACAATCACAACTAAAACTCAAGCAAGGGAAATGTCGAGTCATACAACATGACTTGACATTTCCCTTGGTTGTGCCGATGAAAGCAGAATCTATATTTCTACCTACGTGAAATTGAGCTTTTGCTGAATTATGGAATGCCAATCACGCCGACGCTTTTTGTCGCTCCCTCGCGCATACAGGATGTTCCCAGCATTCCTTCCGGTGCCGCAGAGGGCGCTATACGTTTTGCAAAATGTACGCTTGTTTGTTCTGTTCTACTTTGTGTATACCGGCATATATTGTCTCAAATGAAGGCGACGAGGCGATGAATAATGAACTGAATATAAAGGTTTTATCGGCGAGTTTGTGGCAGGAGAAAAAAAGGGAAGAACACATGTCGAGAAAGCAGCATTGAGCATCAACAGCGACAGCAGGGAGCGGCGGTCTGCCGGCATGACAGGTGGCTAGCACGAGAGTGAGTGTGCCTCGTCGTCAGGAGAATACGAAAGAGTCGACAAAGCCACGGTCAGCTCCTTATCTACTGCCCTCGACTTCTCGAAGATTCGGCCTAAAAAGTTTGGGAGTGAGCTGGGGCGAGACCGAGTAGGCAGGGTCATACTGGCCTCCTTATCTTTTACGCTCAGGGTAAGGGTAAACGAGAATCTTCTAGAGTAAGTTACAGCTCAAGAAGGTAGGGCGAGGGAAAGGAAGGCTGGGGAGGAAGGAGCAGACGGAACGCTGGAGATGAGAGGGGAAAACCTCCTCCCTCTCTCCAACGTTTCGTCTGCTTCCTCCTCCCCGGCCTTCCTTTTCCTCGCCCTACCTTCTTGAGTTGCAACGCACTATAAATGAACGGAGAAGCGTTCCTTCTCGTTCATGCACGCGGCAATATAATCAACAATGCAGACAACCGTCAAAATCTTTTTTCTCACAAAACCTTTCCCTAGGCGAAAGCTGACGATCAGCTCGAGCCCAAACCGGCGCCAGATTTCTCTGTTTATGTGAGTGCTGAATTAAGTTACAATTTTTAATAAAACTCCTGCACAAAACCAACAAAGGTCGTGGTTTGTCGGAATATCCCGGCTGCGCAGACTCCCTCTGCTGCGCCCTCCGGGTCGCTGTCGCCATCTATCGGGAATTGCGCCAATCAGATGTGAGTCGTTCCCAGACCGACGTCGTAAAAAGAGCACTGTCGCGGGCTTAAAAAAAATAATGTTTCCCACATTTATCCTCTCATTTTCCTTTCCCTTCGCCCCAAAATACACACACAAGCCTATGTAGCAAAGTTGTTCCTTTTGTTCTTACTCTTTACTCATGGTAAGTTCATTTGAAATTTTGACTAAACAAATCGACTGCTTACGGGAAACGGTGCATTCCTTTCCTAGGTTCAACGTGTAATTTTATCTACACTTTTGATTTAAGGCAAGATATGTTAACTAAGATATATGGTAGTACGAATTGATGATTTCGGTGTTCATTTTGACAAGATTTGAACGGTGCTCTTCGGAGTTAATTCTTTATCGTAAATTTGGTGATTATCAAATTTTATTTCGGTCACGTTCTCAACGACACACAATTCGTAACTGTGTTGTATTCTTCATTTTCTACAAACTGGTAAAAAGTGCTTTGTATATCAGTGGAAGCTTTTACTCAGCTGGATATGGAGTTTTGATTGCAGATTTATTTCCCTTCTCAGGACGCCCTCGCCGTTGCTAAAACTGCGTTATACGACGGAAGTTGCCAACATGATTCCTTCACTATACGTTGATTCTTGAAAAATCCCTAAATTACTGAACATAGTCGCTGGAATGTATTCGTTTTCGTTCTAGGCTGCTGAGTTTAAGGCACAGAGAACACGCGGGGTGGAGAAGGTAGCCAAATTCTTTACCAGTGAATGCATCTTACTCCGTGAAAATCCAGTGACCTCGGAGCCGACAGCTTTTGCGTAGTTGGAACTGCTGAACGAGCGCAGCCTATTCCGCTTTCAATAGACCCTTTTCAAAAATCCGCACCAACGCTGCAGCTATTGCTTGGCCACGCGAAAAAGGTCTATAGGCTACTTTAGAATCGAAGCGATCCTAGCGGCGTAGTGCAGCGCAAAGCATTTTGGGTACCTTTTGGCCAGTGTCATTTCTCGTGTTGACGACATTAGGCTTAGGTGGAGGACGGCTCACAGACAAAATTTAGTTTTTCTCAATTACCTTTTGACCTAGCTATAACGTCATGTTTGACTTTCTATCCCAACCGCTAGCGTCATATTCTCACGAAGCTTAAGCTTTCTGCGATGCATAGTTGACTTATCCTGGACAAACACTGTTTGTTTGTTTTTTCACGAGAATAAATATATATTGTGCGACTTGAGAAGGGTGGATTTCATGAGGTGATAGTTGACTGAACGATGGCGGTCTCGGGAGAACTGGCTTCTTCTTGGAGAAAGCGCCGGAATCCGGCGTTAGGGTGCAGAACGGTGGTAACGCTTCAGGCGCACAACATGAACTATGTCAATTTCTTTTATTCAATGGTCAGAATGTGGTGAAATCGGGGCGACCTCGAAGTTGGTCGCGGAGATTCGGCGAAGTATTTGGTATGGCCCATTGAACTTTTTGAGCAGCTTATCACACTTGCCTGGCACTTGAGACTGTGGCCACAAGAGTACCTGTTCACCCACTGTGCACTCAACTGGAGTATGAGTATCGGAATAGCAGAGAACTTGCTCTTTGTTGACACCTTAAATGTTTAAATGCGAGAAATTTGGCGAGCTTCTTCCGAACGGCCAATTATGTCTTCAGATAACTATCAAGGGATGAGTCATGAAAGTAGAGCAAGAAAGTGTCCATCGTTGACAGGGGTTCACGTGCGTATAAAAGTTAATAAGGAGAATAATTGGTGGTATAGCTTGCCGACCGGTGTTGTAAGCGTACGTGACGTAGGGCAGAATAGTGCCCCGATTGTCGTGATCCTCTGCGATGTACATAGAGATCATGTCGGTCAGTGTATGATATAGGCGTTCAACGGGGCCGTTTGCCCGAGGGTGGTAAGCGCATGTGATACGATGGACAGCGCTCGTGAGGCCGCAAAGCTCATTGGGGACTTTTGCGACGAAGGGAGTGCCGCGGTCGGTAATAATGGCTTGCGGGGCTTCGTGCCGAAGCAGGACGGAATGTAGGAAGAAGTCAGCGACCTCAGAGGCTGTAGCGGCTGATACTGCTTTAGCTGCAGCGTATCGGGTAAAATAGTCGATGGCCATTTTATCCATCGGTAGTTATGTGCCGAGCGGGGAAAAGGGCCGGAGAAATCTATATACCAAGGCGTTCAAACGGATGATTTGGTGGAAAATATCTCTCAGGACTCCAGCAATCTTGATCGATATTTTTTTTCTTCGTCTGGCACTGGTGCCATGCCCTGACATATTTGTTAATTGAGCAGTGCATACCATTCCAGAAGTATTTTGCACGTGTTCTGAAGTACGACTTGGTGAATTTTAGATGACCAGACGGATCGGTCATCATGATTTGCTTTTATAATTTCCTTTTGGAGACGGCGGGGGACTATGAGTAGCCAGGGTTGTCCTTGTGGCTCATAAGTTCTTCTGTAGAGGACGCCGTTGTGAAGTGGTAAGAGCAGGGCATGACGCTTAATGCGTGGGGTGGTGGAGGGCATGTGGACTCCGTGAAGATAGTGAATTAGTGGTCTCAGTGCATTATCTTCCAGCTTACAGGAGTGTTTATTGACGCTGTTTAGCGTGGCAGTGGTAGTGGTATCGAGTGTAGAGGGATTTTTAGGGCCAGGTGTGTGAGAAGGTAGTGGACATGGGGATAAGCTGTCAGCATCAATATGTTTTCCGCCTGATTTGTGTGCAACTGTAAAATGGAATTCCTGTAGTTTCAAGGACCATCGGCCAAGTCGTCCCGAGAGATCCTTGAGAGTAGCTAACCGAGCAAAGTGCGTCGTGATTGGTTACTATCAGGAAGGAAGAGCCGTAGAGGTACGGGCGAAACTTCAAGATTGTGGACATCGCACGTCTAGTTTCGGTTTCGCCTCCGGCGTCTGGCAACTGGAGCCTGCTGAGGTATGCCGCCGGAGGGCGCGGGCGTTTGAGTAAACAGTTTCGAGTTACACTTTCGGGATCGGAGAGACACGCCCGCACCGGGGCCAACGCGCTTATGTATTGCTGTACCTTGTGTAGTCAAGTATAATAAATAGTTTTATGTACCGGACATCTCCACTACATAATTGGTGACCCGGAGTTCCGGACAGCACACCTCGGTCACACGACCCCAAGCAACCACCGGTGAGCAAACATGACTTCCACCAACGGTTCCGCGGCTGACACGGCCGCCCAGGCACCGCTTTCCCCCACCGCCTCCACCGTCGCTCTCAAACTTCCGTGCTTCTGGCCGGCGGACCCAGCCCTCTGGTTCGCGCAAGTTGAAGCCCAATTTGCGACGAGACGTATAACCTCCCAACAAACGAAATTCCACCACGTAATCGCAGCCCTCAACCCAACGGAAGCGGCGGAGGTGCGCGACATCATACTCTCTCCCCCGGCCGACCAGCCATTCGACCGGCTGAAACTCGAGCTCGTCCGCCGCACCACCATCTCCGAGCAGAAGCGCCTGCAACAGCTCCTGACTGCGGAGGACCTGGGGGACCGAAAACCGTCCCAGTTACTCCGCGGGATGCGCCAGCTGCTCGGGGAGAAAGCTTCGACGGTCGACGACTCGCTCCTTCGGCAGTTGTTTTTGCAGCGCCTACCAGCTAATGTGTGCATGGTGTTGGCGGGTGCCGGAGACATGACGCTTGAAGATCTCGCTGCCCTGGCGGATAGGGTAGTGGAAGTTGCGTCACCCAGCATCTCTGCCATCGACAGCTCGATTCAAACGCTTCCAGCCTCAAACGAAGTAAAGAACCTGGTTTCCTTCACGGAATTCAGAGCCCTGCGCGACGAGGTCCAGCGCATCGCGCAGTCACTTGCAACCCCGGAAAAACCACGGCCGAGACGCCCTCGCTCCTTTTCTCGCCCTCGTGGGTCGTCGCGCGCGCCTGAGAGTACTGGAGTTTGCTGGTACCACCACCGCTTTGGCGACAACGCCACCAAGTGCGTCCTGCCCTGCGCTCAACAGGGAAACTACCGGGCCACGCACTGAAAGCGGCCGGTGCCCCTGGCCTCCCGGCGCTCCGCTTTTCTCCATCTTCCACCTGCCCAACTAGCCAAAATGAGCAGCGGGGGGAGCCTTCAATGAACAGTTCTCATAATAACAAAATTAATTTGAAGAGTGAACATTTCGTGCCATCCCAAACGCAAATTCAACCTGGAAAATTGTCTCACGTATCAGGAGTGCCTTCTCAACCACGCCTATTTTATGTTGTGGACAAAGTATCCAAGACCCGCTTTCTGGTGGACACAGGTGCAGAGGTTAGTGCAATCCCAGCTTCCCGTGTCGATCGTCTGAGGCGCCCAAGCTACAACTTGCAAGCTGTGAATGCTACAAAAATTGCAACGTACGGCCAGCGCTCTCAGACGATGGACATCGGTCTGCGCCGAACTTTTCGCTGGGTTTTCCTAATTGCCGACGTCAGTCACGCCATCCTCGGAGCTGATTTCCTCCGCCACTTCGGTCTCCTCGTTGACATGCGCAACACCCGGCTACGAGATGCCACAACGCTCCTGTCCGTGCACGGCATCGCGGAGGCCACGGGGTTGGTGACTTCAACACTACTTTGACCGCAAGTCAGGTCAGACTTCGAGGATTTGCTGCGTGAGTTTTCTTCCCTGACGTCTCCAGTGACCACAACTCGCCCCATAAAGCACAACATCACGCACCACATCATCACGTCGGGACCACCCGTTCATGCACGCCCTCGCCGACTACCACCTGAGCGGCTGAACGTGGCTCGGCGAGAGTTCGAGCACATGCTTGAACTCGGAATCGTGCGACCGTCCTCCAGCCCATGGTCGTCCCCACTGCATATGGTCCCCAAGTCCACCCCTGGAGATTGGCGTCCTTGCGGTGACTACCGCTTCCTCAACCATGTGACCCAACCAGACCGCTACCCTGTGCCCCACCTGCACGACTTCGTAGCCACTCTTCACGGAGCAACGGTGTTCTCTAAGGTGGACCTTGTCAAAGCCTACCACCAAATACCAGTAGAAGAAGCTGACATTGCAAAAACGGCCATCACTACGCCGTTTGGGTTGTTTGAGTACACCCGGATGCCCTTCGGACTTCGGAACGCGTCGCAGACTTTCCAGAGGTTTATCGACGAGATAACACAAGGCCTGGATTTCTGCTACGCGTATGTCGATGACATTCTCGTCGCCAGCACTTCTGCCGAAGAACATGCAAAACATCTGCGACAACTCTTCGCTCGCCTCGAAGAATATGGTGTACTCATCAACCCAGACAAATGTCAGTTTGGTGCTAGTGAAATTAATTTTCTGGGACATCGCATCAACTCCGACGGTCTTCGCCCGCTCGGCGATAAGGTGCAAGCAATTAGGGATTACCCTCAGCCACTTAACAAACGAAAACTTCGGCAATTTCTGGGATTGATTAACTTCCACCGAAGATTCCTCCCAGGTTGCGCACGCACACTGCAGCCTCTGAACAATCTCCTGTCATCCCCGGGACCGAACACCGCTCCGTTGGAGTGGACGGACCAGGCCCAGGCCTCGTTCGTGCAGATCAAGGAAGACCTGGCGGCAGCTGCGCTCCTCGTCCACCCTCAACCAGATGCAGCTACACGCCTCATGGTGGACGCATCTGATGGCGGCGTTGGCGCGGTGTTACAGCAGCTTGTTGGTGAGACTTGGCAGCCTCTGGCATTTTTCTCCAAGTCCCTGTCACCTGCGGAAACTCGCTACAGCACCTACGGACGCGAGCTGCTGGCAGTCTACATGGCAGTCAAGTACTTCCGCCACTTCTTAGAGGGACGGTCATTTCACATCATGACAGATCACAAGCCCCTGATCCACGCCTTCACCACCAAAACGGATGGGCTCTCCCCAAGAGAAGTTCGACATCTAGCGTTCATATCGGAGTTCTGCACCGACATCCGCCATGTAAAGGGAACTAAAAACACCGCAGCTGACACTCTCTCACGCGCCAACGTGGGCAGCCTTACGTCCGCTACTCCCATTGATTTTGACAAGATGGCAACGCTTCAGAAAGAAGATGAAGAGCTCAGAGATCTACGTGCTTCTTCAGCCACGCTAATTTTTCAAGATGTGCCCCTACCGACATGCACTCAGCTCCTCACATGCGACATTTCCACTGGCACCGCGCGCCCGTTCGTGCCGAAGTCCTTTCGACGCTCAGTGTTCGACTCTCTGCATAACCTCTCCCATCCCGGAATCCGCGCCACACAAGCATTGGTGAAAGCCCGATATGTGTGGCCGGGCATGAACACGGACATTCGAGATTGGGCTCGCACATGCACCCAGTGTCAATGCTCTAAAGTGCAGCGTCACACTGTTTCTCCGCTCGCTCCATTCCTGCCGCCCGATGCCCGGTTCAGCGAGGTGCACATTGACATTGTGGGACCTCTGTCGCCCTCACAAGACTGTTCCTACATACTCACTTGTGTGGATCGCTTCACCCGCTGGCCGGAGGCTATCCCCCTGCGAGACATGTCCGCGGAAACCGTCGCTAAGGCGTTTCTGCACACGTGGATTGCGCGCTTCGGTACACATTCTAAGGTCACAACCGACCGTGGTCGCCAGTTCGAATCTGCCCTCTTCAGAGAGTTCCTAACGCTCTTGGGAACACATCGGATTCGCACCACCGCCTATCACCCCGCAGCTAACGGCCTGGTCGAGCGGATGCACCGGCACCTGAAGGCATCAATCACCGCTTACGGCGAGCCCTCACGCTGGACCGAAGTGCTGCCACTCGTCCTCCTGGGCATGCGCACAACACTCAAGAGTGACCTGCAGTGCACCAGCGCTGAGCTGCTCTACGGCACTACCCTGCGGCTCCACGGCCAATTCGTTGCAGCCAACGTAGACGAGCAGCTTCCAGATCCCCTCCAGTACGTGTCACGCTTACGGACAATCATGGACAGCCTCCGTCCGACACCAACCCGTGCTAAACAGAGTCCTACCGTGTACCTGTTTAAGGAACTTGACACTTGTACCCATATATTCCTGCGCCGCGATGCTGTGAGAAAACCCCTCCAGCCGCCGTACGACGGCCCGTTTAAAGTCATTCGTCGTGGCACGAAACACTACACAATCGAAGTGCGCGGACGATCAGAAGTGGTTTCGGTGGATCGATTAAACCCGGCTCACCTCGAGCATTCAATAACCACTCCAACTAGTGCGCCGGCGAGAAATTCTGCAGACTCTCCGACGACGCGTGGTGGACGAAGGGTTCGTCAACCCGTACGATTTGTGCCGTAACGATTTGTGGATGTATTATTTTAATTTTTCAACATTCTGGGCGGGGGAGTAGTGTGGACATCGCACGTCTAGTTTCGGTTTCGCCACACGTTTAGTTTCGGTTTCGCCTCCGGCGTCTGGCAACTGGAGCCTGCTCAGGTATGCCGCCGGAGGGCACGGGCGTTTGAGTAAACAGTTTCGAGTTACACTTTCGGGATCGGAGAGACACGCCCGCACCGGGGCCAACGCGCTCATGTATTGCTGTACCTTGTGTAGTCAAGTATAATAAATAGTTTTATGTACACTCTAAGAAAAAAGCGTGCCAACTAGCACCTTTTAGGGTTCTTTCGCTTGTCCAATGGGCGGCACCCTTAAAGGTGCAGAAAAGAACCCACAAAAAGGGTTCTTTCTAATGAACCCTATTTCGGGGTTCTTTTCGGATCGTTTATTGGTTCTTCTTAATGAACCCTATTTTTGGTTCTTTTCAGAACGCTTCTGGGTTCTATTTAACGAACCCTATTTAGGGGTTCTTTTAGGATCCTTTTGTGGTTCTTCCTAATCAACCCTATTTCGGGTTCTTTCCCGAACCCTTTTTGGTGCTCTTGATGAACCCCATTTCGGGTTCTTTCTAGAACCGTTTCTGGTGCTCTTAATGAACCCTATTTCAGGTTCTTTCCAGAACCGTTTCTGGTGCTCTAAATAAACCCTATTTCAGGGTTCTTTTCGTATCCTTTATTGGTTCTTCTTATTGAACCCAAATTGGGTTCTTTCCAGAACCCTTTTTCGTGCTCTTAATGAACCTTATTTCGAGGTTCTTTACGGTTCCTTCTTTGGTTTTTCTTTTGAACCCTATTTCATGTTTTATTTGGAACCCTCCTTGGTTCTTTTAATAAATCCCGAGTTCTTTAGATTATGTTGGCGTTATTTTAGTAAACCATATTTTGTACTTCTAACCCTCTTTTATGACAATTGAGTTTTTTTTACATTCCTAGTTAGTTTTTAGTAAATCGTATTTCGTATTTCTTGCTTTACAAGGTGCATTTTTTTCTACCAATCAAAGTGTTAGATTGTTCATTAATCGCTAGCACTGGGCCTTTTCGACAGGTTGACAAACATCAGTCTGGCCAGAGTCAACACACTTCATTCCTGTACGTAATTAACTAGGTGACAGACAGAACAGTAAACATCATGTCCAATCATATACTTTATTGGAGTAGCAAAAATTGATTCTTCTGTTCGCAGTAAAAAAGCTAACAAAATTCGAAACAGTTTCAAGACGAGACGGGTATCACTGCCAGCAATGTGCACACAGCTTCTACTGTCGTTCTGATGTCGCTCACTGTCAGGACAGCGTCCAAAAAGTTGTCAAATTCATTTTCCTGGAGATGGATGAGTGGCATCAGTGTGCGGACTTCCTACAACAAGAAAGCAAGAATATGAACACATGTATTTTCCTCTGTATTATTATGCTGCGAGTTGCTCATTCGCCGCGCTTTCAGATCAATTATAATTGTATAGGTTTCACTAAGCATTTTATTTCTCGTTTAGCCTTACGCTCTAAAACATACCCGCAGATATGATTTCCTTCAAAACATTTAGTGGGTCAATCAGTGCGATCTAGAGAGCGCGACCAGCGGATGACGAAGCGTCCCCTTCGAAGCCCCCTTCGCTACAACAATGTGTAAAAGCGAAAAATGGTACGCAGCATCAAGCGTTCCCTTTCCATCCAAGAAGTAGTAAAGGAAGAAGATCGGAAGTCAATGAATTACAATATATGTGCAGTACACACGTAAAACAATGCCCAACGTGCCACCGAATTTTCTCTGCTTTTAAAAATGCCCGTGCGTCCACTTGAGGGGCCGATCAATGCAATCTACGAAGAAAACTCGGCCAATGGAGAAGCTGAAAATATGTTTGACTTAAAAATGAAGTCTGTAACGTGACACTGAGCATGAAGTCAGTACGTGAACCGCCATGCTCAGTGACATCTCTCGCTTCATTCATATGTCTAAACATGCTTTGGCCTTTTTATTCGCCGAGCTCTCTTCGTGGATTGGTGTGATTGGCTTCTCGAGTGTTCTGCGGGAAGTAGATGCACAGGAATTTTAAGCATGTTTCTAGAAACGTTGGTTCTACCCATATTTAATCCTTCTTGCCCTACAGTCAGTAACAGGTTAAGAAAAAATCTACGAGCTGGAGAGGAGGAAGCGGACAGAAGCTTGTAGGGGAGAGGAGAAACCTTCTCTCCATTTCAAGCGTCCATCGGCTTTCTTCTTTTAGATTTTTCTTAACCTGTCATTGACTTTAGTCGCTTATATTTCCTCTATATTATTTTTAGAAAATAAAGCAAGGATATGTTTTATATTACTAGCTCGTATACTGAAGATATAACCCTGACAAGTTTGCATTACCATCTGTGACAATGCACTATACTCGGGGGTGACTTGGGCAACTTTTTTGGCAATGTGTAGTCGAAGTTAAAAACGCCCGCGCATCTTAAGCAACCAAGGCTATGCACACGCACTCTTCACTTCAGAAACGCCACAGAAGTTGTTTCTGAGTATAAGTTAACCCTGTCTTAAACGAATGGCCCCGATAAGCGGTCATCAGTTCGTAATGATGTAGTAAGTTAACCCAGCATATTTATGGTGGACGAAGGTAAACCTCTGCGTCGTCGCAGTCTGAAACTTGTGCTAGATTACAAAAACACCAACTAAAGTATACCTTCAAGCAGCTCTTCGAGGTTCAGAGTGACGTTCTTTTCCTTTGAGGAGCACCTGTGTAGAAGCTGTAAATGCCTCAATCTTGGCTCCCATGTCCTCCGGATGTCTTTGCCGAACGGCAGTTTAACGTCTTGTAGTAACTGAAAAATAAACAACGAATGGACAGTGTTGCTGGTTTACAAAAGTACATTTATGCGCTATGAATTTGTACACAATGATTGTTTACACACACACACACACACACACACACACACACACACACACACACACACACACACACACACACACACACACACACACACATATATATATATATATATATATATATTAACTAAATGACCACTTACTGTCACTATAGTGGAGTAGGGCTTGGCGTCAATCAAAATAATTTCGATTTACGTTTTCTTTTATATTGACTAGTTAATCAATTTATAGGTCGCGCTGATCTCGAGGAAAGATATTGTGTCCAGAAAAGGCCTAGAACAACCGATTTTTTCTTTGACAAGTTTTTACTACGTCTTATAAGGCTTAGTACATAACAACTTGTCATTGTGCCTCATACAGAAGTAAGGCATGGCTAACATTTAAAATAAAATATATGTACATATTTGTACAATAACAAGTTCAAATATCAACTTGCCGTTGTGCTCATACACAAGAAAAGCATGGAAAACATTTAAAATAAAATATTTGTACGTTATTATTTAAACTTCAAAACCACTCTAGATAATAATCATATAAAACACTTAAGTAGCCATGAGAGACAATTGTGTTATAAACACAAAAGAAGAATTAAATGAATATTCTTTTTACTTTTTTGTTTATAAGACTTTTCGTAACTCTAAATCCAACCAATATGCCTGTTAAACTCACTTGATTCAGAGTAAAACAATAGTTAATTAATCGGAATGTTAACTAATTGATTGCCTAGCCTTATTACGAGGTAAAATTATTTAATTTAGCACGTATCAAAAGCTCTTATCTCATTCACAGGCGATAAAACGGGTAGTAAGAAACTTTTGAAGTCCTGATGATCTGTAAAAATCTCGAAACTTTAAGACTAAATATAAAGAAGATAATATTGAGTTACCATTCCGGGAATCGTCATTGCCGGAAATTCCTCAAGGACTGTGAGGGCTCCAGCATCGCTGAGGATCCATTCTTGGCAAGACTGAAACGTCCGCATCATGCGGTCTTGTATCAAGTCGACGTTCAGGGGCGCTTTAGTTATCTCTTCGTTCATGAGCAAAACATGACGGCGAGCACTCACGGCGTCTTCACATTTGTGAGTATCAACGAATCCCTAAAACAAAAACAATTTGTTACGTTGATGCGCCGTTTACGCATGTAAGCTATTTACATAATAGTTGCAGCACTGAATATAGGACCAAATATAACAGTTATTTTTATCAAACATACATCCACATTTGTGCAAACACAAAATGCACAAAAAGTTCGCGCCTGTCGATTTCCGCACAACACTCCGAGAGCCAATCGTTGCAACCTGCGAAGTCCTCTCAGCTAATGACGACGCGGAACATACGTTTAGACCAAGAAATGCAATCTGCGCTGTTACATTAAGCAAAGCAAGCGGGACGTTTTGCATTCCCTGATGTCGCAGACAGCATCTTTGGGTCTAACCAAATGTTCGGCATCCTCATTAGTTGAGCGGTGCCGTAAATTGCAGTGATTGGCTCTCAGAGTGCCATGTCCCTGGCCGGTCAAAAAACAAAAACGTTTACAGCACCTATTCGCTCACGTTTATTGGGGCCATAAATACGGATACATTAGCTAATTAAAGCCCGGTAACATACGTTGTTACATTTACGAAGAGATATCATTGCTCATTTCATTCGCGCTGTAAATTCGAAGTTCTGTTCTTGAGATCTTTCTGGCGGAAAGCTTGAACTCAGCATTTTGTCATATTATATATAGTCAGTATTGTAGTAATGAAATCAGTGTTCGCTTCAAAAACGTTTTTTTCTTGTGTAGTTCAACATACAAGACTGTAAAATAATGTTTTTCTTTTTTTTTTTGCAACGCGCTTGTTTGGACAACTCCAAGTTAAAATAGCATAAAAACAAATTTCAAACGACAAGTAGCTTAATTAATAAGAAGCCGCCCCCTGTCCTACTTATTCTGCCTATGCATCAAACAATTTCCGGCCATTTTGAGCACTACTGTACTTATAGCAATTTTCAAGATAAATTATAAATATTGCCTGATTAGAAGAAGTTTTACCTTGAAATGATGAACAGGCCAAATGCAGTTCGTTTTCAAAAAGCCACCAGCAGACGTCTCCAATCGTCCATGTGCTCATGTCCGCTGACATGTTGCAAGTGATGGCTAAGAGGAAAGGGAGGAAGGTACTTCCTTCTATAGGCGGTTACAAGTCAAGAAGGTAGGAGAAGCTCCTCCCACAAGTGTGATGCGCCCGTTTCAAATCTCTCCGCAGTCGAAAGAAGAGTTCACTGGAAACGCCCCTTGTTCCGCTTCTATGGATTCCCACTTGTCTCCGATCCCACTTTTTAAGAAAGCGACCTTTGTATTCATCGGAGAGGGAACCGAGCCCCTAAAAGCAGCCTTTGTATCCATCGGGGGGGAAGCTAATCCCCGAAAGTCGTATTTGTTTCCGTCGGTGGGGGAGAACTCTAATCTCCCTCTCGTGGCTTCCACAATGCTAAGTCAAAGTCAAAAGGTAAAGCAAATATGTACAGAAAGGCAAGACCCTCCTCGCGCGTTGGCCGCGACGTCACGGAAACGGTGGGACGCTATTGGATGCGGAGGTGGCGGAGGGATATCCGATTCCCTTTGAGGGGCATTTGCCGCTACCTTCTTAACCTGTAACTGACTATAGAGCTTCAAACCCAAAGGGAGAGGAGGTCAAACATTGTTCCGATCCGCCACTCGTACGAGCGAGTGTGGCACTCCCTCGAGCAACGAAACTAGATCCTACCGAAGAAAGGGTAAAAGCACAGGCGAGCTGGTGAAGAACTTCCATCGTAAACCGGAGACACGGAAAAATAAAAAAACGGACAAAACAACAACAACTAGATCCTGTTGGCTCCAGTGACCTTCAGCGACCCATTCCTGTTCACCGCTAAGCTGACAGCGCGGTGGAAGCTACGTGCTTGCCGGACCAATTAGTCGCCTGGTTTTTATCACCTGACACCTTTCTCTGCGGTTGTGATCACATGGTGCAAGGCAGAAGGTTCACTGGTCAAACGAGCATGACGTTCCCAACGAACTGTCAGCCTAGTGGTGAGCAGATTAGCCCCCGAAACGTCGCTTTTGAACACATTACGGCTTATCTTCTGGGGTGCCGTTGAGCTGCCTGAACCATGGTTCGCTGGCGAAGATAATATGCAGATGTCATCGCTTTTCCGTCCTTGTCTGCCAGGAAACACGGCGATCACGTCACCAAGCATGTCCGTCAGCCGCCGGTAAAATTGTTGGCAGTTCACTCTCTTGCCAAAAATAAACACAAAATAAACAAGAGCGAAATTCTCGATTCGGCGTGACACCTTCCGGCAACGGAAACAATCAACACACTGTGTTGAGCAACGCGTGTTGGCCTATTTGGTGGCTGAGCGACTTTTGTGCCGGCAGTACGACAACGCACCTAGATTCGATGATTCAGTGTCCGGTCAGTGACGTGTTTTTTATAGGAATTTATCAAAATAGAGGGCTTGGAAACAAGATTGAATGATAATCGAGCCTATTTTGGAACTCGAAGGAGAAGTGATAATAAATCAATCAGAAAGAGCGAATTGATGGCGCTGACAAAGAATTTTTCTTCCAATCGGAGCCACCTCCGAACCGTCGATTGCCATTTCTGAACAAATATTCGCTCAGTTAAGCGCCACGTCACGGAAATGCTGGGCGTGCAGGCGGCGCTTATCCCTTTTACACTAGAAATGGGAATCGAAAACATAGAACCAGCCCAAAAACCGGAAAAATGGCCCCGGACAAAATTTTTCGAATAGAAAACTCGGACAAAATGGTTCAAATAAATTTTTTTCGTATTTTTTCTCGCTCCTTATTTTTATTAGCTTTAATTGGTACAATCCCAACATATAAAAAGATAAATATTCGTATAATGCAATACATTTTTTTGTGAAATAAACATTTCATTACACAAAGAAACTAGTTGTAAATGTGTGCTACGTTTGGCTTCACTCAAAACGTCTTCTTGTAGCTCTTTTCAACAGAGCTAGAAGAGGGAACTCCTTTAAAGTAAAACATCAAGTTCACAAAATGTAACTGTACGGCATCAATTTAAAGCTTCGAGCGGGAGATCGGAAAGAGTTGTATCAAACAGTAAAATAGATTGTTGGGCTAGTTGGTTGATCGGCATAATGAAAAAGAATGCAAAATAAACGGTACAAAGTCGAAGAAAAACACGCACGAGACAGGTGCCTGCCCTGTGTGTGTGTTTCTCCAACATTGTCGCGTCTTTATTGAGCTTCTTTTTTTTTTATAGTCTCTACAAAAGTTGCATTATAAGAGCATTGAATGTACTTCACAGAACTTCAGAGTAGCACCTTATTAAAAGATGAGTGTCTAAAAATCACTTGGGACCATTCTCTCCGGGATTGCACTTGGGACCATTTTGTCCGGGGCCGTTTCGTCCAGGGCCATTTCGTCCGAGGCCATTTGTTCTGCATCCTATCATGCCATATTGCTCGCGAAAACTACGAGAACAGCAACGACCACGTTTCTGTGTTGTTGTTTTTTCCTCATGCCATCCCATTCTCCTAACTCTTGGTGGGCGACCTCAAAGTAGCGAGCGGGGTTCAACGGCGGACGGAGCACTCATTTCTTACACTGCACATAAATTTGAACGCACAGCATATCGAAGTTTAGTTTTGCTTCACTCAAAACGCACTTATAGAATATGCCTATGGGATTATTTCGGGGTATCCTTCTAGACATAACTGCTCCTTGAAATCGAAAAACCACCATTTACAGACTGATTTATTTTTGAAGATAAAGATGACTGCAACACATCACTTGAACCTTCCGCGCAGCAGGATTTTTGATGCCCCTCGCGGATGGGTCCCAACTCTATTTTTGCGGCTCGACGCGTGCCGCGAAACAATCAGAGGCGCCGTATTGGGAGACGGGTGGTGTCATGACTCATGACCACAAGCTAGGACAGCTGCATTCTATACTAAAACAAAAAAACCAAAAAACGTTCCTCTGTTCTATTTTTTTTTCATTCACACGCGCAGTTATACGTATATTGTTTAAACACGAAAGCAAGTTAAAAAATAGCTTTTGTTACAAAAAAAACACGACGCCGCTTAATCACCGTATCACTCATTCATCGCAACATGCACTTTTTTGTGTGTGTTGCTCATTCATCGAAGTTTTGCACCTTTGAAAATTTGTATGCATTTTTGGGGGGTTGGGGGAAATAAACTACGCAATCGATTTCCGGAGGTACAGATTTCTTCAAATAAACCTTAATTCAATGACCCGTTTGGTTTCTACAAATGAGTACCTAAGAGTAGCTTTATACTAACATTTCTTACTAAATAAAACACGGCGAGCAGTTACGCTTGCAAACGAACGCCAGTGTTCAAACCGCTGAAGCAGGTGGCCCGGGAGTCAAAGGCATCGAAGCCTGTTTCATCTGTGGTCCGCGCAGAAGATTATCTCGGTGTGGTAAACAACACAACGCGACTTGGTAAATAACTACGACATTCCACCTCTCTAAGCTTTCAAGGACTTGACAGCTCGCACGGGCAGCTTTGTTTCCACAGAATGGCGCACCCAATTTCTCGCGTGCAAAGCCTTTCGAGCCTGGTCATTGTGTCCCTCTATCCGGTAGAAGACTTAAGTGACCTCCTTTTTCCAAAGATCGCTTTATCTCTTTCCTGGCTGCAACAAGAACCCTTTTCGCTCTCTCCAGGCCGGAAACTAGCTCTGCATTTCTTTTTTTACTTTGCGAGGGGTGCTTTTGGTTGAGAAAGCACGCTTCTAAAGGATCTTCCCCGAAATCGGTTCTTGTTTAGCGAAAAGAACCCTTTTTTGCTCATTTGGCTCCTTTTTTTCTGAGAGTGTACAGGACATCTCCACTTCAAGATTGTCCAAATGACGGCCGGGGAATCATTTGTCACCAGCCTTGTGAATGGGTACCACCTTCCCTACCTTCCAGTCTAATGGGAGAACAGTTTGTTGAATATATTACTCAAACAATTGTGTTAATATGAAAGAAAAGTAAGGTTTAGTGCTTTCAAAAACTTTGAATTAATTCCGTTCACTCCTGCTGAAGATGGCAATCTGAGCTTTTCGATGATACGAACATTTCCGACATAATAAAAAAATGGGATCCATAGAAAGATAATCAGCACAGTCTAGCAGAAGGAAGTCTTGCACCTGGTCACAAGAAAATTATTCCGCAAAGATAGCATTTAATAAACTAGCACACATATAACTGGGCATACTATCGCCACCTGTATATTTTAGTGTCAGAGATGAATGCTTTTTATTGTTCATTATGTTCCAAAATTGTTTAGAATTGCTGATCAACATAGAGAGAAGGGTATCACACATGAATTCTGCCTTGGCGTTATCAATTGCCTTGTTAAACTCCTCAGCAGCAGTGTGATAACGCAACCGACGCTCCGCACACGTGAATGACATTTCGGCGCGAAATAGGCTTTTTTTAGAGAGAGAGGGAGAGAGAGAGAGAGACGTTTTAGGGTTCTGGCAAGCCAGGGTGACTGAGAGTTTTATATTACAGTTCTCAAAGGAATGTGCTCATTTGTTGGACTATCAAGTTTGGTTTTGAACATTTGCCAGTTTTCTTAAACTGTACGACTCGAGAAGCGTGCTAAATATTCGTGAAAAAAGTTGCCAGGTCATGATTGATATTTTAGAAATCACCTTTAGCATATTCATGAATTCGTTTGGTGCTTTAGGCACTGCTGCTTTTACATTAGAATGCAATACGGAATCATCACTAATTCCGGGAAGATGCGTTTTGGGTGAAACCAGTTCAGGATAAGTCGACAAAATCAGATCTAACACGTATGCTTTCAAAGGGGTCACTCTGGTAGAATACGTGACTAATCGGGTAAAATTAAAATCTGGACAAAGGCTTACGAACTCATGGCATTCAGGTGAAGATGCACTCACAACTGGGGTAATGTCAGCAGGACAGTTCAAATCATTTCAAAGAAAACCGGCGAACTGGGGAAGCGAATGACGTTCCCATTTATTGAGTCGTACAAGGCTTGGACGAAAGATGAAGAACTTGAGGGTGGTCTATAAAAAACTCCCATGATCCTCTTATTGTGGTTAGCACCAATACACTCCTAAAAATTTCTAATGCAACAGCAACCAAAACATCGCCTTTGCATCTATCCTGTCTATCGTTATTATAGATGTTACCATTTATTTTAATTCCAGGAATAAGTTGACTGCCGCGCACCCTAGCAAAGAGCCAAGTCTTTGTAGAAGCTATTACCTCAGCGTTTGCAGAATCAATAACTAACGACAAAACGTCTATCTTATTGAAAAGACTAGTAATATTTGTGAAAAGTACAAAAACATCAATGAGGCGAGATAAACGTTCTGCCCCTCGCAGCCTGCTATTGCGCCTCGGTGGAGTGGCGAAAAAGCCGGCGACGGTAGAGTAACGCGAAAATCCTGATTGGTAGATAGGGTCATGACGTCAGGGCTACATGACCTCACGCGGGAATTTTAAACAACTCATAACGCTTACGTGAACGTGACGTCACGCGTGGAATGAAAGTTTATAAAAAGTGAAAGCAGCTTACAACTCCATGTAACACCGAGTTAGAGCGCAGCTCCTCCTCAAAAAGCGCAGCGCGCTTTTTGAGGGGGAGGAGGGAAGGGTACTGGGGGGGGGGGTTCAATTAACCAGGGGGGTCACGTGACCTTGGGGGTCACGTGACCCCCCCCAATGCCGAAGATGTCATCACTGACGTCACTGATGACGTCATCAGTGACGATGACGATGCGGATACCGATGACGTCATTAGTGACGTCACTCATGACTTCACCAGTGACGATGACGATGACGATGCGAATGTCGGTGACGTCATCAGTGACGTCACTGATGACGTCATCAGTGACGATGACGATGCGGATGCCGTTGACGACATCAGTGACGTCACTGATGACGTCATCAGTGATGATGACGATGCGGATGTCGGTAACGTCATCAGCGATGATGACGATGCGGATGCCGGTGACGTCATCAGTGATGATGACGATGACAATGCCGGTGACGTCATCAGTGACGTCACTAATGACGTCATCAGTGATGATGACGATCACGATGTGGATGCCGGTGACGTCATCAGGGACGATGACGTCATCGGGGGTCACGCGACATCGGCGGGGGTCACGTGACCCCCCTCGAGGTCACGTGACCTCAGGGGAGTCACGTGACTTCGGGGGGTCACGTGACCCCGGTGGGGGGCTCGCGCGGTACATTATGGGACATTTCCTATAATGCACCGCGCGGTTACGCCGACGGCGACGGCGACGCCGACGCCGCTCAAGCCGGAAACGGGCCCCTAAGAGCTGCGCTCTAAAAACATGACATGTAATGCAAAATAAAGGTCTCAAATGATTTACCTCTATAAAGTTATTCCTTTGCCTTAAAGAAAAGTTTGAAGAATTTTAGGCGGGATTCCAACCCACGACCTTCGGTTGCGAGCCAGACACGCTACTGTCTGGGCCATGTCAGCCACACTTCCTGCTCACTGGCAGGAATAGTATGAAAAGCGAATGAGAAGGCGACGCGAACGGGACCCGATTGCGCCATCGCGGTCCACTCTTTTTTCTATCTTTCTGTTAAAGTAAAAATACGGCAGGAAAGCAGGGTGGTTTTTCAGCTGTCTCGCCTACACGATTACACTTCGACGTCTCGTAAACATCGAGCGTAAACGCTCAGCAAAAGCACGACAGAAGACAACGAACGCGTTCTGGAGGACGGCCAGGCGCCCTATCTTTCTCCACTGCTTGTACCAACGCTACTAAAACAACTCAGTTGGGAAACTGCCATAGAGCCTGCTTTGAAAAAAGTGGCTTCGATTCGTACCCAAGTACTCAAGAACCAAATGAGCTAAAGGCGATCGCAACGACGCCATTTCTCCACACCATAACTGAGGGAACTGCACGTCGGCCACCAGGGCCGGTTTGCTCAACTTGCGGCTGCGAACGCGGCCGCGGCCAGGAGGGATTTTTACGTCACGTGACCAGCTCCATGGGGACAAGGAAGTACCTAGCGTCCCTGCCTAATGGCGGAGAGATCCGCATCGCTTCAAGCACAAAAGCCTAATTTCGCTCGCAGAAACTGATTGGAGGGACATTCAACTGGAATCTAATTGACCGCCCCTTTATGCTGTAGGAGCGGCCGGTAAAGTTACGGCCAGGGAGGGCAAATAGGAGCCAAAATAAAGAAAAAACCACACGAGATAAAAGCCGTAGCAGTATTTTTATATACCTTCGCCGGCGCCGCGCCTCGCGCCTTCTGTTGTGGTCGAGAGATAATGGAAACAGCGCGCAAACGACAAGGACGGGAGGAAAAGGAGTACACAGGACGAGCGCTGACGTAGAAGAGATGAACTGAATCAGAGTAGCGATGTGGGCGAGTTGGTTCATGCTTAGAAACAATGGAAACAGCGCGCAAACGCTTTTGCGCGCTGTTTGCGCGCTGTTTCCATTATTTCTAAGCATGAACCAACTCGCCCACATCGCTACTCTGATTCAGTGGTCGAGAGGTTAAAGCGCCGGTACTTGTCGTCGCGGCGTGAAAGTTCCGGGTTCAAATCGCGCTAGGGACTTCTCTTTTTTTTTTTTTTTTTTTTTGCGCGTGTTTTATTTTTGAACTGTGATCCTTTTTTGGAAATCATCCACTTGCACTACTGCGCCTTACACGCTTTTACTGTTAGTCCCACCTGTTCAGTCGAAACACCGGGAAGAAGAAAAAAAAAGATCAACGCAAGTTAACGCGCTAATGCAATCATTTCGTAATGTTCATTAAAAGGAAACCAAGCTAACAGCATCAGTATGGCTTTCACACAAGCGGAGCCGAAACAAGCATCCTTTCCCCAGCGTTTACAATTTTATCTGTTTTCAAATAACGCTCTTGCTACGATTCCTTTCAATAACAGGAGACGCCTATTTAGGACTAATAAAAACTGCAGTTGTAGCAATTTAAAAAAATAAAACAAGCAAAAAAAAAAAAAGACTAGCAGCTGTGGATACATTGATTGAGCGAAATCCTACAGGCAAGGCAGCAGGTCAAACGTCTGAGAAAGTAGTAAAACTGAACTAAAAGAGATCATACTTTTACTTGCATGGAATGAGATAAAAAGTATATTTATACTCTTTACATTTTGTTGTGACAATTGTTTTGTAATATTAACACATTACTTGTTGAATTTTAGTAGAATAGCAGACGATCACGACCAAATGCAAAAATGAATCAGGCGTCGACCATCGCAAACCCTCTCTCTAATGCAAACACCTAAAATGACTTTGGATCAAGAACTGGAATTAATTATAATTAATTCCATATGTTGATCCAAAGTCATTTTAGGTGTTTGCATTAGAGAGAGGGTTTGCGATGGTCGATGCCAGATTCATTTTTGCATTTGGTCGTAATCGTCTGCTATTCTACTAAAATTCAACAAGTAATGTGTTAATATTACAAAACAATTGTCACAACAAAATGTAAACAGTATAAATATACTTTTTATCTCATTCCATGCAAGTAAAAGTATGATCTCTTTTAGTTCAGTTCTACTACTTTCTCAGACGTTTGACCTGCTGCCTTGCCTGTAGGATTTCGCTCAATCAATGTATCCACAGCTGCTAGTCTTTTTTTTTTCTTTGCTTGTTTTTTTTTTTTTTTTTTTTAATTGCTTCAACTGAAGTTTTTATTAGTCCTAAATAGGCGTCTCTTGTTATTGAAAGGAATCGTAGCAAGAGCGTTATTTGAAAACAGATAAAATTGTAAACGCTGGGGAAAGGATGCTTGTTTCGGCTCCGCTTGTGTGAAAGCCATACTGATGCTGTTAGCTTGGTTTCCTTTTAATGAACATTACGAAATGAATGCATTAGCGCGTTAACTTGTGTTAATCTTTTTTTCTTCTTCCCGGTGTTTCGATTGAACAGGTGGGACTAACAGTAAAAGCGTGAAGGCGCAGTAGTGCAAGTGGATGATTTCCAAAAAAGGATCACAATTCAAAAGTAAGACACGTGCAAAATAAAAAAAAGAGAAGTCTTTAGCGCGATTTGAACCCGGAACTTTGACGCCGCGACGACAAGTACCGGCGCTTTAACCTCTCAACCACAACAGAAGTTTTTTTTTTTTTCTTTTTTTCTATCTTTATTACAGCATACACAACACAAACACGTACAGGCTAAGCGTACAGTCTTTTGATTAGCACATATTAATTAATACGTTGGGGGCTCTTTAGGAGTCTCTCACACATCCCAACCCACTCAGGAACAGTATCCTGATGTGCATAGGTGCTACGTATTTCAGTCACAAATTCTATAAAGTATGCCTCAACCGGTCGCGGATTAAGGTCCGCATGCCTCACCGCCATCCGCGAACACCAGATGCTGTACAGGCCAATTAACATTATAAGGTCGTACGGTACAAGTTCCTGTGAAGCAATCGGAAGAAAACGGATCGAATGTGCTGTTATTTTTAGGTCTTTTTTTAAGGTTCTCTGCAGCACGTCCCAAAACAACAGGGCATCCCAACAGAAAATAAACACGTGCTCTATAGTTTCGGGAGCTTTACACAGCAAGCAATTAGTGGTCCAAGGAACAAAAATACCTTTCTCGTGAAGCCACATTTTCACGGGGAGCGTCGAGGTATGAAGTTTGAAGAAAAAGCTTTTGGCACGTGGCTGGATTGCCATTCTCTTGACGCGACAAAGTACATCCTGACCGGTTTCCTGGTTGTACAGTGCACGATACAAAGGCTCCGGGAAAAGGTTGTCATACAGGGCGTTGGACAAAGATTTTCTAGTTATGCAAGACAAATATTCTCTGGAATAGCGCACCGCCAAAAAACGGTATCCTTCAACGACCTCCTTTAGAAATCCAACAATTCTTGTTAACTGCTCGCCATGACTCGAGACCAAAAAGGAAGGCAAGTGCCCGGCCAGTTTCATCTGAAACACCGCGCGCATGAAAGGCTGTTCAGTATCCCGTAGGAAAATGAATCGCGACACGAGCTGCCGGACAAACAAATGCGATAAACCTAATCCCCCTAAAGGAATACGGCGGAAGAGGTTATTTCTTCTCATTGGCTCCCAGTTTGATTTCCAGATAAATGTGGCACATATTCTATGAACTTTCCTCATTACACTTTGAGCACAATGCAACACCTGAAACACATACATGAGCCTAGCAAGAAGAAATATGTTGCAGGCCGTTGCTCTAGCAAAAATTGATAAGTCGCGGTTTGCCCACCGTGATACCCGCTTTTTTAATTCAGCTGTGGCTTCGGACCAGTAAACACTTGGATTACGCATGTGCTGGAGTGGTACACCGAGTTACTTCGTAGGTGTTGAGCTCCACTTGATCCCTTCAAACTCTGAGGGCTTTGTGGCCCATGTACCATGCCAAAAGCCTGCGCATTTTTCTAAATTTACAGCCGCACCGGTAATTTCGCAAACGTGTTTAACTAAATCAATAACGCTGCTTACACTTTTTTTGTCTTTGCAAAAAACTGCTACATCATCAGCATAAGCCAATACCTTGACTTCTATGGAGTTAAGCGTAAATACATGAACGTTTCTGTTATTAGCAACGCTCAAGCAGAGAGGCTCAAGATAAAGCGGAAATAATAAAGGCGAGAGTGGGCAACCCTGACGTACTGAGGACATTACAGGGATGCTGCAAGTTACGCTACGGTTTACAATTAGTCGCGTAGAACAGCCACTATATGCCATTCGTACGCCTTCATAAATAACATCTCCAATGTTGATGTGCCGCAAAATGGCCCAAAGAAATTTATGGCGTACGCGGTCAAATGCCTTTTCTAAATCAATCTGAAGCATGGCAATCTGATTTTCTTCTTCTGTACAACATTCTAAGATGCTTCTGGCTACGTGAACGTTCGTTTGGATCGTCCTGCCCTTTATGCCACATGTTTGGTGGTCACCCACCAATTCGCAGATTACGTGCTGTATCCTTCCATTGAGTATTTTGGCTAATATCTTATAATCTACATTACATAGACTTATTGGTCGATAACCTTCTACACGTCGTAGCTTGTCGGCGTCCTCTGATTTTGGAACTAGCACAGTGTGCGTTCTAGAAAAAGACAGCGGTAATGATTTTCTTTTATAAGCTTCCTCTATGACAGCGAGAAGAATGGGAGCGAGTGCTTTTCTGAATTTCTTGTAAAAGCTTGAACAAATCCCGTCTGGGCAGGTCGCCTATTGCCTTTTCGACTTCCTCCAGGCTTATGGGTCCCTCCAGCCATTCCCTTGTCTCGTCATCTATTCTCGGCATAAAAGACAGCAGTTCGTCAATTTTGTCTTCTTGTCGTTCTGGTGTGAGCTCGAAAAGTCGTCGATAATGGTCCACAAAGGCATCCTCAATGCTTGCTCTGTCTGTAGCTATAGTACCATTTCTATTTCGAGGATTTCTTTGGACAAAGCATACCTTCTTTCTGCTATTAAGGCCTGTTTAGTGGGTTGCTCACCACAGAGAAACCGCTGTGTCCTCGAGCGTATCACAGCGCCCTCGTATCGCTCTTTCTGGAATTTCTCGAGACGTGATTTGACATTCGCGATATCCTTTGTTCCCCAACCAGGGCGTTCACATTCAGCTTCGCACAAGGTGCGTAAATCCTTCTGCAGTTTTCGTTCTTCTGCCCGAGCGTAGAACTTCAGCGTGCTTGATCTCTCGATTGCTGACATTTTTACTTGCTCTTTGAACCGCTCCCATCGTTCCAATGGACATGTCTCATTCTGCTCTGTTATTTTCCTTAACAGGTCATCTGCTGTAGCTACAAATGTTTTGTCTTTAAGCAGACTGGTGTTCAGCTTCCACAACCGCCAATTAAACTTTGCCTTGGGAATTTCGTTTTCTCCAATTGCGACCTTTACGAGGCAGTGGTCACTAAAAAACACTGGTTTTACACAATAAGAGCTAATGTTATCTACAATGTCAGCAGAAACATAAACACGATCAAGGCGTGCGTGCGAAGATTCTTGAAAGTGCGTAAATTGAATTTTTTTAGTTCCCCTCGATATGTGGAAAACATCTTCCATATTGTTTTCTGCTATTATTTCACTCAGACGATTTGCACTAGCATCGTTATTACGCGTTATTGGAAATCTATCGCCTGCATTGCATACACAATTATAGTCACCCAGTAATACAGTGGTCCGATTTGATTTGATGTAGTGTGACATATCGTGGAAGAACAAGGTTCGCTCACTGGCTTTACACGGGCAACGGGGCATAGACACAAATAATTCGCTACTGTGCATCAAACAAATTAAAGTCACATATTATAAAACGTCCATCAGCATCGGTGATGAGACTTACATCAGAGAGGGGGACAGATTTCTTACGGAACAAAAAACAGCCTCCTGCCGTGCCAACTGCATGCGTTACACATACTTCGTACGAAGTAAGAAAGGGTTGTAGCGCCTTCGTAACTTGCTCTTCCTCCGACATTTTTGTTTCTTGTATGGCTAAAAAGTCCATTTGCTCTTCGTGAAGCAAACGTAATAGCTGATACTGTTTACGAGTAGAATTTAAACCTCTAATATTGAGTGTACCCAACGTTAAGCAATTAGTAGAAAAAGTGGGAAATTTGGATGCAAACATTATTGGGGCGGAGGAGGAGGTTTGTAATAAAGTGCGATTTACAACAAATTCACGCAAAACTTACATAATTCATAGCTGTGGTGACAAGCACGAGTAAATATACAAATAAAGTAAAGAACTGTCGGTAACTGTACTCTATGTAAACACAACCACCTACTGCGAGGTTTGCTCTCGTTGGCCATCCGGTGGAGCTCGGGGCTTGCGTTTCTTTCTTCCTTGTGGCTTGCTCCAGTCAGGCCCTTCAAGGTCGGCGTCTTCTTCCTCGGCGCGATCTAGCGGTCGCTTGGAGAGATCCGAGCTGTCGCCCATTTCCGAGTCAACTTCAGTGGCATCGTCAAAGGAGAGGTCGTTCCCGTCGACTGTCTTCTGTCGCTGGCTTTTAGAGGAGCCTGGAGCGGCCTTGAGGTTGTCTGCGCCGTTTCCGACGCAGGCAGCTGTCTTGTCAGCTTCGAGAATCGTTGCGGTTGTGTCTTCGTCTTGCGATGCGTCTCGTTTGTCAGCCCCTGAAGGTGCTTGGGTATGGGTGGTAGTTGGGTGCCCAGAGCCGTCTTCGATTTTCGAAGCTTCAAATTCATCGATGAAGAATTCAGAGTTGTCTTCCTCGGGAGCCGGTCGCATTACAGTGGCATACGTCCGGATGCAATCCTCTTGCTCATGTCCAAAACGATGGCACTTGTCACAGCGGGGGACGCGACATTCTCGGCGGATGTGGCCTGTTCTTTTACATCGAAGGCAGAGAGGTGCTCTTCCGGGGACAAGAACGAGAACGTTGCTGCCGAACAGACGCAGCTGGTGCGGGAGGTTTTCCTTGGTTACGCCTTCTTTTAGGTTCATTCTCACCAGCCTTGTCGTCGTCTGAACATTCTGGAAGCCTTCCGCCCTCCATGTGTCGCGGGATACTTCGTTGATTTTTCCATAAGGCTCTAGGGCCCTCCGCACTGTGTCGTCGCTTATGTGAATAGGTATCCAGTGCAGCCGTATTCGTACCTCGCACTCATCGGGATCGATGAGCAGGCACCTTTTTTCTTTCACCACAAGCTCCTTGGCTTCTAGGATTTTTCGCTTCGCTGTCAGGGAGTTGAAGGTGAAGAGCCAAACATGGTTCATCTGGTACGCGCCGGCTCCAATGAGGTCGTTTAGAACGCCGTGGCGTTCCATTTCTCCTCGAAAATCGTCAATCTTGTACGGGCGTCCAGTGATGTCGCAATGAGCGAATACAGAGTTCAAAACTTCAGTACCTGTAGGCAGTGACGGCAGAACCACTCGGTAGGTATCCTGGGACATTTCAGCAGATGAACCACGGCCGGTGAAAGCCGTTGCAGACGCTCCACGGGAGCTCATTTTTTTGCGACCGTTTCGAACGGCGTCGCGCGCTTCTCCCCGACCACAACAGAAGGCGAGAGGTGCGGCGCCGGCGGAGGTATATAAAAATACTGCTACCGCTTTTATCTCGTGTGGTTTTTTCTTTATTTTGGCTCCTATTTGCCCTCCCTGGCCGTAACTTTACCGGCCGCTCCTACAGTATAAAGGGGCGGTCAATTAGATTCCAGTTGAATGTCCCTCCAATCAGTTTCTGCGAGCGGAATTAGGCTTTTGTGCTTGATGCGATGCGGATCTCTCCGCCATTAGGCAGGGACGCTAGGTACTTCCTTGTCCCCATGGAGCTGGTCACGTGACGTAAAAATCCCTCCTGGCCGCGGCCGCAGCCGCAAGATGAGCAAACCGGCCCAGGGGTTTCCCCAGAAATTGAAATTAGGGGGGGGGGGGGGGGGGTCTAAATCTTCAGCGGGGGGAGGGGCATTGAGAATTGGGCAGTTGTTGCGAATGAAGGGGGTGCCTTCAAAAGAACAAACACCCCCCCCCCTTTTATGGGCTGTGTAGGGAAATCAGTGGTCGGCATGTAATCGGTTCAAGTCCAGTCGTGCAAGGGCCGTGGCGCCATCTCGCAATGCCATTTCACACTAGCAATAAAAATAAACTTTTATGTTTTGACTTGTCGCGAAAGGGTGGCGCTTTTATCGTATTTTGTTTGGTCTCGCTGGACGCGGGCGGTTCGGGTTTCAAGGGCGAGTTTCCCAACTGACTTTTAGTAACGTTGGCTGGACGGCGGCGAGAAGCGGCGAGAAAACTCGCCGAGGCGCCGACCGCCGTGATTGGTCGGCGCCGCGACTGACCTTGGAGCCGGCAACCCCCTAGACGCTGACGTCACCGTGGCACGGACAGAGTCGTCAAACTTGAAAACGCAATCTCGCCGGCGAATTCCTCGTGATATCATAGTGATGTCACGGTGACTCGCCGCGAGTTCGGAAAGCGCGCCCGGTTGGAGAGGGGCGAGCAGTGGGGCGGGGAGGCACTCACTTGATCGAATGACGTTTTAGCGAACTCCCACGTTTCACCGAATGACACTTTACCGAATAGTCGGACGCCAAAAGCCTCCCTCCTGGCTATGCCACTGGGTAGACCTGGTGCTATTCAAACTTGTCGAGGAACACTTGTATGACAAGAAAGCGACCGGTAAAAATTGAGGAATGTATGCGACAACTGTACAAACTGTGCGCCAGCATCCGTCCTACCTCCCTCTCAGTGCCCTCTTTATTCTAGGTGTCTGACGCCGACCTGCGTATCCTGGCCATCGACCCCAGGATGCCCGGCTCAACCCACGACTCATATGTGTGGAGGCGTTCGTGGGTGCGCCAGGATTGCGTTGCTGGCCATCTTGTCAGGCACAATGAGTACCTGCTTGGTGAGTGATCTTAACTCAGCACCGTGAAGGCCCGTTCAGACACTTGCAGCCAAGTATGACCAAATGAGACAAGACCGGTTTTGAAGCGTCTTACTACCGGATGCGTTGCTGCGGAGCTGGTCGTAAGCTATCACAAGAGGCTTAAAAACCGGTCTTGTCTCAGTCGGTTGTAGTTAATTAAACGCAAGTGTGTGGACAGGCCTTAAAGGGATACTTCAACGAAATTTAAAATATTCCCGTCGTGTTCAAAAATAGGTTGAATATGATCCACAATATCCGTAAATGACAATCGCACGTTTGTATTTTGAGCCTGGTGGCTGTATTTTTCGTTATAAACGGCCCACTCTGGCAAGCGCTCGGAGAAGGCCCAGCGGAGACCACGTGACATCCAACGCAATCGTGACATAGGTCGTCTCAAGACGAGCAAAGCTACGGCGAGGCTGCCGTCGAGAGGATGGCCTAGTTGTTCCAGCCACCGAAGCGGCGGCTTTTGTACAAATTTTGAGTGACGGGTTAATCTTCTATAATCTTGTAGGGGGACAATAGCGACTTCTGTGACACACAAAAGGCATTCTCGGGAAGAGGGGAGTTCCCTCTGCCCCTCTTCTGTCGTCGTGGCCGGAGGCGAGACAACCTCCGTCACTAGCTGCCAAGGTTGCTAGATGGGCATTACAAGCGAGGCGTTAGCGACATCCACCAGGTGCTCTTTGCTAATCGTTTAATTGGTTTTAAAATTCCTTTTCGTGACTTTTTTAACAAGATATTGGTATGTTCGATTTGATGGTGCTTTTTTGAACACATATAGACCAAAAAATTAGCACCGAAATTTCGTTGTAGTATCCCTTTAATGTTTCAGTCAAGGCGACCACCATTTAAGTAAAGTCAAGGTTCGTGAAGAAATTTTAGTGCTTAAGATACAGGATTAGAACATGCATTAGCAGTTTTAAAGCATCTTTGTTATGAAGCACATACTTTTCACTAGCAGGGAGTTTTAATAGAGCATTCTATACCTCCAAGAACGACACACTATAGATCGATACGACGCACGCCTAAAGGCGTCAGCAAACTAGTGGGTATTGTTTTCGGACTTACTGCAGCAATTGATTAAAACTAAATAATACCCGTTGATTGGTTGTTGTGAAAGCATTCTCCTCAAATGATACGAGTGAGGGACTATATACATGATAAGTAGCACTTGTGCAAAGTTTAGGGAGTGGTTCAGATGTCTAAGGAACAGTCATACTTCTTTCCATGCAGGCGACAGTGGGTACCCCCTGGAGTCCTGCTGATGATTCCTGTGCCTGGGCGGCCAGCACTTGGCACACCGGCTGGGCAATACAATCAGGCCCACACCTCCATGAGGGCAGTCATGGAGCGCTGCATCGGGCTGCTGAAGAGCAGGTTCCGGTGCTTACACAGGCACGGACCCTTTACCATCATCCGAAGACCGCCGGCACGATCGTGGCAGCCTGTGCGGTGCTCCACAATGTCTGCCTCTGCTCAGGAGAGGCCGAGCCAGAGCCCCGGTCAGACTCAGACAGCAGTTCTGACGAGGACAATGACGAAGAAGAAAGCGCTGACGCAGCTCGCGAGCAGAGAGGCCTCCAGTCGAGGCGTCTCTACAGTCAGGGCAAGGCTGTGCGGGACCGCCTTGTGCTTCTGCCGAGCACAACCCACCTGCAACGCGTCCGTGAACGACTGCGTCGCATCCTTCGTCGCCGCCAGCACCAGTGATGCGCTGTAACTCGTCGCCGGGGCCTCTTTGAATTGTGTGTGTGCGTGTGTGTTTGTACAGTGGGGTGGATGTTGTGCCGAAGCCATTTTAAACTTCGTGTGCGCTTGTGTACAGTGATGTGGATGTGCCCGAGTCATCTTGTACCTTCTTGGTGCATGTGTACAGCGTGGTGGGTGTTATGCCAGAGGCATTTTGGACTCTGTGTGTGTGTGTGCTGTGCCGTGGATGTGCCGAAGCCATTTTGGAGTCTGTCAGTGTGTACAGCGCTGTAGATGTTGCGCCAGAGAGAACCTCTTTGGACTCTGTGTGTGTGTGTGCATGTGCGTAGGGAAGGTGTTTTAATGTTTCGGGTGTAAGCACCACAGGCTTGGATGCATGTGCACGTGTAGTGCTTTTGAATTCTGTTCAGTGCTTTGGGCACTAACTCCACAGGTCTGGATTGCGTGGGGTACGTGTAGTGTTTATTTACTTGTTTTCAATGTTTTGGGTGCATGCTCCACAGGTCTGGATTGCATGGGGCACATGTAGCATTTTTCACTTGTGTTCGATGTCTTGGGTGCATACTCTACAGGTGTGGATTGCATGGGGCACATGTAGTATTTTTGACTTGTGTTCAATCTTTTGGGCACAAACTCCTGAGGTCTAACTTGCGTGTAAGCTTGTAGTGCTTTTGACTTGTATTCATTGTTTTGGGTGCAAGCTCCGCAGGTCAAGATTGCATGTGCACGTGTAGCGCTTTTGAATTCTGTCCAATGCTTTGGGTACAAACTCCACAGGCCTGGATGCAAGTACACGTGTAGTACTTTTTAATTGTATCTATTGTTTTGGGTGCAAGCTTCACAGGTCTGGATTGCATGGAAACGTGCAGTGCTTCCAACTTGTGTTTAATGTTTTGGTCGCAAGCTCCACAGGTTCCTGGATGGCATGGACACTTGTAATGCTTTTGATTTCTGCTGCGGCACTTGGAGCTTTTTTTCTGTAGATCAGCTGATGAAGGTCCCTGACACAGTAATGACAGGACTGCAAAGGATGTTTACAAGAAAGAACAAGTAGTGCCATTCAAAGTAATTCTGCCCACTATGTTGCATCTTTGAGGTGGTGCACCGTGGCTGGGGGTGATTAACTTTGGTCTAAACTTATCTGAGTGAAGAACCTTATGTACCCTTGCCATATCAAGCAGATGCCAACAGGCAAAAAAGTTCTTGCTAGCAAACGTGCATTTTTTAGATTTTTCACCATACTATTGGGTTCGAATGAAATGCAAACACCAGAGTCCGTCAACAGATGCTGCACCTGCAGGAGGCATCCGGAAACAGATAAAACTTTGGGGTGAAGAATAGAGCGCTGCGAGCGGGTGCGTCCTATTTTGATGTGCTTGAGCCTCGCCCAGCACAACCCAAGCGTCCACACTGCGCCGGTGTTCTGCTGGAAGTTCCGTCACTGTTCGCATTTAATTCAAACCCAATAGGACAGTCACTGTGTTTAATTCCGATTTCCCATATTGCTTGCATGTGTTGCGAAATACGCAGTACTTTGGAGCAGATGCTTAGGTCTGTGCAGTCCACACATCTTATGGTTGTTAGTCCCTGTCTCTGAATTAATTTGACATAAACAAATTCATGGCAAAGAGGTTCCGGGTGAGGATTCGCCACAGTCGGGTGCTTAAACGACTCGTAGAGTACGCTGTTCGGAAACATGAATGTTAGCGGTGTGTATATAGCCACAACGCTTAGTAAAAGAAGTGTTTTTTTGGCTTGTTGCTACGAAAGGTGGACATATTCAGCCGGTGGCCAGGAATGAGGAACCGCTGATTGCTACTTGTGTTTTTTTCAAAAGAAGCTATGTCGGATTATTGACTATTTTCATCACATGTTTTTGAACCCACTTTCACGGCTTCGTCTTTAGATGGCCAGGTGCTGTTAATATTTTATTCGCTTGAAATGGTCGGTGAGCGAACCCGCCTCCACAATGTTTTATTCTAGCCGATAGATGTCGTCGATTTTGCTGGTGTCACCAGTAATGCACTAGCCTCTTTCACATAAGAACATACAGCCCACTGTATACGCGTTTGCAAGTCCGGTCTCAAGGCGCCGCCATCTTGCTCACTGAGGTGCGCTTGAGAGTGACCACAATCCGATTACGACGCCTTAGCAATGCTCCGTAATCGGATTATGATGCGTCCAAACGCACCCCAGCCGAGCAAAATGGCAGCACTCTGATTCCGGACTTGCAAACATGTCTAATAAAGCGGGATGCTACAACCTTGTGTACACATTTTAGGGCCCAGAGTTACGCTATGAAAGTAACCATCATGCACTGTGAGAACAAAATAAAATGGCTCCATCTTGTACAACAGAAGTTTATAACCATTCCATTATTGTAACAATTACCATCTTGTGACATATATATTTACACTGGTCTGCAAAAAGAAATGTACTTCTTGTGATTGAAATATTATGTACATTAGAAGGAAAAAGGAAACATTAAAGCCACGTCTTGGTGAACGAAAATAGATTTAAAAATAATAAATAAAAGAAAAGCTGCCAGGAGGCAGCTTAGTCCAGAGGCGGCGGAGTGGGGGGCCTGCAGGGCAGAGGCAGGCATGGCTGCCGGGTGGCCGAAGTCATCAGGACCAGCAGGAGGAGCACCAGTGTCGGCTGCCGGATAGCCGAGGTTTGCTGGAATGGGAAAAGTTTCGAATAATGACCATTGCACTACAGGTCACCCATATAGAATAACCAGGGTTCACTGTATTTTGGCCATACTCTGAAGCCAAGTAATGCTTTACGCTGACTGTTTCCAATTGCAGAAACATACTTCAGTTGGCGTTGTGTTTCAAGCCATCTACATATTCATAATGGAACAGCACGAATTTTACAAGGACAGAGGAAGGAACTGGACAGGACGAGCGCTGACTAACAACTGAAAGGTTTATTATCAGGAAATCAACCTAAAGTCTCGCATGCTCTGGGCTAGAATATCAGGAGAACTAAAATATTGGCACACTGAGAGTACACCATGCTCCTCGGAAGGGGAGACAGCAACTTCTATCGCGATGACTAAATAAACGCTGGGAAATATCACTTAGTATGTTCCTTGAAAGCAGTTGTGAAAATATATATATATACATATAAGTAGAGTGGAAATTACAAACGTTTAATGCTCCGAGGGTTATATATGCACTCTTTTGTTATGTGTGTACATATGTGTGCCCTGTTGTACTCTAATCTTTATGCAGAGCACCACCTGATGATTCTGGAACATATCATGGCATATATGACAACATGGTTTTTTCTAATAACTCTTACTAAATCCTTCAGCCCGTCATAAGATGGCTGGGGGTGCCTTTTTTTACAAATTTTGTAAATTGTGCCATTCTGTACTCTTCAATGTCCTCACACATACCAGAAACACTGAATTGTGACGGATGTTATCTTTTTTTCCTTTTTCTTAATTATCATTGTAGTGACCAAACTACCACCTGGTCATAAAACGCTTCAAATGCATGCAGTGCCTGATGTGGCAGTCTTCTTGTCTTTGGTAACAAGGGAAAAGGCATGTGCACCAATACCAGTCATCAACCCATCAAAAAACTTCGTAGGGCGTTAAGGAGTTTGTCCTATACGGGTACCTGTTCAAGGGCAGCAAGCCTAGCCACGGCCAGCTCCACTAGTCGCTGCTGGCCTCTGATGAGTTGCTCGGCCACTGTGTCGACAGAATGCCGCTCTGCCCGGGGACACCGGGGGCGGGGGCGGCTGGCTCTGAGCTAAACACAAAGGCGATTGTGAACAAAGCTGGGAAGGACAATAAGAAAAGGCAGGAACTGCAGCTGGCAGCGACGAGTGTGCTATCACACCCCTTGGGCAGTCATTGCATTATGAAGACAGCAAACTGGTCCATATCAAAAGCGCATGCATAAAAGACACAGGCTGCACTCGGAGCAATTTCTGTTTGCAAACAATGATAACATAATAACCCCCCCCCCCCTTCCCCCTTCACTAACTACTACTTTTAGGGTATAGAGTGGTTTTGTGGACATATGTGCTGGGCACCATTTTCCTCGTCTGCCTAAAGTCTCGCATTCGTCCTGTTTCTGGATTTCCTTCGTATTTGTTAATATAGGCAGGATATACGTCAACTAAAACACAAATATCAGCGCATGCTGTAAGAGACACTTACCGGTGCCACTGGTTCCTGGGACTTCCCCAATAAATACATTGCTGCCTGCCGCAGCTGGCGATGGTACAGCCTGAAAGTGAAGGGGTTCAGGTGAATCTCGCTATCATCGAGCACTATTGAAACAGTAGGAGAGACAAGAAAGTCAAGCAGTATGTTTGGCATTCCTAGAACCCTACAGAAATCTATGATCACATGCAAACTTGTGTAATTCACGTAAAGTGGCTGCAGCTGTCTTCCGAGGACTTCATCTGACTGGCACTCTATAGAGAGGCTTCTTGTACCTGAACACGCTCATAGTGCCAATGTTCACTGTGTTACAACAGACATTGTAGTGACTTAACAATGTGTGCACTAACCATATTTATCACTGTCGACAACTGCTAAGAACAACTACAATCCCTGTGGTTGCACAGGTCATGACATCTTGAGGTGAAGACGAGTATAGCATGTGCTGCAAGTACATTTGGGCCCCATAACAGAACAGAAGCATCCAGAGGAACACTCTAATCATGTCGGCATATGCGACGAGGCCTCACTGTTTATTGAAAACTTTAAATGCAGCCTCTTTAAGTATAGTATTTATGCTGCAATCTTTGCCAGATATAGTCGCGTGTTCTACCGAGTACCTCTTAGCAGGAGGCTGCAACTGCTACTTTCCGATCAAGCAGTCGGACATCATCAGATAAAAGGTTAATAGATAAACATTTGTCTAAAATTACCAAATTGAGAAGCTGCAACTCGATATAAGTTTCGGTTTCACAAAATCTGCACACAATTAAATAATTTGTTCTGCAAAACATGTCTGAAAGTCTTGGGCAAAAACAAAAGAGCTCCTTACCTGTGGCCCCGGCACCGCCGGTGCCCCGCAACCCTCCATGGCATCGGGGCCGATAATGGAAATTATCCTCCCGGCCTCGCCAGGTACTGCGCCTCCGCCTGTCCCTCTGAAGAAAAACGTAGCAATATGAGTTAATTTTACAGAAGTAGCTTACTCATCTCCCTTGGTGGTTTATTTGCAATGCTAACCTCAGTCTTCAGACCGTAAATGTGACACTCGTCATGTGCAATCGTTATCCTCCAACACCGCGGAATACGTCATATTCGCAAGCCATGCATCCAATATCAAAAGTCGGGAACACTCACCTGCTGTTTTTGCGGAAGCCATCGGCCTTCTTTTTGGCGGCACGCACCCTGTCGGTCCAATAGTGCTGCCACCCCCTCCTGTTTTAGAGCGCAGCTCTTAGCGGCCCGTTCCCGGCTTGAGCGGCGTCGGCGTAATCAAGGTCACCCCAAGGTCACGCGACCCCCAAGGTCATCCCAAGGTCACGTGACCCCCAAGGTCACGTGGCCCCTAGAGGTCACGTGACCCCTCCCCCAGGGTCACGTGACCCCCAAGGTCACGTGACCCAGGGAGGTCAGGTGACCCCCCCCCCGAGGTCACGTGACCTCCCCGATGACGTCATCGTCACTGATGACGTCACCGGCATCCGCATCGTCATCATCACTGATGACGTCATCAGTGACGTCACTGATGACGTCACCGGCATCCGCATCGTCATCGTCATCATCACGGCCGACGTCATCAGTGACGTCACTGATGACGTCACCGACATCCGCATTGTCATCGTCATCATCGCTGATGACGTCATCGGAGTCCGCATCGTCATCGTCACTGAAGACGTCACTAATGACATCATCGGCATCGTCACGTGACCCCCAAGCTCACTTCACCCCCCCCCCCCCCCCCCAGTACCCTTCCCTCCTCCTCCTCAAGAGCTGCGCTCAAATTCGGTGTTACAGGGAGTTGTAAACGGCTTTCACTTGTTTTGATGGCAGGTCCGATGGTGTTGAGCTCGGCGACGAGCTCAGCCGAGAGCTGATATTTTTCCATCTGCGTGACTGCCGGCGTGAGACCAGCGGCTGCCAGCGCGATTTGGGGATGTTCCATAAAATTCAATAGTACCTCACGCTGGGCTGTCGACCTCGCGGATCTAATCTTGACATCTTTGCTGTTGGCTCCATCTTTGCCGCCGATTGTAGCAGACGACTAACACTCCGAGTGAATGTGGCATTCATTATTTTATCGCAGATCACTGCAAACAACACAAATTTTTAAGTTTTTATTCACTGCAAATCGATTAGATTCACGTCGGAGCTCGAGAAAACTTTTATCATGGTGGCCCCTCCTTTACGGGAGCGCCGTCGGAGTTCAGCTCTGCGACGAGCTGCGTCCAAATCGCGTATTTATGGGCGTGGAGTCCACCCGTCCTGAAATTTAGCATTGCCTTGCATCATACGGAACGTTCCTCCTGTAAAATTTGTCATTTTCGCTCGCTGGGCCGGCGGAACCCGCGAATGCGACGTGTCCGGCCTTTTTCGCTCTGTCCCTTGAATAGTAGCAGACGACCGTAGCAGACGACCGTAGCCTCGAAGCAGGTGCCGGCGCCGCGGGCGCGCCGTAGGGAAAACGTAGGGGCGATTGGCGCTAGACTCGCGTGACGTCTCAGCCAAAGTGAGGGTCGGAAATCTAAGAAAGGAGAGCGAAACTCGCCACAGTTCGCCTCTGGGGCGGGTCCTTAAGAGCCTCCTCCCTTCGTGACGTGTTCTCGCCCGTTTTCTCGCCGCCGTCCAGCTTACAGCCTCTGTACGTACGTCCTATCAGCGGCCATTGAATTGGCCCTGCCGTTGCGCGTATCTTCTGCAAAAAAATTTCGCACCATTGAATTTGTTTTTCTCGGCAAGAACAAGGTAGGAATAACCCAGAGTTACAATCGGCTCGAGGCTACAACGTATATAATTTAACATACGTGCATGTGCAACTTTACAGTCTATATACAGGGGTGGCCAAGCTGCGGCTCGCGAGCCGCATGCGGCTCTTCGCGTGTTAAAGTGCGGCTCGCGGCTCCTCCCCTCCTCTCCCCCCCGCACTCGCCCCCGTTTTCCTCCCGGTCACACGAGCAGGTCCCCAAAAAGATAAATGGAACGCGTTTTAAATTGAAAGAGAGGTTACGATTTGGTAGTCGTGTGATGCTGCTACTTTATGTACAGTTGGACTGCTCTTGACTCGGATAGATTGAAATTAATTTGAGTTTCGTTTATTGCACAAAACTTTGATCCCCCCCCAACCGGCGGCTCTTGAAGTTTCGTGGTTTTCGTTTGCGGGCCTTAGGCCGGATCGGCCTGGCCACCCCTGGCCTATAATGTGGTTCAAGCCATGTATATCCCTCGCAGCTCCGAGAGCGTCAAGCAAAAAGGCCGCTGCAGAAATAAAGGGCCCCGGGTTGGGTCTCCACCCCAGCATGTATCGATCTTGGTGAGCACAGTATCGGCGTGCTGTCGTTTATCACCACTTGATGTACGTCAAATACCCCAGGTTAGCAGTCAGTTGTACTGCACTGGCTATAAATTTCTCATCTACGACGGAGACGACCAATGGGTAACTTCCCAAGTGTAAACACACGATATAATGACTTTACCGCAATATTAATCGACATCATGAGCAAAGCACTGAAGCACCGGCGATTGACAAAGACAGCCGCCATCTTCTGCATCCGTACTGCAACAAACAAATAAACAACCGGTTCATTGTGTACTGCAGCTGTAATCTGGCTGTGCAATTTCCGATTTTTTTTTTCTTTTTAAAGGGGCGGTGCGACGATTTTACAATTAAAAGAATTTGCATCTCGTCATTTTTACGTTGTTTATCGTGTCCCGGAGGATAAAGAAAACACCTCCTTAATTAAAAATGTCGCGATTGCGCTCCATAATCGCAAAGCAAAAGTCTAACTTTTTCCCCCACCTGCAGCACCAAGTGGCAGCCGAAGGAACTAGAGCGAAAAGATTACGTGACCTCGCTCGGCTCTAAGCTGCAGCATAACGCCCGCTAATGTCAGCGGAGAGAGGGAGAGGAAGCGTCCTCCGAGATAGCACACGGGAACCTACACGGCACTCCGGATGACGTCACTAAGAGGGGGACCGGGTGTGACCCTGAAGGCTGGGAGTGAGTTGAGGGGTGCCCGAAATGCCAATCTTTCTTTTTTTACGCAACAACTAGGACACGCAGGCGAAATCGGTTTTCTGTTCTTTACTTCAGAAGTGTCGGAGGGCAACTTCCAGAAATCTTTGACCGAAGTTCCGAAATCGTTGCACCCCCCGTTTAAGCGAAATAAGAACACAAACTGCGGCCTAATGAGCGTAAATTATTAATACGAGTGCCATGGTAGTACAGGTATCTTCTGGAAATTGGTGCTGACCAATTCGCTAAAATCCACTATCCACGAGTTTATTAAACTGAGTATTTTCGTCATATGAGCAAGATGTCGCCGCAATCTTATCTTGCGGTGGTAGTGAAGTGGATCCTTGCACCGTAATCAAGTAGGTAAAGGACGTAAACTTTTATTTGTCAGTAAAATACTAAAAACAAGGCATGACGCTTCAATATTACAAAAAGCAGTTCATTAAAAAGAAAGTGCATCAATAAATGAAGGCCCCGATCTTGCTCAACTCTTTTTCGCGTATTTGTGGCGCCAAATATAATTATATACTTAATTGTAGGGAAAATAAAAAAACTAAGCGTGATCGACGCTCGAACGTTGAAAAATATAGTTCAAGAAATACACCCATAAATAAATATTTTACTGCTATCTAGCTGATGGGCGTGTCCGCGATGCCAAATATTGTCACGAATGAAGGTGACGAAAAGCCGAGCAGTGAACTGAAAATAAAGATTTAATGGGCGAACTTGTGCCAACCAAAAATAAATAACGAAAGAGCGTCGAGGTAGCAGAAAAGCTGGCGGCGGTTTGGCGGCACTACAGAGCGCTAGCGAAACTGGGACTGACTCGACAAGGTCGCGGGCAGCTGCTTATCTACCGTGCGTCACTATCTCGAAAGTTCGGCAAAGAAGGTTCGAGCGTCGCGCGCTCGGGGCGAGGATGAACTGGCACTTTCGAGAATAACAAAGCAGAGGGAAAGTTACGTCTGCTGCGAGGATGACCGGGAATCTTCTAGAAGACCGTGACCAAGCGTTGCCTTCTCGGCTCTGCGGGCGGCATTATCCCCCCCTTTAAAAGTGCATCGCCCCGATGCAAAACGAAAGGAAAACGGAAATGGCTAAAACAATTACGGCGAAACAAAACAAACATGCAGTTTCACAATCCTAACGCGCGTAGAACGGCTTGAGTCGAACTACGTGGACGACCTCGGGTCGTGGCTGGCGGCGTCCTGATGGGCGAGTTCCGTCGGGGAGCACCTCGACTCGCCGGCGTGCCTGCTCCTCGAACCGCCGCATCTTGCCGACTAGACCTGAACTCCACCGGTGTCGACGGCCTTCGGGAAATCGTCCGCGACATCGTCCGGGAGGAGCTCCGCAAGCTTCTGCCTGCTGCCAACCAGCCGGCTGAGCTGTCGATCGCCGAAGTGGTGCGCGAAGAAGTCCAGCGAGCAATTCAACCGGAGGCTCCTGCCTGCGTAGCACCACCCGAAGAGCCCGCCCTGACCTACGCCGCAGTGGCCCGACGGCCACCGCCGCCTCGCCGCACCTATGTCACGCCGCCCCGACGTCAGTCTCCTGCGCCGCAGCACGACCGACGCCACGACGACCAGGTCCAGTACGCCTGCCCGGAGCCTCGCGCACCCCGCAAGACCGACGTGTGGCGAACGCCCGACCGACGCCCTCTGTGCTTCCATTGCGGGGAAGCGGACCACACCTACCGCCGATGCCCATACCGACGACTCGGGCTACGCGGGTTCCACCCGAGCGACCCGCGCCCCCGGTATGGTGAACGCCCTCGGGAGATCGACGAGTACCTGCGACGACCCCAGTCCCCCGAGCCTGCGTCCCGCCGAGAGTTCCGGTCGCCGTCACCGCGACGTCCAGCTTCGCCGATGCACCGACCGCGACGTGAAAGCCTGTCCCCCCTCGCTCCTCGCCGGGGAAACTAGGCGCGGCAACCCCTGGAGGTGGAGTTGCCGAAGACGACCGACGCCAAGATCCTCCACGAACGTCGGTGGGCCCCCACTCGAACGCTACCAGAGACCAAAACGACGCCACTGCAGTGGTGTCCAATAACCTAAACGTCGTTATTGACGGCCACGACGCATCTGCACTCGTGGACACCGGAGCAGACTACTCAGTCTTGAGTGGGAGGCTCTCTCGCCGCCTTCGAAAAGTCATGACGCCGTGGGATGGACCACAAATAAGAACCGCCGGAGGACACCTGATTACACCAGTCGGGAGATGCACCGCTCGCGTCGAGATTCACGGCGAAACATGCCCTGTGAAGTTCGTCGTTTTGCAAGACTGTTCGAGGGACGTCATTCTCGGAATGGACTTCCTGTGTGAATACGGCGCCATCATCGACCTTGCGGAGAACAAGCTGACGCTTCGGAAGCCTGCCCCATCGGTGGAAAATACCAAACCGACGTTAGCTGCAGTGCGAGTCCTCGCCAGCCACGTAAACCTGCCGCCGCTGTCGAGTGTCTTAGTGCCCGTCGGGACCGAAGGAGCCACCTGCGGTGTAGCACTGCTGGAAGGAAGCGTCCAACTTCTCCTCGGACGAGGGATTGGCATTGCAAGAGGCGTAACTGAGCTCCAGGACGGGCGTACAGTAGCCCTTGTCACCAATTTCCGGCAAGAGTCGCAGCACCTTACAAAGGGTACAACTGTGGGCTACGTCGAGGAAATTGAAGACTCAGCCGCGATCGCCGTGATCTCAGAAGACGCCTCTCCGACGCAGAACAAGACAATCACGTCCTCAGAGCTCGACATCGACCCATCCCTCCCAGCCCCACAACGACGACAACTTCGTGACCTTCTCGCCGAGTTCAGTGAGTGCTTCTCCACGTCGTCGAAAGTGCGCCAAACGACGGTTGCGAAACATCGGATAATTACTGATGACGACGCACTCCCTGTGCATCGGCCGCCGTACAGGGTCTCTGTGAAAGAAAGGGAAGCCATCCAGCAGCAGGTACAAGAAATGCTTGACGACGACATTATCCAGCCCTCAAGGAGTCCGTGGGCTTCACCGGTAGTCCTGGTGAAAAAGAAAGACGGGACTCTTCGGTTCTGCGTGGACTATCGCCGACTGAACGCCGTAACAAAAAAGGACGTCTACCCACTGCCACGCATCGACGACACCCTGGACCGACTACGCCACGCCCGATACTTTTCGTCGATGGACTTGAAGAGCGGGTACTGGCAGATTGAGGTCGACGAACGAGATCGTGAGAAGACGGCCTTCGTCACGCCGGACGGACTGTATGAGTTTAAAGTAATGCCGTTCGGGCTGTGCACAGCGCCGGCAACCTTCCAGCGCGTTATGGACACCGTCCTTGCCGGCTTGAAATGGCAAAGCTGTCTCGTCTACCTCGACGATGTTGTGGTCTTCGCAAGCGAATTCGACGAGCACCTGAGACGACTGCGAGCCGTGCTACAGGCCTTCAAAGCTGCTGGGCTGACCCTCAAGCCTTCCAAGTGTCGGTTCGCCTATGGTGAGCTCAAATTCTTGGGCCACGTCGTGAGTGCTCAGGGTGTAAGCCCTGATCCCGCCAAGACGTCCGCTGTCGCCGAGTTCCCGAAGCCATCAGACAAGAAGACCGTTCGAAGATTCCTTGGGCTGTGCGCCTATTACAGACGTTTCGTTCGTGACTTTGCGCAAATTTCTGCACCGCTGACGCATCTGACGAAAGACGACGTGCAGTTCCAGTGGGGAGAGGAGCAAGAGCAAGCGTTCGACGAACTCAAGCGAAGGCTCCAGTCGCCCCCTATCCTCGGACATTTTGACCAGTCGGCGGAGACTGAAATCCACACGGACGCCAGCAATACCGGTCTCGGTGCGGTACTCGTTCAGCGACAAGAAGGGGCAGAGAGAGTGATCGCTTACGCAAGCCGGGCGCTGTCTAAGGCAGAACAAAATTATTCAACGACCGACAAAGAATGTCTTGCTGTCGTCTGGGCGATAACCAAGTTCCGCCCGTACTTGTACGGGATCCCGTTTCGCGTGGTCACAGACCACCACGCCCTCTGCTGGCTCGCAAACCTCAAGGATCCGTCCGGACGCCTCGCCCGCTGGAGCCTTCGACTGCAGGAATTCGACGTAACCATTGTGCATAAGTCCGGCCGCAAGCATAATGACGCTGACTGTTTGTCTAGGGCTCCAGTCGAACCTCCAATCTCCGGCGCGGACGACGATGACGACGCCCGTTTTCTAGGCGCACTTGACGCAACCGACATGAGGGCACTGCAACGCGACGACGCGGAACTTAGCTCCGTGATCGACAGCCTCGAAGGTCGAGGAGGCTCTGTCCCACGGGTCTTTTCTCGGGACCTACCGAGCTTTGTCCTGCGGCGAGGCGTGCTCTTCAGAAAGAATTTCGGAACCAGCGAAACCCCCTGGCTACTGGTTGTCCCCGCCAGCCTCCGAGAAGAAATTTTTCAAGCGTGCCACGACGACCCAACGGCCGGACATCTCGGCTACAGCAGGACCCTTGCCCGGATTCGTGACAAGTACTACTGGCCAAAGCTTCCGAAGACCGTCCATCTCTACACACGATCGTGCCATGAGTGCCAGCGACGCAAGAAACCACCGTCAAAGCCAGCAGGTCTCCTTCAGCCGATTACCCCGCACCTCCACCAGAAATGTCACGAATGAAGGTGACGAAAAGCCGAGCAGTGAACTGAAAATAAAGATTTAATGGGCGAACTTGTGCCAACCAAAAATAAATAACGAAAGAGCGTCGAGGTAGCAGAAAAGCTGGCGGCGGTTTGGCGGCACTACAGAGCGCTAGCGAAACTGGGACTGACTCGACAAGGTCGCGGGCAGCTGCTTATCTACCGTGCGTCACTATCTCGAAAGTTCGGCAAAGAAGGTTCGAGCGTCGCGCGCTCGGGGCGAGGATGAACTGGCACTTTCGAGAATAACAAAGCAGAGGGAAAGTTACGTCTGCTGCGAGGATGACCGGGAATCTTCTAGAAGACCGTGACCAAGCGTTGCCTTCTCGGCTCTGCGGGCGGCAATATAATCAAAAACGAATCTTCATCGACGAAGTCCCGCTCAAATACGGCCCTGTCGATGACGCCCACGTCCATCCACCCAGAAGTTACACCGTCAGGACTGTCCAGAGGCAACGACGACTCCCCAAAGGTGTCCTCGAAGAGGTACGCAGTAAATATGCTCTCTTTGCGACTATTGTTGTTCACGATCTTGAAGGTGAATAACTTATCGTCATCCAATAGCGCCTTGTCACCATTGGCCTTGCTCGCGCCGGTGATCGACCGGATGGTAACTTCTACCTTGAGCTCCACCGTCGCGATGCCGTCAATGCAGCCCTTAAGCTGCACATTGTAGCCGGGTGCTATCATGAAGACGTCGCTGGAGAAATGGTGGATGCCCACCCGCAGTCTTGAGAAGGGGGATACAGACCAGTGGTATAACGTGTAGGGTACCACTTCGTCAGTCTTCCTTTCTTTGCCGTCGACAACGTCCACGACCTGGGAGTACGCAGTATACAGCCGTGGAGTGGGAAAGCCAACCAATCCGGCAGTGCTACCCGGTGGTCGTTTTAGGGAATCGATGTTGCTCAGTAGCCGGGCAAGATGGAGCTCTTGCGTCATCTTGATGTCATCTGTGCTCCGGGAGATCAATTCGCTGATAGCCTTGAGAAAATCCTGCGATGACCTCGAAGGCTCCACCTCAGGCGCTGCTGTCACCGGAGAAGCCGCAGAGACTGCCACCGCAACAAAGGGTGCCTGCATAGCAATGGGCGCCACCGCAGCAGAGGTTCCCGGCATAACAGAGGGTGCTACTGAAGTAGAGGGTCCGGGCATGGCAGAGGAGGATCTCGTATTCATAGGCCTATTCTCTCGTTTCAAGTGAACGGTCTCCACGTGCGAGACTAGACTAGACCGCAACACTGTGCTTTGACACAACTGGCAAGTTAGCTCCCAGCAAGGACAGACGCCAAAGTGCTCTAGCATAGCACTGACGGTCCCGAAGAAAGAGCACCCGTTTCTTTTGTTGAAGCAAAAAACGACGAGTTTTAGTACGGAGACGCTCGCCTTAGAACTAGAAGACAGTGCCTTTTTGGGACGGAAGGACTTGCCGTCCACGGGGCAGTGAAGAGATGTCTTGGTCTTTTGCACGACTCCAGTGAAGCAAGCCGGGCAGAAGATGTGCTTGCATGTCAGCTTGTACGTTGCTGCAGGGACCAGGCCGCACAAGGCGCAGGTGGGCAGTGCTGGCTCGCTGTCCTGGAACTCTAGGTGTCTGCCGTCCACGTCCTTTGAAAAGCCAGACAGCCGGAAGGCTCCGCGGGGTTCCATTGCGTCTGCGAGCTGTACAGTTGTGGTCAACTGAAATCGTGCGGGGATTCGCAGAGCGCTTTTATCATCGCGCGTGAAGCTGTGGTGGCACCGATGGCTCTGAGACTGAACACGCCCACGTGTGAAATGAACTCGAATAAGCTGATAAGCGTGCAAATGCTTATCACTGCTCAGTTTCCGGATTTCACTTAATTTCCATGCGTCTGCTGAATGCTTTAAGCTGCAACGTCATCGGGAGTGATGACGTAGCAGCTTGGAGCCTAACACAGGAAGAGGCCGTGATCTGGCGCCAATTCCAACCCCACACCTATAGACCAGGGGGGCTATGTTGCGCTTTTTGCACTCCCAGGAGACTAGGGAGAGGGAAGTGACGTCAACAACGCAGCAAATGCAGATTGGATGTTGATTTTGTTTTCTTCTGTCAACATCCAATCTGCATTTGCTCTAGTCGTTGACGTCAATTCCCTCTTCCAAGTGTCCTGGGAGTGCAAAAAGCGCAGCATAGCACCCCAGTGTCTCCTCTGTTCCATTGACGCCGCCATGTCTGTTTATGCTGACGCCATGACACAGTAGGGGGCTGCGCTTTTTGAAAGACCTAGATTTTTTTAGGAACCTTCGCACATCTCGTGCTGCAAGAATGTCAGAAATGCATAGTCACGAAGCTCCAGGAACAACACCGATGACAAGAGTGCTGTAAAGAGCAAAAATCTTGTTTCATGCGCAGCCCCTCTCTTTACGAAGCCTGCGTTTGAGATTATTTCCCCTTTTTATCGTGAGGGGGTAGGATTTCGGACACTGCTGGTCTATAGACACCTTGTCCTCCTCCTCAAGTTTTATCCCATCATCAACCCTGCTAGCTGCCCACACTACTCGGAGTACCCCTCCTTCTGCCACGTCACGTGAGCCTGCAAATCCCACCCCTCTTCCCCCCCCGCCCCCATCTCCTCCTCTTCCCCGGAGACTTGGGAAGCTCCGCTGCTCTGCTCGAACTCGGACTACAAACGTCGTCTAGTTGAGATGGCCAATGTAGCAGCGGCCAGCACTGGAGCCCTGGACTAGGGGCCCCACCCATCTTCGGATATTTCGATATTGAAATAGTAGTTTATATCATCACGTCAGGTTTTCGTAACCGTGGCTCAACAGAGAAAGAGAAGCAAGAATAACTCAAAGCGGTGGCTCAGCATAAATGTGTAATGTACGATAAGGTGCTTTCTGGCGGTAGGTTGTGCATCTCGTTAGCTGATTAAAATTTAATGACACTGGATGTATGTTTCTCTGAATGTCTAAGAATCCTTAATGGTACTTCCGTGTTTTTTTAGAGCGCAGCTCTTAGGAGCCCCTTTCCGGCTTGAGCGCCGTCGCCGTCGCCATCGGCGTAATTGCGCAATGCATTATAGGAAACGTCCCATAATAACGTCACACGTGACGTCACGAGTGACATCACGAGGGTCCCGCGCGGTGCTATGAGAATCGTCCTACAAGACGTCGCACGTGACGTCACGAGAGACGTTACAAGGTTCCCGCGCGTCGCATTATGGGAAACGTCCGATGATGCAACGCGCGGGTAGGAGGGAGGAGGAGGGAGCAGGAGGGGAGGATGAGGGAGGGGTGGAGGAAGGAGGAGGGAGGACGAGGAGGGAGACGAAGGAAGCAAGGGAGGAGGAGGTGGAGGAGGGAGGAGGAGCAGATTAGGAGGGAGGAAGGAAGATGCCAGCTACCGGTGATGCAGGCAAATGATATCACCATTCCTAAATCAGAAAGGCACGTATGAAAACGTGGTGTACTTGTTATCCAAGTGGCCATCTACATGGGTAGGGAGGGGTCTGGGCTGTACCCATCGATGTCTGTGGCACGTCAGACGAAGTTGGTAAGTTGTGTGCCGCCTCAAAAACACCTAGAGAGAGAGAAGGAGGAGGAAAGGAGGGGTGGAGGAAGAGCAGGGCAGGAGAGGACGAGCACGGGAGGAGGAGACGGTACGGATGAGAAGGAGGGGCATATCCTCCCCTCCGTACGCTTTCCTCCACCACCTCAAGGGCTGTACTCTAATTCGGCATTACAGGGAGTTGTAAACGTCTCATTTCCTCTTTTTGTTTTCTCCACAAAATATCAAGAGTAAAATTAGTAACCACGTAGCCGAACGGTACACCTAAACAATAAGCGCTTTGCAGTCTCAGACAAAATAATAAAAGACCCAACTGGGCCGGTTTTCTCGAAGCGATGGTAAACCCATTTTGGTAAACCACGGTGCCTAGGAAGGAAAAAGTACCTAGGTACTGTAATAAACGGCTGGATATAGAACAACAATAATTATTTTTTAATGGAGATGCGCCATCTATCGGTGAAATAAGCCAGTCATTTTGTTTATCCTCTTTTTCCGCTGGTCGTCATCGATTTAGTATGGTATTTTAAGTCAAAATATAGTACTGTTGTACTTGAAGACCAATTTATTTGCTTCCGATGGTACGAAGAAATTTTAGCAACTATGCTACAGTTTGTCGACGAATATTCAAAAATGTAAGAAACATTTCCTTCAATGTGTTTCGTTATGAACAACGCATAACTTTCCTGTGTTCCTTCCAGTCTGGCAACGCCGGTGCTGAAGTCTCCTTTTTGTTCCTTGCGACGCACGTTTCTGCGATTCCTGCTGATCTCAACTATTTGCCCCCTCTTCCATTTGCCCAACCGATCCACCGGTGACGAGAAGCTAAGCTTCTCGTCACCGTTGAATTGCTGGACACCGGGGATATGTAGAAACCTCGATGCTGTCGGCATACTGTCGGCGTACCGTGAGCAAAAAAAAAACAGTACAATGTCTCAGCTGTTCACCCGGAACGAAGACTTTATTGAGGATAACCCCCTTTCACCGCAAAGTAATCGCTGCTCACGAGTTGGCGTGCATAGTGTAACAAATTAAACGTGTTAGTATAAATATATACCAACATTCGTTCGCAAAACATTTTTTTACTCATCATAAAAACACTTGCAAGGCTTATGTACCGTCATATGTCTTGGATCCCGGATTGCTGAAGAGTGATGCGTTCGCGCAATGTTGCCGTCGGTTAGTTTAGTAGTCCCTCTGAACTATCGCTTTGCTTGACGTGCTAATAGGTTGATGGTGCGTCATTAATATAACAGCCGGATCGAAATGAATGTTCAGCAGAACCAAGCAGAACTATTAGCCCTCATTAAGCGACGCCGCGGCCATTTTGCTTCTAGGTATTGCTCCTCCCTCGGCGCCCCTGCTCTCCCAGTCACGTGACCTAGAATTCCCCCTTCTAGGGACAATAGTTAACTTTAAACCACGGTTCGCGTTCGAGAAAACGGGCCCTGAGGCGCGTAGCTATAATGGCATAGCAAGTAGTTATTGTCCTTGAGTTGTTGGCACATTCCCAGGGAGGTAATTAGCCGAGGATCACTGTAAACAATAAAAAACAATGTTATGTGGGCTTACTCTGTTTCACTTTAAAGGCCAGTTCACACATACAGCGGAGCGCTAAGTTAGCACTACGTGAGCGTTCCAAGGAGAGCTCATCTGGCGCTTCCTAGCGCGTGACGTAGCGCTCGGTTAGCGCTTCAGAAGCGCTTTGTTAGCGCTTCAGACTCTCACGCTCCTTGTGCTGTGCTTGCTGCTGCGAAACAGCGCGTGCACGGCGATTCCGTTGTTGCGTTTCCGGCACATTGATACTTTAGACCCATGTTGTTGTAAAAAAAACTATCTCCAAACTCCGGTCTAAAAACATGCTTTTCGTGCAAGGCTCGTCAAATTATGAGGCGCTGGAGAAATGCGGCATTCTGCGTTAAGTCCTCATTTCGAACACTTTTTGTTCGCCTTCCGCCCATTGGAAAGCATGCGGGAAGGGTCTTAGAACGCACCTGGTATCGCTGCGCCGCAGCGTTCTTCCGCAACATAAAGTTCGTCTGCTTTCCTCGCCGTCACCATGGCAACGAACGCCGAATGAATAGAAGCACGCACGGTACCGCCGCGTGAAGCTACCAACAGCTGACGCCATTTTACGGACGCCGTCTGCTAGCCAAAGCCGAACGCGGTGTGTCAGATCAACCGCCTCCGCCGCTGCGCCGCTGGCAAAGACGACGAAGCTGAGACACGCCGACCGCGATCGAGCAAGCAACAACACCGCGGGACGACTGCAACGGCGGCATTTATTCGAATCAAAGGCGGGAAATAAGCAAGAACAATTTTTATTTAAATCATAACACCCGATATCCAAGATGGGGACAACATACCTTTGCTGGGTCTTTCCTGTGAATATTTTACAGAGCCACGGGGTGCCGCATTCAAAACACAGTTAGTTCCGTTTGCAAAATATGGGGGCCCTGAAAAGGACCGTTTAGACCGCTACCAGAACCTATAACTGTCGTAACGAGCACTTGACGAGCGGTTGGCGCATAAGTCGTTTTTATGCATGCAGGCGGGTGACGGGCTCAGCGCAGCGGATCCCTCGAAGTCACCGGGGCCGTCAGAATCCTCGCCCTGTCTGCGTCGGGGCTCTAGATTTTGGCGGCCGCGGCGACGAACGACTGGAATCTATCAGTGTTTCCGCGCGCCTTGTCTCTCCTCCAAAACATGAACTTTGCAAGGTGACCAGTGAAATGGTGGCTCTCGCGCCGTCCAGATGGAAGAGAGTTTTTGACGTGGGCCCAGGTGCAATCCACCGTATTGGTGTGCGCACTAGTGTTCGCGTCGACAAAGTAAAGCTTATGGTTGACGGTGAAGTGCGTGAAGCAAGCGTCATCTGCAAGCTTGCGATAGCCAGCCCAACAATCAGTGATTATTCTTGTTTCAGGGCGGACCCACTCGGCTATTAGCCCTTGCAGTGTTTTAGCGTCACGGGTCTCCACGGGAACAGAAAGCAGCACCCGCTGCAACACGCCACACCGCCGAAAACCCACTGGCCAGGCCTTAAATACCCGCGATGGTATTTGTGCCGACCGAACATACTCTCGTCTGGTTCTACAGTCACGCCTTCGCCACCAATCATGTCTGAAGGCTTAAAGACGGCATTTACCACAACCTCCCGACAAAGGCTCGCCCCATCAGTTATTGTCTTACTTGCGATATCAGCCTCCCGCTGAATGACGGCGCACGGTAGGTTCTGGCATCCGGAGGATGATTTTCATGAGTCACAGAAGCGTCAGGTGCGATCCTACGAAAAAGGAACCGCTCCGTACCGAGACCTCGCCCCGGCACTGAACTTTGACCGGCTTCCTCTTGGGCACCTCACGAGTCATCCACACACCGCACCGCATCCCCCCCCCCCTTCCCCCCCCCCCCCCCCCCCGTGTAGCCATCCGCAGATCTAGCGGGGACTTGCAGCTTGTCATCGCAGCTTCGCACTCTGGACACGCACGAAAACCCAGGAGCCAGGAGCAGGCCAACGCGCTAAAGCAAATTAATTGCTTCAAGAGGGTCTTTCATGGCGCCATGAAGACGGCACAAGTTGAACGCCATGGCACTGCGATGCTCGCCTCTGGAAGCATAAAGCGCCGAGGGGGAACTGCGCGCTTCTTTGCATTTATTATTTTTATTTCATCCGCCATTTTATACCTCGTGACACATCTGCAAGCTGGCTATCGCAAGCTTGCAGATGACGCTCGCTTCACACAGTTCACCGTCAACCACAAGCTGCACTTTGTCGACGCGAACACTGGTGCGCACACCAATACGGTGGATTGCACCTGGGCTCACGTCAAAAACTCTCTTCCATCTGGACGCCGCGAGAGCCACCATTTCACTGGTCACCTTGCAAAGTTCATGTTTTGGAGGAGAGACAAGGCGTGCGGAAACATTGATAGATTCCAGTCGTTCGTCGCCGCGGCCGCCAAAATCTAGAGCCCCGACGCAGACAGGGCGAGGATTCTGACGGCCCCGGTGACTTCGAGGGATCCGCTGCGCTCAGCCCGTCACCGGCCTGCATGCATAAAGACGACTTATGCGCCAACCGCTCGTCAAGTGCTCGTTACGTCAGTTATAGGTTCAGGTAGCGGTCTAAACGGTCCTTTTCAAAGCCCCCATATTTTGCAAACGGAGCTGTGTTTTGAATGCGGCACCCCGTGTCTCTGTAAAAAGTTCACAGGAAAGACCCAGCAAAGGTATGTGGTCCCCAACTTGGATATCGGGTGTTACGATTCAAATGAAAATTGTTCTTGCTTATTTCCCGCCTTTGATCCGAATAAATGCCGCACTTGCAGTCGTCCCGCGGTGCTGTTGCTCGACCATTCGCCGTCGGCGTGCCTCAGCTTCTTCGTCTTTGCTAGCACCGCACCGGCGAAGGCGGCCTTTGATCCGAATAAATGCCGCCGTCGCAGTCGTCCCGCGGTGTTGTTGCTTGCTCGATCGCGGTCGGCGTGTCTCAGCTTCGTCGTCTTTGCTGGCGGCGCACCGGCGGAGGTGGTTGATCTGACAAACCGCGTTCGGCTTTGGCTAGCAGACAGCGTTCGTAAAATGGCGTCAGGTGTTCGTAGCTTCACGCGGCGGCACCGTGCGTGCTTCTATTCATTTGGTGTTCGTTGCCATGGTGACGGCGAGGAAAGCAGACGAACTTCATGTTGCGGAAGAACGCTGCGGCGCAGCGATACCAGGTGCGTTCTAAGGCCCTTCCCGCATGCTTTTCAATGGGCGGAAGGCGAACAAAAAGAGTTCGAGATAAGGACTTAACGCAAAAGGCTGCATTTCTTCAGCGCCTCATAATTTGAAGAGCCTTGCACGAAAAGCATGTTTTTTTGGTCATCCCGCGTCCTGCTTTGTTTATCCGTAACATGGGTCTAAAGTATCAAACTGCCTCATGAACTTTGAGCGACTGATTGATTGGGTACGGCCTCATCGATTTCTATTCGACATGCGTGACCCTGGTTTCAATGACACACAGTTTAAAAAAATATTCACCTTCGAAAGAACTCCCGTCCCTCAGCCCGGAAACAAGGTTCGCCAAGTACCAGTCGGTATCTCGGTGACGAAAGATTCCGCGCACCCAGAGGGCTCTTCTGGGCGTTAAAGGCCCGTTCACACAGTTGCGTTCGAAGCGACTACTATGCTTACGAACGAATGCAGCCGCTGCATTCGTTCGTAAGCATAGTTCGTAAGCACGTGTACACACACATGCAACCGCATACAACCACACGGATCAACAGCCAATAAGAAACAAGCTTCAGCTCTTGCTCCTAGCCAATAGTAAGCAACCCAGCTACGCTTACAAACACGGCGGACGGCTTCGTTCCCGACGCGAAATCCTTACCGGAGCAGCCGGAGGTTTCGACTACGGCGTACAGCCACAAAGATTTGCTGTACGCCTACAATAGCTGCGTAAAGACTTATGTTGCCCGTGCAGGCAGCAGCACTGACTGGGCACTATACTTCGTTTCAGCTTCGGTTCGAGCGCGGCCGATGTTATGAGCCGAAGGGCCAATCAAAGAGCACAAAAAGTGCAGCGTCATGGCGTGCTCTCTGCACCTGCTAGGACTAGCCGGCGGAGGAGCGCGCACAGAGAGACGGTGAATACCGGCTGGTCCTATCAACTGCAGAGAGCACGCCATGACGTTGAACCCCTTTCGCTGTTTGATTGGCCCTTCGGCTCATAACATCGGCCGCGCTCGGACCGAAGCTGAAACAAAGTATAGTCGCGCGGTCATCCGTTGCGGTGTTGCTCTTGAGCCGCCAAAGACGCCCCCGCCGAAAAGGGGTTCGGTTCATCCTTCGTTCGCGAGAGAACCTCGGCGAGTACCACCACCTCGTCCGCGATATGCGGCTGGACGACGGACGAGATTTCTTCATGTACTTCAGGATGACGCGGCAAAGGTGTGTACTGTACCTCACTCTTTCCAATGCTAAATGCATATCAAATGGCTCGAAGGTCCGCCAACGTGTAGGAGGCGCTCGTTTAGAGCTCGTACAGTCTGATTACCTCGCTCGCTCGCTGCCATTGGAACCGCCAAGTCCTCCTGAAATAACACGCAAAGATAACTTCAAAAAGGGACGAGGCAAAGAGCGTCGTTTCAATGGTGCGCGCATTTTTAAAAGTTCACTTTATAGCCCGAACCGAAGCAGCTAGGACTGGAGACGGCGTGTAAACGGTTTCCTCTGCAGGTTTGAACACCTGCTATCCCTGGTCGGGCCACCGCTGCTAAAGCAAGGCACCTTCCGGAGAACGCCGATCGCTCCAGCAGAGAGGCTGTCCTTGACAATCAGGTGAGTTGAATAACTTCATTCTTTTCTGCTCTTTTTCAAACAGCTGGGTCACTCACCATTTAATGTGTACTCAGTTTTAAGTTTGTTTTCATTTGACCAGTCGGCTCTAAAAGTTGAGATGATCATGTGTTACTGTCTCTGAATCTGTTTCCCTCATTTCACTATTTTAGGTACCTGGCTCACGGAGCCTCTCAGGCAATATGCTCGACCAGTCACCGGATCGGCCTGTCGACGACCTCCGGGATAATCAGGGACACGTGCCTGGCCCTCCACAAGGTGCTAGACCCACTCTATCGCCCTGTGAGTAGACATGTTCAAGAAAATGTTAATCCTTATGTGACGTCATGACAAGCACTTTTCGCATAGAATACAGATCTCTAATACCATCTTCGATCAGCAAGTACCGGAATCGCCCTGAAACCGAGACAGTGCACAGCGCTCGGTCGTGCAGCGCGTAGTCGGTGCAACATTGAGGACAAACTGCGCCGCACCGGTGCACCGCGGCGTGCACCACTATGCGTCACTTCGCGTTTTGTTTGTTTTTCTTGTGTACGTCTGCACGCAATGCCTGTCTGCTGTTAATTTCTCCTGGCTTTTTACTCGCGGCTTTAGCATTATTACACAAATGGGCATTGTGGACGTGATTGTCTATAGGGTCATGAAACAAGTAACAATTCCACAGGTATATTTTGCCCATTATTGTTGGTAAGAGTACCACCAGACAATAGCCATACCTCGGTATTATCGTAATGCTTCACAAAGCTTTCCACGAAGTTCGTAACTTTCGGGCGCTCCTTGCTACTGCAGCAATCACTGGTAATCGCAGAGATTGTAAGAAGCTCGTCGTCTTTACTGTCAGAAGGGTTGGGAAATTCATAGAGTACCGCTGTTAGGTGTGTTCGCTTTCCCAAAATCGCCATCTGCTTTTCCCACCATCTCCTTGTTTCCCGGTCCTGGCTGCAAAGCCTGATGGAGCTGCACCCCGGTGCACTGTTGATTTTTTTGGTGCGCTTTGGGGCAACGAAAAGCCGCACCGGGAGGGTGCGCTCCGTTGATCGAGTATGTCCGGTGCGCACCGGTGCAGTTGATCGAAGATGACAAGGCGCACCTCAGCGCCCTGGTGCACACCGGTGCGGATGATCGAGGAAGCTCTGAACGTTTAAATTATCTGGCTGGTAAATCAGTGAACCCACTAAATTCAGGTTTCTTCTAAGCCTATCCTTCCGAATCATCAGATGCTACACCCTTTCTTTTTGCTCGTCTGAAACAGTTCAGTTGTTACTGAATTCTGGCTATAATGAGCGTTGTGTGTTATGGTGGCATTTAAATAAAATTACCCAAGAGCATTTTCTGACTGGCTTTGCAGGCCCCCAACACTGCCCAGTGGGAGCAGCTCGCAGCGGAGTTCGGCAGGCTGTGGAACTTCCCGAACTGTGTCGGAGCCCTGGATGGCAAGCACGTGGCCGTCCAAGCTCCACCTGGTAAAGGCTCCGACACATTCAACTACAAGGGGTTCCACAGCATTGTCCTCCTCGCAAGCTGCGACGCCAGCTACAAGTTCACGCTGGTGGAAGTTGGGCAGCCAGGGCGGCTTAGTGATGGGGGCATCTTTCGAGACTCCGAAATGGGACAGTCTCTGCTGTCGGGAGGACTTGGTCTCCCGCCAGCTGGGCGGCTACCCTATACATCAGCCAAGCTGCCATTTGTCTTTGTGGCAGATGAAGCGTTCCCCCTGCTGACTAACCTCATGCGTCCTTACCCTAGGAAGGACTTGGAGTTGATGCAGAAAGTGTTCAACTACAGGCTATCCAGAGCCAGGAGGATAATTGAGAACACTTTCGGCATCCTGGTGACACGTTGGCGCATTTTCAGACAAACAATCCAGGCGTCTGAGGAAACTCTGGAGGCCATTGTCTGGGCGTGCGTCAACCTGCATAACTACCTGAGGGTGTGTGACGCGAGCCGGCAGGAGGAGCGTCGCTACTGGCCCGTCGGTTACGCAGACCAGGAAGCTGCATCTGGCGCTGTAACCAGCGGTCAGTGGTGGAGTGATGCTGCTGGCAGTACTGCGTTGTCAGATGTAGGCCGTGTCAGCTCAAACGCCTCCGACACTAACAAAGCAGTGAGGGACAAGTTCATGAGATACTTCCGTTCCCCGCAGGGCGAGGTACCACACTCTTAGAAAAAAGTTGGCCTCAAGGGACTAACGGTAGCATTTGGTCCTCTCAACTCCAAGTTGCTCCCCGAAAGGACCATCTGGATCAAGCTAGGTACCGTGCGCAAAAGCTGTGGACTAACTGCGCTCGACTGGGACTAACCGATAGGCGCGCGCGAGCAAAAGCAGCCATTAGTCCCCCTCAGACAGGGTGCATCTGTATAATTTAGTCCCCGAAGGCAAACGGAATGTTCGCCAGGAGGACGGATGATATTACGCTTGTCTTGGGGATCGGCGAGACTCAGCCCAGCACGGCTGAAATTGTTGACAAAACTCGGACGAAACCGGCGAAATTGTTTAATGTGCCACGAATGTTCAGACATAGACCCATCAGAGAAAAAAGCGCCACCTGTCGTACGCAACAGCAACTAGTGGCAGCCGCCATGCTGCAGGATAGTGCGCGCCGCTGCATACGCTGCGTTGGCCGTAGACGCTAGTCAATTCCTGCCCACGATGCCAACGTACTGCTGCGTACCCCTCTGAGAGCAGAGTGGGTATCTGGACAAGTCTGGCATTAAGGTACGTATTCGAAAATGTACTCGTTATCGGTTGACGGTGGCGTAGCCGCGCAAACGTTTCCCTGCTGAAGTGCAAAAACGGAACACGAACCGTTTTCACGCTACGCTTCCTTGGGTGTTTGAGTCAGGTGTTTTTAATCTCACTTTGTTGCGTTTGGAGGTAGAGTTTTCAAGTTTCAGCTAGCTTGAAGAAATCAAGGCGTCAAATACAAATATAATGTTGCTCGTGGTATCGCTTGTGGACGTGACAGCTTCGCGAGCGCCTAGCTTCAGGTATGCACGAGCTCGCGGTGCTTCAAACTTGCGCGTGTAAATTATATGTTAGGTACGCATGAAGCCATACGACCTGACGCTTTAAGCTGCCTGTAGCGCAGACATCTGTGCAGCGCGTGCTTTATGCAAAGCAACATGCACGCGCTTGCTACTTCTGCTTCGCTGCAAAATTTGCTGCTCTACATTTCCCAACTCTAAAATCCCCCTCAAGAAAAAGGGACTCGGCGTATCAAGTAGGAATTTGTGTCAAATACGTCCTTTACTGGTTAACTTGCGCCTTGAAATTTTAGGTCTTAATTCCAAGCAAAAAAACGCGATTTGACGAGCGACGAGTCAAGCGACGGCACAAGCGACGAAAGTCGGCTACGAGCAACGAAAATGTTTCACTGTCGCTTGTCGCGTCGCTTGGTTTGGGATTTCTAGAAAACGACGCTCATCCGCTCGTCGCTTCATCGCACGACTGTCCGAGCGACAGCGAAGCGGAAAACCTGCGCCTGTTTTGTCGCACATCCGGAGAGTACTGGCGACTTCTAACTACAGCCCGCAAATTATAACCGGTTCCTATCATTTTTTGATGACATGTTTGATGTCGTAGCTACAAAGATCTTAGTAATTACCTTTTTCTTGCGTAGTTGGCCTTTATAGATGCGGCGACCACGAACCCCTCAACGAGAAAGTTGTAACTTCTGTCGAATTGTCGTTCCGAATCCGATCGGCTCTTGAAGAAGCGATATACCTCATCATCTTTAACGGCTGGGAGCTGGGAAATGTCGTTTACCCAACCCGTGATCGGGAAAACGCTACCTGCAGCCATACAGAGGCGAAGGGATCGACGAAACAAGAACGCTACAGTCAAAACCATGCCGGCCGCAACAGGGTCCTTCCCAATGGCACCGGCCGCCCAATGTTGTTGGACTCGTTCAGCGGATTTTCGCTGTTGCCAGATTTTTTGAAAGGGGTCTGTTACATGGTAGAGCTTCACGCGTTGTGCGAATGCGAGTTAACGAATGTGTTGACTCTACTTCACCGACCTATCTTGTCAAAAATGATCGGTTGACATTTCACAAGTCCCATTCATGTAATTTGCCTTCGCGCAAAAAATGAGCATTTATCCAAACGCAACACCTCCAAATACTGACACTTTTTTTTTCTCTTAAATGAAACTTAGGAGTTTGTAGAATCCGCGCTTTCAACACCGGAGTCTCGCAGTCAGAATAAATGGCCACTTCAATCGCTAAAACTGAGTTACTAAGATCAAGTCGAGCCTCGTCTCTGCGTCTCCACGTAACCAACCTTTCTGGGTAGTCCAATGTCGAACTCAAAATCTCCAACGACACACTTCATGCACGGAACGTTCCACTTAAACAGCTCATTCAAGGGCAGTATCCAGACTTCTTCATGCCATCGTCGTCGCTGTTTAAGATAACATTCCAGATGAACAACGAAGAACGAACCGCGCTCGGAATGTCACCCATGGCAACACCCTGCTAAAACAAAACAAATGCGAACTAAAAAAAAAAAAAAAAAAAAGGTTCCCGGGAAAACTGGAGAGAGAAAGAGAAAAAAAAAAACGTGTTTGCTTGTACGTCACTTGACCGGCGTGTTGAAAATGACGACCTTCGACCTTCGCCCGTTCTTGGGGAATTGGTGTGTCCGTGTGTCGTGGTAGTGGGAGGGGGGAAAATATATTTTCGGGTGCGCGCCCTTCTCATTCCCAGCAACCCCCTGCCCCGCATTCTTCCGTCCTCGCTCACGCGGGGGGTAGGGAAAATGGAAAGGGGTATTTGTTTGAAAAGAACCTGTTTTTAGTACAGGCTTCGTCAGAACTTAGAAGGTGAGTTCGACGTGGGCGCGTTGGTAAAGTTGGTGAAGTCGCCTCCCATCATTGCGGGTTCCGGTTTGGATTCGTGGTGCTGCAACACTGCAACTTGATCTGTTCTGAAGTCACAAGACAAGGGAACTCGATTAAGGTATGTCGAAGTACTTCTGTTTATGGTATATTCATTAACTGCGGCTTCAGAAAGTGTTTTATTTTCAGCGCATTCTCTAGCTTCCAAAGCGCGCGCCATGCTCTATTTTTTTTTTTTGGCGCCATGGTTGCTTATTTTGTTATGCAGCACAGAGCTAGACCTGATATTCAATAGTATCGAACAAAACGCCAGTTCTACCGATGGCTTATTTTTTTGTTTGGGTGTATTTTGCAGACCCTGGCAGGATCGCTTTACATAAAGGCCTGTTCACACATGCAGCAGAGAGCTACAAGCATAGCGCTGACCTAGCGCTAAGCGCCTGCTGACGGGAGCTTTCACCAGCGTTGTATCGCACCGTCAAAGCTGTTGCTCATGGCAGACGAAAAGCAGCTCACGACACGCGAGCAGCACTACTTCAGCGCTTCGCTCCGTGTGAGAACCGAGCTTAATGGATACATTTATTCGATTGTACAGACTTTCGCGTTGATGGTGGGAGCTCGTTCCGTCTCTTTGAAGCATAGCTTGAGCACGCACACGCTGGGTCTGTAATCTGAAGCGAACGGTCTACTAAAAATATAATGGTGCGCTAGTCTGCGGTCAACAGGTCGCATGTTAGATATGAACCATTGTAGCACTTTTGTAGCCTATTTGTTATTTTATTATCTGTGTGTTATATCTCATACTTTTGTTGAGCGATCCAGTATTTCACGCTGCCCTGTTGCTAATAATCCAAATTCCTCGCAAACAGACAAGAAGCTGCCGGTGCCCCAATAAACGGTGCTTGGACCACGACCGGTTCGGACAGACGTCCCAGTGTTCAAGCCATCGTCGACGCAAGTGCTCTCTTCGGAATTTGGCTTTATTGTGGATTCTACCGTTTGATGAGCCCATCAATAACACCCTATTCAGACATCTTAACTGGAAGCAGATCACACAGTGCACATTTGGCTTCATAGAGTGCATATTGAGAACATTGAAAAGTGCCCATAAATAGAAGCTGCCCATTTTCATGCCAGATCTTGATAAATCGCCCCTCTTTAAATGGAGACTAGTCACTTTTACTGTTAGTCTCGCCAGTATATTGACATGCTTTGAGCTTTAAGATGCATTCAGACGTGCCAGTTGCAGTGATAAGATTCCTGCACCATTTGCACCCAACTGTGCAAAAGTGTTTACCTTGCTACATTCTGCTAACGTTCAGCTTAATGCGAAGAATATGTGCTAACAATGCTCCAAAAGCTCATTTTATTTTATCAAATTAGGAAGTATCTTAATGCATCACTTCACTGCGAGATTGTTAAGTTACGCATGCGTGAATTTTCATAACTTTTGGGTATCGCTGAAAGTAATGTGCAGTTTGATACGACCTTCGTACCGAACGTGACTTGGTTCTGAGAAATTTTGGGACATTGCTCATTGTTCGTGGTGTGTTTGGGCAGTTTAAATAGCTCCATTGAGTAACCTCTCACCGTTCACTGATGCACTGCAGAAAGGTTACGCCTGCAAAGTGAACATCGCAATTTCGTGAATCTTGCTTCGCTGCAGTGCAGCCTGAAGTTAAGGGGTGAAACACCCCTTCGGGATAGAATGGTTCTCAACTGCATGTCAAATGTGGACTTGAAAAAAAAATATGCCTGGGTGAGTGCTGATTGGCACCATATATGTGGCAGTAAAATTTGCTAAATTAAACTGAGGTATTAGTTTATCTGCTAAACCAGAGTATTCTGACAAGTCGCGTGAATTGCTGGTTGCAATTATCCTTCTTTCTTTCTTTCAAATTCAAATTTTAGTTGAGGATACTTCACACTTGAGTATCAGGAAAGGGTTGAACATTCACATTCACCAAACAAGGCTGGGTTGCTCTTTAGGTTTAATTGTTATGCTTAGTTAACACCCTTTTTACGTTTAGTTAACACCCACCTTTTTGTGCATGTGGTCGGCAGTGAAATGAATGCTTGGGAATAACCAACAATTCCAGCTGAACTTTTTAGAGTTATTTATTTTCCACATGCTTTCTTTGTCCCATAGTGAGTCTCTGCATGTAAGATATATTTTTGAAATTTATTTATGCTGGGAAGTGGCTCTGCAGAAGGGGAAAGGCAAAGAAGTGTAGCAGTTTTAGGTGAGGAAATACCAGCAGCTTTGAATCTTGGTTGGAACCGAATGTGTTTAATCTCACATGCTTGTCATAATTTTCGGCACACGAGCCACAAAAGCAAGCATTGTATTTTATTTAGACAGGCCAACACATGATTCTTAACATAGTATTTTGCAGTCGATTGAATAAGATTTCAGATTATGCTTATGGTACAAACGTGTTTTTTCAGCTTCAAACATTGTTCCCAAATAACTCAAATCATTCCCATCACTGGTGTTTCTAGGGTTCTAGCTCACCTCTCACCCAGGTGGAGGGACGAAGTCGTCATGGTACCAATTATTTAAAGCCGACGTTGGGATACCTATGTTGCCATGGCGATACAGCACCCTTGCAGGCTGACTCTCACCTCCCTGTGAAAGCTCACTTCCCTGTGAACACGACTAAGAAAGGCCTCACTGTGGCCTTTCTTAGTTGTGTTTTGTAATCCCCACAAGGTATTTATGCATCTGAGGCAAGAATCAACGTACAATGGATTGTTTCTTGATGCCATGTCGCTCTGTTACCAACATGTCTTCTTGAACACGCAATTTGTAGTTTTAGTACACAGCAGATCCGGGCAGTATTTCAAATACAAGTATTTGGAATATGTATTTCAAATACTTTGTGTATTTTGCATTTGTATTTAATTACAAATTTGGTAATGTATTTGATGTGTGTATTTAAATACTAAAACGTGGATATTTCAAATACAATTGTAATTACATACAATTTTGTGGGCGAAAATACATCCCTCAAATTTAGTGTCACTGTCCAGAGCAGGAAGAAAACTATGTTCTGCACCGAATGCAGTGTCTCTCAATAAAGCACAAGCGTTTAGTGACTTTGTGATTACGGTGCTAGTCCAAAACAAAAATAGTGACGAAATCGACGTTGACCGGCAGACTGGCTAAATAAGTGCCTGTGACAACTTGTGATGCTTTCCAGCCTGATTTCCATCCATATTTTGCCTGGAACATTCTAAATGCGCGGTCGTCCAGATTTTCGTAACTGGTGCGAGTTGCAACAATAAAACATTATCTAGCTAGTGCTGCGTGTCTTGGTCGTCTCGGTTCTTTGTTGGCCTACACCAGGGGTGGTCAAGCTGCGGCTCGCGGCTCCCACCCTCCCTCCCTCCCCCTACCCCCCCGCCACCCTCCCAGTCACACCAGCACTTCCCCTAAAAAAATGGAGCGGTTTTAAATCGAAAGACAGGTTGCCATTTGGTAGTCTTGTGCAATTGCTACCTTAAGTAGAGTTGGACTGCTTTTGACTCAGCTAGATGGAAAGTAGTTCGAGTTTCGTTAATTGCTCTTGACAACAACCCCCCCCCCCCCCCCGCCCTGCCCCCGGCTCTTGGAAGTACCGAGATTTTGTTTGCGCTCTCAGGCCGGGTCAGCCTGGCCACCCCTGGTCTATACCAAAATGTAATCGATAAAAAAAGCTCAACCTCAGGCACATTGATTACGCCTTTTTTTTTTCTTGACCCGGAGGCCTGCATCCTTGAAACGCTGAGGCACCTTGTGAAGTCGAGAGGCCAGCTCCCCTTATGCGGCAGCAGCAATGAGAATGTCATCAAAGTATGGAACTGCTCCGGGAATGTTCTTGAGGAGGCCATCCATTAACCTCTGGAAAATTTCAGGAGCACTCTTTACACCGTACTGCAGCCTGTTCACCCGGTACGCCCCACGATGCGTGGCGATTGTCTGAGGATCAGCTGACACTTCATTAACTGATAGTCGTTGATAGGCCCGCGCAAGGTCTAACTTTGCAAAGCACTTGCCCCCGATAACGATAACAGCAAATGACTCACAGCGGGAATCGCATACGGGTGTTGCTTCAGAGCCTTGCTTATTCTGGACTTGTAGTCTCCGCATATCCTAATGTGGCCGTTGCTGTTGAGTACAGTCACTTTGGGGGTCTCCCACGTTGGCTGCGTCATAGGCTCCAGCACTCCCTGCCGAACGAGGCGGTCCAACTCGTTCTCCACCTTCGGCTGGATTGCAAAAGGCAGCCTTGAGCTTTCAGGCGAACTGACGGAACGCTGGAATCCATGTGCAGGAAGACTGGTGGTCCAACATAGTTCCCCAAACCGTCTTCAAATACCTCACTGAACTCCAAGAGCACGGTGTCAACTGTCGATTTCTCGATCTGGGAGACACCTGTGATGACAATGTCTAGTGGTAGAAACCAGTCAACTCCCAGCAGGTTGGTGCAGGCACCTTTTGCTACCAGTACCGTCAGTGGGCCCACAGACTCCTTGTATTCGACGTGCGCAAGCCCCGACAACGTTCACTGTGCTCAGCTGATGATCAACCACCGTCGAAGAAACGTCAGTCAGCACCATCTTTCCCCCGCACTGCTAGAGACGGCGGAATGTCTCCTCGGTGAGGATCGAGAAATTCAATAGAGTCCACCTCCACATCGCAAATCTATGTTCAATGGAAATCTATGTTCAATGGAAATTTATGTTCGTAACTTGCAAGGCGCCAGTGATCCTCCTGAGCTGACATGGTTGCTGTAGTAGCACTCGTCATGAGGCAAAGCGGTTACCTTGTATGCCGTTCTTGAATTCCATGGCTGTCGAAGCGGCAGGTTTCGCTGCTGGCGATTTCCGCTGCCGGCACGGCAGACTCGTTCGATGTGGCCGGTTCTTTTGCATACCCTGCACTGCATGTTCTTGATTCAGCAATCCACGCGGAGGTGCGCACCTCAACATCCGTAGCACGTGCAGTAAATCGTAGCCTGCGGTTCCGTCTGGCTGAATACGGCCGGTATCTGACATTTCACTTGGTTAGTCGCGGGAATGGTTGCGGCAGCGTCATTCTCCTCAGACTGTCGGACAACCTCGTGCTTTTCGCGCCCGCTATAGCTATTGCCGCCAGAGCTTCCTCCTGGGCCTCAGAAAAAGTCTACTGTTTCTTTGCGAAGAGTCGGTTCTGCAGGTGCTCATCGCGGAGTCCGCAGACGAGACAGTCCCTGAGAATTCCTTTCAGGTTGGGGAAATAGCAGTGCTGGGCCAGGCATCGAAGCTCGGCGATTTAAGAAGATACTGTCTTCTCCAGGGCTTGGTTCCGCTTGTAAAATGTGTTTCTGCGGACTATTTTTGGTGGCTGCGGTGAGAATTCAGCTTTGAGCACCTCGAACACCTCGGCAAGCGCTTTCGACTGTGGCATGTCCGATGCTACAAGCGATTGCAGTAAGTCAAAGGTGTCCGCGCCGCACACGCTCAAGAACACCGCCAACTGACGCTTGTCTCCCGCCACTGTGTTTGCATCCAGGAAGAAGTTGAACCTCGAGATTTAGGAGTCCCATTTAGCTGGCGTGGTCGTATCAAAAGGCTCGATCTGGCCTAGCATGGCCGTCATGGTCCCGATGAACTTGTAACTATGCTTGAACGTAAGCACTTAGACGATACCGTGCATCCTCATCGCCACTTTTGTGTCCTGCTCATGCCGTTACTTAGATGTAGAGCAGGGTAATGAACTTGTATGCGAGAAGGTTTCCAGAAGTGGTTTGATGTTGCAGCCACGCAAAAGGCGGCAGCAGGAAGTAGTACCACAAAAGGGCAACATGGGCCGCATACTACTCTCGAACAGGGGGTCGCTCCGAAAGCGGCACCCTCCTGGTGGGTACACAACAGGTTTTGGTGGCCAACTTGACTTGGTATTTGGCTTTGCTTGTCGGCATATGTGTAGGCATCCTTCAGAGATGACAGTGCATGTTAGAGGGAGAGAGGAAGAGGTGAGGAAGGGTAGCAATGCTGAGAACGTGAGAGTTAGGAAGGGGGAGGTCGACTAAGGGATTCGAGAGGAGGTGGATCGAGAGCGATGCAGGAGGATTGAAACGGAGTGGGAGTTCAGAAAGAGATCCGCACGAGTTGAGATCGAAGACCTATTGAGGGCAATGCGGAGGAATCGAGTGGAGAAAAAGCAGAGGTGTCATTTATAAGGTAAAACGGCAGAGGCCATCACGTTTTGAGAATGAGTGAACATTGAAATATGTTGTAGTTGTTGTGTATATTAAACCAAGCTATAAATTTTAAAAGTCCACGATCCCGGCCTCACTTAAACCACAGACCCCGAAGACAACGACGAACGAGACAACGAGCAACTTTACGTCACGTGACAAGACGTAAACTTTACACGCCTAAATTGAAAAAAAAAAAATACTTGGAGGCTAAAAGGGTCTAGGAAATTTAATAGCTCCGGGAACCCATGAGTGTATTTCGGAGGCTTTCATCCTCCAGTGTGGTAGCTGAATTCCCCCATGATAAGACCACCTAATCACTATTGTTTGCTTCTTGGCTACATCTGTAGTGGTTGTCCAGTGCTCACAAGAGAACAAGCAAAACAAACTAGGTTGAATGGAGGTATTGTACACAAACAACACTGGAAAAGAATGGTAAACTTTTATATGTATTTCTATGCACCAATAAGCATGTAATATATCCTCTCCATGTGAAAAGACAAGTATTATGTCAAATAAAAAAATGAAAAATTGGTAACCCAAAACCAACTCTACATGTTTTTATTTTACAGTGGGCTCGCGATAAATAAGACTCGGTTATTTTTTACTCCTGATTAATTCAAACAAATTTTTAGATTTTGGTTGTCCCGCGGTATTCTTAATATGTTCATAAGCCGCTTCATTTGTATGGCGTTTTCACGCATTTTACACTTTTTGTTCTCGCAGCCCTCATGGGTGCGCTTCTTTCCAAGCATTGGTGCACTGCAGAGAGGCAACACCCGCAAAGCTTATTTCTACGGGTGTTGTTTTTCCGCAGTGCACCGGTGCTTGGTGAGACGCGCGCTCAATGCTCCTGAAGCGGGCACACATAAGCTATGAAAACGGGTACCACGTAAAAATGTTCGTATCAACTTGCACAGACGTGGCGGCATGGCATGGGTCCACGTCACAGCGTCCGTACAAGTTGCTATGAAAACTGCCGCGCAGTGCCCATTCTCATCCTCTGTGTGTCCCCTACTTAATAGACAACCTCTCGGCCTGATGAACAAACTTAATTTTGTTTCAGTTGTCATTTGCTGTCTAAAACGTCCATGATAAACAACATTTTTGAGGGATGAATGCACTTTCAAAAATGTTTCATGTGTGGCATACCTACCTATGAAGAAGCCTACGTAGAGGAAATCATCAAATATCTGCTTTCTATGTGTAGCCATTCATATAACAAATCATAATTTTATCTTTCATCATATTTAGATGAATTTTCGATAATTCAAACAAAATTTGTGGCTTCCTTGACTTTGAATTAGTGAGTGTATTGTACTAATTTGAAGACAATTAAGCGTCATTCAACTTGGCTATAATTATGACCTATTATGCTACAACATCCGGGATAATGGTCTCATGCATCGACCAAACATCAATCTTTGATCGTATAGCTCACATGGTGACGACTGTTCCCACAAGTGTTAATGTTCAGTTTTAGTTTGATATTTTGCAGTCAATTTATGATTGCACTTCCTCCTTTGAGCTGAAGTTGTGAAGGACTATGACGAAGGTATAAAAGTTTTAATAAACCGTACATTAGCCGCAATAAACATTCAGTTCCTTAGCTATGTCTGGGTTTCAATTACACAGTTGATTATTAAATTAGAACATACTGTAGCCCTTTTAATAGACCCCTGTAAGGGGATCTATTAAAGGGCATTGCTATAGTTACTGCCCTGCAGCTATGAGTTACACTTTTTCTTTCCATCTTGAAGATGCTTGCTTGATGTGCAGGGAGATACATTTTATACTAGCTCTGCTAGTTTGACAACTGATCTGTTCCTGGCCATATTGGAAGACTATTGTTCAAGCTCTCTAGGAGACAGGATCCTTTGATTTTTGAACCCCATACAGTATGCTACATCCATATAAATGCTTTGTAAGAACCATTTAATGGTAGGCAGATTCAATGTGGCTGCACTACGCTGCTCAGCCATAGCAGGCATAGCACATGTGTAGGGTAATTCATCTCCAATGCATGTTCTAAACTTGCTCGCATATTATTTGAGGCAGGGCTGCTTTTAATCTCCTGTTAGGGAGGTTCACATACGTTGATCATGCATGAGCTGCACATTTCTCTGCTTTGATATTTATCTGGTTATTGGGCCCAGCTATTTGTTGTGAATCTATTTTCATTTGCTTTGCTGGGTAAGCATATAAAAATTCTGAATAGTCCTGGTATTGCGAATTTTGATACATTTTTCAAATGTGACAAATAACAGTAATTAAAAATTTTGTTCAGTAATATATTTACTTCCGAGATAGCATTCAAGATAATAGTTGACAAGCAATGTGGGTGGACATTACCAGCATAACATTACAGGCCTAGCTTGTCATTCTGCTATATTTACAGGACTTTTCTCAATCACGGCTTCATGTGTGGAGTCGTTTAGGGGAAGATGCCGAAAATATTTACAGGAAAGTTCCCATGCAGTCACCTGTGCAGAAATCATTCGAAGAGGGCAATAAATCATTTACACATTTCGCACATACCAATTTCCACAAGACAGAAAATTTTGAAGCATAAATTAAAAGTTTAATCATGTATAAAGGTCCGTTTAAAAATGCACACAGCTCTTTCTGCTCTGGTCAAGAGGTGCTTGTCCTGCAAAGTAAACAGAAATTATAATGTTTACTATAAGAGCTCAAAGAAGTGTCAAGAGAAAGGGAACCAACCTCGCTATTAATCAGGTGTGTCCCTAATCAAGTCCGTGGCCTCCTCCTGTGCGTCGAATTGCCAGGAAGGCAATCAGGCACAGGAGCCCCGTGGCCTGTGTGCCCACACGTACCAGCTCATTTATGGCCTGTTTGAGGAAAATAACTTTTGTTTAACCTCATTAAATCATTCTACAGAGTGCTATGTTTGATGGTTTTATTACAGGTTTTCTTTACTGCATAATATTGTGCTCTTTGTAACATGTGTAATGGGCCAAAGACTTTTCTTCATTCGACGATCATACTTCATCTTCAGTTTGCACACACCATTCCACCATCCTCCCTATAGAAAATACAGCCGAAGCTCGTTATAACAGACCTTGATTTTGACCAAGAGTTCGATCTGTTGTAAGAGAAGTATGTTGTATGCAGATATGAAGTGGAGTTAATGGCATGTAGAGGAAAACCAACTGAACTTCACAAATCGGTATGTTATATTCATTTGTCTGTTGTAATGAGCTCAGACTGTATTTCCGTCTGCACGTAATTTATCACCCGCCAGGTGTTTACTCAAAGCACCACACAGGTCAGACTCCCGTGGTTATGGTCCATATCGGGATACTGTTTGTTGTGTGGTCATAAAGAAGCTAGGCGGTTCTGTTGGTATAACATGGTTTGGGGGAAGAATGTCGATGACTGCAGCTTGAGTTTCGTCTAGTAGGTTGCTGTCGATCGCAGGTGTTGTATTGTTCCAGCTACCATTGCCATTTGCTTCCTCTAGGTTGTCGAGAGGAATGTCATTGTGAAAGTCTCCCACTTGTAGGCTCTCGACTGCATCGACAGGTGGCGAATGTTCAGCTACGTCAACTGGTGGCAGGATGTTATCTGCGTCAACATACTCATCGTCAACATGCCCATCGTCCACATACTCAGCGTTAACATACTTTACTCCCTCCAAAGTGGCGGGGTCGGCAGCAAGGACCTTGCCCCGCAACTTGGGTCGAGCAACACCTTGTTTTTTTAGTAGGTGGCATCATGTATCTCTAAGTCTCACTCACATTATTGTATATCTCAGGGTGAAACAAATGTAGAAATATTTATTTCTAGCAAAACGCACACAGCACCATCACATCTAATGCAAAATCTGTATAAATTTCTTGCTTCCTTTTTGTTTGTAATTATTGCAAATGGCTGATTTGTCAGCTAAACAGTTGCATATGTAATTGGGAACTATGTCCTGCTTGTCCACTGCCACTTTGCACAGTGGATCACTAATATGCTGATTGCCGCTTTGTGGTAATAGGATCATAAATAATTAATGTCTCGGAGCCTGACATTTAGTTTACCTGTGACAAAGCTATGTAGTCATAGGACCAGGTTAATGAAACCAAAGGGTAAGCGTGCCTAAATTGAAAGATATCTGCCCGATAAAATAAGTGATTAGAGTCACCTAGCTGATAGAAAGGAGATGAGTTCGGTAGATCCACCACAAGCGGTTACGCCCTATGTGTACTATGTGGTGTGCAATTGTGTCACAAATATGACCAACCTATTGCACTGGATGCGTAATGTGGAAAGTAGTCATTAAATATTTGCCTTTTATGGTTCTGCACTGCTTCCATTTCTTTCAAGCAATGATTGCACAAGTGTAATCCCTATATAATGAACTGCCTGTGCACTTTATAAAAATGTGGGTCCAATGGTGCATGCTCTTGATTTTTGAGTGAACTCGCTGCGTGCAGGTTACACGTTTCTGGTTTACTGAATGCATTTGCTTTGTGACTACCTCGACCTGCTGATGAACAGCCTGAACGAGCCGTGTGACTTGGGTCACTAGGTCGGCCTGGGACTCCACGAGGAGCTCGCCTGACTCCTCTCTGGACCGGGTGGGGTGATACCGGAGACTACCCTCACCAAATACTGGGCGTCGGGTTGGGCCGGAAAACCCTGGTTAAGGAAAATTATTATCGTATTCACATATCATGTTTTCTAATCAAGATTAAACTGTGAGACAGCCTCAGAGATGTACAGATTGTATATATACTTCATACCAACAAATTCAGGTTCATTGAAAGAAACACTTGCCTCCAGCCTCGTCATCCGGCTCATCGACTGGGCTCCAATGGTCCCTGAATGCCATCGAGGTTGATGGCCCAGTTTGAAGGGCATCTTCGGCCGGTTGCTGAAATAATTTTGGCAACTCCATTAGTGGCTAGGACGTGCAAACTATTGGCCCACCAACTATCGACCCACATATCCCACTATTTTCAGAACTTCTCTTGATATATGCAGTCAGGCTTAGAATTAGCATACAAATTTACAGTGACCCTCTACATGACAATAAGATGGTAATATACTCTAGGGCATCTGAGCAAGGTTTTGTTTCACCATGCACAAGGGCAGCAATGTTCGGGGGTTTTTTCCCCACTGTTAATCGGTGCACCATAAAAGTCGGCAAGTGAAGGCAAAAATGGTGTCATCTCACCTCCAGTCCCAGCACTGGCCCGCCACAACCTTGGACGGTGTCCACACCAATAATTCCGAGAATCCGCTCCTCCTCTGGAGTCAGAGGCGAACCTCGGGGTGGACCTTCTCCCGTGCCCCTCCCATCCTCCCTGAGGATACCTGCCTTGGACTTTGCGACTCAAAACTTTTGCGCCCCAAAACTGCTGCCACTCCGCCCGAGTCTTGTTCGCCGGCCCCTGGCTGTTGAGGCGCCGTACAAGCTCGGCCCACCACAGAGTTCGCCAATCTCTAGTGAACTCTGCGGTGAGCTCCGTGCAGGCCCTCGCCAATTGTGGGTGGCCCTCCATAAAGCTAATCAGAATGTCCAATTGTATGGAGGACACGCGCGGTTTTAATTTTTTAGATTGTGAAAGGGCCGGCGAAGCGGGCGGAGCAGGCGGCGACGCCATTTTTCGACGTGTCTGTCTGGCCGTTACAACGATAGCAGACGACTTTTTGTCAATATTTGCAGTGATGGAATTACTGCCACATTTTGCGTCAAACGGCACCAGAAACGTTCACTCGACTCAAATCGCACTGAAAATATTGTCTGAAAAAAGTTTGCATGCCTGCGCCTCCAAGGCGACGAACTCGAAAACGAAACTGAAACCACTGAAACTCTCATCGAACCTGTCCCGCGTGGTGGCGCTTTGGTACTTCCGAGTGAAGCTGCAGACGCTGCAGACGACAGGCTTTGCTCGAGATTTGGCAGTGTGGTGTTGTTTACGTTGTCATCGCGAAAATTGAATGCAAAGAAACGATTTATGTCCAATAGCACTGGCACCACAGATCTCTTAGTAGGCTGGACCGCGGATAGAGGCCTGTATTGCTGGGGTCGAGCGGCACCACCGGCAGTCATCACTTGACACGAGCTAATGCATGCTATAGGAGGAACGGGAAAACTCAATTTTATTAACTTAGTAGGTTGTTCTCGACAATGAAACTTCTATCGTGTTTTCCGCAAATAACAGTTAATTTTGTGGGCAAGAATATCGAACACGTTAGAATACCAATCTTTTTTAAATAAATGTTGTGTGGTTGAGGGTCGAGGGCGACTTTGTTGGGCGTTAACTGTGATGTGTTTAATGAGACAAGTGTTACCGAGGGTTATTGTGGAGTCATTCGTGATCTCGATGTCATCAGAGCTTGGCAAACGATAAGTTAGAAGGCGTTTAATGGGGACATTCGCATCGTTTTAACCGGTTGTACATGGTACTTTTTGTGAAAGCTTTTTCTTTAGGCTGCTGTGAGGGCTTCTGTGACAAACTAAAACTCGGAGCGTGCAGTTCAGTCGCTGAACGTGTCATTTATTTACCAACCGAAGCAAGCGGCATCGGTAGAGACGGCGGTGCTCCGGCACATTTTTTCAAATCAACGTTTGAACGCTTGACGAATGTCTATTTGATCTCTAAACTCGGGATATAATGATCGCAGCACGTCAAAAATTGCTCGCCCTCGAGCGCCGCGTACAAGCTTCCTACTTTTGCGTGTTTCTCCCTTAGACTTGTGTGTATTGCCTGTTGTGAAGCAATGACCGCCGGTGATGCCAGCGACAGGCTGGCAGTCCGCGATCCACTTTCCCTGTGAGAGTTCTAATGAATTGCACCCGTGGAATACTCCACGGAGAACCGGCCCCAAACGAACTTGCCAAATGCACCGAGTGCAGACTAAAGCTGTCGCCATTGACGTTGTAGAAGAGTACCGACCTCAAACCGAAACTAGCGCATTTCTGTTCGAAGTGATGGATGGGAATGCGAGAGCAGGGACGGATTTAGAGGGGGGTTCCAAATGTCCTAACCCCCCTTTTGATTTCTGCATGTGTAAAATTTAGGGCGTAAAACGAGGAGAGAAAAAGGGGGTTCCTAAACATATGGTACGCTGACCAACACCTGCCCCCCCCCCCCTCCCCCCCGCCTTTTAAGAAATTCCTGCATCCACCCCTGTGCGAGAGTGCAGTCGCTGCCAACGTTTTTCTAGAAACGTTGGCTGCTGCAACGTGTAACTTATATTTGCGATGACTTCTAATTAAGCAACTCGGCTGTCAGACATATTTAGAGACGACGTAAGTTTCCGAAACCAGCTGGCTACAAAGTACCATACACTAGAGAAAATTGATGACACTGTACGCGCAAAGGCTTGCGCCGTTGTAAGCATGGTATTATGAGTGAACCACTGAAAGGATACGGCTTAAATCTAGTTCGTTGGAATATCTAGCTATACGTTTCGTAAGATTTTTTATTTGCCTGGTGAGGGCGTTGAGAACGAGAGCTTTCTCAATCAAAATACGACGGGGCAGGATAGCTGACGTTCAAGTATGATTTTGGTCAAGCCTCGAGTAACGTCTCCATATTTAGCTTTCCCGGACAATGAGTGAATGCGTCACAGGTTTCTGCTGTGGGAGCTTTGTCGACAAATGTTCCACTTTTCACCTCGCAAGCGAATGATGTGAGATCTCGCGGCCTCTGATGTGTTTGTGCTGAGCCTTTCATTACACACTGGTAGGCTTCAGCGTCTGTATGGCAACATAGCGACTCAAATTTTGCAAATAAAGCATGGGTCGTCGATTCCCCCCTTCGTGAAATATCCGACGCTAACAATTCAAGCTCGCGTTAGAGTTTGTGGCCTGCGAAACGGGATTTCGAGCAGAAAATCTACTTTTCCTATCGGTTCCGCTGTGCGAATGCCTCATCGTAGCAGACGAACTCCCGTCGTCTGCTCTCGCTCCTCGCGTGAGCGAGACATGACGGGATCGAATTTTGGCAGAGCGAGCGGCGTGAATCACGAGCTCGCCTCCCCGCGCTCTCTCGTGCCCTCGTGCACTGCGAAGTTGAGCGCGCGCAGGGAGGAGCAAACTTTGCAGGGTTCTTTTGGTCACTCCCCCCGCTACGTCAGAAAGCGAAAAACGTTTTGTTCCACGAGTTTAGCGACTCAGGTGGCTGTGTAACGTTCGATTTTGCACGTGCCACTTCGAATGCAAGAATCTGAAGATGCGAGATAACCAAACCTCTAAAAAATAAAATTTTAAAAATTATGCAGCCTTTCATCTTTGCCTTCTTTCATAGCTTCCGCGAGCACGTGTGTTTCACTTTACGTGATAGCGAAGCCGAAGCTACTCGCAAAAGCACGTCCGCCTGAAAGACGCTCGCACTGCACGAGCGCGCGTGCTTGACAGGAATGCTGAGAGCTTGGAGCTCGCTCTTGTAGCCTCTGTTACGCTGGCACTTAGAATGGAACGGAGTAGAAAAAACCTCTAGTGGGGAAGCGTATTGACGCACGTTCGAAACCCGAGCCAAATATTCTATTTTGCTCGCCTGGAGCGCTGCTCAAAACTTGAGAGTTACGGGCCTATCCCCAGGGCAAAGAGGGAGATAAAGTGTTCGTCGTTTCGTCAACCTTTCTTTGTAACATCGAGGAGGTTTGAGGAAATTTCAACTCCGACTGAAAACGAAATTGGAAGCCTTCCGCGCCAATATGGTGCCTCTATTAGCCGCGAGAACGAGCTTGCAATCAGTGTAATGATTGGTTGCTTTATCCTCGCCGTGGCGTCACGTGCAGAAGAGCGGTTTTGTCCCCAGATTAGGATCGCGCGAATAAACATATAGGCCCTGTGGTACTGTAGGCACGAAAATTCTTGCCTTGCAAGAATAAGGCAAAAATTATTATGGAATATATATCAGCCAATACTGAATCGTTTCCGAGACGGCTCTAAAACTTTACTCAAAACTTTCTTTCCTTTTTTTTTGTGAAATAGATAAATCTAGAAGCTGAAGTAAGGTTTTCTCAGCTGAAATAAGGACTATACCTGTCGGCGCACCGATCTCATGTTTTTAAACTTGAATCGGTCATAGTATGCGATTAAGCCTACTGCCGAGGTGGCCGCAGTACATGGCCCACTGATACGCAAACATTCGACTTTATCTCAGTTTCGCTTGACATATAATTAACTCATTTAAAAAAAAAAGTCTACTTGCGATTTTGTAAAAACATACTCACATGGCCCACAAATCAACCTGCGCACTTTTACTCTTTTACTATGTGCAACAGTGTTTACTTATTTGAGTGATTTGCGGTGGCGGCGTCCCGTCCGGGCGAACAAAACAACAACAAATCCGGTGCTCGGTAAAATATGCTAGGGCCTTAGTGGCAATTCAGTTTTGAGAGATTAATCGTAACACGTAATTATGAAAGTTATTGTTTTAATAACTTGTTTAAAGCATAGCTTTGTCACAATAACACTACGCTTTGATCAGTACGTAAGTAAGACCCAACACTATCTGAACTTGTGGGTAATCATTTTTTGGCATTTTGGCCGTACAACAGATAGTTCTGATTTCGCGCCATTTAGAAAACGCACACCGATTTAGGAATCGGGGTGACCGTTGAAATCCGGTGCTCTAGAAAAATAAGTTGGGACTGTAATGGCTGCTTATGGTATCGGGAACTGGTTCATTTCGTTTCTTTTTTCGCACAATATCAGACACTTTTTAGAGTAAGTAGATGTATTTTTTAAAGCACTGCTCCGCGGGAATGAAAAGTAGGCTCTGAGGGGCCGTTATTTAGGACGCAACACCATTCTGACTTGTGGTAGATTATTTCGCAACATTATGACACGACCCATGGCATATTTCGTTTTGCAATCACGATATGGCATATTTCGTTTTTGTAATGACGATATCAACAGTCTACATGCTATTTGGAAATCGTATCGTACGAAAAACCACGGAACGCGAAGAACCAAGCCAAATGAATCCAAAGTATCAGGCAGCTAAATGAGGTGTTCTCTAACCGCGTTTTTTTTTTTTCTTCCTAATCCGGTAAGAATGGGACAAAAGGCCCCTTCGCGATGGCCTCGGAGGCCCACCAACACTCCCCACCATCCTCTTTTTGAACGAATAAAAAACAAAGCCATTCTGGCAGCTCGCAGGGCGCAGAGTCTTCTGCAGGGCGGTAGGACGGGATGGGTGGAGCCGTCCGCTGATAACGGGAACAAAAAGTCGAGCTTTTTCTTTATTTTTACATGGAAGTAGAACTATAGACCTTTGCAGAAACAGCTCGCTGGCCGCCGCCATTTTGCGACTCGAGTGACCCCTATTAGCCAAAAATTTCTGCCACCCGCCTGAGCTGTGGAAACCCGATCAGCGCGACTCCCCACCTGCATCGTGTGTTCGGAGTTCGCCGGCTTTCCTTGTAAGTGTTTACTCTATTTGCCTGTTCAGGATGCTTGCGTGTTTTTGTAATCTTCCACTGTGAGAACCTGGGAATACCAGGACCTATAGCCTTCTGTACCTTCGCAGGAAACGAGCGAAGAAAGCGAACGTCAAGCAGCCCGCGACGCAGGCCGTTCGACGTTCTTCGAGGATTATTTCCGTTGAGATAATCTCCGAAAAGCCTTCCCGGATATGTTCCCGGTCTTGGCGAGAAGTAGCTGATAGGGTCCGGGGTATGGGAACTAAATAGACACGTTCGTTCATTCGCTCTAGTGCTGTGTATAAAAAACATCACTCTTCAAAACGTACCCCAAGACAAGCCGGATTCCGTGCGATCGTCGTGAAGTGACTGTCGTCGACACTGTATTTTGGATATGCTGTGTTATTTGAGACCTTTCTCAAATCATGTCCGGATAACGCGGCACCGTGGGGTACGCGTACAATATATGTTGTTCGATTTATGAGACTCGTTGAATTTCATATAGTGAGGGGGCAATACCCATGCAGTTCGGCTATCCTCTGGTGTGGTCAAATATATTAGGCAGTTAAGGTTGACACGGCTGAGTGTATAGTGCCGTTATAATCGCCACAGAACACAAAAGAAAAAATAAAGTGAGGCGATTTTGCCGCCACCAGCATTCAAAATTGCTCCTACGCAGGCTGCCACAGCCTACTGACGAGAAAACCCACAGCTCAGCGCAGTCGGGCAACACTGACGTACAGTCTCAAAACCAGGGATGCGCGCTGGAAATCGCTTCGTTCGAGACTGCCGCTGGAAAGGTCTATAGACCAATGTCCGGAAGTGTTCTTTTTAGTCTCGACCGGAAGGAGCAAAAGTGACCAATAATCTCGAACCCAGACGCTCACGGGGAGGGGGGGCTGCGTCGGCCTGCGTCGGCTGCTTCCCGCCGCGGGCTTCGCTGGTGTGCCGACTGCCGTTTCGCCGGCACCGGTCCTGTTTACAACGGTATGCGAGTATAGTGCCCGTAATGTGAGAGCCGTTTGTCCATACGCCACTTTGCCGCTGTTGGTTTCCATCTAGCCGAGCCAGAAAACATCTCGCGACAATTTGACCGCGCCACGAGTGACGAAGAAAAAGCAAACATGGCGACGGTTTGTACGATTGTGTTGGTGGCCCCGGTGTTGCGTGTCTTCAACATCCTCGTGAGGAGATTACCATGCCCTTCGAAGTTATTGCAAGCACCACGAGTGGCACGAAAGATGCGGAATCATCGTCTCAACTACAAATAAGCAGGCCTTCACGAGCAACGCCCATGCCGAGCAGGCGCTGGCACCATTGTGTCGTCAGATGCTCTACAACGCCGAGGTATTTTCATTTATCATTTGGAAAGGCTTCAAGAGTGGGAAATTAATCTATTTCGCGGATTGTTAACGCCGAGGCGAGTGCCCTCCGTTGCAGTGCCGTTGTCGCGGAAAGTGCAGAGAAAACCGGGTGGCGATTTCGGCGGTGCTTTGATCTTGTGCCGTCGGGTTCATGGAGTCCGGAGTAAACGTACGTATGTACGTGCGTGTGCTGGATCGGTGTTTTGGACTGCCGCAAAACTCTTTCTCGCAGGCAATGTCCTTGGGAAGTTTAGTAGCTCATTACACCTCGTCGTCGGCTGCGCTCATTTGACTACGACGCACGAGCCTGCGTAAAGTGAATTTCACTGCCTAAGATCTTTGGTGTGCTGTAACGAGAGCTAATAAATATCACCGTGAACTTCTGAACAAACGAGTCGAAGTTTCGTCTGTTATCATAACTGATCACCTGTCACAAACTCACAATATTAATCAGTAGCGTCACTCCACCCCCACAGGCAACGTGCTTCGTGGCCCGATAGTGTCTCCTGGTACCTCGTGAAATTCCAGCTCCCACTTCAAGTAAGTACCATCTTTTAGAACTGGCAATTAAAGGGACCATGAAATGATTTTAAAATCGAGTTTCATCCACCGCACGTCGTAAAAGGTGTGAAAAGAAACACAAAAACACAAAAATAGGGAGCCCCAAAAAATTATTTGCTATAGAACTTTTAAAGGAAAACTGGACTCTTTTGCGCCTTCCTTCCTTCGCCTGTTCACTACGATGCATCCGCGGAAATGGAGCACGTCAGCCAAATCCAGGTCGCCTATTGGGTAAGAGCCTACCTCACCAGCACCGCGATCGTAAACAATAAATAGCCGGCGAATGTTTCCTAAAAGTTTTGTTAAATAATATTCAGATTCACATTTTGTAGCATAATTAGAGATGTGTGGCGAAAATTGCCAAATTTGATAATGCTGAGAGCCAAGCGCCATCTATCGTGTGGTAAACGAAGCAACTACTGCGCGTGCGCAGTAGGGCAGGGCCGCCAGTTACTTGGGTGACGGCGACCGACGAACATTTATTTTCTTTGTTTTCCTTCCTCTTAAAACTCTGACTCACTGAACGTTTATTTTTCTACGCGTTCTTCCCGCGCGTGCCGACTTCAAGCAGCAAGAAAACAGTACTTAAAACAGACCACGACGAACAAGAACGCTGGATTCACCGACTCCGACGAAGCGTATAGGCCTAGCAGGCATTCCGACTCGGCGCTGCGTTGCTTCGTCGCAAGACCGTCTGCCTACGACCGGCTGGCGTGCTAAATGGAATATGCCCGCGCGACCCTTGTGGACCCTTCCCGTATTATAGTTTGATCACTGACCTCAATTCTAGATTAAGAGGTGAGGAGGTCAATCTCTTCCCCTTGTTTTCCGAGGCAGTGTTGACGAACACTCGTCGAAAAGGGACTCTCGTCGATTCTATCTTCTTGTTTTGTGTGATATAGAGCCGAAATAAACGCCGTATGGATTACCTTCGTAACACGGTATGTACACTTTGTTATTGGTATGCCATTTTTATTCTGACAGACTGCACGTCACTGTCGACCCCGGTCCAACCTTTCTTTGCCGAGTGTCGCGTCAGTATAATAATAATAATAATAATAATAATCTTTATTTGCTCAGGAGAGCCGCGGCACCGCAGAAAGGCAACAGCCCGTACCAAGTATCGAGTTGCAATCGTAAAAGAACGGTCCCGAAGCGCTTACCAACAGCGCGAAAACAAGACTTCCATCAAGCGCGCGCGTCCGCTCCGAGTGTAAACAGGTATTTACGTGGCTCTTGCTGACACTCGTAGTTCAAACGTATCTTTTTTAACGTCGGCTCGCTCCTGCATCTCCGAGGCCGCGAAAAACGCCATCTACGTCGCTTTGCAAACGACTGACACGGGCCGGCCCTTCTGCCAACAATGACGGGGTGGTTGACAAGACTCGCTGCACTTCCCAACAGGCATACCGGCGTATGGGACTAGTCCCATGCTGTCGCTGTAGCCCAACATATCTCATTGAATTTCGCTCAGCTGCGATGCGGCGATGAGAGGCGCCGATTCAGGAAATACGTCGGTGACATCAGCGCAGTAAAACCTACCGGCGCACCCCAACTCGTTGCCGCTAACACTCCCATTCTCCTACTGCCGAGAGAACTTCCGGTTCCGGAAACGGTCTACGTCACGGCTTCTTTTGCGGTCAGTTGGAGAGAATGAAAAAGTCGATATTTCAATAATTTTTTGTGTAAAAGTTAATAAACCGAGACGAAAACGGATGCCTGTTCGGCATTCAGTGAACATTGACGGTTTAATGTAAAAGTTATCTGGAAAAAGTAAAAAGGTCATTTCATGGTCCCTTTAATAGTTTCGAACCCAGACGCTCGCAGCGTTTGTGTGTGTGTGTGTGGGGGGGGGGGGGGGGGGGGGGAGGGACGGGGGGACGCGTGCCGATTCACACGACGGACCAAGTCGCGATTTTCGTCCGCGGACCGTGTACCACGTGACCGGCACGTCACCGATTCCTGCGATCCGCGCCTCATCCGCGGAGGCGGGGAGTGATAAAGTCGAGCGCCTTTTTCACTCGCGGACTTTTGACGGAGGATCTCGAATGTTTTGGCTTGGAAAACGTAGTTAGTTTGGCAACAGTGAAACTTTTCTGGTTTGCGCGGGAAAGATGGCTGACGAACCGTACTCCGATTTTGCTGTCTCTGGCCCTTCGTACGGCTCAAAATTAAGCGATGAAGCAAGCATGTTTTTTATTTCGCTTGTGGAGCATTTCCCAGCGCTTTGGGACATGACGATGAGCGAGTACGCCAACACTTTGAAAGGCGCGTTGTGGCGACAAATCGCCGACGAGATGGAGGACCGCTACCCTGAATGCGGCCCGTACGTCCCCGGTATGCATTATGACTATAATGTTCTCCATTTCTTATTCCATTCGAGCATGCAGAGAACGTTTGGGCAGTACTCACGCCACCCAGTACACCTATTTCTTTAAACTGTTTGCCGCGTTTACCATTACTGTGCCTGCAGTGTTGCGGGTCGCCCGTAGGGAGACTCAATCTCTTGCTTCGAGATGGCTCGGTTGCTTAAAATAGGGGCTCCCCTGAGAAGTTCTGGACGGAAGCACACCTTTCATTGTTTTCTCTGCTAGACTGCGAACAGAAAGCTATTCTTACCAAGCCGACCGATGAAATCTTATTGCGGAGATGGCGCAGTGTACGCGTTTGTTGTATCCAAATTTAAAGTTTTTTTTTTTTTCTTTTTTTTTTACGGTGGGGGATCGCTACTGCTGCATACATTGGTGTCCAATGGTATTGAACCCTGCAAAGCTTGTTTACCTGAAAGTGCAGGAAAAAAAATTGCTTACACAGTGATTGTGTCCAGCATTACCCGCAGCCCTTGAAGAGTAAAATATGTTTTGTGTTACAGATACGCTGAAGACATTCTTCAATAACAAAAGGAGGACCTACCGTGCAGAGAAAAAAAAAAACTGGAGTCATCGAAAAGCGGCCAAGCTTCCAGCGATTCATACAAGGGCAAATGGAAGTTCTTCCATTGTCTGAACTTCCTAGATGCTGCCAAGCCGACAGGGACAAGGACCTTCAGCGAGGCTTTTGAGGTGGCAGAGCCAGAAACGGCAAATTTTGTAGCTGCCTTACATATGGCATTCCAGAAGTCATTGCGATACACTGCTATCTGTTGTGTAGATTCTTGTTTTGAGCGACTATCCCCTTTTGCAGGTTAAGAAAAGCTGAACAAGCTCCTCCCACTCTTTTCACTTTAGCAAGAGAAAGCTGGAGAGGAGGCAAGGAGCGACTCACCTTCTGTCCCTTGTTCACTCGCTGAAGTGGAAAGCGGAGCATGATCTCTTCCTTTTTTTTTAATTTGCACAATAGACTTGTTACGGTTACGCCACCACAGTGACAACTGAAACATTAACGCAAGACGTGCAGCATCAATCTAAGTAATTTTTTGCATGCAAGTTTTGACAGCGGGAACTTGGACTGCGCCAAACGCTGTCCTTCATCTCCACTGTAAATGAGAAATTCAGCCATTGCAGTACAAATGCCAGCTTTATATAATTTTTTCTATATTTACAAGCGTTTATGAATTTTTTAGCCACTCTGTGCACACACTCTGTGCACACATAAGCACTTTGCATACTGTCAGTGTGAAATACAGTGGCACATGTTTATTCATGAGACGAGTACATAAAGCTAGGGATGCAAGCAGGAACACCGAATACTTTGCTCAAGTATATTGGGCACATGGAGTGCATTTCAACTGCCATGAGGTACCGTACCCTCATATGAAGACAATATAAAACACCTGCTTTAACATAAAAATACAGTCAGTTCTTGAACATCTTGTAAATTAAATAATTTTGATATTACTGGAGTTTGTTTCCTTCTCTGCAGGACAGGGCAGGTCAAACTTCTTGAAGCCCACGAAGGCTGGCATAACTCGCTGTGTGCATAGATGAAATTAATTTGCATGCAACTTTTAATTACAGCAAAACGCTGAGCAAAGTGCGGATCAGGATGCCGACCCGGACGCCAACATCGAGTATGCGCCACAGCCGTCCCCTGCCGCTGTGAGTACGGCCAGCAGTAGTAGCATGACAAGGAAAGCTCGAAGCTCGCAGCCCTCAGCTAACGATTGGGCTGCGAGAACAGCTGCCCTTGAAAAAATAGCAGATGCTGTTCAACAGCCTTCCGACGCAGATGACGCCTCTGCACATTTCGCGAAGGCTGCTTCAGCACTCATGCGACCAATGGACCCATTAAAGTTGGTTCGCTGCCAGGCTGAAATACTCAGTGTAATAGAAAAACATCTGACCGAATAAAAGTTGAAGTTAACTGTTTACTTGCTTCTTTTTGTCTACAATCTTTTCTTCGGTCTGCGTGTGCAGTGTTTGTCTAACTCAACATAGGCGGCCTCTCGCTGCCATGACACAGCACCCCTGCCATTTACAAAACTACACATGTCCTCTCTCACTGCAGCGCCAAATGTGCTAGCACGTCCACGCGATGCTGGGAAGCTGAAAAACGTTGGGAGACCTCGGCGTTCCTTCTCTGCATCTGCCCTTTATGCTTGTTGGGGCAGCACGTCGTTGCTGAGTAAGTTGTGCAGGACACATGCAGCATTGACGATGGCAGTGGCCCTTTCGGGAATGGCATATATTACTGTCAGCAAACACCTGAAACGGTTGGCCAGGATTCCGAATGTGTTTTCTACAACACGTCTAGCTCTGGACAACCTGGAAAGGAACAGGCAAGTATCGAGCGAGTCATGAAGACTAAGAAGCAGATCAGTAGGCAGCAGACTTTTCTATTCTAGCTGAAACCAATAGACTGCCAGCGACAGAAATGTAAAATTATGGCTTAAGAACGCCACTTTTCGGATATTGCCGGCACGTAGCAACAACTATTTTGTCGAAACCTCTCCTCCCTATAATCAATAACAGGGTAAAAACTCACAAGATGTTCTCTCTCCAGCATGCACTCGTTGCCTTCCCCCAGGTTTGGGCTGTGTGCGACGAAGTATAGACCTTTGCAAAAAGAGCGCTCTGGCCGCCGCCATTTTGCGAATCGAGCGACCCCTATCAACCGGAAATTTCTGGCACCCGCCTGAGCTGTGGAAACCCGGTCAGCGTGACTCCCCATCTGCATTTTGCATTCGGAGTTCGCCGGCTTTTCTTGGAAGTTTTTACTTTATTCGCCTGTTTAGGATGCTTACCCTTTGTATGTTACCTTACACTGTGAGAACCAGGGAATACCAGGGCTCGTAGCCTGCTCGGTCTTCGCAGGAAACGAAGGAAAATAGCGAACGTCAAGCAGCCCGCGACGCAGGCAGGTCGACGTTCTTGGAGGATTATTTCCGTTAAGATAATCTCCAAAAAGCCTTCCCGGCTGTGTTCCGGGTCTTCGCGAAAAATAGCTGATAGGGTCGGGTCCGGGGTGTGGGGACGGAATAGACACGTTCGTTCATTTGCTTTGAAGCAGTGAAAAAAAAAGGAGCTCTCTCCTACATGTTCCCCAAAACACGCCGGATTCCGTCCGATCGTCGTGAAGTGACTGTCGTCGACAATGTATATTGGATATGCTGTGTTATTTGAGACCTTTCTCAAATCCTGTTCGGATAACGCGGCACCGTGGGGTACGTACAATATATGTTGTTCGATTGATGAGACTCGTTGCAGTTCGGATATCCTGTGTGGTCAAATATTCTGACCTTAATAGATTGACACGGCTGAGTGTACGGTACCGTAAAACGATGAACATAAAATGAAACAAACATTCCAGTTGCATTTGTTCTATCGCACACGGACTCACCAAAACAGCTTTCATTTCTTTGTGTTTCTTCCCAAAAATAGAGCACTGCTTTCTTAAAGACCCCTATAAATTATGTTCGCCACAGAACACAAAATAAAAAAGAAAACGCGGCAATTCAGCCGCCACCAGTGTCCGGAATTCGCCTACGCAGGCTGCCACAGCCCACTGACGAGAAACTCCACAGCTCAGCGCAGACGGGCAACACTGACGTACACTCTCAAAACCAGGGACGCGCGCTGTAAATCGCTTCGTTCGAGACTGCCGCTGGAAAGGTCTATAGTATGAAAGGCACACAGCTCGTGCTCGAGGCACAGCATCTGCCGAGTTATTAGCCTGTCACAGGCTATGGACATTCATGGGAAGTGCCATTTTGGCTAGAATAAAGAATCCTGCCAGTCCGCAATCAGTCGAGTCGTTGGATTTGGAGGACGGTGGCCTGAAATGTAAGTCAGTACAGATAGATGATCGTAATATATTGTCCCAATATCTTCCAGCTCGGCTTACTATAGAAAAATCAGGCAAGTGATGACAAGCAGTTCACAGACGAGTTGTTCTTGTTCTGTAAAACCTGCAGGTGTCTTGAAGTTGAATGCAAGCCAAGCAATCTTGATTTCCAGTCCTTATGATGCTGCCAGTGCTCTTTTTTTGGAAGCTGTTTGCAACAGACTAGCCAGTACTGTTGCAAACATCTCTTGGGATTCCTGATCTGTAGCAGAAATACTGCAAAGCCATTCTCAAAATTGTGCACCATATCCAAGAAGAGACGGGTAGACTGGCCGGTTAGAATCTTTCATGTATAAAAACACATGAAGAGTTTTTATGCACAAAGTGCCTGTGAAACAGCTTTGATTGAGTAAATAACTTTCAAATTGGATTCGTATATTCACCTCTATCTGGCATACCACCAAAACTTACCTGTAATTGAATATCCGCTGTTCTTCCGTGAGGTTCGTGCCACCAAACGGTTTCATAAGATTTTTTTCCAATAGGAAATGCATCATCGCCCACAAAAACGGGGGGCAGAAACTTGTCTGGTGAGTTCGCTACCTTCACCAGCTCTGGCAGATGGATCATCTTGCTTGCCAGAGCTCGTTGTAACGGTGTTGTCTGCCAGATGCCGGCGTCTCCTTGTGATCCCGGGGCACCGACGTCGGTGTAGATGAACTTGCAGTTTGCATCTACCACAGCGAAGAGTACGATACTGTGGGTCTTTTTTATAATTAAAGTAGACAGATCAAGGGTTTGGTGGCTTCCAGATGCAGACGTGCTTGCCGTCGAGTGCGCCGGCACAGTTTGGAAATTGCCATTTCTGGGCGAAACCACTGATCACATCCAGCCACTCCTCTTCGGTCTTTGGAGTTCTTATGAAGTCCTCCTTCAGCTCTTCGTAGAGTGCTGTGCAGGTTTCATGGATGGGGTCATTGACACTTGAGTGTCCGAGCCTGAATTGACGGCTTAATGAATGATGACTCTGTCCTGTCAAATGCACGAAGAAAAATCAGGTTGCAATTATTCGGCTTATCTCAAGATGGCATGATCTAGAAAGTTCTCCAGATGCATCAGGCAGAGCCGAGGAAGGGCAGTATATTAGATACAAATAATTGGATTACCGAAGAAAAGAAAAAAGAAATGAGGGTGACAACAAGCCGATCCTAGTTAAAAGTGGTGGATTTAACTGAAATTGGTTTTCTAAAGGATGACACAAACACAGAAGTCTCAAACACGGCTGATTTTTTATTGGACAAAAAGGAGGAGCGCACAGCACAGGACTTACAGGGATACAGGAAGAAACACTTTCCACAACCTATCATTCCCCAAAAGAAATT